>NC_092055.1:57786394-58387007 GCF_003086295.3 Arachis hypogaea | reverse complement strand
ACCAATTCAAATATTAAAATGAAGTTCAAATAGACTTGCAAGAAGAAAAGCTCATGAAAGCCGGGAACAAGGAATTGAGCATCGAACCCTCACCGGATGTGTATCCACTCTAGTCGCTCTAGTGTATAGGGTTGATCACTCAATTCTCTTCTAATCATGCTTTCTATGATTTGTTTTTATCTAACAATCAACAATTATTCAATGCATGCATACATTTATCATGAGGACTTATTCATAGGTTGTAATGGGGCTAGGGTCAAGGTAGGGATGCATATGGTCAAGTGAGCTTGAAATTTGAATCTTTGATTAGTCTAAGCTTTCACCAAACACATATAATAACCTATACAATTCTAATACAATACCTAGCTACCCATGATTCCCACTTTTTCACATACTCATGCATTCTCTTTAATTATCATTCCATATGCATTGATTTTTATTGAAATTTACTTTGGGGAATTTTTGTCCCCTTTTTATTTCTTTTTCTCTTTTTTTTTTTCTATTATATATATATGTTTTTTTTTCATTGTTTTTCTAAAGTATATACAAACGTATCAATGCATATGGTTTTACATATTTAATGCATAAGCATGTACCCAATTCCCAATATTTTCAACAAAAATAAAAATTACACTTTTACCTCAACCAATGTCCCAAGGTTCCCATATCCAAATGATACACACCCTAACTAGCCTAAGCTAATCGAAGATCCAAATTAAGGATATTTATTGTTTTTCACTTAGGGGTAGTGATGTGCTAAAATTAAGAACAAAAGGGATTAAATAGGCTCAAATTTGGCTAACAATGGTTGATGAAAGTTAGGCTATTTGGGTAAGTGAGCTAAATAAAATGATGGCCTCAATCATATAAATGCATATATACATGGAATAATGGACATAAAGAATCAAACAAATCAAAGATTACAATCATAGAAAGAGAATAATGCACACAAGAATGAAAATAAGTGGTTATAAGATGTAACCACACCATAAGGCTCAAAACTCACATGCTTGTGTTCTTAACTCAAAAACCATGTTCCAAAATAAATTCTTCAAGCAAGTTCAACAAGAAAATTTTTTTCAAATTGGTAGGGTGCCCTAAAAAAATAATTTTTCTTGGAAAAGAAATCATCACCCTAACCAAGTAGTCCTAACATAAAAACGAAGTGGTAAAAATATGTACAAATTCTAACTAACATGCAACCTATCATGCAATGCAACAACTAATCTAACAAAGACAAAAATTAAGAATTTGGTGTTGAAAAAGGAAGTTGTTACCCATGGAGGTCGGTCGGACGACCGACTTGATAAACCCCGATTTTGTGGTTTATCTTGTGCTTATTTTGGGGGATTTTATCACCTTTTCTCACATTTATTCAATGAAATAGCATAATTTTGTAATTCTCCCTTGATTTGTGCTTAAATGTGAAAACATACTTTTTAGGCCCTAAAATTGGTGATTTTAATTCACTTTAATTCCATTCGATGCCTTGATATGTTTGTTGAGTAATTTCAGGTTCATAAGGCAAGTATTGGATGGAAAAGGTGAGGAGAAAAGCATGTAAAGTGGGAGAACTCATGAAGAAATGAAGGAACCGTAAAGCTGTCAAGTCTGACCTCTTCGCACTCAAATGACCATAACTTGAGCTACAGGGGTCCAAATGAGACGGTTTCAGTTGCGTTAGAAAGCTAACATCCGGGGCTTCGAAATGATATAAATTTTGCCATATGTTGCTTCGCGTTCAGGGGCAGGCACGCGCACTTTGCGCGCGCGCGCCGATGCTGTCCGTGGCCCACTTTTATGAAATCGCCCCCAGCGATTTTGCAGCTCATTTTGGGCCCAATCCAACCCATTTTTGATGCTATTGAACCCAAGGATTGAAGGGAGAATGAACCAAGTAGTCATAGTTTTAGTTTTCATCATGTTTTAGGTTAGAATTCTAGAGAGAGAAGCTCTCCCATCTCTCTAGAATTTTGGGTAGTTTAGGTTTAATTTTCTTAAATCCAAGTTTTAATTCTTGTTTTGATTTAGTTTCTCCTTTTAATTTCTTGTTATTACATCTCTACTCTTCTAGTTTTTACTTGTCCATTTCTTTTATTTTGTTGCTTTTATGTTCATGAACCTTGTTGGATCTTAATTTTCCTTTAATGCGATTTTATGTTTGATGTTATTTTTATTGTTGATTTGAGTTATTGATTTTACTTTTCTTGCTATTGGTAGTTGGTAGATTTTATTATTCTTGTACATTTACTATGCTTTCCTTTTATACCTTCCAAGTGTTTGATAGAATGCTTGGAAGGATGTTAGAGTAGATTTTGAGCATTCTTGGCTTGGAAAGAGTGATTGGGTAATCTTGAGTCATGAAAACCCAACTTATGTTGGTGATCTAGAGTTGTTAGCTAGTATTTTTCCATTGACACTAATCTTTTGCTAATTAAATTAGTGAGTTGATTAGGACTTTTGGAATATTGTTTCCATTGACGCTAATCTTTTGCTATTTTAATTAGTAAGTTGGTTAGGACTTTTGGATTGAAATTAGCTAGTCTCGTTAGACTTTCTCCCTATTTGTTGGAGTTGACGTAATGAGATAAATTCTTGTTTATATTTGTGATATGATTAATTAGTCTTGTTTGACATTCTCCCGATGTGTGAGTTAACTAAATAAGATGAATTAATCATGCATGACTAGGATAGAAAGCCTATGATCTCAATCCATTGCCATGAATGTCTCTCTTTATTACTTGCTTTCTTTAATTACTTGCTCAATTTACTTTTCTTGTCTTTTTATTTTATTGCCCCTCTAATCAATCAAAAACCCCATATACCTTTCATAGCCAATAATCATACAATTCATTGCAACTCTTTGTGAGACGACCCGGAGTCTAAATACTTCGGTTATTTTTCATTGGGGATTGTTATTTGTGACAATCAAATTTTTGATTGAGAGGATTGTTTGTTGGTGTAGAACTATACTTGCAACGAGATTTCCATTGTGAAATTCTATACCGACACGACAAATCTCTTCTATCAAAATGGCGCCGTTGCCGGGGAGTTGCAATGGTGTTATATTGTTGGCTATTGTGAATATTGTGAATATGTTTGCCTTTTTCTTATTTGTTAGTTTTTGTTAGCTTAGACTGTGTTGCTTATTTTTGTTAGTTTTTATTTTTATTTGCTATCATGAATTCTCATCCTCACTTTAGCTATGAGTTTGGCTCAAATTATGTTGTAGGAAATGGGAGCTATAGTGACAATATGCATCAAGGATGGAACAATCAAAGATGGGAGGAGTCTCAAGGGATTGATCAACCTTCTTGGCAACAACAACCTCCGGATTCTTATGGGTATAACTCTCATCCTAATGCATATTAATCTAATGGATGTGGTGACCTTATTGTGATTGTCAACAACCACCACCACATGCCTATGAACCACCCCCTCAACATGACTTTGAACCACCTTACTCACAAGCCCCTTTTCACCAAACACCTTCATATGACCCTAATCCTTATCCACCATATCAACCACCTTATGAACCATATGAACCATACATAGAACCACCACAATTCCAACACAACTACTCTCAAGAACCACCTCAATATACACCTCCACACCCTTACCAAGGTGAACTAACTTCCAATCATGAAACCTTCCTCCCAAACAATGAACCTTCTCTTCCACCATCACCTCCCGATGAAGCCCCCACGCATGAATTGAGAGATCTTGAATCTCATATCATAAGGCGACAAGAGGAGGATGAAAAGAAGTTTAAAGATCTAGGAGCTAAGATGGCTATCCTAGTGGAAGCCGTTAGCAATATGGCCTCCTCCCAATTAAGCCTAAGCGACCAAGGCACTCCTATTGAAGAATGTGGAGAAGAAACCAAGGAGAATAGTGAGGGAGTGAGTTTAGAGCTTCAAGGTGAAGAAGAAGAGTTGAAGCAAAAATTGTCACAAGGGGAGGAAGTTAAGACAATTGAGCCGAAAAAAGTGGTTGAAGACCTAGGAGATGTTGGAAGTCCATGGGAGTGTGAAGTCATAGAGCCCTCTTCCAAGAAGCTTGATATTGATGTTGAGGAGGGTGTGCAACCTCCAAGGCATATCATGGTGGAAAACTTTGAAGAGGTTAACCAAGAGATGGATTCAATCATTGAGGAATTCCTATGTACAATTGAATGCTCTCCCATTGGGCTTGACATGGAGATCAAAGAAGAAGATGCACAACCTCTCATGCCCTTGGTGAGCAATGAAGAAGAAATTGAATTAGAAGCAAGCCACCAAGAGGAAGAGGTTGAAGTTAAGAAAAGTTGTAAAGAGGTGAAGGTAATCAAGGAAGAATACAAGGGAGTGGAGCTTGCAAGATCATTGGAGACATCCCTTCCTAAGTCACCATCCAATACAACATTCAAGTGGGTAAAATTCTTATCCCTAAGCTTCACTTTCTCACTTGAATATGGTTTGATTGAAAATGATGGTCAACTTAGAGCTCTTTGTGGAGTTAAGAGTAAAAGAGAGTTGTGTAGTGGTTGGAAACATCACTCTAAGTTCATGATGGTTACATGCTCGAAGTTGAATAGCAATGGTTGGTATAGAACCAAATTGCATGGGTCTAGGAGAATGTTTGGGTGCTTCTTTGAGAATTCCAAGGCTAAACCACCCAAGTGGAATCATGATGATCACTTTGAAGATGGGTGTCAAAACAAAGTGTGGGATCCCGGATCGCACAAGGAAAATCAACTTTGGGAGCTCATGGTTTGTGAAGAACTCCATCAAAACTTGAAGATATTAAAATTGAAGAATGGAGCTTATTGGAGATTCAAGCATTGGTGGATGTTCAAGGATAGCTTCAAGTACAAGCCACCATGACAAGGAGCTTCCCAAATGTCCAACTTAAGGACTTAAACTAAAAGTGCTAGGTGGGAGACACCCCACCATGGTAAACTCTTTCCACTCTCTTTTAGATTTGGTCAATAAGTGATTGGAGTTGCCATTGTAGATAGTTTTTCTTATTTTATATACTCTTATGCATTTTGCTTTTGTTGGTAGGTTGTTTATTGCATTCATGCTTTGCTTAGAATAGTTGTAGTTACATTGCATTTTGCTTGTAGTGTAAGTTTTGTTTTTAGTGTATTTGAAAATTTTTCAAAAAAAAACCAAAAAGATTTTTGTTAAATTTGAATTTTGATTGCTTTAGAATGTTTATAGATTAGGAGAGTATTAAATTCTGTTTTAGTGCTTCTTTAAAAAAAAAAAAAAACGGGAATCGGCGCCCAAGCGCGCAGTGCGCGTGCGCGCGGGTGGTGCATATCACACTCCTGGTACAAAAACCAGAGAGTTGTGCCCACTTTATGCCTACTTTGTGCCAGGCGATCCGTGCGTAAGCACGCATGGTGCGCGCGTGCCGATTGTCCCTGTCGCATCCGCGCCCAAGCACGCATGGCGCGCGCGCGCGGATTGTACCTGTTGCATCCGTGCTTAAGCACACATGGCGCATATGCACGGATTTGCACCCTGTTTTCCTCCTTTCTCTTTTCTCCTTCTCTTCTTCTTTCTTTCTATTTTTTTCTTCTTTTTCTTTTTCTTCCTCTCTTAAAATTTTTTTTTAAAAAAACAAAAAAATAAAAAATAAAAAAAAATAAAAAATAAAAATAAAATATATATATATATAAATAAAATAAAAAAAATTTAAAAAAAATTTTTTTCTTTCTCTTCTCTTCCAATTTCTTTTATTGCATTTGCTTACTTTCATTTATTGCATTTTAATTTTGTTTTTATAGCTTGTTCTTATTTTATTTTCTAAGTTTCTTATTTTAATAATGGTGTTGAATTTTCTTACTCAATTGTTGAGAATTTCTTGGTTAATCTTGGTGCTACTTAACTTGTTTGATATTGTTGGGTGATGAAATTTCTAATTCAATGCTTAACCCTTGATGATCCTTGTATCCTTTGTGCATTGATATGAGCTTGCATGTTTTTCATAACCCACTATTTCTTGTTTAAGCTTGATGCAACATGCTCTTCATGTCATTTGCCTATGCTTTGACTTTATTCTTGCATTAAGTATTAGTTAATATGCCTTAGCTTATATTGTTTTCTCACTCACATGTTGTAGCTACCATGTAGTGAGAACCCTGCTCTTATTTGGCATTAGCCCCCGCCTATGTTATACCTGCTTTGCTATCTTTGTTGTAGGCGTAATTATCTTTCTTTTTCTTTCCTTTTAGGCTGGCCACCAAGAAGGGAAGGATTGGAAAGACTTCTAAATGGGGCAATAAACAAGTCCATCCGCACAACCTTTTGAAAGAACTCATCAATTGTAGCAACCCGTCCACCTTGCTCTTCTTTGCATGCACCGAGGACGGTGCTAATTTCTAAGTGTGGGGAGGTCGTCCGATCGATCTCCATGGGTAACAATCTCTTTTTTTTTCAACACCAATTCTTAATTTTTGTCCTTGTTAGTTAGTTGTTGCATTGCATGATAGGTTGCATGGCATGATAGGTTGCACGCTAGTTAGAAATTGTACATATTTTACTACTTCTTTTTATGTTAGGACTACTTGGTTAGGGTGATGATTTCTTTTCCAAGAAAACTGCTTTTAGGGCACCCTACCAATTTGAAAATTTTTTTTGTGACAAACTTGCTTGAAGAATTTATTTTGAAACATGGTTTTTGAGCTAAGAACACAAGCATGTGAGTTTTGAGCCTAATTGTGTGGTTACATCTTATAACCACTTATTTTCATTCTTGTGTGCATTATTCTCTCTCTATGATTGTAATATTTGATTTGTTTGATTTTATATGTCCATTATTCCATGTAAACATGCATTTATATGATTGAGACCATCATTTCATATAGCTCACTTACCCAAATAGCCTACCTTTCATCAACCATTGTTAGCCAAATTTGAGCCTATTTAATCCCTTTTGTTCTTAATTTTAGCACATCACTACCCCTAAGTGAAAAATAATAAATGTCCTTAATTTGGATCTTTGATTAGCTTAGGCTAGTGAGGGTGTGTATCATTTGGGTATGGGAAACTTGGGACATTGGTTGAGGTAAAAGTGTAATTTTTTTTTGTTGAAAATATTGAGAATTGGGTACATATTCATGCACTATATGTAAAACCATATGTATTGACATCTTTGTATATATTTTAGTTTGAAAAAAAAAAGTATATGAGAAAAAAAATGTATAAAAAGAAAAAAATATATATATAGAAAAAAAATGGAAAAGAATACAATAAAAAGGGGACGAAAATGCCCCAAAGTAAAGTTCAATAAAAATCAATGCATATGGAATGTGAATTAAAGAGGATGCATGAGTATGTGAAAAAGTGGAAATCATGGGTAGCTAGGTTGTGTATTAGAATTGTATAGGTTGTTACATGTGTTAGGTGAGAGCTTAGGCTAATCAAAGATACAAATTTCAAGCTCACTTGACCATATCATCCTACCTTGACCCTAGCCCTATTACAACCTATGAACAAGTCCTCATGATGAATGTATGCATGCATTGAATAATTGTTGATTGTTAGATGAAAAATAAATCTTGGAAAGCATGAGTAGAAGAGAATTGAGTGATCGACCCTATACACTAGAGCGACTAGAGCGGATACACTTCCGGTGAGGGTTCGATGCTCAATTCCTTGTTCCCGGCTTTCATGAGCTTTTCTTCTTGCAAGTCTATTTGTACACTATTTTGATATTCAAATTGGTAGGATTCATGAATCATCATACTACTTAGCCCTACTTGTTCATATGTGTTCTTGGGGAATGATTTACTTTTAACCAAGTAGGTAGAATCATTTTGCACTTAGTTGCATTCATATAGATAGGTGTATATAGTTTATTTGTATTGAATAAAGGTTCATACCCTTTTCTTGTCCTTCTTTATTCTTAGCATGAGGACATGCTTGGTTTAAGTGTGGGGAGATTTGATAAACCCCAATTTTGTGGTTTATCTTGTGCTTATTTTGGGGGATTTTATCACCTTTTCTCACATTTATTCAATGAAATAGCATGGTTTTGTAATTCTCCCTTTTATTTGTGCTTAAATGTGAAAACATGCTTTTTAGGCCCTAAAATTAGTGATTTTAATTCACTTTAATTCCATTCGATGCCTTGATATGTTTGTTGAGTAATTTCAGGTTCATAAGACAAGTATTGGATGGAAAAGGTGAGGAGAAAAGCATGTAAAGTGGGAGAACTCATGAAGAAATGAAGGAACCGTAAAGTTGTCAAGCCTGACCTCTTCACACTCAAATGACCATAACTTGAGCTACAGAGGTCCAAATGAGGCGGTTCTAGTTGCGTTGGAAAGCTAACATGTGGGGCTTCGAAATGATATAAATTTTGCCATATGTTGCTTCGCGTTAAGGGGCGCGCACGTGCACTTTGCGCGGGCACGCCGATGCTGTCCGTGGCCCACTTTTATGAAATCGCCCCCAGCGATTTTGCAGCTCATTTTGGGCCCAATCCAACCCATTTCTGATGCTATTGAACCCAAGGATTGAAGGGGGAATGAACCAAGTAGTCATAGTTTTAGTTTTCATCATGTTTTAGGTTAGAATTCTAGAGAGAGAAGCTCTCCCTTCTCTCTAGAATTTAGGGTAGTTTAGGTTTAATTTTCTTAAATCCAAGTTTTAATTCTTGTTTTGATTTAGTTTCTCCTTTTAATTTCTTGTTGTTACATCTCTACTCTTCTAGTTTTTACTTGTCCATTTCTTTTATTTTGTTGATTTTATGTTCATGAACCTTGTTGGATCTTCATTTTTCTTTAATGCAATTTTATGTTTGATGTTATTTTTATTGTTGATTTGAGTTATTGATTTTACTTTTCTTGCTATTGGTAGTTGGTAGATTTTATTATTCTTGCACATTTACTATGCTTTCTTTTTATTCCTTCCTAGTGTTTGATAGAATGCTTGGAAGGATGTTAGAGTAGATTTTGAGCATTCTTGGCTTGGAAAGAGTGATTGGGTAATCTTGAGTCATGAAAACCCAACTTATGTTGGTGATCTAGAGTTGTTAGCTAGTATTGTTTCCATTGATGCTAACCTTTTGCTAATTAAATTAGTGAGTTGATTAGGACTTTTGGAATATTGTTTCCATTGACGCTAATCTTTTGCTATTTTAATTAGTAAGTTAGTTAGGACTTTTGGATTGGGATTAGCTAGTCTCGTTAGACTTTCTCCCTATTTGTTGGAGTTGACGTAATGAGATAAATTCTTGTTTATATTTGTGATATGATTAATTAGTCTTGTTTCACATTCTCTCGATGTGTGAGTTAACTAAATAAGATGAATTAATCATGCATGACTAGGATAGAAAGCCTATAATCTCAATTCATTGCCATGAATGTCTCTCTTTATTACTTGCTTTCTTTAATTACTTGCTCAATTTACTTTTCTTGTATTTTTATTTTATTGCCCCTCTAATCAACCAAAAATCCCCTATACCTTTCATACCCAATAATTGATCATTTCATTGCAACTCTTTGTGAGACGACCCGGAGTCCAAAATACTCCGGTTATTTCTTATTTGGGGTTTGTTCTTTGTGACAACCAAAATTTTTGCATGAAAGGATTATTGATTGGTTTGGAAACTATACTTCACAACGAGAATTCATTCATTTGAGGAAATTCTAAACCATCAAGAAATCTCTTCATCAAAATGAGATGAAGAACAAGGAAAATTAAAATCCAACAAGGTTCATGAACATAAAAGCAACAAAATAAAAGAAATGGACAAGTAAAAACTAGAAGAGTAGAGATGTAACAACAAGAAATTAAAAGGAGAAACTAAATCAAAACAAGAATTAAAACTTGGATTTAAGAAAATTAAAGGAAAATTAAGATCCAACAAGGTTCATGAACATAAAAGCAACAAAATAAAAGAAATGGACAAGTAAAAACTAGAAGAGTAGAGATGTAACAACAAGAAATTAAAAGGAGAAACTAAATCAAAACAAGAATTAAAACTTGGATTTAAGAAAATTAAACCTAAACTAACCTAAAACATGATGAAAACTAAAACTATGACTACTTGGTTCATTCCCCCTTCAATCCTTGGGTTCAATAGCATCAGAAATGGGTTGGATTGGGCTCAAAATGAGCTGCAAAATCGCTGGGGGCGATTTCATAAAAGTGGGCCACAAACAGCATCGGCGCGCGCGCGAAAGGTTCGCGTGCGCGCCCCTGAACGCGAAGTGAGAGAGATTTGATAAACCCTGATTTCGTGGTTTATTTTGTGCTTATTTTGGGGGATTTATCCACCTTTTCCCACATTTATTCAATGAAATAGCATGGTTTTGTAATTCTTCCTTAAATTATGCTTAATTGTAAAAACATGCTTTTTAGGCCTTAAATTGGTGATTTTAACCCACCTTAATTCCATTCGATGCCTTGATGTGTTTGTTAAGTAATTTCAGGTTCATTAGGTAATTATCGGATGGAAGAAATAAGGAGAAAAGCATGCAAAGTGGAGAATGCATGAAGAAACAAAGATTTGGAAGGAACCAATGGACGCGCACGTGTACAAGGCGCGCACGCGCAAAAGTGGTCTCTCACAAGGACGCGCACGCGTACATGCCGCTTCCGCGCGGATGGAGATTTGCCAATCGACGCGCACGCGCACATGGCGCGCAGGCGCCAACACTCGTACTTGGCCCACTTAATGGCAAAATGCTGGAGGCGATTTCTGAGCTGCCCAAGCCCAAATCCAACTTGTTTCTGATTGTATTTCATGCAGAATTGAAGTTCAAGCAAAGGGGGAGTAATTGTTTGTAGCCTTAGCATCATGTAGTTTAGTTTCTAGAGAGAGAAGCTCCCCCTTCTCTCTAGAATTAGGTTAGGTTAATCTCTTCTAGATTTAGGTTTAATTACATGTTCTCATCTCATTTCTTTTATGATCTCTTACTTCTACTCCTTAATTCTCATGATTAGTAGTGTTAATTTTACTTTTATGCTCTCTTTTACATTCATGCACTTATGTTGGATTTGTTTACATTTAATGCAATTTTAATGTTGATGTCCCTTAATTGATGTTGATTTGAGTTTTGAATTTACTTTTCTTGCAATTAATAGTGGTAGATTTTAGCATCCTTGCAAGTTATGATGTCAATTTTTATTGCACTCTAGGTGTTTGATGAAATGTTTTCTTCAGTTCTTGAGTAGTTTTGTCAACTCTTGGTCTAGGACAAGGGACTTAAGTGATCTTGAGTTTTGGATACCATGGAATTGGTAATTTGAGAATCTTGTATGATCAATTTGAAGCCCATTGACGCTAATCCACTACTAAACCAATTGGTGGGGAGGTTAGGACTTATGGGTGGATGTGATTAGGCCTATTTGACATACTTCCAGTCTAGGAGTAAATGTTACGTACTTAAGGCTTCGAGAAGTAGACTTAATGGGTTGGCCTCTCATAATTGTCGATAATTGGTATTAACTAGGATTGTGATCTTAAGTACCCAATTCTTAGCCAAGAGTTCTTAAATTTGCTTTCTTTGCTTACTCGCTCAATTTACTTATTTCCTTGCCATCTCATAAACAAAACCCCCTTTTTCCCCTCTATAGCCAATATACATGCACTCCATTGGTTCCTAGGGAGACGACCCGGAGTCCGAAATACTCCGGTAAATTCTTATTTGGGGATTGTTCTTTGTGACAAAACCATATTTTAATTTGATGTGAGAGTTGTTTGTTGGTTTGGAGCTATGCTTACAACGAAATTTTTCTTCTTTATAAGAGAAATTCCTTACTGACAACAATTCCTCTCTACCAAATTAATGGCGCCGTTGCCGGGGAAGCCCAATGGTGCTATGTTATTGGCTATTGTACATATTGTGAATAGCTTTATTTTTTTTGTTTACTTGTTGATTTTTGCTAGTTTTAGGATTTAGTCTTCTTCATTTCTTATTGCTCTTTATTTTTTTTTACTTTCCACATCACTATGAATTCTCACTTTGGCTATGAGTGTAGCTCAAACTATGTTGTAGGAGATGAAGGCTTCAACGAGGATGTACATCAAGGAATTGGAGATCAAAGGTGGGAAGAGCCTCAAACACTTGATCAACCTCCATGGCAACAACCTCCACCAATGCACTATGAAGAAGAGCCGTTCTATGATGCATATCAATCCACTAGCTATGGTGAATTTCCTTGTGACTTCCAAGAACTACCACCATATGCCTATGAGACATATCCTCAACATAGCCACACGTCATACTCACAAGCCTCATACCATCATTCGCCTCCATATGACCATAACTTATACACACCATATCAACCACCATTAGAACTACATGTAGAGCAACCACCATCCCAATACCAATACTCTCAAGAACCACAAATTCCACATACACCACCTCAAGATCTTCACCAACATGAACCACCTTCCGATTATAACAATTCTTCCCTAACTGATGAATTTTATCTTCCAACACCATCTCCTGACGAAGCCTTCATGTTAGAACTGAGAGACCTTGAATCTCGTATTTTAAGGCGACAAGAGGAAGATGAAACCAAGTTCAAGGAGTTAAGAGTAAGGGTTGCCGGCATAGTAGAAGCCGTGGGTCACCTAACATCTCACCTAAGCTCATGCGCCATAAGTACTTCCATTGTTGGATGCGGAGAAGCAACCCCGGAGCTTAGCAAGGATATGAACATGGAACTCCATGGCGAGGAAGAAGAATTGAATCAAGAACCACAACAAGAAGAGAAGATAGAGATTAGCGAACAAAAGGAAGTGGTGGATGGATGTTTAGGATATGTTGAGTTCATAAAGGAATCCCAAGTTAAGGAAACTTCCTCCAAGGAATGTAGAGGGAATATCAAAGAAAAGAACAATGTCGCAGGAGTAAACAATGAGTTAAAGGAAATTGATAAAGAAGTGGATTCCATCTTTAATGATTTTTTGCCCACTTCGATCAACTCCCTTAATGATCCTGTTGAACCCTCCCCCAGTACATTGGAAAGCAAGGTTGAAGAGGGCTTGCAACCTCCGAAGCCTGATGCAAGTGAAGAACTGGAAGAAGTGCTCCAAGCAACAAACCTTCCTACCTATGATGATTCCGAATCAACATATGATCCTTTTGAGTTTGAAGAATCCTTCCCCAATTTGCTTAGACTTAATGATGAGGTAGACTTCACTAGACCTCCTATCTACGATGAGAGCGATGGGGAAGAAATAGAAGAAATTGGTGAAGAAGAAGGTGAACCTAAGGAGACTTGGCATGAGGGGGAACTTGAAGAACCTCACCAAGTGGTGGAAACCTCTAGAAAGGGATGGACGGGAGTAGAGCATGCTTTATCACGATCTTTGGGAATTCCTCTACCTAGTTCGTCATCCGATCCTCCATTTGAGTGGGTAAAACTTCTAACTCGCAGTTGTGTTATCCCACTTGAATATGGTTTGCTTGAAACGGATGGCCAACTCAGGGCGCTTTGTGGAATCAAGCGAAAAAGGAGGATGTTTAGTGGTTGGCGTTCTAAATCTAGGCTCATTATGGTGGGAAGCTCAGAATTAGAGAGCATAGATTGGTGTAATGCTGAACTAAATGGGTCTAGGAGAGTAGTATGGTGCTTCCATGTGAATTCTATTTTCTCGTCGCCCGGACAAAGTCAAGATAATCAACTAGAAGATGGGTGCGAGGACAAGATATGGGATCCTGGATTATCCTATGATAATCTTTCTCGGGAGCTCACGTCTTGGAAAGAACCTCACCAAAGCTTAATGAAGAAGGTTGGAACTTCTGACAACTGATTGAAGGACAAGCACTTTTGGAGGTTCAAAGATGGCTACAAGCATAAGCCACCCTGACAAGGAGCCTCCCAATGTCCAACTTAAGGACTTAAACTAAAAGTGCTTGGTGGGAGACACCCCACCATGGTAAACTCTTTCCATTCTCCTGTAGATATAATGAATGAATGAATTGGGTTCCATTGTATATAGTTTCTTTACCTCTTGGTATATTTTCCTTTGTTTACTAAGGTGTTTATGCATTCTATGCTTTAATAAGGGATGAATTTATTTTTGAATTGAGTTTTTGCTTGAATTGCAAGTTTTCTCAAGTTGTTTGAAAATGCCTCTATGTCTCCAAATGTGCTTAATCTTACACCTTAGCTAGAGTTTTAGAAAAGGATGGAAAGTTATGAGGTCTTTTGACGCTCGTAATAAAAAAAATTGAGAGAAAAAGTAAGCCACGCGCAAGCGCAAAGTGCGCGCGCGCATCGGTTGCGCATTTTAGTTTCCTGGGCCAACAACCAGCGAGTTGCGCCACTTTTGGGCCAACTCTGTGCCTCAACTCACGCGGACGCACGCTGTACGCGTCCGCGTCACTCCCTGTTTCGCTGTTCACGCGTTGGCTTAATTCACGCCTCCGCGCCCCTCCAATAAGCTCAAACCATCCACGCGAACGCGCATAGTGCGTGCGCACGTCGATGCGTCTTAGCATCATCCAGGCCAAAGGACCCGAGAGTTGTGCCAACTCTAGGCCCCTTTTGTGCCTGCAGCCCAGCACATCCGCGCCGACGCGCACCTTGTGGGTCCGCGCCCATTCCGATTCCTTCGTCTACGCACAAGCGCGCATTGCGCTTTCGCGCCGTTCTTCCATTTCGCCTACCCACGCGAACGCGCACCTTATGCGCACGCGTGGATTCAAATTTTCACTTACCCTAGAGACGCGAAGCCCTAGCGCATTCGCGCATCACACCCTTTCCATCCCCAACGTTCTATTTTCCTTCTCCCACCATTCAACCCCCCTCCATCATCAAACTTCTCCCACAACCACTTCACCTCCAGCGAGCACTCCAATCCCGTCGCCGCCGTCGACTACCATCACTGCGCCGTCTTTTCCTTCTTCTCTCACTTTTCTTTCCTCCCTCTTTCACTGCCCCTCTGCTCTCTGCTTCTCGCTGCCTCTACGCAACCAGCGCCACCGCGGCCGCCATTGTGACCGGTTCTCCATCTCACTACTCCATTTCACCTTCTTCTTCCCCGTTCTGCTTCTTCTCTGTCTCTGCAACCAGGTTCCATACATCCCCTGTTTTGCTTCATTTTACTGCTTATTGTTAATTACGTTAGTGTAGTTAGAATTAGCGTAGTTAGTTAGTTTAGTTTGATTTAGGTGGTTAGCGAATTTGGGCTGAGTAGTGGATTTAGGCATTATTTAAATTTCTGTTGCTATATGAAATTGCTCTGTTTTGTTGCATTGCCTTGTGTTCATGTACGCTGATAATGCTGCTTATTTATGATGGATTGGTGAAGGAAATGTTGATTGAAGCAACTGTTTCTGCCCTCTGTGCTATTTGAATTGTTTTGTTGCTAAACTATTAACTGGCTGCTACCTCCATATGAACTCACATATGGTTTTGTGTTCTTAATTATTGTTGAATTCATATGGAATCTGCTTTGTCTGTCTGAATTTGGGGATTAGCCAATATGTTGCTGAATTGCTGTCGAATTTTTCTCAACCATAATCTTGAAATTAACCTTGTTGGTTGGGTGTAACAAATTCTAGTTGATGATTTTTGTTCAATTAGAATTTTGTTGCTTAAATGGTTTTGAAAAATCCTTAGGGACAAGTTTTGGTCTTGCTTAAACTCCTTGCTTGTGATGCATGATGGTTTGCGTCTAGGCATTGAATGGTTTGAATGAATTTTCCAATTGACCATCACTTGTGATTTCCTTAAAATTTTGTGCCTGTTTTGCAATAGAATAAGTTTGAATGTTCTCATCTATGTGACCAAATAGTTCATTATGTTCATACATAATCTCATTAAGTCACATAGACCATGAGGTTTCCAATTCACATTTGAACTTGTGACTTGTATGCATTGCTAAAATTGGTGTTAAATATGCTTGATTTACTTGTTTCTCAAGATTCTGATTTCACCAACATTACTAGTGATCCTTACATTGATTGATGGTTTGTTTCATATTAGCTGTTTTCTAGCTATATCATATTTCATCATCAATGACTTGTTGCAACTCATGATTGTGAATGTGCTTACAGCATTGGTTTGTGCATTCCTTTCAGATTGAGATGGTTATTACCATATCACTGATTTTCAAACTGATTTCTAACTCTAACTCATTTAACCAACTGACTCCTTTTGGTTTTCAACCTAACTCTTTTTGTCATTCTTTTGGATATGGTGCTTTCTGAACTCAATTAACGAAGGATGTGCAAAACATGGTTTTAATTCTTGGTTTGAAGTCTGGTTTGAATTTTATATTCTGTTGCTTACATTCTAAGAAATCCTCTTTCCTTATTCACTTCATGAATATGCTTTGCTTTGAGTGCTTTGTATCTACTTGGCTATAAGCTTATATTATATTATCTATGTTTTCAGGATGTCGGATAAAGGAAAGGCTATAGCCACTACTTCCAAAAAGAGGAAGCACTCTAAGACCTCTACACCCTCACCATATGCTAACTATGCTAAGAATCCGCTAAATGATGAGGAAAGAGAAAATCAGTTACTTCCATCCACTGATCCAACCAAGTTTCCAAACCTCTACTGCGAACTACGCCTTTCTCATTATGCAAAGACAAAGCTGAACATTGAGAAGAAGCTGAATCTTCCCAATGATGTGAGGCGTGCCATAAATGCCCGTATTTCTGAGTTGGGATTGGATTTCATCGATAGGGACTTGGGACGGATTAACATCTCGTGGGTCAAGGAATTTTACTGTAACTTCTTCTGACAAGGCATGGATTCAGTACACTTGAGGGGTAGAGAGATTAAGATCACTGAGGATGACTTAAAGGATGCGCTGCTCTGCAGAGTTGGTACTCCTGAGACTTGTGCCTACCAGCAGGCAGAGGTAGCTCTCCTCTCCATGACTTTTGACTATGAGGCGCTTAGGCGCGTGATTGCTACACCAGATGCTTCCTGGGTGATGGATTCGAGCAACACAAAGCCCAAGGGCATGCTATTTGCATATCTGACTAGGGAGGCTAGGACCTGACAGCAGATATTTGCCCACTATGTCTTCCCTACCACTCACTTCTCAGATATTTTGATGGATATGCTAGTTTTGATTGGGTGTGTCATGGAGGGGAAGGAGGTGTATTTTCCCCGGTTGATTAGGCATAGCATGTGGAGAGCTCATATTCGCGGCTTGCTACCGTTTCCGACACTGGTTACTAGCTTAGCTGAGCTAGCTGATGTCCCGTGGGAGGACGATGACGTGACACCACCACCTCCAGATGACGATAACAAGGAAGTTACTATTCCCTGGGGTATATGGGTGCACGAGAAGCCCCCGACTAGCCGCCGTTCTCGAGCTAGAGCGGTAGTCGAGGCAGCTAGACCTTCACCCTCCACATCAGCTAGACCTTCACCCTCCACAGCAGCTAGACCCTTTTCGTCCACACCAGCACCTGCACCACCATCAGCACCTGAGCCGACCTATCTATTAGTGCAGCACCTTCTTCGCTTCATGGAGCGCTTCGAGCGTCGTGTTATGCGACGCCTCGATCACTTAGACCAGGCGGCTGCATCACAGGGTATCGAGCTCCCTCCACTTCCAGAGTCTTCCGCCTCTGATGAGCAGGATCAGGAGGAGGAGCATGGTGCGGAGCCGACACAGCAAGAGGCACCACCAATGACACAGACCACCACTGAGGTCCAGCAGCCTCCTGAGGTCCAGCATGACATTCCGGAGCCACAGCCAGTGCCACCTCCAGTCCCACAGCCCGAGCCTGAGCATGAGCCACAGCCTGGTGCGATTGTTGACCCCCATCCCGAGCTTCAGTAGTAGCATCGAGGACGATGCTTAATCCTAAAGTGTGGGAAGGTCACCGTTCGTGACCGGTGTTTTCACTTTATGTGGTGAATTTTCAGACTTTTATTTCTATTCGCTGCTACTCTATTTTGTTTTATTTCACACTTTATGTTTTAGATCATTTTGGGATTGCTGTACATATTTATGCTTTTGTAGATACTCTTATTTTGGTTTGTTGCACACTTTTAGTGTATATATATATATATATATATATATATATATATATATATATATATATATATATATTTTGCATCTCAGTTGTTGATTGTGATTAGAAAATTAATAGATTACTGAAAATCTAGTTAACCCTTCTTATAGACGAAACATGTTTTGATTGAAAAAGGGGAAAACTAGGAGAATTTTTCTAAATCACAATTTTACATTGGAATAAGCTCAATCAATATGATGGGAATTTCCAAGAAGATCATTTTTGGGCACCACCCCAATTGGTTAAATTTTTTTTTAGAACTTGCTTGAAGTATACACTTTGTGGATCATGTTTTGAGCTAAGAACACAAGCATGTGAGATTTGAGCCTAATTGTGTGGTTACACATACATAACCACTTATTTTCATTCTTGTGTGCATTATTCTCTTCCTATGATTGTAATCCTTGATTTGTTTGATTCTTTATGTCCATTATTTGTGTATACATGCATTTATATGATTGAGGCCATTGTTCAAATAGCTCACTTACTCAAATAGCCTACACTTTTATCTTCCATTGTTAGCCAAATATTGAGCCTATGCTTAACCCACTTATTCTTAATTATAGCACACTACAAGCCTAAGTGAAAAATAATAAATGTCCCTTGTTTAGATCTTTGATTAGCTTAGGCTAGTGAGAGTGTTCATTATTTAATTTTGGGAGAGTTGGGAACATTGGGTAGAGATAAAAGTGTGTTTATATTTTTATTGAAAAATTTTGGGAATTGGGTATATACTCATGTATTAATCAAATGTAAAACCATATGCATTAGTACTTGTATATATACTTTAAAAAAAATAAAAAAAATATTTATAGAAAAAGAAAGAAAAAGAATTGAAATAAAAAGGGCACAAAATGCCCCAAGGTTCAAGGTTCAATAATAATCAATGCATATGTGTGGTGTTTAAAATAGAATGCATGAGTGTGTGAAAAGTGAAGAATGGGTAGTTAGGTTTGTTTAGAATTGTATAGGTTGTCATAGGTTAGGTGGGAAGTTTAAGTTAATCCAAGATTCAAATCTCTAGCTCACTTGACCATATGCATCCTACCTTGACCCTAGCCCCATTACAACCCATGGGAAAGCCCTCATGATATTTGTATGCATGCATAAATTAATTTTTGATTGTTAGATGAAAAACAAATCTTGGAAAGCATGATTAGAGGAGAATTGAGTGAATCAACCCCATACACTTGAGTGCTTAGAGCGGATACATATCCGGTGAGGGTTCGATCGCTCAATTACATGTTTCCACCCTTAATAATCTCCTCTTGCAAGTTTGTGAACTCTTTCAATGATTCAATCCAATTGTGATTTGCTTGATTGCTAATACCTTAGCCCTTGTGCTTACATGTATACTCTTGGAAATTGACTTGTTTTGACTGAGCCATTGCATTCATATAGATAACTTGCATATAAATAGATTGCATTTAGTTAGTAGCTTGCATTGAATAAATGTGATACCCTTTGCTTCCTTCTTGATTTTAGCATGAGGACATGCTTAGTTTAAGTGTGGGGAGATTTGATAAACCCCGATTTCGTGGTTTATTTTGTGCTTATTTTGGGGGATTTATCCACCTTTTCCCACATTTATTCAATGAAATAGCATGGTTTTGTAATTCTCCCTTAAATTATGCTTAATTGTAAAAACATACTTTTTAGGCCTTAAATTGGTGATTTTAACCTACCTTAATTCCATTCGATGCCTTGATGTGTTTGTTAAGTAATTTCAGGTTCATTAGGTAATTATCAGATGGAAGAAATGAGGAGAAAAGCATGCAAAGAGGAGAATGCATGAAGAAACAAAGATTTGGAAGGAACCAATGGACGCGCACGCGTACAAGGCGCGCACGCGCAAAAGTGGTCTCTCACAAGGACGCGCATGCGTACATGCCGCTTCCGTGCGGATGGGGATTTGCCAATCAACGCGCACGCGCACATGGCGTGCACGCGCTAACACTCGTACTTGGCCCACTTAATGGCAAAATGCTGGGGGGCAATTTCTGAGCTGCCCAAGCCCAAATCCAACTTGTTTCTGAGTGTATTTCATGCAGAATTGAAGTCCAAGCAAAGGGGGAGCAATTGTTTGTAGCCTTAGCATCATGTAGTTTAGTTTCTAGAGAGAGAAGCTCCCTCTTCTCTCTAGAATTAGGTTAGGTTAATCTCTTCTAGATTTAGGTTTAATTACATGTTCTCATCTCATTTCTTTTATGATCTCTTACTTCTACTCCTTAATTCTCATGATTAGTAGTGTTAATTTTACTTTTATGCTCTCTTTTACATTCATGCACTTATGTTGGATTTGTTTACATTTAATGCAATTTTAATGTTGATGTCCCTTTAATTGATGTTGATTTGAGTTGTGAATTTACTTTTCTTGCAATTAATAGTGGTAGATTTTAGTATCCTTGCATGTTATGATGTCAATTTTTATTGCACTCTAGGTGTTTCATGAAATATTTTCTTCAGTTCTTGAGTAGTTTTGTCAACTCTTGGTCTAGGCCAAGGGACTTAAGTGATCTTGAGTTTTGGATACCATGGAATTGGTAATTTGAGAACCCTGTGTGATCAATTTGAAGCCCATTGACGCTAATCCACTACTAAACCAATTGGTGGGGAGGTTAGGACTTATGGGTGGATGTGATTAGGCCTATTTGACATACTTCCAGTCTAGGAGTAAATGTTACGTACTTAAGGCTTCGAGAAGTAGACTTAATGGGTTGGCCTCTCATAATTGTCGATAATTGGTATTAACTAGGATTGTGATCTTAAGTACCCAATTCTTAGCCAAGAGTTCTTAAATTTGCTTTCTTTGCTTACTCGCTCAATTTACTTATTTCCTTGCCATCTCATAAACAAAACCCCCTTTTCCCCCTCTATAGCCAATATACATGCACTCCATTGGTTCCTAGGGAGACGACCCGGAGTCCGAAATACTCCGGTAAATTCTTATTTGGGGATTGTTCTTTGTGACAAAACCATATTTTAATTTGATGTGAGAGTTGTTTGTTGGTTTAGAGCTATGCTTACAATGAAATTCTTCTTCTTTATAAGAGAAATTCCTTACCGACAACAATTCCTCTCTACCAAATTAATATAAAGATTAAAACATGTGCAAGAATGGGCAAACATGTGCTTCGATATTGGTTAGAAATCTGGGGTTGAGTGTTATGAGCATGAAAATAAATGGAAAACTTAACAAGCAAGTAATCTTAAATTGCAATAAACGAATTCAACTACGTAAGCAAAAACTAAGCAATTCCAATGAGCAAGCAATATTCTACTTAATTCTACCTTAAGCTAAACAAATAACTATGACTAAGACACTTGAAATTGGAAATCGGTTTTCAATTGTGAATGATAAAAACAACTCTTGGCTAGACATGGGAATTGGGGTCACAATCCTTGTCCAACACTCCATCTTGACAATTATGAGGAACCAAGCTCATTAAGTCTACTCTCAAGACTTAAGTACGTGATATCTACTCCTAGACTTGAAGTACGTCAAATGGCCCTGGCCACATCAACCCATAAGTCCCAACCTACCTACTAATTAGATTAGTAGTGGGTTGGCGTCAATGAGTATCAAATTGACCACCTAGGGCTCCCAAATCATCAAATCCATTAGACCCAATGACTCAAATTTACCCAATTCCCTTGACCTAGGCCAAGAGTGAGAAGAACTACTCCATAATCAAAGAAAACAATTCATCAAACACTTGGTAAGCGCTAACAAAAGAGATGTTCAAAATAGTAATTAAATTGAATTCTACAAATACCCACTAACAATGATCAACATACAATCAAACAATCAACAAGATTAAACATAGAAATCATTAATGTAACATCAACAAAACAAGATTCATAACATTCATGAAATGGGTAAAATAACAATTGACAAGAATCATAAAACTATCACTAGATGTAAGCAAGATTGTAGCAAGGAAATTAAATTGAACAATTAAAACTGTAATCAACAAAATCCAATTCACAAATCAACAAGGAAAAATCAAAATGGAAACTAGATCTAGAGAGGAACAAGGGTTTCTCTCTCTAGAATCACCAAAGAACCTAAAAACTCTAAAATTATGTCTTAGTCCCCAAATGAGTCATCTCCCTTTTTCCCCTAAGCATCCTTGGGTCTTTTCCATGCAGAAACAGCTTGAAATTAGGCCTCCTTGGCCTCAGAAATCGCCAGGCACGATTTCTCTTAATGAGGTCACGTGCAGCTTCCCACGCGTGCGCGCCAGTTGCGCGTGTGCGTTGATAGAAATCTTCCAATCTGCGCGGATGCGTCCATTTGGTTTAATTCCAAGACTCCCCTGTTGTTGCTCCTATCTGAGGCATAAAAATACTCATTGTCAGCCACTGTCTGTATCACATCAATGGCTTCTTCAATGGTCTTCTTCTTGTTTAGAGAACCTCCAGATGAGTGGTCTACAGCTTTCTTTAATTCATGATTCAACCTGATAAACCCATATTTTATGATATATTTTGTGCTTAATTTGAGTGATTTATTCAATCTTTCACCCACTTATTCATATTAATTGCATGGTTTTACTTTCCCTTCCTTATTATGTGATGTATGTGAAAAACATGTTTCCTATGCTTTAATATTAATTATTTTTAATTACCTTTATTTCCATTCGATGCCGTGATTAGTGTGTTGAGTAGTTTCAGATCTTCTAAGGTAGGAATGACTTAAAGGATGGAAAGAAAACATACAAAAATGGAAGGAAAGCACAAAACGGAGCTTCTGAAGAAACTGGCATCCACGCGATCGCATGTACGAAGCGATCGTGCGCCAAGCGCGAATCAGCAGCAACGCGGCCGCATGACTAACGCGACCGCGCACCTTAAGCAGAACGCAGATGACGCCGTCACATGACTGACGCGACCGCGTGGCAAAGAAATGCTCCGAATGACGCGACCGCGTGACCCACGCTGACGCCTGACAGAGGCCACGCACCAGAATTTGCAGAAAACGCTCATAGCGAATTCTGAAGCCCTTTTTGGCCCAAATCCAAGTCCAGAAGGCATAGACCAAAGGTTATAAAGTGGGGGAACGCATCCATTCAGGGAGAGCTCGCCAATTTTCACTTTCCATGATTTAGATTTAGTTTGAGAGAGGTTCTCTCCTCTCTCTCTCTTAGGATTAGGATTAGGATTTAGGACTTCTCTTAGTTTGTAAGAGTGACTCTCGATCCAAGTTTAATATTTACTTCAATGCTTTTATTCGTAACTATAAATGTTGCCAACTTGACT
This sequence comes from Arachis hypogaea, assembly GCF_003086295.3. NCBI lineage: Eukaryota > Viridiplantae > Streptophyta > Magnoliopsida > Fabales > Fabaceae > Arachis > Arachis hypogaea. Next base: position 58,363,744 of record NC_092055.1, on the reverse strand, counting down.
TATGAATCATTCCCATGTTATGATTTGAATTAAAGATTATTTGAGGTATTTCAGTTATTGATTGCTTTCTCTTTAATTTTTGTTACCATTGCTTTCTATCTAAGGACATTTTTATTCCAACAATTTTACTTTTTCCCTTTCGGTCTTGGTTAAGAAATCAGTAACTCAACATTATTAAACTCAACATAATTGATAATCGTTATCTTGCTAATTGAACTGAACTTCAATAATCCCAACTTTTTCTCAGGAAATAAATAGGATTCGAAGGTCAAACTAATTAGTCCCTTGACTTTCCTTTACTTTAGTAAAGGTTAACTAAGTGGAATTTAGATTCAACTTTCATTATTGTTGAGAGAGATAACTAAGTTGGACTTCCAATTTCTCTTACCTTGCCAGAAGTTTACTTTACAGTATTAATTTTTTTAATTGCCATTTAAATTATTTGTCATATCTACTCTTCACTCTCAACCCCGATTTTACAACCTCCATAACCAATAATAAGAACATAATTCCTTGCAGTTCCTTGAGAAGACGACCCGAGGTTTGAATACTCGGTTAACAATTTTAAAGGGGTTTGTTACTTGTGACAACCAAAACGTTTGTAAGAAAGGTTGATTACTTGGTTTAGTAACTATACTTACAACGAGAGTTTATTATAACCTCTAAACCATCAATCCTCAGTTCTTTCAAAATGTCGCCGTTGCCGGGGAACTGCTAACGTGTGCCTTATTATTGGTTATTGTAAATATTTTTCTTTTGCTTGTTTCTCTATTTTTGTTCTTCCTTTTCATCTTTATTTGCTACCATGAACTCTCACCCCTCTCGCTTTGAGTTTAGTTCTAACTTTGTTGAAGGAAATAGAAGTTACAGCAGGAATGTGCATCAAGGTCAGACCAATCAAGGATGGATGGAGCCAAGAGGATCTAATCAACCCTTTAGGCAGCAACACCCTCCGAGATATCCTGGACAAAGACCATTCTACCGTGCATACCCAGCTGAAGGATATGGTGGACAACCTTGTAACTACCAACAAGCCCCATCCCGTGCATATAAACCATCCTTTCAACATAACCTCGAACCACCACACTCACGAGCTTCTCTTCACCATTCGCCACCATATGATCCTTCCTTACCCCAGTACCAATCCAATCACTCCCAATCCCCACCACTTTCCTATGTATCATGCCCAAGTCCGGCAACCCAAGAAGTAGAGGTTCGCCTAAAGGAAACAATAAATAAATTTCAAACAACCATTCAACAACTGGAGCAAGTAGTAATTCAATAGGTTTCTAGGCGCTCAAATACACAAGAATCAGCCACAGCCCCATGTGAACAGTTTAACAAAGAGCGTAACATAAAGGAGATACCAGAAACTCAGACGGATAAGACAGAGAATGAATTCGTACTAGAACAAGTAGAAGAAGCTGTCATTATTCAAGAAGAAGAGTTAGTTGAAGATCTAGGAGATGCTAAACCTCCATGGGAATCCAGAACTGAGGAGAACTCCGTCAAGGACGCTACAGTTGATGCTAAGGAGGATATTGTACAATCTCCAAGGCAAGTTGTTTATGAAGAATCAGACGGAATAACCCAGGACACAAATTCCCTTGATGATGATAGTCACAAGTCAAATTCTCTTAGTAATGAACTTGCATCCACAAGGAAATTCTCTGAGATCGAAGAATCTTCCCCAAGTGAATATGAAGATGATGCGGAGGTAGATTTCTCTCAACCTCCAATCTATGACTCAAGTGATGAGGAAGACATAGAAGACTTTGACCAGGGTGATACTACATTTGAAGACTCTTACAAGGAAGTGGAGAAATTCTCAGAAGAACCCAAGGGAGTAGAACTTGCAGAACCACCAGAAACACCTATCCCAAGGCCATTACCACCTAATACAAGCTTCAAGTGGGTACAATCCTTAACCTATAACTTTACTTATTCACTTGAATATGGTTTGCTTGAAACAAATGGCCAGCTTAGAGCTCTTTGCGTCTTTAAGAGTAAGAGGGAAATGGCTCGTACTCATAGTTGGTACACAAGGTTCAATAAGGTTCCACGCTTCACCTCGAAGTACATGGATTGGTATCATGCTCAATTGCATGGATCACGGAGAACGTTTGGTCACCATGGTGAGATTCTACTTTTTAAACCGCCCGGATGGAAACATATAAATCAAGATGGAGGCAGATTTAATAGCAAAGCTTGGGATCCTGGAATCTATTTTGACATTCGTCACCCCGGGAGTCTGAAAATTTCTCTGAAGCTGCTCAGAAGCTTTACATGCCTAGTATGGGACCACGGAGGCTATTGGCATTCCAAGCACTGGTGGAGATTTTTGGACGAATTTAAACATAAGCCGCCATAGCAAGAGGCTCCTCCGATGTCCAACTTAAGGACTTTAACTAAAAGTGCTAGGTGGGAGACAACCCACTATGGTATGATCGTTCCTTTTGCAATTTTAATTTTATTTAGTTTTGAATTTTATTTTTATTAAACCTGGAATCATGCATAGCATTCACATTAAGCATTGCATCCTGCATTCAGTTAAAAAAAGAAAAAGATGCACGACGTGACCGCATGCCCCATGCGATCGCGTCATACTGCGAATACACTATCCACGCGACCGCGTCATCCACGCGGCTGCGTGCCTTAGAGATCGGCGTCAAAAATCCAACGTCCAGAGAGTTAGGCTGGAATCGTGCGGCCCTTGTGCGTTTTGCACAAATTGGCCCACGCAATCGCATGCCCCATGGGATCGCGTCACTTGCACAAAACCAATCCCACGTGACCGCGTGAGCGACGCGATCACGTCGCATTGATTGCACAACACCCTAGGACGAGACAGAGAGTGCGCTGAAACGGTGCTGGAGTCGTGCGTTTAGCACAATGTCCAGCGACGTGATCGCGCGACCCACGCGATCGCGTCACCCCCTCTTCCACCTCTTTCATGCGATCGCTCAACCCACGCGATCGCGTCATCCCCTCTCCTACCCCTCTCACGCGATCGCGCAACCTACGCGATCGCGTCACCCCCATTTTCACCTCCACCACGTGACCGCGTCCCCCACGCGATCGCGTGGATTTGAAAATATAACCCCCTCCAGCCCCCAACCCTCTTCTCCCTCTCTTCCTCCTCTTTTCTCAACCACCACCCAGCCACCATTGCCGCCGCCCCGACCACCACCCAGTCGCCGCCACCGCCCAGACGCCGCCGCCACCGACCCCCTTCCTCCCTCCCCTTCTTTCTTTATCCTTCTTCCTCTTTCTCCCTCCTTCTCCGCCACTGCCCTCCGCCACTGCCCACCTCACACCGCTGCACCCAACCCAGCCGCGCCCCCTCCGCCACCCACAAGCAACCCCCCTCCCTTCCTCTATCAATTACCCTAAACCCTATCCCCATTACCCCCTTCTCCACTGCCCCCTCAGCCGCCACCGTGCCGCCGTACCCCTCCACCGCGCCGGACGCCGCCGCAGCCACCACCCAGCCGCTTTCTTACCCCGTTCTGCTCCTCACGCCTACCAGGTTCCGATGAACGCCGCCTTCCTATCCTTCGCAGTTATTTTACAATTTTTTCTATTTCTGTTCATAATTAGGATAGATAGATATGCATGCTGTAGTGGATTTTTAGGTTGTTAGGTAGCTTAGGCTGTGGTTAGTGGATCTAGGTCTGTCTACTTGCACTGTTCATGCTTCTGTTTTATCAACACTACAATTCTGTTGTTCCTGTGACCTTGTTCATATGCTGTGATTTCCTGCATTTGCTGTTTGTTACTCTGAATTTTTATGTTTCTATTAATTATAGATAACTGCAGCAAGTTTTTAATTCATATGAACAGCCTTGTTTGCTGTTTATTTTCCGGGACAATCCAATTTTAGCCAGAATGCTGCCCAAATTTTTTGTGAATTGTTTTCATTCATGTTTTGGTTTGGCATCTAAACTCTGTTGTCCTCTACCTTACCCAAACCACTTCATGAATGCTATGGCAGACTTTCTTATTCTCTTTGATTCCCTGGTTTATAAACTGCATCTGTGATATTCTGATTCCAATTCTTGCTTTCTTTATATCTCTGTGAATCAACATCACCCTGTTTCCTTGTTAGGTTTTGAGTTATTTTTAGTCATAATTGTGAATCCTTGTTATATGGAATATTTTCTTTATGCCACTTACCTTAACCCACATTTTACTGACTCACTAATTTTAATTTAATAACTTCTTTTTCAAATTCTAACCATACTAACCTTTTCAAAATCTCTTTTCTGATTTTTTTTTTACTTTCCTTTACCTTTCTAACCATGGCATAATGACAATTTTTCTATTTAACGTGAATTCTGATACATTTTGGATTGTCAATTCTTCCTTTCCAAATTTTAACCTACTAAACAATCCTTAATGCACATTTACTTGACTCATTTACCTCATTCTAATTCTCCTTTTCCACTTTGAGTTTTCTTTGTTTAAATTGCCTATTTGCTTCCCTGTTTTTATTCATCTCCTAGTTTCCCATTTTTCAGGATGTCTGCCTCATAGAGGAAATGAAAAGGAAAGGCTACTGGCAAGCTCAAGAGAGGAGATTCCTCCCAGTCCATCATTGCCCTCATGCATGATTCCTCATGGCGGGAGAAGAACTTTACACAGCAGGAAAAAGCTGACCAGCTGCTCCCTGCAACTTATCCAATAAAATTTGCAAACCGGTACTGTGAGCTGAAGTACCCGGCTTTTGCAAAATCCATGAAATATTGCTGGAGAGAACTCTGAAGATTCCAGAAGCACTCCAGCAGTACACCACTGAGCAAATCAAGCAAAGGGGCTAGTTCTTTCTGGAGAGAACACTGACAGAGGTCAACGCATCTTGGGTCCGGGAATTCTACTGTAACTACTACCTCACCACCCTAGATGCCGTACACCTGAGAGGAAAATAAATTTCGGTCACTGAGGAGGCCATAGAGGACATTCTCCAGCTCCCAGCCAAGTCCGATCAGCCTGATGGTTATTCAAAGGCTGAGGAGGACATGGATAGCTCTCGACCCGACTGTTCCTTGGTAGATGGGTCAGGACACCACCATGCCTAGAGGGATCAAGAGGACGTACTTGAATGATGAGGCTCGGTTATGGCACCAGATCTTGAGCAATTATGTCATGCCGAGTACTGATGCCAGGGCATCTTGGCCAGTTTCACTGACCTTTTCTTTACTGTTTTTAAGGTAGTTTCATGCATTTTCTTAGGAAATAAGTTAGTTTTGGATGGATATTCACTTACATCTTGATTCAAGCATACATTGTGCATTTTACATGATTTCATCAGGATTTTGCATGAATTATATGATAAATTGGATGATGCATGATCCATGATTAAGAGCAAGACTTTGATGTATGTTGTTTGATTGATTTCAGGCCAAAAGAAGAAGAGAAGAGCCACGTTAGTGGCTACGTTAGTTACAGTAACGTAGGCACTAACGTGGAAGGAAGGAAAGCCCCAACGTTAGTGGGAAAAGTTAGTGGCATTAACTTTGAAGAAAGGAAATGGAGCCAACGTTAGTGACACTTAATATTATCACTAACGTTGGACCAAGCTCATAAGTGGGCACGTTAAGTTAACGTGGCCTCTAACGTTAAGAAGAAAGGGAGAAAGCCAACGTTAGTGACATTCAACATTGTCACTAACGTTGGCCCAAGTTACAACAAAGCCACGTTAACTCCCACGTTAACTTAGTTAACGTGGAAGCTAACGTGGAGAAAGGTAGTGATCGACAACGTTAGTGACACCAAACATTCTCACTAACGTTGGAGTGAACTCACAAGCCCCCAATAAACCATGTTAACTCCCACGTTAACTTAGTTAACGTGGTAGTTAACGTGGGCAAAAGTCCCACCTGGCAGCCTAACCATGCCTTCTTCAAACACGCATAACTTGAGCCACAAAGCTCCAAATGAGGTGATTCCAGTGGCATTGGAAAGTAGAATTCTAGAGCTTTCCAATCATATATGGCACTACATGATTGACACTAAATTTAAGGGAGAAAACCTGCCCCGCAAGTGAAATGATGAACATGGTATCATCCTGTATTTAGGCCAACTGACCTCTTCACCTTCCAAGAAGTATAACTCGAGTTGTAGAGCTCTAAATGATGCGCTTCCAAGTGCATTGGAAAGTGTACATCCAAAGATTTCCAACGATATATAATAGTATGGGATGGACACTAAGTTTGAGCTTCAGAAATGGGAAATCGCTAGCGTTATTGGCAATCAACATTTCCTGTAACGTTGGCATATATGCCAGCGACCATGTCCACTTCAAAGGAACATAACTTGAGCTACAGAGGTCCAATTGAGGTGATTCCAGTTGCGTTAGAAAGCTGACATTCAGAGCTTTCCAACGATATATAATACTTTATAGTGGGCATGAAATTTGAGCACAAACAAGAGGCATCTTTTAAGCCCCAAAAACACCAACTGGGCAGCAAGTGCAACGTTAGCCACAATAACTTTAGCACTAACGCCACACTTGTAGCGTTAGTGTGACTAACTTTAGCACTAACTTTAGCACCTGGACCTCAACTTAACTCAATTCTCTCTCAAGTCCACTTCCAAGCTCAAGCAAGCAGGCCCACAATTGTCAACCAATCAAGGCCACAAGAAGCATCTAGAATAGGAATTTTCATTTAATTGTAATTTGCTTTTAATTTCATTTTGTAATTTAAGAGAGCCTATATAAAGGCCTTAGTCTTTACATTGAAAGGAGGCCCGAAAAGAAGAGGGGAATTAGGGGATTGAAGAGGGGTCTTCGGACTCCCTTCCCTCACACACTTTTCCTTTTCTTTCTTTGTACTTTTCATTTATGAATTTTGAAGTTTTATTTTCAGTATTTATCTTCATCTTTACTTTTCTACACTTTCTTTCTTTCCTATTTTTGTAGAGCAATGATCAACTAACTCTTTACATTGGGTTAGAGAGCTCTATTGTGATTCAATGGATCAATTGTAGTTCTTATTCTTCTTCTTCTTTCTTTTCTCTTGATTTTACTTGAAAGCTTTCGGTCTTCATCCAATTGGGTAGTTATCTTGGAAAAGAAGCTATTCATACTTGGATCTCTTCTGAACCTTGAAAGAGGAATGAAGAGATCAAGCTAGAAATGCTTTCTCATGCTGGACCAAATTGGGTTTGGATGGATATGTGACTATAATCCTCTCAACACTTGATTTGGGAAATGCATGTGGTATAATCAGTGACCATGCTTCATCTCTTCTCATGAGCAATTGACCAAGGAATTGGCTATTGATCAAGATTTGAGAGATTGAATTACAAAAAATTGTAATTCAATAACTTAAGATTGCCAAGGAGATAAATGAGTGCATTGATTGAGGAAGAGATGAGAATGAACATGATCCGGAGGATTGCAATATCTCTTGATCCCAATGTTCATTTTATTTTTAGTTCTTACATTTACTTTTCTTGTCATTTTACTTTTCTGCACTTTATTGCTTTCTTTACTTTTCTATCAATTTACATTTCCTTGTTACTTATCACATCCAAATCTGAATCGTCTAACTAGGATAATCAATTAACCATTGATTGCTTAATCCGTTAATCTCTGTGGGATTCGACCTCACTCTATTGTGAGTTTTACTTGACGACAATTCGGTACACTTGTCGAAGGGGAATTTGTTGTGAGACAAGTTTTCCACCCGCATCAAGTTTTTGGCGCCGTTGCCGGGGATTAATCGTGATTAACAAACTACCGGTTGATTGATTTACTAGATTAGACACTTTTCTTTTGTCTTTATTTTATTTTGTTTCTTATTTTCTTGCGCTAACTAACTGTTTGTGATATTGCCTCACTGGGAATTTCCTAATCTGTGACAATGGAGATTCCAATTTCTTTTGGTGATTATTGTTTGAGACAGAGCTTTCTGCAGGAAAGAAAGGAGCATCCATCATATTTTAGTCAATCAAATTTCATGGGAAACTCTCCACCACCACATAATGATTCACTTTACTATGCTCATGGTGGGTGGGAGTATCAAAAACATGAAATGGGGTACTTTCCAGAGCCACAAAATGGTCCATATTTTGGTGAAATTGATCACTACTCAAGTTGTGGCTGGGAAGATCATAATCAAAGAGATTTCACTCATTCATACCCCATTCATCAAGAGCCATCACCTCTCAATTATACAACCTCACCTCCAAGTTTCACATGCCTAAATCCTTCATCATTTGAGTATGCCTCAGCACAAAAGTCTATCCAAAATCCATACAATTCATTTCACCATCCACAAAACTCAATCCACTACCCACAAGAGTCATACCACTTTCAGAACACACAACAACAAAACAACCAATTCCATTCACAAACCAACCCCGCCCAACCATTACAACCTACCCAACCACCTTTAGATAGACTTGCTAGGATGGAACTCTTCATGGAGGAGCTCAAAAGAAGTAGAGAAGAAGAGAGACTCGTTAGGATAGAGCTCCTCCTTGAAGAAATAATAAAGACAAATGAAGAAGAGAAAATAGCAAGAAGGGACCATGAAGAAAAATTGAGACAGAATGCACAACTCTATTCTGAAGAACAATTCATTGAAGAGCTGAGAGCACAAAGAGAGACCACTTCACTCTCTCCAGAAATAGAAGAGTTCATTCAAAGGTCAAGAACAAATGAGGAAGTCAATCAAGGGAATCCACACTCCAATGAAACAGAGAGTTGCATAGAGGGTGAGTTCATTGAACCACCAATTCAAGAAGTTCTTGATGAAGAGGATGCTCCACCCATCATACAATACCCAAATCCTGGAATCAAGGTGGTAAAGGCAATCAACATGAACACTAACAAAAGGATGGTGACCAAGAAAAGAAGGACAGTATTCATGAAGAAGAAAAGGGAAACCAAAAGCCATCCCACCCCCACCCCAACAAGCAAGTTTACTCAAGCTAACAACAGAATAAGGCTTGCTGGGGAGAGGCACTCAAAACAAGGGGCATTAACCGGCTCCTCTTTCCTCTTGAGGTCATTCCTCTTAACAAACTGGAAGAAGAGGAAGAAAGTCATGAACAACATGTCAAGCTAATGACATTAAAAGAGCGCTTGTTGGGAGGCAACCCAACTGTAGGTAACATTTTCTTGCTTTGTTTAGTTTACTTTCAATAATTTGGCATATGATTGTACTCTAAGTTTGGTGTTGCCATGCAACAATTTGATTTTCAATCTTCACTGGGTACTTGCAACATTCTAAATTGACAGTGGCACACTAAGTTTGGTGTTGCCACTTAACTTTCATGCAAAGTACCATGCCAACACCACTTATTAATGCAATCACATTGTCTCTGTTTTACTTCTTGTGCTTTTGTTGTGATCCATAATCTTACTTGCTGAAACACATGCATACTCACACTTTATTTTAAGACATTCATGATCCATCATAAACCCCGTCACCACTGTTTTAATTGTTGCTTGAGTATAAGCAATCATTCTATGTCTGGTGTGGGAAGGGGAAGAATAGGAGGAAAAGGGCAACAACAATGAAGATAAAATACAAGGTGGTAAAGTTCTTTTCTCTTCTTACTTATTTCAAGCACTTTAATTTACATGATTGTCTTCTATGTTCTTTGTATGTATGTGTGCTTTCTCCTTGTGAATAAGCATGTCAATTCTGTCTTTTAAACTTTTTATTGATTAAGGCTGAGTTTTCTAGTCTGAATGTCATTACTGCATCCTTACTTTGCTTACTAGTATGCTTGTCCCTTTGAATCAAATGAAAAGAGAATGAGTGTTTTTAAAGACCAGAGAGGAGTTCATACTATGGAGTAAGTTCATGAGTTTATGGTATAGTCATAAGTTAGCTAAGTTGGTTCAACCACAAGGTGGGAGGACAACTATCTGTCATGAATACTATGCTTTGAACACACCCCATGAGACTAGCTAAATAAGAAGATCCTAATAAGAAAAAGGGAAAGAACAATAAAGGTTGAAAAAAAGAAAAAGAGTAAGAAATAAGGCTAGGCACCAATGGTTTTAATCTTGAGGCATGTGTCTGTGGTGCTCCTGTGTGAGGGATCTACTTGGATGAATAAGCTCTTAGGGGTGCCTTATCACTTGGTAACTTGGGTTAACTAACTCGGGATTATCAGCTGAAAGTCCACTATCAAGAGTAACCCTCACTACAGAGCATTTAGTAACCCAAAGAGGTGCTGGACACCAAGGTCTCAAGAAAAGAAAATAAACAAACCATGTGCCTGTGGTGTGTATGTATGGGGGAGAGACTTGAGGAAGTAAGTCCGTAGGGGTGTTTCAACACCTAGCACCTTGAACCAACTGGTTCGGGAGTGTGGGCTGAAAGCTTATCTTAAAGAGTTGCCCCCTTACAGAGCACTTAGCCTAAAGAACACAAACAACCCTTGAAATAACAATAAAAGGATCAATAAAAGTCTCATGGGATGTAAGCAAAGTCAGTGTTTTAGGACATGATAAAGGTCTGAAAGCCAGTAAAGAAATGAACCTAAGTTGCTATGCATGAAACCACCATAAAATCAGTGACATGACTTCCACAAGAATGACTCATTTCTCTTGGCATTCCATTCATCATTCTCTTGTTCCAGTACTTGCTTAGGGACAAGCAAGCTTTAAGTTTGGTGTTGTGATGCCAGGGCATCTTGGCCAGTTTCACTGACCTTTTCTTTACTGTTTTCAAGGTAGTTTCATGCATTTTCTTAGGAAATAAGCTAGTTTTGGGTGGATATTCACTTACATCTTGATTCAAGCATACATTGTGCATTTTACATGATTTCATCAGGATTTTGCATGAATTATATGATAAATTGGATGATGCATGATCCATGATTAAGAGCAAGACTTTGATGCACGTTGTTTGATTGATTTCAGGCCAAAAAAGAAGAGAAGAGCCACGTTAGTGGCTACGTTAGTTACACTAACGTAGGCACTAACGTGGAAGGAAGGAAAGCCCCAACGTTAGTGGGAAAAGTTAGTGGCATTAACTTTGAAGAAAGGAAATGGAGCCAACGTTAGTGACACTTAACATTATCACTAACGTTGGACCAAGCTCATAAGTGGGCACGTTAGTTGCCACGTTAACTTAGTTAACGTGGCCTCTAACGTTAAGAAGAAAGGGGGAAAGCCAATGTTAGTGACATTCAACATTGTCACTAACGTTGGCCCAAGTTACAACAAAGCCACGTTAACTCCCACGTTAACTTAGTTAACGTGGAAGCTAACGTGGAGAAAGGTGGTGATCGACAACGTTAGTGACACCAAACATTCTCACTAACGTTGGAGTGAACTCACAAGCCCCCAATAAGCCACGTTAACTCCCACGTTAACTTAGTTAACGTGGTTGTTAACGTGGGCAAAAGTCCCACCTGGTAGCCTAACCATGCCTTCTTCAAACACGCATAACTTGAGCCACAAAGCTCTAAATGAGGTGATTTCAGTGGCATTGGAAAGTAGAATTCTAGAGCATTCCAAGCATATATGGCACTAACTGGCCAACTGACCTCTTCACCTTCCAAGAATTATAACTCGAGTTGTAGAGCTCCAAATGATGCGCTTCCAAAGGCATTGGAAATTAGACATCCAGGGCTTTCCAACGATATATAATAGTATGGGATGGACACTAAGTTTGAGCTTCAGAAACGGGAAATCTCTAGCGTTATTGGCAATCAACATTTCCAGTAACGTTGGCATATATGCCAGCGACCATGTCCACTTCAAAGGAGCATAACTTGAGCTATAGAGGTCCAATTGAGGTGATTTCAGTTGCGTTAGAAAGCTGACATTCAGAGCTTTCCAACGATATATAATAGTCTATAGTGGACATGAAATTTGAGCACAAACAAGAGGCATCTTTTAAGCCCCAAAAACACCAACTGGGCAGCAAGTGCAACGTTAGCCACAATAACTTTAGCACTAACGCCACACTTGTAGCGTTAGTGTGGCTAACTTTAGCACTAACTTTAGCACCTGGACCACAACTTAACTCACTTCTCTCTCAATTCCACTTCCAAGCTCAAGCAAGCAGGCCCACAATTGTCAACCAATCAAGGCCACAAGAAGCATCTAGAATAGGAATTTTCATTTAATTGTAATTTGCTTTTAATTTCATTTTGTAATTTAAGAGAGCCTATATAAAGGCCTTAGTCTTTACATTGAAAGGAGGCCCGAAAAGAAGAGGGGAATTAGGGGATTAAAGAGGGGTCTTCGGACTCCCTTCCCTCACAAACTTTTCCTTTTCTTTCTTTGTACTTTTCATTTATGAATTTTGAAGTTTTATTTTCAGTATTTATCTTCATCTTTACTTTTCTGCACTTTCTTTCTTTTCTATTTTTGTAGAGCAATGATCAACTAACTCTTTACATTGGGTTAGAGAGCTCTATTGTGATTCAATAGATCAATTGTAGTTCTTATTCTTCTTCTTCTTTCTTTTCTCTTGATTTTACTTGAAAGCTTTCGGTCTTCATCCAATTGGGTAGTTATCTTGGAAAAGAAGCTATTCATACTTGGATCTCTTCTGAACCTTGAAAGAGGAATGAAGAGATCAAGCTAGAAATACTTTCTCATGCTAGACCAAATTGGGTTTGGATGGATATGTGACTATAATCCTCTCAACACTTGATTTGGGAAATGCATGTGGTATAATCAGTGACCATGCTTCATCTCTTCTCATGAGCAATTGACCAAGGAATTGGCTATTGATCAAGATTTGAGAGATTGAATTACAAGAAATTGTAATTCAATCACTTAAGATTGCCAAGGAGATCAATGAGTGCATTGATTGAGGAAGAGATGAGAATGAACATGATCCGGAGGATTGCAATATCTTTTGATCCCAATGTTCATTTTATTTTTAGTTCTTACATTTACTTTTCTTGTCATTTTACTTTTCTGCACTTTATTGCTTTCTTTAATTTTCTGTCAATTTACATTTCCTTGTTACTTATCACATCCAAATCTGAATCGTCTAACTAGGATAATCAATAAACCATTGATTGCTTAATCCGTTAATCTCTGTGGGATTCGACCTCACTTTTTTGTGAGTTTTACTTGATGACAATTCGGTACACTTGTCGAAGGGGAATTTGTTGTGAGACAAGTTTTCCACCCGCATCAAGTACTCATGAGACGGAGATCCCAGCTGCTATGATCACCCTTCTATGGTGTGTGCTGGAGGGTAAGGACCTTTATCTACCACGCTTTATCCGACATTATATGGCCAGGGTCCACATCCGAGGCACCCTTCCTTTTCCGTACCTGGTTACACAGCTAGGCCGTTGAGCTGACGCGCCATGGGAGGATGCCGATGAGAGACCACCAGTGGCAGACTGCAGGAAGATCATTCCTCACAGCAGGAACTTCCTACCCTTGGACTACAGACCACCACCCTTCACTGCTACTGATGAGATAGCCCCACCGTCTGCTGGACCCTCTTCATCCACAGCTGCCACTGCTACCCCTGCTGCTACCACTGCACCTCCACCTGCCTCTGAGCCCGTATACCGCCTCGTGCACCGCCTATTCCGACAGCTTGATCAGATGGAGCACCGTAACCGGTGCCGGTATGAAAGATTGGAGCGTCGCAGCCAGCGACGCTATTCGCATCTGAAGCTGATGATCCGACAGGGTGGTGACATCCCCTCTGAGCCCGACACACCATCTGAGTCATCAGAAGATGAGGAGGATGAGCACGAGGAGGAGACTCATTTTCAGGAAGAGACCCATTAGCAGGCAGACACAGAGCAGGCTGCCCCACATCAAGAGGTTACGCATCAGATAGAGGCTGCAGATCCGGAGATCCCGATCCAGTCAGCACCGCCTTTACAGCAGCCAGACCCTCAGCCCACCACCACCACAAAGCCTCCAGCTACCATCCCTACCAGTGATGACACCCCTTCACACCTGGCCTGACTGAACATCAGGTACGATGCTTCATTTTAAGTGTGGGGAGGTCGCCATCTCTGTCGTTTTATTTTGGTGAACCACTACATCTCTTTTTTCTTTTATTTTGGATATTTTTCTGTATTTTTCTTTCTTTTTTTCTGAGTACTTATACATTGCTGCTTTTATGTATTTTTACTCTATTTTTGCATTTTTGCATTTTTAGTTCATATTTTTAGTTATTTAGTTTAGTTTGCAATTCTGACTTATTAGTGGATTAATTAGTATAGTTTATCCTTTTTAGCATAAGATAGCATAGTTAAATTGAAAAATATAAAAAGAAAGTAAGCTAGGAAATTGAACATAACAGATTTAAATTCATAAACCTTGTATATATAGCATTACATCATATAGTTAAGTTGACAACATTTCATCAAGGAGGAACATTAAAACTTTAAAGGCTACCCTAAATAATTTTTTTATGAGAATAATGGGAATTTTTAACTAAACCTGCATAACATATATAAATGATATATGATGCTTGAGTTAGAGAACACACAGCCTGTGAGTATTGAGCTTAATTGTATGGTTGCATTCAAACCATAATTTTATTCTGATGTTCTTTACTTTGCTTTAATCTATATGTCCAATTATAGAATATAGATACATGCCAAAAGAATGATTGAGGCCATCATTTGATTTTAGCTCACTTACCCCAAAATAACCTACCTTTCACATCACCCTTGTTAGCCCCCTTGAGCCTTTAAAAATCCCTTTTATTCTATTTAGCCACACTACTAGCCTTAAAAAAAAAACAAAATAAAATCCCAAGTTGAATCCTTGGTTAGCTTAAGATAGAAAATTATGAATAGATTAAAATGTGGGAAACCTATTGGGAACATGGATGATAGAAACAAAAGGTAGAAAAGTTGAAAGAAATAAAATAATTCAGAAAATTTGGGAAGCATGCTCATGAGAAATCAAAGTGATCAATTACCATGTGCATTAAAAAAAAAGAGAAGTTATTTTTCAGCATTTAATAAAAGGGAACACAAAAGAATTCCCCAATGCAAAATAAAAGCAATGCACATGGGATAAAAACAAAAATTGAAACATGAGCATATGACAAAAAGTGGGATAACAAGGGAAAATTGGTAAAGAAGCTTATTCTACTAAATATGTATGTTAGGTGAGATCTTATTCTAATTAAGGATTCACTTATTAGCTCACTTAGCCTTATACATATATCCTTACCTTTACCTTGGCCCCATTACAACCTTAATTAAAGACCTCATGACTTTTGGTATGACTGTACTCTATAATTGTTGATTGGTTAGATGAAGAACAAAGTTATAGAAAGTAAGAATAAAAAGAAAAGTAGAGTGAATAAACCCAATAAACACTGAGTGACTAGAGGGTAAACACAAAATCCAGTGAGGGTTCAATAACTCATCAACATATATCTGTGCTTAATTTACTAATTATTTTACAAGTTTGTACAATATTTTTATTTCCCATCTCATTTGCTAAAAGGCTTTATTATTTAAGGGTTGGCTATATATATATATATATATATATATATATATATGACTCCGTGAGAACGTAAATTAATTTAACTACATGTAAGCTTTATATATGAGTGGATAAATTGGAATCGCATGACTCATTTAGGTAGATGCATTTAGAATAGGTTGCATTGCATAACATTCCACCACTTTAACCTTACCTTATTCTTTACCTTGGATTTAGCATGAGGACATGCTATTGTTTAAGTGTGGGGAGGTTGATAAACCCATATTTTATGATATATTTTGTGCTTAATTTGAGTGATTTATTCAATCCTTCACCCGCTTATTCATATTAGTTGCATGGTTTTACTTTCCCTTCCTTATTATGTGATGTATGTGAAAAACATGTTTCTTATGCTTTAATATTAATTATTTTTAATTACCTTTATTTCTATTCGATGCCGTGATTAGTGTGTTGAGTAGTTTCAGATCTTCTAAGGTAGGAATGACTTAAAGGATGGAAAGGAAACATACAGAAATGGAAGGAAAGCACAAAACGGAGCTTCTGAAGAAACTGGCATCCACGCAATCGCATGGACGAAGCGATCGCGTGCCAAGTGCGAATCAGCAGCGACGCGGCCGCATGACTGACGCGACTGCGCGCCTTAAGCAGAATGCACATGACGCGGTCGCATGATTGACGTGACCGCGTGGCAAAGAAATGCTCCGAATGACGCAACCGCGTGACCCACGTGGACGCGTGACAGAGGCCATGCACCAGAATTTGCAGAAAATGCTAATAGCAAATTCTGAAGCCCTTTTTGGCCCAAATCCAAGTCCAGAAGGCATAGACCAGAGGTTACAAAGTGGGGGAACACATCCATTCAGGGAGAGCTCGCCAATTTTCACTTTCCATGATTTAGATTTAGTTTGAGAGAGGTTCTCTCCTCTCTCTCTTAGGATTAGGATTAGGATTTAGGACTTCTCTTAGTTTGTAAGAGTGACTCTCGATCCAGGTTTAATATTTACTTCAATGCTTTTATTCATACCTATAAATGTTGCCAACTTGACTTATGAATCCTTCCCATGTTATGATTTGAATTAATGATTATTTGAGGTATTTCAGTTATTGATTGCTTTCTCCTTAATTTGTGTTACCATTGCTTTCTATCTAAGGACATTTTTATTCCAACAATTTTACTTTTTTCCTTTTGGTCTTGGTTAAGAAATCAGTAACTCAATATTATTAAACTCAGCATAATTGATAATCGTTATCTTGCTAATTGAACTGAACTTCAATAATCCCAACTTTTTCTTAGGAAATAAATAGGATTCGAAGGTCAAACTAATTAGTCCCTTGCAGTTCCTTGAGAAGACGACCTGAGGTTTGAATACTCGGTTAAAAATTTTAAAAGGGTTTGTTACTTGTGACAACCAAAACGTTTGTAAGAAAGGTTGATTGCTTGGTTTAGTAACTATACTTACAACGAGAGTTTATTATAACCTCTAAACCATCAATCCTCAGTTCTTTCACAGTCCTTCATAGAAGATATGAATTTGTACCCACTCATTAAGCATGTCAGGGTGGCATTTTCTTGTCAAATCCTTGAATCTCTCCCAGGCTTCATAAATGGTCTCACCATCCAGCTGTCTGAATGTCTATACTTCAGTTCTCAGCCTATTTACTTTTTGTGGAGGGTAGAACCTTGTCAAGAATCTGTTCATTACATCTTCCCAGGTTGTCAAGCTTTCCTTGGAGAAGGATTCCAACCATTTTGATGCTTTGTCCCTCAAAAAAAATAGAAACAGTAACAATCTATAGGTGTCAGGATGAACACCATTAGACTTAATCGTGTCACATATCCTTTGGAATTTAGTGAGGTTCTCATTAGGGTCCTCTTGGGCACTTCCTCCATAAGAACAATTGTTTTACACAAGAGTTATAAGCTGACGCTTCAATTCGAAGTTATTAGCATTGATAGTTGGCTTTTGAATGCTGCTACTACAGTTTCCTGGGTTTGGATTGATGTATGATCCCAAAACTCTCCTCTCTTGTCCAGCAGGGTTGGCTCCCCCTCTTCTGGCATGGTTGTTCACCTCACCTTCATGATGGTTTTCCATATCATCCTCCATGGTTATATCTAAATCTTCCTCCTCTGCTTTTGCACCAACAACCCTCTTGCCTCTTGCTTCCCTCCTCAATCTCAGGAAGGTTCTTTCCGGTTCACTATCAAATGAGGTTGAATCCTCTCTTCCACCTGTCATATAATAAAAAAGTACAAGAAACAACAAATGTAGAGTCCACTAAAACAGAGTATAGTTAGTTTGGTTAGAGCAATTTATCAAATGGTCAGTGGGTTAGCTTGCTGGAAAGTAAAGCAGTAAGGTAAAACTAACGAAAAACAACTAAAAATTGCAGAGAACAAAAATGAACAACTAAATTTAAAATTCAAAAGAAAAGAAAAATGCTCAATCTAGTTATCCTCCAATTTAATAATTGTCAATACAAAACCAAATCCCTGGCAACGACACCATAAACTTGATACGCAGAAATTTGCCCTTTCAACAAATTTTCTACCCGCAAGTGCACCGGTTTGTCGTCAAGTAAAAACTCACTGAAGAGTGAGGTCGAATCCCACAGGGATTGGTAGATCGATCAATGTTAATTGGAGAATTGTGTTAGTTGAGCGAATCGGATTTAGTTACGAATTGAAGAAAGTAAATTGGCGGGAAACTTAAATTGCAAGAAAGTAAATGAACAGAAATTAAATTGCTGGAAATTAAATGAAAGAATCTTAAATTGCTGGGAATTTAATGGGAATGGGGAATTAGCATGAAAATAAAGAAGCAGAAAGTAAATAGAATGGGTAAGATCAGAGATAGGGGAGTCATTGGGTTTTGGGAGATATTGAACTCTTCGGATCAAATCATTTTCATCTCTTCCTCAATCAATGCATTCATTGACATTACTTGGCAATCTTAGATGATTGGATCCCAATGTCTTGGCTCACCGATCTCTCTAAGCATGAACAATTGCCCAATGTCTTGATTTAATTGCTCATGGAAAGAGTTGAAGTTCGGTCACTGACTATACCACACAAATTCATAGATCAAAGTATTGGTAGAATTACATGTCACTATATCCATCCAAACCCTAATCTAATCCAATGTGAGAAAGCAATTCTAGCATGAATTCTTCATTCCTCTCTCAAGACAACTATCCAATTGAATTAAGACCGAAAGCTTTCTAACAAAAATCAAGAGAAAAAAAAGAAGAAGATGATGAAAACTACTATTGATCCATTGAATTACAATAGAGCTCCCCTAACCCAATGAAAGGAGTTTAGTTGTTCATAGCTCTTAAAATGGAAATTGGAATTACAAGATACATTCTGGAAATTAAAACAGAGAATTGAAAAGTGTCGTAAGTGTACAAATCAAAAAATGGAAAAAAAGTTTTTTCTAACTTAAATTCTAAGCTATTTATACACTTTCTTCCATTGATCTTGAATCTCTGAACTGGGCTTTTGGCCTTGATGGGATTGGGTTGAAATTGGCTCCAATTGGTTTCCGTTGATGTTGAAAAATTTTAGTTAAGTGATGAATTTAGTTAAGCGAATATTTGATGATTTGAGTAATTATGATTAACAGAAGTAAAATTACAAGAAAGTAAAAGTTATGGAATGAAAATTAGCTGAATCTTAAAGTGCAAGGAAAGTAAATTGCAGAAACTTAAAGTGCAGGAAAGTAAAAGAGTTGAAACTTGAAGTGCAAGAAATATAAATTGCTGAGTCTAAATTGCTGAAAAATGTAAATTGCTTGAAGAGTAAAAGGATTTGGGTACTGGGATTCAGAATTGAACAAGAAAATGCAAGCTAAAGTGATTCAGAGAGCTATGAGATGAAGAGATTCAGCTCAGCAGCCAAACAGAAATGTAAAATTGCTTGAAGAAACAAACAGCAAGAAAAATTAACTCAATTCTAAAATTTTAAAAGAGAAATTGAAGATCGAAGAAGAGCAATGAGATCAGAAAACAGATCTAGATCTCAATTACTCCCTTGATCAATCAGAAAAGAAATTGCAGAAGAAATGAAAATGAAAACAGCAAAGAAGATTTAGATCCAAGTCTCCAATTCTCAGAATTTTATAAAAGAAAAGCAAAGATGATTTTCATATCAAGAAATTCAATGGAGTTCTTCAATCTCAATCCAAGAACCCAAAAATAGAAAATAGAAATTGCAAAAGAAAGAAAATGAAAACAGAAAGCAAACTAGATCTAATCCCAATTTCCAAATTCAAAATGAAAACTAAAGTGAAAAACTAAAAATGAGCCAAAGGTCCCTCTACAAATTGAATTTGATCCTATTGATACACTTTCTATTTTGGTCTTCAGATCTTGGAATGGGCCTTTTGATTTTGGATTTGAGGAAACAATGGATCCGAATGGCATTTCATTGAAAATGGGTTGGAGGCATGCTCCAGTGGAGCGCTCCGTTGGCTTTTGTGAACTTGGCGTTCACTTAGCATTGTGTGCCTTCCTCGTGCCAAGCCCTCTTGCCTAGCATTTACTCTTTGAACGCTACGTTCAAATTGTGAACGCTACACTTAATGCTGAGCCTTCCTCCCCATGAGAAGCAGGAAAACGTTGGTAAGAGAGAACGCTGCATTATCAATTTTGAACGCTACCCTTCTTTGGGCGTGCTTCCTCTTCGAGCGCTACGTTCACCATTTTGAACGTTCCTTGTGAGCTTCCTCCCTCGAAGCTTAAATCCATGATAAAGGTGGAAGGAGTGAACGTAGCATTCACATCTTTGAACGCTACCCTTGTTGCTTTGCTCCCTTGGTTTAAAGGTCACAAAAACGTTGCCAAAAGTGAACGTGGCGTTCACTCATTTGAATGCTCATGCCTTGGTTTGGTTGGTTCCCTTGTTAACGCAACACTTTACTGTCATGGGCCATGCTTTTAAAAGCGTGGCCTAAGGTCCAAAGCGTGCTCAAACTTCAAAGTGTGCCAAAAATTCCTCTTTCCTCTGTTTGAGCTTAATTTATGCTTTCTGCTTCTTTTCCTTTATCTTTTCACCTATCATCAACCAAACAAATACATCAAAGCCTTGGCATAATTATTAACTCTTGCATCATTTATATTATTAACTAAATCTTGCAAGAAATCTAATGAAAATGCATAAAATTACCAATGTTTGATTAAATCTAGACAAGCATGAAATTCTCACTCAAACACTTACTTATTGCCTAAAAATGCATGAAAACCAAGTGAAAACTAATGAAATAGGCTTGTAAAACTAGCCTAAGATGACTTGTCATCAGTTCTCTGGTGTCTAGGGACGCGTACGCGTGGGTGGATCAGCGTGACTCACTAAAGGCAAATCGTGGCTAGCGATTTCTAGCTCATTTTGGGCCCAATCCAACTCATTTCTGATGCTATTGAACCCAAGGATTTAAGGGAGATTGAGCCAAGTAGTCATAGTTAAGTTTTCATTATGGTTTAGGTTAGAATTCTAGAGAGAGAAGCTCTCCCTTCTCTCTAGAATTTAGGGTAGTTTAGGTTTAATTTTCTTAAATCCAATTTTCAATTCTTGTTTTGATTTAGTCTTCCCCTTATTTCTTGTTATTATATCTTTGTTCTTCTAGTTTTACTTGTCATTTCTTATTTTGCTCTCTTTAATGTTGATGAACCATTGTTGGATCTTAATTTCTTCTAATGCAATTTCATGTTTCCATGTCTCTTTTATGTTCACCTTCATTGTTATTGTTGATTTCTTGCTTATGTTAGTTATGGGTTCCTTTAATTCTTTCATTTTATGATGTTTACTTTTCTTGCAATCTAGGTGTTTGATGAAATATTTTCACTAGGTTTTGGGTAGTTTTCTTTACTCTTGGCCTAGGCTAAGGGGATTGAGTGACCTTGAGTCATTGCGTCTCAATGAATTGGTGATTTGAGAACCCTTGATGGTCAATTTGATAACCATTGATACTAGCCTACTACTAAGTCAATTAGTAGTTAGGTTAGAACCTATGGATTGATGTTGATCAAGCCATTTGATATACTTCAATCACAGAAGTAGACTTAATGAGCTTGGTTACTCATAATTGTCAATATATGGTTTGTTGACAAGGATGGTGATCTCAATTTCTCATGTCTTAGCCAAGAGTTATTTCCATTTCTTTTATTAGTTCTTGTTATTTTACTTTCTTGCCATTTACACTTTCTTGTCAATTTCCAAATGAAACCCCCCATTACATCTTCATAGCCAATAATTGAGCACTTCATTGCAATTCCTTGTGAGATGACCCGAGGTTTAAATACTTCGGTTAATTATTATTGGGATTTGTACTTGTGACAACCAAAATTTTTTATGTGAGAATTGTTTGCTGGTTTGGAGCTATGCTTACAATGAAGTTCTTATCTCTATAAGAGAAATTCTAGACCGACACTCAATTTCTCTTCATCAAAATGCCGCCGTTGCCGGGAAATTGCAATGGTGTTATATTATTGGCTATTGTGAATATTGTGAATATGTTTGCCTTTTGCTTATTTGTTAGTTTTTGTTAGCTTTAGGACTTTGTTGCTTATTTTTGTTAGCTTTTGTTTTTATTTGCTGTTATGAATTCTCACCACTTTGGCTATGAGTTAGGTTCAAATTATGTTTTAGGGAATGGGAGATACAATGATAACATGCATCAAGGATGGAACCATCAAAGATGGGAGGAGCCTCAAGGGATTGATCAACCTTCTTGGCAACAACAACCTCCGGATTCTTATGGGTATAATTCCAATCCTAATGCATATCAATCTAATGGATGTGGTGACCTTTATTGTGATTGTCAACAACCACCACCATATGCCTATGGACCACCTCCTCAACATAATTTTGAACCACCTTACTCACAAGCCCCTTTTCACCAAACACCTCCATATGACCCTAATCCTTACCCACTATACCAACCACCTTATGAGCCATATGAACCATATGTTGAAACACCCCAATTTAACCACCAATACCCTCAAGAACCACCACCTCACTATCATTACCAAGATGAATCACCTCCCATGTATGATAACTTTTAACCACAAAATAAATTCCCCTTTCCACCACAACCCTCTATGGAAGAATACCCATATCCATCAATCCAAGAGTAATATGATCCTAGTTATACTAGCCAAGTGGAACAAGAGCCAATGGATCATCTCAAGGAAGCAATGGATCGGCTTCAAGCAATAATCCGTCAAAAGGAGAAAGAGGAAGCCCTAAGGATGACTTAAGCTATCGAGGGTAACCTTGACAAAATTAAAGCTGCCTTGGACTCATGGGACTCATGCAACAAGCAAAGTCCCTCCACGGATGAATGTGAGAAATCAACCGAAGAGAGGAGTATGAAGGAAATTTTGGAATCCCAACATGAGGACAAGGAGATGGGGCATGTCTTGCAACAAGTGGAGGAGGAAGAGATTGTTGAAGAAGAAGAAGTGGTTGAAGAGTTAGAGGAAGTTGAACAAGAGGTGGATTTCAAGCTTGAGAACTGATGGTGTGCAGAAATTGGCAAATTAAAAATTGTTAAAACATTTACGTTGTAAGTATAGTTCTTAACTTGCCAGAAATCTGCTCCTCAATTTAGAAAGGTGTCACAAAAAATTGAATTTAAAATACTGGGAGTATGAATCCCAGGTCGTCTCCCAACGAGTCGCAGAAAAGTGTGTTATTTTATTAATCAGAGGTTTTCAAAAAAAGGTTTGAATTGGGCAAACAGGAAATTAAATTGGTAAATTTGAATAATGTAAATAAAAGCCTTGACTGGGAATTGATTAGTTGAAATCCCTATTATTGTTGGAATGAATTTCAGGATTAATTGACAATTAAAGGTTATCCTGTTTAGTTATCCTTCGCTAGGTGAAGGAAAGTCAAACAAGTTGGAATGCTATGTCCGTTCACAAGTTGCAATCCACTTAATAAAAAGGGATTGGTGTTAGTGATTAGGAGGCAATCCAACCATAAACCCAATTGCAATTTTTCTTTCAAGCCTTCCAACTCAAGGGTTCCTTTCAATCAATTCCCCATCAAGTTAGGGAACTACTCGCTCATTGTGAATGTAAAATTCATAGCATATAAAAAGGAATTAAAGAAAGACATTGTAAATAAAGTTAAAATAGTCAATTAAAAATAAAAGTGATCCTTGTATTAAATAATCCTAAGAATATTCCAATGGTAAAATTACACAAAGCAAGGAACATGGAAGATTAAACCAAGTAAAGAAAACGAACTAGAATGACGAAGTCTTGATGAGGTAATAACTCTTCTCAGTGTTCCAATGCCAAAAAAAGTAAGAGAAAACTAAAATCCTAAGAACTCTGAATGTGTAGAGAGAAAACCTAGAGGAAGAGCAAAACTAGATCTAAAAACTAAAACTGTGTAGAATGAATGTTGTCCTTGGTTCCTACATGTTCTCTGGCTCTAGTCTACTGTTCCGGGCCGAAAACTGGGTCAAAATAGGGCCCGAAATTGCCCCCAGCGAATCTGTAAATTATGCAGATCGCGCAAGTCACGCGATCGCGTCGCTCATGCGGACGCGTCATTCGCGTTTCTGCTTTGCCACGCGGACGCGTCGTCCATGCCTCCGCATCGCTCGTACTTTTCCATTTCACGCGGTTGCATGATCCATGCAGCTGCGTCACTGCGATTTGATCTTCTTCGTGCGGTCGCGTCGCCCATGCGGCCGCGTCGCTTCTCGCTGGTCATCTCGTCAATTTCTTGTGTTCCTTCCATTTTTGCTTCCAATCTCCAACTCATTCTTGCCCTATAAAACCTGAAATGCTTAACACACAGATCACGGCATCGAATGGAATAAAGAAGAAGTAAAATGTACAATTAAAAGTCTCTAGGAAGCAGTTTTCACTCATGTAATAATTTCAGGAAGGAAATATAATTGCATGCTATTTTAATGAATAAGTGTGTCAGGATCATGATAAAGCCACACAATTAAACACAATATAAACCATAAAATTGTGGTTTATCAACCTCCCCACACTTAAACATTAGCATGTCCTCATGCTTAATTGAAGGAGATAAAGTAAACAAGTATGAACATGCAGAAACTCATGCAATGCAATGCAATCCTATATTTATATGAATGCAACTATATGATTCTTGTCCACTTGATCAAAAGTAAATAAGTTCTTCAAAATAATTATAATTCAAATTCCACTAATTCAATTCTTATAAAGTAAGAGCAGATAAAAATGCAAGAGGATAGCTCATGAAAGCAGGGAACATAGAAATTCAAGCATGGAACCCTCACTGATGGTGTATGTACACTCTAGTCTCTCTAGTGTATAGGGTAATCACTCTATTCTTCTCTAATCATGCTCTCTAACTTTTTTTTTCTCCTAATCAATCAACAACAGTTAACATACCAATGCAAACATCATGAGGTCTTTTCAAGGTTGTAATGGGGCTAAGGTAAAGGTAGGGATACATATATGGTCAAGTGTGCTTATAAATTGAATCTTTAATTAACCCAAGCTTCAACCCAACCTATATATTTTA
This sequence comes from Arachis hypogaea, assembly GCF_003086295.3. Lineage (NCBI taxonomy): Eukaryota > Viridiplantae > Streptophyta > Magnoliopsida > Fabales > Fabaceae > Arachis > Arachis hypogaea. The sequence goes on along the minus strand of NC_092055.1, from coordinate 58,338,782 downwards.
CATGACTTTAGAATTCATGCCTAGCTACCCAGAGTTCCCCTTTTACATTCCATACTCATGTATCAACTTTTTATTTCAATTTTTATCATATGTGCATTGATCCTTGAATTCTTAATTCAGCATTGGGGTAATTTTGCCCCTTATTTATTTATTGCTTTTTAAATTTTTTTTAACATAAAAATAAACATTAGTTATCAATGCACATAGATTTTTAATTCTTATAGTTTCACATAAGTAGGTATCCAAATTCCCATTGTATTATCATGACATATTCCCTTAATAACTTTTGTTCCCACAATTTCCCATTCTTAACTAGCACACACAATTCTATCTTAAGCTAACCAAAGATTCAATTTGGGATATACAATTGTTTTTCCGCTTAAGGCTAGTAATGTGGTGAAATATAGAACAAATGGGATTTAATGGCTCAAAGTGGTTAACAAAGGTAATTAAAAGGGTAGGCTTAATATGGATAAGTAAGCTAAACAAATAATGGCCTGAATCATATGCAAGCATACAAATATAATAAATATTGGACATATAAGATAAAACAAAATATAGATTACAATCATAGAGAAGTAAACACACAAGAATAAAATAATTATGGTTAAATAATGTAACCATTCATAAAGGCTCAAATCTCACGGGTTGTGTGTTCTTTAGCTCAAACATCATGTTCCAAATATAACTTCAAGCAAATTTATCATAAAAATTTTGAAAATTAGTGAAATTTTGTTCCAAAGACAGAGTCTTAGAAGAAACTTATTGTCTTTTCAATCAGGTAGAACATGTATGAAACTAACCTATTACTATGCAATTTATCCTATTCTATAAAAGAAAGAAAATCTAAATAAATATCCTAATTTATTGGTGCTAGGGAAGAGAAATTACCTCCGAAAGTCAGGTACTGACCGACCTCCCCACACTTAAGGCTTTGCACCGTCCTCGGTGCCATCTGTCAGGAACAAGGGTGGGCTGGTAGCAGTATCTCCACAGTCGGGACCATCATGGCTCCCTGTGCTGGTAAAGGAAGTGGAGTCCGGGGTGTCTGAGTCCTTGAATTTTCCCTTGAGTAGCTCCTTGAGGTGTTTGAATCGGCGCTCGTTACGGCACTTTCTTAACTTCGCTTTCTGATCTTGCCGATCCAACCTTTGGATTATTTGCTGGAGCAGTTCATCTGTTGTAGGTGCTTGTGGTGGTGAAGAACGGATATCTTCAACCGGAGCAGTGGGAAGGCTTGTAGTAGCTGCTGAAAGTCTGAGGTATTTCCCATTAGGGACATACTGATCATCCCGTGGGAGCATGGCTTTGGTGTCTCCAACTCTGTAGGAAACTCCGGCTGCTGAGACAAGATCTGAGACCAAGGCGAGAAAAGGTAAATTACCCGCAATTTGTACGTGTCCCATGGCATTCCAGATATGTCTTGGTAGATTCAGAGGCTGGTCTATAAGGATGCACCATAGTAGAACGGCCATGTCCACAGTGAAGGAGGACTCGTGAGTGCTCGGAAAGACGTAATGGGACATGATTTGTGCCCATACGCGAGCCTCCAAGGTAAGTGCTGAAGCCAATATACCCTTAGGGCGGGTACGATGGTATCCGTAGATCCAACGGCTGCCAGGTAGTGCGATAACTCTGAGAACAGCTTCCCAGTCAAATTGGTACATCTAGCGCTTGAGTGCGGCTTCTTGAAAGGCGTCCATTCCTTCTGGAATAGGGGGAAGACTCAAAGCTTATTGGATAGCCTCTTCTATAATGGGGACTTGCTTCTGACGTACATAGACAGACTGCAGAGTAGGCAGGTAGAAGTTAGAGTAGAACTCGACTACCCAAGAAAGATTGACCTGCTTCTGTTGTCTCTGTAGGAAACCCCATTGTCTTCGTGCAATTTGTGGCTCAACAAAAGTAGCAATATTGGGCGGGAGGATAAGAAGGTGTTCGTTGTTGTAACTCCTTTCAGCTAGAATAGGGAACATCTGCTCACAATAGCGATTGGAAAATCGCGCAGTGTCCTTCGCTGGAAAGGCTTTCTCCTTTTCATCAACCTTTATGATCCTCTTAACTCTTTTTGTTGAGGGCTTGACTGCAGTTGAAGAAGGCTCTACCACTAGTGCTCTTTTAGTTCCTCTTCTTGCTGGAGGTTTGGGAGTAGCTTTCTCTTTTCCTTTCTTGGTGGCCATCCTGAAAAAGGGAAGAGAAGGTAAATTAAATTCAAAGAGATATATAGCAATGAAGAGAACGAAAAAGGGATGGTTGTAAATGCACATTAAAAGGTAAATGATGTTAACACATGCTCATGAGTACATATAAAAGATCATTAATGGAGAATAGTTAGTGCATATGATGACAAGTGAATACAAGGTGTTTATTGGCATGCCGGCAAAGGGCATGAGTAGCATAGACCAAGCATTACTTTGTAACAAACCATCACGTTTGTATTGACAATTAAATTCAATTAATATAATAGTAAAGGGGATTTGTGAAAAGCAAGCATTGAATAGTAGAATAACATAGGGAAGTGCATAATGCCATATGGGCTTTTTCACAAACACATAGCATGCAAGGTAAATTAATTATAGAAAGTATTAAAGTGAACATGCAAGCAACCCTTTAAAGAAAATAATATATAATTGTCAAACAATTTGCAACAATCCACAAACATATAATGAAAAATAATGACTCAAATAAAATTCTAACACCATGTAAAAAGGAATGAATAATGAAAAGAAAAAGAAAAGAAAAGAAAATAACATATAAAATAAGAAGAATGATAGAAAAAAAAGGGTAAAGAAGAAAATAAAACCTTGTTAATGGAGGTGAGGGAGAGAGAGTGGAAGGTGAGATAGAAGGAAGAAGAGAAAAGGAAGAAATAGGGAGGGAAAAGAGAACAATAGGATTTGGAGAGAAAAAGATATGATATTTGACAAAATTAGAGAAACTGTGCGCTGCAAGCGACGAGATAGCATAGGGCATGCGGTCGCGTGACTTGCGCTTAAGGTGGTTGACGTGGTCGCATCGGCCACGCGGTCGCATGACCCAATTTGTGCCAGTGGCGCGAGGGTTGCCTCGCACTCGCACAACTCTCTGTTCAAAATCATTAAATGCCAAATTCTAGATGACGCGATCGCGTGGGGCATGCGATCGCGTGAGTGGGCTTCAGAAGGGAACAACGCGGCCGCGTGGGGCACGCGGTCGCATGAAGGGGATTGCACTTCCAGCGCCAGTCCAGCACCACTCTAGCACAACTTTCAGCTGTGCACCCTTTGTATGTCGAAAATCAGGGCACGCAGTCGCGTGGGGCACGCAGTCGCGTGGGAGGTTAGTATGCCCATATGACGTGATCGCGTCAGCGACGCGGTCGCGTGGGACGATTTGTGCCATTGGCATGCCTCCAGCCACACTCCAGCGTGACTCTCTGTTCGTTTTTATTTTTCTCCCCTCTCTATGCGACGCGGACGCGTCGCTGATGCGGTCGCGTCGCATGGCAAATTTTTTTCTTTAATAAATATGCAGATGCAGATGCACGAAAGTACTGATAAAGAGAAGAGTTATTGAATATGAGAAACTAAAAATAAAGAAAAGAACAATCATACCATGGTGGGTTGTCTCCCACCTAGCACTTTGCTTTAACGTCCGTAAGTTGGACGCTCCACTAGCTCAATCTTCTGCTATGTGGGGGTCTTCCAAGAGGAAGATCTCAAGCTCTTTATTCTTCTGTATCTTCTCGCCATGGTATTGCTTCAAACGGTGTCTATTAACTTTGATAAGTTAAGAGTGTGAAGGATGGCTTAGGTGATAAACTCCGTACGGTTCGGCCTTCTCTACTCTGTATGGACCTTCCCATCTTGATCTCAATTTGCCTAGCATGAGCCTCAGTCGAGATTTGTAAAGGAGGACTAAATCCCCAGGCTGGAACTTCTTTTTCTTGATGTTCTGATCATGTACAGCCTTCATCTTTTCCTTGTATAGTTTTGAGTTCTCATAAGCTTCTAGGCGAAGGCTCTCCAGTTCTTGTAGTTGCAACTTCCTTTCAGCTCCGGCTTTCCCAATTTCCATGTTGCACTCCTTAACTGTCCAAAAGGCTTTGTGCTCCACTTCAACTGGAAGATGACAAGCTTTTCCATAAACTAAGCGGAAAGGACTCGTCCCAACGGGTGTTTTATATGCTGTTCTATATGCCCAGAGTGCATCTTGTAGCTTGGTGCTCCAGTCTTTTCTATGGGGTTTGACTAGCTTCTGCAAGATATGCTTTATTTCTCTGTTTGACAGCTCGGCTTGCCCATTGGTCTGAGGGTGGTATGCTATTGCAACCTTATAAATTATCCCATGCTTCTTCATTAGTCATGTTAGTCTCCTGTTACAAAAATAGGTGCCTTGATCGCTCACGATTGCTCGTGGTGATCCAAAGCGACAAATAATGTGGTTTCTCACAAAGGAAATAACAGTGTTAGCATCATCAGTGTAGGTAGGAATTGCTTCCACCAACTTGGAAACGTAATCCACAGCTAACAATATATAAAAATATCCATTAGAATTTGGAAATGGACCCATGAAGTCAATGCCCCAAACATCAAAGATTTCACAGAAAAGCATAATTTGTTGAGGCATCTCATCCCTCTTGGATATATTACCAAATTTTTGGCATGGGGGGCAAGATTTACAAAATTCAGCAGCGTCTCTAAAAAGAGTAGGCCACCAGAATCCACAGTCCAAGATTTTTCTAGCAGTTCTCTGAGGGCCAAAATGTCCTCCACTCTCAGATGAGTGACAAGCCTCTAAAATGGACTGGAATGTATCCTTAATATGCTCAAGGCGACTGATGCGCATAAACTAGTTATGCTACGATTTAGGAAATTGCACGATCGGCAAAATTCCTTCCGGCAAGTGCACCGGTTATCGTCAAGTAAAAACTCACAATAGAGTGAGGTCGAATCCCACAAGGATTGGTTGAGTGAGCAATTCGGATTAGAAGTGTGTTCTAGTTGAGCGGAATCAAGATTGAGATGAGAATTGCGGAATGTAAAATTGGCGGGAAAAGTAAATGACAAGAAATTGAAATGGCGGAATCTTAAATTGCATGAATTAAAGAGCAGAAACTAAATTGCTGAAATTAAAAGGGAATGGGGGTGATTGCATGAATTGAGTTGCAGAATGTAAAGAGAAGATGTAATCAGAATTGGGGGATTCATCGGGTTATAGGAGATATTGAGATCTCCGAATCAAAACATGTTTATCTCTTCCTCAAGCAATGCGTTCATTGAATTTTGCTTGGCAATCTTATATGATTGGATCCCAATCCCTTGGCTCACCAATTCTCTCTAAAAATGAACAAATTCCCAATCCCTTGGTTTAAATGTTCATAAGAAGAGATGATGCTCGATCACTGATTATACCACACAGTTTCATGAACCACAATTTGGTAGGATTACATGTCACAATATCCATCCAAACCCCAATCCAATTCACTGTGAGAAAGCTTCTCTAGCATGAATCCTCCATTCCTTTCCCAAGGTTCCGAAGGATTCCAATTATGGGTAATTTCTTCCCCAAGACAACTACCCAATGGAATTAGATCGAGAAGCTTTCTAACAAAATTCAAGAGAAAAGATTGAAGAAGAAGATAAACTATTATTGATTCATTGAATTACAATAGAGCTCCCTAACCCAATGAAAGGGGGTTTAGTGAGTCATAGCTCTGAATTCAATTACAAAGATATGAAAACTAGCTAAAAGTGAAGGTAAAAGTCCTTTCTAACTTAAATTCTATCCTATTTATACACTTTCTATATTGAGCTTCTGTTGTGTTTCTTGGGCTTTGAGGCCTCTCCCTGTTTTCCTTTTGCCTTGGGTTTATGATCCATAATCTTGATGAGGCTGCTGATCCAAATTCTGTAACATTCATTGAGCCAACTTAGTGATAATCAAATAATGGCACATGACTCAATAAATTGAAATTTCAGACTCATCAATCCTTCAGGCCCAATCCCATAAACCATGATATTCAATTGGGTTTCATACCAGAATAAGTTTAAGTTAATGTTTGTGCTCAAATACTAACTTAAACCACAATATTTTTGGTCCAGAAACCTTTTCCAAGAGTGGCATTTAAGTTGCAGTTCAAGCTTAAACTGCAGCTTAAACGCCAGACACTTCCAGTGAGGCCTTTTGTAGAAGCACGTTTAAGCTTCAGTTTAAGGTTAAACTGAAGCTTAAACGTGGAAATGGAAGAAGGCAGCCCTGGAGAGTCATGTAGTCGAACACGTTTAAGCTTCAGTTTAAGGTTAAACTGAAGCTTAAACGTGGATATAGGAAGGGCAGCCCTGGAGGTCGAACACGTTTAACCTCCAGTTTAAGGTTAAACTGGAGGTTAAACGTGGAAGCTTAGAAGGGTAGCCCTGGAGGTGTCGAACACGTTTAAGCTCCAGTTTGAGGTCAAACTGGAGCTTAAACGTGGAAATGGAGAGAGCAACCCTGGAGGAGAAAACTTGGTCGAACACGTTTAAGCTCCAGTTTGAGGTCAAACTGGAGCTTAAACGTGGAAATGGCTCCCTGGTGCTTTTCCCATTCTGGCGTTTAACCTCCAGTTTAAGGTTAAACTGGAGGTTAAACGTGGAACTCCTTCCTGAGTGGCATTATCATTCTGGCGTTTAACCTCCAGTTTGAGGTCAAACTGGAGGTTAAACGTGGAATGCTTCTTTGGTGAGACTTTTCATTCTGGCGTTTAACCTCCAGTTTAAGGTCAAACTGGAGGTTAAACTTCAATTCCAGCATTTCTTAGCCTTCATGATTCTGGCGTTTAAGCTCCAGTTTAGGCTTAAACTGGAACTTAAACTCCACATGTGATATTCAAGCTTCCTTTATTGATTTTGTTGCTTCCTTGCTTAGCCTCTTCTTCCCTGAAATCATCCAAACAAATGCATCAAAGTCTTGCAAAATTTCATGAGAAATCTTCCATTCATAGCATTCAAGTAATATAACTAAAACTCATGGAATTTGCATCAAAATCATATTGTTTGGATGGTTCATTGCTTTGTTATTCTTTTAACCATTCTTGGTTAACTTAAGCTCAAGAAAATGCATAAAACCACTAAAACTAACAGAAAAATACTAGTGAAACTAGCCTAAGATGCCTTGGCATCACAACACCAAACTTAATACTTGCTTGTCCCTAAGCAAGTCCTGAGTTATTTAAGAAGAAAGTATGAAACAGAAAGCAATTACATTGGCTATATTAGCAAGCATTTGAAGTTCCTCAGAAGGGTTTTATGCAGAAAGTTGCAGCATCACTTTTTCATTCTTATCAGGTAAGATTATCACTTTTTCATTGCATCCATCAAACACTGCTATGGCCTCTTGTTATTCTTATGTCCTTGGCACTTTTCTCTTCTTTGTTTTTCTTTTCTTTTTCTTAGAGCTTCTTTTGCTCCTTGTTTGCTTAGTGTCATGTGTTGCACAAGCCTTTGGCATTTTCTTTTTCTTATCAGTGCACTACACATATCCACTTTAGGCATTTTAGTTCACATTTCTTCTTGAGACATTGGTGCCCAGCACCTCTTTGTGTGACTAAATGTTTTGTATTTAAGTTGCTCTTGATAATGGACTTTTGGTTGATAATCCCGGGTTAGTTAACCCAAGTTTCCAAGTGTTGAAACACTCCTCAGAACCTATTCATCCAAGCATATCCTTAATACATGAACACCACAGGCATTTGTCTCAGAAGTTCAAACCATTGGTGCCTAGCTTATTTTCTCAATTTTTTTTTTTTGCTTTTTGGTTGCCCTTTTTCAGTGGCTTTTTCTTCTTCTTTTTCTTTCTTTTTCATGGCCAAAGACATTTATTCATCAAGATCCATAGACAGTTTTCAATTTCTACACAAAGAATGATAATTCTACACTCTAATTCCAGTGATCTGACTAAACAATCAAGCATGCATACCACCACTTAATTCTACTTGATTTGTCACTAATTTAGCCAAGTTACTTTTGTTCAAACTTTTCTTTTATTTTTGGAAACAGAACAAGCATGGCAAGCACTCGTTTAAGAAGGTGAAGTTATATCCAAACATCTAGGCATTCACTTTATTCAAAGCAATAAACAGACACTCATACTAAAAAAAAACTCCACATAACACTTAAATGACTTATGATGAAAGAAAGCTCATAAAGACAATCCACCAATGATCATTTGATTATTAAGGAACGAGACCACCTCTTATTTATTGCTTGGTTCTTCTTAATTCTTGGGATCCTGCTTCTTCTTGCTTCCTGCCTCTTTTTGACCACTTGTGCTTCCTTTGTCTTTTCTTATGAGCTTTTTCCAGAATCCAGCCTTTTTCATCGTTTCTTCCACTCCTTTTTCAAGGATCATTGCCTTGTTTATTTCTCCTTCTTTCCTCCCTTTGAAATACTCATCAAAAGCTGGGAATGCTGGGTCCATCTTGTGTAGATGTTCCCCTATGTAGTTAAGCTTGATTTGCGAACTGATGTTGTAATCAGCTTGGACTGAGTATCTTGCATTCTGTAAAGTGGTGGCTTCCTTGATTGCCAAGACATTGGCATCTTGGTGTTGGCATATGTGGCTGAAGGATTCCTGTAAGTGTAAATTCTGTTCCCTTTGCAGATCGAAGAATCTTGATTCAAAGTTCCTTTGCATATCCATCATTTTTAGGTGAAAGTCCTCTTGTCTCTCCTGAGACCTCATGTATTGTTGAGACATTCCTTCCATGATTTCCTGCATTCTGCTCATATCCATGGGGTCTCTGGGAATTCGTTGTCTTCTTTCTGGAATTGCTTGCTCTTCTTGCTCTTCTTCTCTGTCTTCTCCTTCCTGTCTTTCTTGTTCTGCTTCTTGCTCGGCTTCCACTTGTTGCCCTTCTTCATTTCTTCTTCTTGTATGTCTTGGAGGAGTTGGGCCAAGAGTCATTCTGTACGCAGTTATGGCCAATCCAGGATATAGCCAATTAGGTCTTTCATCCTCAAGTGGTACTTGGGCATCAATGCATAGTCTAATGATAGTGCTAGGGAAGTGGAGCCAGGATTCAGGGTCACTTTTCTCACTAAACTCTTGTATCTGTTCAGCAATGAGTTTATGAACTTTGATCTCCCCTCCCACCATAATGCAATGTAGCAAGATGGCTCTTTTAGGGACTATTTCTGAAGAGTTTGCAGTGGGTAGGATGGATCTCCTAACTATTGCATACCACCCTTTAGCTTCAGGTGTTAGGTCTCCCCTTCTCAAGACTCTTGGAGCCCCTCTTGTTTTTCTCACCCATTCAGCTCTGATGGCACAAAGGTCTTCAGCAATAGTTGCATAGTCAGGTTCTCCTATCATCCTTTCTTCATAACTTGCTTGGCTGAAATGTATGTTTTTCAGGCCAAGGGTTTTCATGATTGCTTTGGGACTGAAGTCAACTTCCACCCCTCTCACATAGCTTTTGTATGTGGGTTTCTTGGTTGGATCCTCCCTTACTGCATTTGCATAAAACTCTTTCACCAAGTTGATGTTGATTTTAGTGATTGGCTTAGTCAGGAGCTCCCACTTCCTCTTTTTGATCTTTTCCCAAACACCTGGGAACTCATCCTTTTCAAGGTCAAAGGGAACCTCAGCTAGTACCGTTTTAGGTCTCATCCATTCGGCTTGAATCTCATGGAAAACTGATCTGTATCTCCATGCATCGAATTCCCTGTTTTCCTCCATTGGCTGCTTGTCTTTTCTCCTTTTGTGGCTAGATGAAGCTGCCATTGGTTCTTTAGTTTTGGTAAGTGACAAGCTAAAGTTGACAAGGTGAAGCAAGAAGTGTTGTTGGAAGTGTGGGGAGGTTGTTTTCGGCAAGAGATAGTTTATGCTATGATGAAGGAAATGTGCATGAAGGAGATTTGGTGGTGTTGAACTTGTTCCCCAAGTGGTTCTTTATAGTGCCCGTAAGTGCAAAATGTACGGCTAGGGTGATTTGTGCAGGGTGGTTTGATGGTAAATATATGAATTAGGGAGAAGGACGAATTGCTTTTCATTTTCTTGGAAGTATTCTGGGTGCATTAGGTTGTACATGTAGCTATCTTTTCTTGCAGAACTTCCTTTTCCCATGTGTTAGTTTCAAAGACTTGTGAATTTTCTTTTTGACCAAGCATCGTACCTCCCTTTGTCTTTTTCCTCCATTTTTGTCTTTTCTTTTGTACCTGCACAAACAAACAAGTTTGCTATCATTTTTCGGTCCATGTGAATTATGAATAGTACTTGCACATGTAAATCAATGATTGTCTTTATGAGCTTATAGCCATGACTTCTACATGTATGCACACTTATTATTTGGACACCAAACTTAGTGTTTGGTCAAGTCTCCTGATGACATGAAATCCATATTGGTTGTCCTTAATGAATGTGCTTAATTCTAATAAATCATAGTCACCTTGGCTCTTTGATTCTAAACAAATTTACTACCCTAAGTAATTGAGACCAAAGCATTAAAACATGCGAATGGTATACTTGTCATGAATTTCGAAATCCAGAGGAACTTCGTGCTTTTCATGAACCGTGTTCAAAGAGGAACACCAAACTTAATCTTTGGTTGTGCACTAAAAATTGAATGCATTTTGAATAAAATTTGGGGTGCCTTCAGGCACACCAAACTTAGAGGCAAATTGCATTTTACATGCAATGTTTAGTGCACTCTTTCAGCAGTTGTCCTGAGGATTCAAGTTCATGCATAAGAAACCATGCTTTATTAGATGCACAACAAAACAAAAAAAAAGTAAGGGTATTAAAACATGGGTTGCCTCCCATGAAGCGCTTCTTTAACGTCACTAGCTTGACGGTTGTCCCTTGTTAGGGTGGATTGTAGTGCTTGACGTCTTCTCCTCTCACTATGAAAACGTCCCCACTTGATTCATTCATGACCTCTAAATGTTCCATAGAAAGAACTTTCCTGATTGTGAACACTTGAGGGAGCTGGGAAGGAATGGTTTTGAGGCCAGGTGGGATTGGTAGATAATGACTTGATATCACGTTATCTCCCGGAGAAAAACCTTCAGTGGGAATTTTCTTGTTTCTCCACCCTCTTGGCAATCTCCCTATCACTCTTCCCTTTCTCTTGAGGATTTCTTCATTGACCCTTATGTCAGGAGGATCCTTCTGATCTGTTTCCACTGATTCTTGTGGCTTTAACTCTTGCAACTCTTGTTTGCCTTCCAAGGACTGTTTTAGAGTTTCAGCTGCTGGATTACTTTCCTCCAAACACAGATGGCTACTATCATCCTTAGGCTTTTCAGGTTCTGGTTCAGGCTCAGATGCAGGTTTGAAAACTTTGAAAATGAGCTGTTCATCATGTATTCTCAGAATTAGCTCTCCTTGTTCTACATCTATGAGCGCTCTAGTAGTGGCTAGAAATGGTCTGCCCAAAATGATAGGGTGTAAGTAGCTTTCCTCCATGTCCACAATGACAAAGTCTGTGGGGAAGTAATAATCCCCCACTTTCACCAGCACATTTTCAACTATCCCTTCAGCTTGCTTCTGAGTTTTGTCAGCCAGTTGTATGATTACATCAGTGGATCTCACCTCATTCAGTTGTAGCCTCTTCATAAGAGTTAGAGGCATCACATTTATGCTAGCTCCTAGATCACAGAATCCTCTGTCAATTTTTGTTTCCCCTATGATGCAAGGGATATGAAAACTTCCTGGGTCCGTTTTCTTAGAGAGTGTGTCTTTCTTGATGAGAGCACTGCATTCTTTGTTCATTGTTACCGTTTGTCCTCCCTTCAAAACTCTTTTCTTGCTTAACAATTCCTTTAAATACTTGATGTGTGTAGGCATTTGATGGAGAATCTCAAGAAAGGGAATATTGACATGGAGAGAGTTAAATGTCTCTAAAAACCTTGAATAGGTTTTCCCTTTTTCACCTCCTCCTAACCTCTGAGGAAATGGTGCTTTTGGTTGGTATATTTCCAGCATGCCTTTTTGCAGTTCCTTGGCTTGCTCAGTTCCACTTTCCTGCTTAACTTCTTCCACACCTTCCTTCAAGATTTCTGGCTCCTGCTCTGAGGGCCTGATTCCTTCTTCTCCTGAAACTTCCTTCAATATGGTGATGGCCTTGCATTCTTCCCATCTCACTCTCTTTTGTTCCCCTTTAGGATTCTTTTCTGTGTCACTAGGGAACACTGCAGTTGATTTGACGGCCTGTTGAGATAGCTCTCCTACTTGAGACTCCATCCTCTTGAGTTTTTCACCATGGTTTCTTAAGGTAGCTCTCACATCATCCCTGAAGCTTTTCAATTCGGTTATGTCTTGACTCATGGTTGCCATCATTCCTTCTATCCGGTTTAATTGATCTTGAAATTGTTGGTTCGGATTAAGTTGGGTAGGTTGATTATTTTGGCCATGATATGATGATTGGGGGTAAGTGTTTTGTGTGGCTTGGTATGATCTTTGGTTGGAGTTTTGGTATGTGGAATTGTTATGTTGTTTGTGGTTGTAAGGTTTGTGGTTTTGTGGTTGGGTTTGTTGGTTCCCCCACCCAAAGTTTGGGTGATTTTTCCATCCTGGGTTGTAAGTGTTGGAATGTGGATCATATGATTGCCTTTGTTGGTTTCCCACATAGTTGGCCTCTTCCCAATCACCTCCTTCAATGCTTACTTCCTCTTGATCTTGTGTGTGTATTGCAGCCACTTGCTTTGTTTCTAATTGCCTGGTAAGCTCTGCTAGTTGCTTGGCAAACACCTTGTTTTGGGCTAGAATTGTATCAACATGGTTCAGCTCCATGACTCCCTTAGTGTTGTGCCTTTCTGATGCATAGTAGTACTCATTCTCAGCCACTGTCTCAATCACTTCAATGGCCTCTTCCACAGTCTTTTTCCTGTTCAATGAACCTCCTGATGAATGGTCTACAGCCTTCCTTGATTCATAAGAGAGTCCATCATAGAAAATATGCAATTGCACCCAATCATGGAACATGTCTGGTGGGCATTTCCTTGTCAAGTCCTTGAATCTCTCCCATGCCTCGTAGAGAGTTTCACCATCTTGTTGTCTAAAAGTCTGAACCTCAGATCGAAGCCTATTGACCTTTTGTGGGGGGTAGAAACGTGCCAGAAACTTGCTTTCCACCTCATCCCATGTTGTTAGACTCCCCCTTGGGAATGATTCCAGCCACTTAGCTGCTTTGTCCCTAAGTGAAAATGGGAACAAAAGCAGTTTATATGCATCTTCCTGGACTCCATTGGACTTCACAGTGTCACAAATTCTTAGGAATTTTGTGAGATGTTGGTTTGGGTCTTCATTAGCACTTCCACCAAATGAACAATGATTCTCCACAAGTGATATTAGCTGTGGTTTGAGTTCAAAATTGTTGGCCTGAATGGGTGGTTTCTGGATGCTGCTACCACAATTCCCAGAGGTTGGGTTTATGTATGAACTAAGAACCCTCCTCTCAGGAATGGCATTGTTTCCATCAGCTCTCTCATGGTTGTGAACTTCTCTATCCATGTTGAGATCTAAAGCTTCCTCAAAATTGTCCTCAGATTCTCCTTCAGATTCTTCTTCTCCCACTACTCTCTTCCCTCTTGCTTCCCTTCTCAGTCTATGAAGGGTCCTCTCTGGTTCGGTATATGGAGGAGTTGATGTCTCTCCTCTCCTACCTGTCATACAAGAACACAGCACATGCACAAACAAATGAAATACTCTTGGTTAATGGAAGAGTATGGTTAGAGCAATTGAGGAATTAATTCAAACAGTTAGTGAGTCAGTGAGTTAGTTGCTTGAATTTAAAGGCATAAAGAAAGAAAGCATGTAACAGAGTGCAGAAATTAAAATTCAACAAGTAACTTGTACTGAATTAATCAAAACACAAAAAAAATGCTCAATCTAGTTAACTTCCAATTGGAGAATTGTCAATCGAAAACCAATCCCCGGCAACGGCGCCATAAACTTGATGCGCATAAACTAGTTATGCTACGATTTAGGAAATTGCACGATCGGCAAAATTCCTTCCGGCAAGTGCACCGGTTATCGTCAAGTAAAAACTCACAATAGAGTGAGGTCGAATCCCACAAGGATTGGTTGAGTGAGCAATTCGGATTAGAAGTGTGTTCTAGTTGAGCGGAATCAAGATTGAGATGAGAATTGCGGAATGTAAAATTGGCGGGAAAAGTAAATGACAAGAAATTGAAATGGCGGAATCTTAAATTGCATGAATTAAAGAGCAGAAACTAAATTGCTGAAATTAAAAGGGAATGGGGGTGATTGCATGAATTGAGTTGCAGAATGTAAAGAGAAGATGTAATCAGAATTGGGGGATTCATTGGGTTATAGGAGATATTGAGATCTCCGAATCAAAACATGTTTATCTCTTCCTCAAGCAATGCGTTCATTGAATTTTGCTTGGCAATCTTATATGATTGGATCCCAATCCCTTGGCTCACCAATTCTCTCTAAAAATGAACAAATTCCCAATCCCTTGGTTTAAATGTTCATAAGAAGAGATGATGCTCGATCACTGATTATACCACACAGTTTCATGAACCACAATTTGGTAGGATTACATGTCACAATATCCATCCAAACCCCAATCCAATTCACTGTGAGAAAGCTTCTCTAGCATGAATCCTCCATTCCTTTCCCAAGGTTCCGAAGGATTCCAATTATGGGTAATTTCTTCCCCAAGACAACTGCCCAATGGAATTAGATCGAGAAGCATTCTAACAAAATTCAAGAGAAAAGATTGAAGAAGAAGATAAACTATTATTGATTCATTGAATTACAATAGAGCTCCCTAACCCAATGAAAGGGGGTTTAGTGAGTCATAGCTCTGAATTCAATTACAAAGATATGAAAACTAGCTAAAAGTGAAGGTAAAAGTCCTTTCTAACTTAAATTCTATCCTATTTATACACTTTCTATATTGAGCTTCTGTTGTGTTTCTTGGGCTTTGAGGCCTCTCCCTGCTTTCCTTTTGCCTTGGGTTTATGATCCATAATCTTGATGAGGCTGCTGATCCAAATTCTGTAACATTCATTGAGCCAACTTAGTGATAATCAAATAATGGCACATGACTCAATAAATTGAAATTTCAGACTCATCAATCCTTCAGGCCCAATCCCATAAACCATGATATTCAATTGGGTTTCATACCAGAATAAGTTTAAGTTAATGTTTGTGCTCAAATACTAACTTAAACCACAATATTTTTGGTCCAGAAACCTTTTCCAAGAGTGGCATTTAAGTTGCAGTTCAAGCTTAAACTGCAGCTTAAACGCCAGACACTTCCAGTGAGGCCTTTTGTAGAAGCACGTTTAAGCTTCAGTTTAAGGTTAAACTGAAGCTTAAACGTGGAAATGGAAGAAGGCAGCCCTGGAGAGTCATGTAGTCGAACACGTTTAAGCTTCAGTTTAAGGTTAAACTGAAGCTTAAACGTGGATATAGGAAGGGCAGCCCTGGAGGTCGAACACGTTTAACCTCCAGTTTAAGGTTAAACTGGAGGTTAAACGTGGAAGCTTAGAAGGGTAGCCCTGGAGGTGTCGAACACGTTTAAGCTCCAGTTTGAGGTCAAACTGGAGCTTAAACGTGGAAATGGAGAGAGCAACCCTGGAGGAGAAAACTTGGTCGAACACGTTTAAGCTCCAGTTTGAGGTCAAACTGGAGCTTAAACGTGGAAATGGCTCCCTGGTGCTTTTCCCATTCTGGCGTTTAACCTCCAGTTTAAGGTTAAACTGGAGGTTAAACGTGGAACTCCTTCCTGAGTGGCATTATCATTCTGGCGTTTAACCTCCAGTTTGAGGTCAAACTGGAGGTTAAACGTGGAATGCTTCTTTGGTGAGACTTTTCATTCTGGCGTTTAACCTCCAGTTTAAGGTCAAACTGGAGGTTAAACTTCAATTCCAGCATTTCTTAGCCTTCATGATTCTGGCGTTTAAGCTCCAGTTTAGGCTTAAACTGGAACTTAAACTCCACATGTGATATTCAAGCTTCCTTTATTGATTTTGTTGCTTCCTTGCTTAGCCTCTTCTTCCCTGAAATCATCCAAACAAATGCATCAAAGTCTTGCAAAATTTCATGAGAAATCTTCCATTCATAGCATTCAAGTAATATAACTAAAACTCATGGAATTTGCATCAAAATCATATTGTTTGGATGGTTCATTGCTTTGTTATTCTTTTAACCATTCTTGGTTAACTTAAGCTCAAGAAAATGCATAAAACCACTAAAACTAACAGAAAAATACTAGTGAAACTAGCCTAAGATGCCTTGGCATCAGCGACTCAAGTGGTCTGCCACTAAATTCTGGTTACCACTCGTATCCTTTATTTCTAAATCAAATTCTTGTAATAGCAGTATCCAACGTATAAGTCTTGGTTTGGACTCCTTTTTGGCTAATAGATACTTTAAAGCTGCATGGTTTGAATACACTACTACTCTAGTACCAAGTAAATAAGCTCAGAATTTATCCAGAGAAAAAATAATAGCAAGAAGCTCTTTCTCAGTAGTAGTATAATTGGACTGGGCAGTGTCTAAGGTCTTAGACGCATAAGCAATAACAAAAGGGTCCTTACCTTCGCGTTGAGCTAGCACTGCTCCTACTGCATGGTTGGAAGCATCGCACATGATTTCAAACGGCTGGCTCCAGTCTGGTCCTCTTACAATTGGAGCTTGAGTCAGTGCGGTCTTCAGCTTATCAAACGCTTGCTTGCAATCTTCACCGAACTCGAACTCAATATCCTTCTGTAGTAATCTGGATAAGGGAAGTGCTACCTTACTGAAGTCCTTTATGAATCTCCTGTAAAAACCTGCATGGCCAAGGAACGAACGGACTTCCCTCACAGAAGAGGGGTAAGGTAAACTAGAAATAACATTCACCTTTGCTGGGTCTACAGAAATGCCAGTATTAGATACCACATGTCCTAGTACAATCCCTTGTTTTACCATAAAATGACATTTTTCAAAATTCAATACAAGGTTTGTATTAACACATCTATCTAATACTCTAGATAATCCATCTAAGCAAAGGCTAAAAGAATCACCATAAACGCTAAAATCATCCATAAAAACCTCCATACAGTCCTCAATAAGATCAGAGAAAAGACTCATCATGCACCTTTGGAAAGTAGCTGGTGCATTGCACAATCCAAAGGGCATTCGTTTGTAAGCATAAGTCCCAAAAGGACATGTAAAGTGGTCTTTTCTTGATCCTCAGGAGCTATATGAATCTGGAAATAACCTGTGTAACCATCTAAAAAGCAATAATGTGATTTATCTGACAGGCGATCCAGCATTTGATCAATAAATAGAAGTGGGTAGTGATCCTTACGGGTTGCTTGGTTGAGACGCCTGTAATCAATGCAGACTCTCCAAGCATTCTGAACTCTAGTTGCCATGAGCTCTCCATGCTCATTCTTCACTGTAGTGACTCCAGACTTCTTGGGCACCACTTGTACTAGGCTAACCCATTCACTCTCTGAAATGGGATAGATGATACCTGCTTCCAATAGTCTAGTCACTTCCTTTTTGACAACTTCCAGGATAGTGGGATTCAATCTCCTTTGGGGTTGACGGACAGGTCTTGCTCCCTCTTCTAAAAATATTCTGTGCTCACATACTTGAGGGTTGATGCCTTTATGTCTGCCAAACTCCACCCAATTGCCTTCTTGTGCTTCCTCAGTACATCAAGTAACTGCTCTTCTTGTTGAGAAGTAAGTTCCCTTGCAATGATAATCGGAAACTTCTACTCATCTTCAAGATAAGCATATTTGAGATGTGGAGGGAGGGGTTTCAACTCTAACTTCTGATCATGGGCA
This sequence comes from Arachis hypogaea, assembly GCF_003086295.3. Lineage (NCBI taxonomy): Eukaryota > Viridiplantae > Streptophyta > Magnoliopsida > Fabales > Fabaceae > Arachis > Arachis hypogaea. Next base: position 58,321,008 of record NC_092055.1, on the reverse strand, counting down.
GGCTCTGGATTATCTGGAGCTTGTGAAAATGGCGAAGTGCCCTCATTGTCAGTTAAGAGGGTCCCCACACTTGGACCTTGTCCAGTGTGCCTCTCTTCTAATTCTTCCTTGTGAACTGCAGCTACAGTTTCATCTATGACATCACACTGGAAGATAGAATGATCTTCTGGAGGGTTGTTTATGACTCCATTCAGATTGAAGATTACTGTGCGGCCATCTATTTCAAAAGAGTATGTTCCTGAAAAAGCATCCAATTTGAATTTTGATGTCTTCAGGAATGGTCTTCCAAGTAGGATTGATGATGGCTTATCCGAGTCATTATGGGGTATTTCCAAGATATAAAAATCAGTGGGAAATGTAAGCCCTTTAATGTTCACTAAAACATCTTCAGCAACTCCAGCCACTGTAATAATGCTTTTATCTGCTAACACAAAACGAGCTGCCGACCTTATTAAGGGAGGGAGCCTCAAAATATCATATATGGACAAAGGCATTATACTGACACATGCTCCTAAATCACACATGCAATCATAAATTACTACTCCACCAATAGTACAACTAACTATACAAGGACCTGGGTCACTACACTTTTCAGGTAATCCTCCCATTAAAGCAGATATAGAACTACCTAAAGGAATAGTTTCTAATTCACTAATTTTGTCTTTATGTATACATAAATCTTTTAGAAACTTTGCATATTTAGGTACTTGTTGAATAACATCAAAAAGAGGAACGATTACCTCAACCTTTTTGAAAATATCTACCATTTTGGGATCGGGTTCCAGCTGCTTCCTGGGCTTCCTTGCATGCTGTGGAAATGGAATAGGAGTAGTGTTTTCTACAGTGTCTACGCCTCTCGGTGCTTCCTCCTGTGGTTGGACTTCTTCTTTTTCAGCTATGTCCTGTATATCTTCTTCCTCTTCAACATCTTCTATTTCTACTACCTCTTCAGCTGAGGCGTGTTCTGGTGAGCTTAGCTCCTCCTGATTCCTCTCCTGCAGTGTGGTTCCGGACCTCAGGGTGATGGCATTAATGCCTCCCTTTGGATTGGGTAATGGTTGAGAGGGGATTCCAGTGGAGCTTGAAGGTTGGTTACTGAAATTTTGCATTGATCCAATCTGTGAAACAAGAGCTTGCAAAGTAGAGGTCAGACCATTCAGACTGGCATTAATGTTATTCATAATGTTATTTTCCATGGTCTGTTGCCTTCACTCAAAAGATTGTAGTAACTCTTCATTAGGAGATAAAGAAGAATGAGTAAATTGAGAGGTCTGCTGTTGGGTATTCTGTGGTCCTTGGGATTGCCTCAGGTGAGGTACTCTATAAGGTTGGTTCTGCTACCTCTTGTTATTATTATTCCACCTCTGATTTCCCTGATTATCTCTGCCTCCTCTGTTATTGTTGTCCCTCCAATTCTGGTTTGAATTGTCCTGCCATCCATGGCTGTAGTTGCCACCTTGATTGTACCCTTGGTTGGGGCGGTCGTAGAAATTATGAGTGGCTGCCACGGTGTTATCTTCCTACTGGAGCTGTAGACACTCATCAGTATAATGACTATAATCTGCACAAATTCCGCAGGCTCTCTGTAGGACTAACTGTTGGCCTTGCTGTGGTGAAGGAGGTTGAGCTTGCTGAACTTGTTGTTGATTCAATTGCATTTGCTTCAGCAAGTTGGTCATTTCACAGATACTCTGAGTTAGAGCAGCAGTCTCTATGCTAGAGGATACTTCTGCAACGGCTTTTGAACGGCCTTGCTTCTGTCTGTGGTTCCTAGTAGATTCAGCTAAGTCGCTGATCAATTGCCATGCCTCATCAGTGGTCTTGTACTTCTTCATAGACCCATTGCTAGCACTTTCCAATGTGGTCTTATCTTGGGGCCTCATACCCTGTGTGATGTAGCTGAGCAATACTATCTTGTCAATCATGTGGTGGGGGCATGCTTCTAGAAGATTATTGAAGCGCTCCCAATATTCAAAGAGCGTCTCGTTGTCATCTTGATCAATTGTGGAAATGTCTTTCCTCAGTTTATCAGTAACTTCAGATAGAAAGAATTTCTCCAAAAACTCTTTTCTGAGCATATCCCAGTTGGATACATTTGCTAGGGGTTGAGTGTAGTACCACTCTCTTGCCTTTTTCTCAAGAGAAAATGGGAAAGTTTTCAGCAGAATTGAAGTTTCATCTGTACCATCTCGCCTGACAGTAGAACAGGCTGCCTGGAAATCTCTCAAGTGCTTGATGGGCTCTTGAGCAGGTAAGTCATGAAACTTGGGCATCAAATTGAGCAGTGCGGTCTTTATTTCAAAATCTGTAGCCACCGCTGGGTGATGTGCTTGAAATGGTTGCATTGTAAAATCAGGGGCTCCTTCCTCCTGGATGGTAACTCTCCTAGCTGCCATATCGTCTACACGTGAATCAACCAAATCAGTAGAACGGGAGTTGGTTTCTTCCTCAAGTTCACTTTCAGATCGCCCTCAGAGCAGACTAACTGACGCCGAGCTCGCCTTATTCGTGAAATAGTCCTTTCAATTTCAGGATCAAATACTAGCAAGCGCGGATCAGGAAGTGAACACGTCATTTGACGAAAGAAACAGGCAGCTCATAGTAGCAAAATAAAATAAAATGCAAATAAATAAATTCTAATTAATAACTTTAGCACTCTATTGCAACCCCCCGGCAACGGCGCCAAAAATTGATGGTGTGCAGAAATTGGCAAATTAAAAATTGTTAAAACATTTACGTTGTAAGTATAGTTCTTAACTTGCCAGAAATCTGCTCCTCAATTTAGAAACGTGTCACAGAAAATTGAATTTAAAATACTGGGAGTATGAATCCCAGGTCGTCTCCCAACGAGTCGCAGAAAAGTGTGCTATTTTATTAATCAGAGGTTTTCAAAAAAAGGTTTGAATTGGGCAAACAGGAAATTAAATTGGTAAATTTGAATAATGTAAATAAAAGCCTTGACTGGGAATTGATTAGTTGGAATCCCTATTATTGTTGGAATGAATTTCAGGATTAATTGACAATTAAAGGTTATCCTGTTTAGTTATCCTTCGCTAGGTGAAGGAAAGTCAAACAAGTTGGAATGCTATGTCCGTTCACAAGTTGCAATCCACTTAATAAAAAGGGAATGGTGTTAGTGATTAGGAGGCAATCCAACCATAAACCCAATTGCAATTTTTCTTTCAAGTCTTCCAACTCAAGGGTTCCTTTCAATCAATTCCCCATCAAGTTAGGGAACTACTCGCTCATTGTGAATGTAAAATTCATAGCATATAAAAAGGAATTAAAGAAAGACATTGTAAATAAAGTTAAAATAGTCAATTAAAAATAAAAGTGATCCTTGTATTAAATAATCCTAAGAATATTCCAATGGTAAAATTAAACAAAACAAGGAACATGGAAGACTAAACCAAGTAAAGAAAACGAACTAGAATGACGAAGTCTTGATGAGGTAATAACTCTTCTCAGTGTTCCAATGCCAAAAAAAGAAAGAGAAAACTAAAATCCTAAGAACTATGAATGTGTAGAGAGAAAACCTAGAGGAGTAGCAACACTAGATCTAAAAACTAAAACTGTGTAGAATGAATGTTGTCTTTGGTTTCTGCATGTTCTCTGGCTCTAGTCTGCTGTTCCGGGCCAAAAACTGGGTCAAAATAGGGCCCGAAATCGCCCCCAGCGAAACTGTAAATTATGCAGATCGCGCAGGTCACGCGATCGCGTCGCTCATGCGGACGCGTCATTCGCGTTTCTGCTTTGCCATGCGGATGCGTCGTCCACGCCTCTGCGTCGCTCTTACTTTTCCATTTCGCGCGGTTGCGTCATCCATGCAGCCGCGTCACTGCGATTTGATCTTCTCCGCACGGTCGCGTCACCCATGCGGCCGCGTTGCTTCTCGCTGGTCATCTCCTCAATTTCTTGTGTTTCTTCCATTTTTGCTTGCTTCCTTTCCAATCTCCAACTCATTCTTACCCTATAAAGCCTGAAACGCTTAACACATAGATCACGACATCGAATGGAATAAAGGAGAAGTAAAATGTACAATTAAAAGTCTCTAGGAAGCAGTTTTCACTCATGTAATAATTTCAGGAAGGAAATATAATTCCATGCTATTTTATTGAATAAGTGGGTCAGGATCATGATAAAACCACACAATTAAACACAATATAAACCATAAAATAGTGGTTTATCAAGAACACTTCCACACCAAGTGATATTGTTGATGATCTTGTGGAAGTTGTTAAACTTTCTTCCAATGAGCTTGAATTTAGTATTGAGGAGGATAATGTGCAACATCCAAGGCATAGTATGAATGATGAAAGATTGGAAAAGGTTGGTCAAGAAGAAGATGCACAACCTCCCATGCCCTTGGTGAACAATGAAGAAGAGGTTGAATTAGAAGAGAGCCACCAAGAGGAAGGGTTTGAAGTTGAGGAAGGTTGTAAAGAGGTGGAGGTAATCATAGAAGAGTACAAGGGAGTGGAGCTTGCAAGATCATTGGAACCACCACTTCCTAAGTCACCATCCTACACAACATTCAAGTGGATAAAATTCTTATCCTTAAGCCTTGTTTTCTCACTTGAATATGGTTTGATTGAAAATGATGGGCAACTTAGAGCTCTTTGTGGAGTTAAGAGTAGGAGAAAATTGTGTAGTGGTTGGAATAATAATGTTAGGCTCATCAAGATTGGAAGCTCAAGGTTTAGGAGCAATGGTTGGCGTAAAGCTAAATTGTTTGGGTCTAGGAGGAGGTTTGGATGCTCAAAGGAGAATTCCATGTGCTTACCACCCCGATGGAACAATGATGACCAATTAGAAGATGGGTGTGAAAATAAGATATGGGATCCCGGATCACAACATGAAAACCAATTTTGGGAGCTCATATCTTGGGAAGAACCTCACCCAAGCTTGGTGAAGATGGTTGGAAATTCTGACAACCAATTGAAGAACAAGCATTCTTGGAGGTTCAAGGATGAACACAAGCATAAGCCACCATGACAAGGAGCCTCCTAAATGTCCAACTTAAGGACTTAAAATGAAAGTGCTAGGTGGAAGACACCCCACCATGGTAACCTCTTTCCATTCTCTTGTATATATAATCAATGAATGAATTGAGTTGCAATTGTAGGTAGTTTTTCTTATTTTCTATACTCTTATACATTTTGCTTTTATTGATAGATTGTTTGTTAAATTCATGTCATGATTAGAATAGTTGTTGTTAAATTATATTTTTCTTGAAGTGTAAGTTTTGTGTGTTTTGTATGTGAAAAAATATTTCAAAATCTAAAAAATATTTGTTATTAAATTTGAATTTTGATTGTTTTAAAATTCTTGTAGATTAAGAGAGTGCCCTGTTTCTGTTAAAAAAAAACTTTGACGAGCCACGCGTAAGCGTGGCCGACGCGTACGCGCCGTATGCCATATTGGGACTTCTGGTACAAAAACCCGAGTATTGCGCGAACATCACGCGGGCACTGTGCGTTTAGCACAATCTAGACCCACGCGTACGCGTGGGTGACTGTTCCGAGGGTTACCTGAAACTGTAGGTAGATCTCGGATGAGATCTTCTACGCTGGTCGGTGCTGACGTGTCTGGCTTATTGGACTGGCTGTGATGCTGATTCTTTTGTCACCGGAGGGTGGGGGGTACCTGCAAGGGACTCCGATGCTTAAGTTAGCAAGGGTATTAAGAAGGTTTTTGGTAGAATCATAGTATGAGTTATACCTGGGTGCTCCAGTGTATTTATAATAGTGTGGAGTGACCTTCTTAGATAAGATAAGTTAGTTATTTTTATCTTATCTTATCTTATCTTTGAGTGAGGTCAGTTTATCTTCAAGGGAACCGCCCTTCTCTCTATAGGCTTGGGATGCCTTTGGATTTGGGTCGTATTCCTTGAGTTGGGCCCCTTTTTGGGCTTTCCTATCGCTTTGACTGAGCTCTTTGAGAAGAGGTCGGATAGCCTGACCTGAAGAGGTCGGTCGCTTTGTTACTGAACATCCCGGATCGGATAGCTCTACCCAGGGTGTGAACAGTGCCCCTGCTTGAGCTCGGTCTTCCTTTTTGAGGTCGAGTCCTAGACTTCGATCCTTTTCTGGTGAAGCCGAACTCGAGCATTTATCGACTTCCTTTTTTGTAGAGTTTTTGAATGTGGAACGTTTTTCCTCTGAGAGCGCGCGCTTTTATATCAGCGCTCTGTTCTTGGGAACGTGCGAGGGTTTAATACCTTCATTAATTGGTTTTAATTGCCCCGTTTCCCTTGGCTTTTTAATTTGAATTTTGCACACAGAAACGGTTTCTCTTCTTTCGTTTTTCTTTGTAACTTCTCCCTTCACTCTCTCACTTTCTGCTTTCGCCTAAATTTTGCCTTTCTTGCATTGCGGCGTCAATCGGCAATTTTCTGGGCGATTCCGTCTTTCCATTTTCATCTCCTTCGAAGCTTCTTCCTTCGTTCAGGTTGGTTTTTCTTTCTTTGTGCTTCTTTCGTTTTTTTTTCTTCTTTCGTATTACTGTGCGCCTGCTTTTTTGCTGTTTGAGGGTTTTCTCTTGCTTTTGAAATGGTCCCTTTGTATTTCTGGGGCTCACATTGCTTTTTCTCGAAAGATTGTTCCTTTTGTGACGCTGATAGCTTTTGCTGAAGAATTCTGTGAAAGATAACGATTATTTCTTCGTGTTATTTTGCTTATTCTGGGGGATTTTCATTTTCCTGAAAAAGGTGGCGTCTTTGATGACTTCTTCTTCATATGTTTTGCCATTTTGCTTGCTGATAAGCTAAGACTGTAAATTCGGAAGGTAGCTATTTCAGTTTTGTATGATTTGTAGCTTTCTGGGATGCTGCTTTCTTTTTCACTTTAGAAAGGGTTTTTCTGGTTAGTTTTGTAGGCTTTTCTGAATCCTTGTTCCCTGACTTCCTCCAAAAGATGCCCCTGGACCTTCTGTGTGGGTCCTGGGGTTTTCCTTTTGTTGTTTGTGTCGTCTGAATCATATTAGCCGAGTTGTTTTGTCCTTCGTCCGAGATTTTTTTAGTAATCCGATCTTCTTTTCTTGTTGTGAGATTAGTTGGCCTCATGTCTTCTCGCAAAAATATTGTTGAGACATCTTCCCAAGTCCCTGAGGGCATGGCTGATTGGGTGGATTCTATGGTTCTTTTGTGTGTTTCGTTGGTTGACTCTCAGTTCTGTCAGCAACTTAGGCAATTTCATAAGATGTGTGGTAATGGAGGTGATGAAAAGAACTATGAGATTGTATCTCCGAGTTCTGAGGAGAGGGTCTGTTTCTCTACCCGAATTACTGGAGAGCGCCCTTTTTTCTATGCCTACGACTTCTTTTTTAGTGAAATGAATATCACTCTTCCTTTTACCGATTTTGAGACCAACCTGTTATGGTCCTGTAATGTTGCTCCTTCCCAACTTCACCCCAATTCCTGGGGTTTCATAAAAATCTTTCAATTGTTGTGTCATGGATTCAGTATTCCTGCTTTACAATCCCTTTTCTTCTATCTTTTTGTTTTGACAAAGCCTGGGGTAGTTAAGAAGAAGGCCGCTTGGGTTTCTTTCCAAGCTTCCCAGGGAAAAAAGGTTTTCTCCATGTTTGATGAATCTTTTTGTGATTTTAAAAATTACTTTTTTAAGGTCCGAGCTGTTGAAGGAGCTCGGCTCTTTTTTCTGGATGAAAATGACGAGCCCGCCTTTCCCTTGGAATGGCAAAAGGATGTGAGGGTATCTAGATATACATGGAAAATGTTGGATGAGGCTGAGCAAGCTTTCGTGACTGTTCTGGAAGAAAACTGGGGGGAGCCTCCCCATCTCGACATAAAGAAATTTTTAACCAATCCCTCTCTCCTCCGAACTGAGCTGGGTAGTTAATTTTTTTATTCTTCTCTTTTGTCTGCTCCCATATTATTTGCAAGCTCTTTTCTGATTTGTGACTTGGTTCCTTACTGTTGTATTTTTCTTGCAGAGATGATAAAAATAATGAATCTATGAAGGCCTTCAAAAGGGCAAGGAAGGCTTCTACAGCTGAAAACATCTCGGCCAAGGCGGCCGGGGAGGGGTCGTCCCAGGTTCAGTCGAAGCCGGCCGTACCGAGCTCCCCGAGGGCGAGAAAGGTAATCCCTACTCCTCGGGTTCGTTTGGTCGATCCTCCACCAGCTTCTGTGGCTACTTCTGGTGCTCCTCCAAACAAAAAATAGAAGACAACTGAGCCTTTCAACCTCGACGCTCCTGATTTTGATGCGGTTGAGTTTGTTGATCAGTAGATTGGTCCTTATGGTACCATCCCTACTGACGACGTCTCTCTTCAGCATAAAGATGGCACATATGGGAGCTGTTATGTACCGTACTGTCCAAGATCTTCCCCTCCATGCTACTAAGGCCTTTATGGAAGAGGCTAAGTGGGAGTTTGATAGAATGAAAGGTTTGAAGGAGGAGCTTCAAGTGAAGGTGGCCAAGTTGGAGAAGGAGCTGGAGGGCGAGAAGGCAAGTTCTGTTGCTTTGGTGGCTTCTGTGAGGTTGGCTAAGGACACGGCATTGAGGCACAAGCACAGCTATGTCACATCCTACCGTGAAGTAATGCGTCTTAGGGAAGAGTTGGAGTCTGCCCGGGTTGGCTATGCTGAGCTCCAGGGTCACCTTGTGGGCAGCGTAAATGCTGCTTATGAGAACCTGAAGGAGCAAGTTCGAGTTCTTGCTCCTGAGGTCGACCTTACTCTCTTCAGCCTGGACAATGTCGTGAAGTAGGGCAAGATTGTCCCTGACAACCTTGATGACGACGATGTTGAACCTCTGCCTGTGCCGGTTGCCAAAGCCACTGTTGTACCGACTTCTTCAGCTCCTCCTGCTGGGGTTAGTCATCCCGAGCCCGAGCCTGATTGTCAGATATTGAATCGAGATGACAGGACGGTGGATGCTGTGCCCTTCCAGACTCGTCCTCCTTCGCCCCATGTTGATGCAGCTTCCGGGAAACCTCTGGATCCTCTTTAGTTATTCTTGGTACATTTGTGTATGGCCCTGTCTGTGGGCTTTTTGAACTATTTATTTTTTGTAAATGGTATTTTGCTGACTGTTGACACTTTCTTGGTTTCTTGTTTAGCAACTTTATTTTGAAAAACAAAGCAGTTTTCAAGCTTTTGGGGCTGATTTTAGTGGCCTCTGAAGCTTGCCGTTATTCTAGCTAGCAGTTTTTATATCATGTCTGTCTGCACTCGTCTTGGCACCTTTCTAGTTTTTTGGGAATGTTGGAACTTTTCATTGTCTGACCTCTTTGGGTTGGCTTGGTTCTTTGCTTGATGTTATTTCCAGTAATTTGTGTTGTTTGGACCTCGTTCGGGAGATCGATTTTGTCATGTCGGTTTGTCCGAGTTGTTAGTAATCCTCTTTTTTGGACTTTGCTTAGGTCTATTTTAGGGATTACCTTACGTTTTGGGCTGACTCCCTCGCGTTGGGTCCTCCTAAGTTATTTTCGTAATTCTCTTTCTTAGACCTCATTCAGGTCTCTTTCAGGGATTACTTTTTATAACTTTTATGTTTTGGGCCGACTTCGTCATGTCGGGCCCTCCTAAGTTATTTTTGTAATCCTCTTTCTTGGACCTTGTTTAGGTCTCTTTTAGGGATTACTTTTTTAACTTTTATGTTTTGGGCCGACTTCATCATGTCGGGCCCTTCTAAGTTAAAGTAATCCTCTTTTATAGGGTTGGCCAGACCTCTTTCCAGGGTTTACTTATAACTTGATTTGACTTGGTCCGACTTCTTAACGTCGGCCAGTCTTTAAGTTATTATTTAGCAATCCATTAAGACCTCGTCAGGTCTTTTCTCCGGATCACTTTCGGTAACTTCTTGCATTATTCTGTTTTCATCTTTGCCAATTTGTAGAAGGTGAATTCAATCCTTGTTTAGTCGACCATGAGATGAATTTTAGTTTTCATCTCTGCTGGTCTTTATCGTGATCGTGCAGTGAATTTTACTTTCACTTTCTGCCGATCTGTTGCTTTATAATCGTGCGATGAATGTTTCAGATTAATGCGTCTTGAAAACTTGTAGAACGTCTAACATATTTTATTTGAAAGAAAATGCAAATATGTACATCTGGATTTTTTACCCTTTTAAGTCGGATAATTTGTGGATCTCAACTTTGTGCCTCATTAAAAAACCTTTTCAGGAAAAAGAGTACACCCTGTGCTGAGATCCCTTACCATTCCTAGCTATAGTACCTTCTTAGGTTGCAGGTGTGCCATGATCTGGGAAGCTCTCGCCCCTCGAGTTCGGACAGTCTGTAGTAGCCCTTCCCAAGTACTTATATGACTCGGTAGGGTCCTTTCCAGTTTGCTGCCAGCTTTCCTTCTCCAGGTCGAGTTGTTCCAATATCATTTTGGATTAGGATGAGATCATCTTCAGCGAAACCTCTTGGCACTACCTTTTGATTATATCTGGAAGCCATTCGACGTTTTAGTGCTTCTTCCCTAATCCGAGCTCTTTCCTGGATTTCAGGAAGTAGGTCGAGCTCTTCCTTTTGAAGTTGGGAGTTGGCTTCCTCATTGTAATGGACCACTCTATGCGACCCTTCCTCGATCTCCACTGGGATCATTGCCTCCATCCCGTATGCTAATCGGAAGGGCGATTCCTTGGTGGTGGAATGTGGCGTTGTTCGATATGCCCATAGGACTTGTGGGAGCTCTTCGGCCCAAGCTCCTTTTGCGTCTTGTAATCTCCGTTTTAGCCCAGCCAATATGACTTTATTGGCAGCTTCGGCTTTTCCATTGGCCTGGGGATGTTCGACGGAAGTGAACTGGTGCTTTATGTTCAAGTCGGCTACTAATTTTCTGAAGCCTGCATCTGTGAATTGGGTGCTATTGTCTGTGGTGATGGAGTATGGAACCCCGAACCTTGTGACAATGTTCCTATATAGGAATTTTCGACTTCTTTGAGCAGTAGCGTTAGCTAGGGGTTCTGCCTCGATCCACTTTGTGAAATAGTTTACCCCTACTATGAGGAATTTAACTTGTCCCGATCCCTGAGGAAAGGGTCCGAAAAGGTCGAGTCCCCATTTTGCAAATGGCCAAGGTGAGGTTACGCTGATGAGCTCCTCTGGTGCGGCGATGTGAAAGTTGGCATATTTTTGACATGGGAGACATGTCTTTACGAACTCTGTGGCCTCCTTTTGTAGAGTTGGCCTATAAAATCCTGCCCGGAGTACTTTTTTGGTGAGCGCTTGTGCTCCGAGATGATTGCCACAGATGCCACTGTGTACTTCTTCCAGAACTTCCCTCGTGTTGGAAGTCGGTACACATTTTAACAAGGGTGTTGAAATTCCTCTTTTGTAAAGAGTATTGTTTATGATAGTGTAGTATTGTGCCTCCCGTTTTATCCTTTTTGCCTCCTTCTCCTCTATAGGAAGTATTTCTGTTTTGAGGTAGTTAATTATAGGAGTCATCCATCCTTGATCTAGACCTGTTATGGCTAGGACTTTTTCCTCTTCCGAGATTGACGGGTTCTGAAGTATTTCCTGGATGAGACTTCTATTGTTGCCTCCTAGTTTGGTGCTGGCTAGTTTTGAGAGTGTATCAGCCCGGGCATTTTGTTCGCGGGGTATGTGACGTATCTCATACTCCCGGAGTTTTCCGAGTTGTTCCCTGGATTTACCCAGGTACTTTTTCATAGTGGGGTCCTTGTCTTGGTAGCTCTCCGTTATTTGTGAAGTGATCACCAGTGAGTCACTGAAGATAATGAGTTTTTGAGCTCCGACCTCTTTAGCCAGCTTTAAACCAGCTAGTAGTGCCTCATATTCCGCCTGGTTGTTTGAGGCAGGGAACCCGAATTTGAGAGAGAGTTCGATTTGGGTTCCTTGATTACTTTCAATTATCACACCTGCGCCGCTTCCAGTCTTATTCGAGGAACCGTCCACATAGAGATTCCATTCTGTGGGGGTTTTCGGGGTGTCTGTAAATTCTGCAATGAAGTCGGCTAAGTATTGTGATTTGATGGCTGTCCGAGCTTCATATTAAAGGTCGAACTCAGACAACTCGACTGCCCATTGTAAAATTCCGCTTGTTAGGTCTGTCTTCTGCAATATCCCTTTTATGGGCTGGTTTGTCTGAACCTTAATGGTGTGAGCTTGGAAGTACGGGCGAAGTCGTCGAGATGTTAGTATGAGAGCATAGGCAAACTTTTCTATTTTTTGGTAGTTCAGCTCGGATCCTTGTAACGCTTTACTGATGAAGTATACGGGTCATTGCCCACTGTCGTCTTCTCGAACTAGTGCTGAGGCTACCGCCTGACTTCCTACCGCGAGGTATAATATGAGTGGTTCTCCTTCTCGTGGCAGAGAAAGGATAGGTGGCCGTCCTAGAAATCTTTTGAAATCTTGGAAGGCTTGTTCGCACTCTGTTGTCTATTCGAACTTTTTTCCTTTCCTTAGAGTAGCATAGAAGGGAAGAGATCTTATCGCTGATTCCGCTAGGAATCTGGACAAGGCTGCCAATCTTTCGTTGAGTTGTTGTACCTCTTTGACACAAGTTGGGCTCTTCATGTTGAGTATGGCCTGGCATTTATCCGGATTTGCCTCAATTCCTCTTTGTGTGAGCATAAAACCTAAGAACTTGCCAGCTTCTACTGCAAAGGTGCATTTTGCAGGATTGAGTCGCATGCCATGCTTCCTTATAGTGTCGAATACTTGGACCAAGTCGGACAATAATGTCTCTTTACTTTGTGTCTTTATCAACATGTCGTCCACATAGACTTCCATGACTTTTTTGATATGATCTGAAAAGACTTTATTCATTAGCCTTTGATAAGTAGCTCCCGCGTTCTTGAGACCAAAAGGCATCACAATGTAGCAGTAATTTGCTTTTGGTGTTAATAACGAGGTTTTTTCTTGATTGGGTGGATACATGGGGATTTGATTGTATCCGAAATATGCATCCATAAATGAGAGGTATTTATATCCGGAGGAGGCATCTACCAGAGCGTCGATACTTGGGAGTGGATAAGGGTCTTTTGGGCAGGCTTTGTTGAGATCTGTATAGTCGGTGCACATTCGCCACTTTTCGTTTAATTTTTTCACCAAGACGACATTAGCTAACCATAGTGGGTACTTGACTTCTCTTATGAATCCTGCCTCCAGTAGAGCTTGTACCTGCTCTACCACAGCTTGGGATCTTTCGAGTCCGAGCTTTCTACGTATCTGTTGTACCGGCCGAGATCCAGGGTAGACTGCAAGCTTATGACACATTAACTCGAGGCCTATGCCTGGCATGTCTGTAGCCTTCCACGCAAAGAGGTCGACGTTGTCTCGTAAGAACTGTACGAGTGATTCTTTTATGTCTCCTTTTAGAATCGTGCCAATATTGGTTGTTTTGTCCGGGATGTCTCCGATCTAGACTTTCTCTACTTCACCTTCATGTTGTGGACGGAGTTCTTCTCGCCTCTGAACTCCACCAAGTTCGATTGTGTGGAATTTTTCTCCTTTATCTCTGAGGTTTAGACTTTCGTTATAACAGCGGCACGCCATCTTTTGATCTACTTTTATCGTAGCTATCCCTTCTGCAGTTAGGAATTTCATGCATAGATGTGGAGTTGAGACTATTGTGCCGAGTTGATTTAATATTGTCCGACCTATTAGGACATTGTAGCCTGAACTCACGTCGACCACGATGTAGTCTATTTTGAGTGTTCTGGATTGGTTTCCTTTTCCGAAGGTTGTGTGTAGCGGGATGTATCCCAATGGTTACACTGGAGTGTCTCCTAGTCCAAATAGGCTGTTTGGATATGCTTTGAGTTCTTTATCTTCCAGGCCGAGCTTGTCGAAGGCAGTTTTGAATAAGATGTCGGCGGAGCTCCCTTGGTCTATCAGTGTGCGATGGAGATTTGCATTTGCCAGTATGATGGTGATGACAATGGGATCGTCGTGTCCTGAGATGATGCCGGATGCATTTTCCTTGGTAAACGTAATTGCGGGGATGTCGAGTGCTTCCTCCTTTCCTCTGACATGATATACTTCTTTGAGATATCTTTTGCGAGATGATTTGGAGATTCCTCCTCCTGCGAATCCTCCATGTATCATATGGACATGTCTTTCTGGTGTACGAGGTGATCGCTCGGTTCGTCCAACCTCCTCGTCTCTTCTCCTTTTTCTTTGTTCATCGTCCCAGGTGGCCAGATACCGATCTAGTTTTCCTTCTCTCACTAATTTTTCTATGACATTCTTTAAGTCCAAGCATTCGTTGGTGGAGTGCACACAGACTCGATGGTATTCAGAATATTCATTCCAGTTTCCTCCTCCTCTTTTGCCTTTGAGTGGTTGAGCTGGGGGTATTTTTTGTGTGGCAGACTTCTTTGTAAACATCCACCAGGGACACCCTAAGAGGGGGTGTAATTATGATATTTTTTAATTTTTTCCCCTTGTCGATCTTCCTTCTTTTTGGACTCTTTGTCTTTGTCTCGGTAGGTAAATCCGGATTTTGAGGTTTCTCCTAGTCGAGAATTTTCTTCCATGTTGATGTATTTCTCCGCTCGTTGTTGCACTTTGATGCCAGGGCATTTTGGCCAGTTCCACTGACCTTTTCTTTACTGTTTTAGGGTAGTTTCATGCATTTTCTTAGGAAATAAGCAAGCTTTGGGTAAAATTTCAGTTACATCTTGATTCAAGCAAACATGGTGTGCTTTACATGATTTCATGAGAATTTTGCATGAATTATATGACAAATTGGATGATGCATCTCTCATGACTAGGATTAGAACTTTGATGCACTTTATTGTTTGATTTCAGGACAAAGGAAGCAAGGAAGAACCACGTTAGCAGCCACGTTAGTCTAACTAACGTGACAACTAACGTGGAATGGGAGCTAGCTTGCAACGTTAATGAGAAAAGTAATCGCCAATAACGTCCTCGAAAGCCATCATAGCCCACGTTAAGAGTCACGTTAACTAAGTTAACGAGAACTCTAATGTGGAAGAAAGAAATAAGGCCAACGTTAGTGACACTCAACTTTGCCACTAACGTTGGACCAAGCTCATAAGTGGCCACGTTAAGAGCCACGTTAACTTAGTTAACGTGGACTCTAACGTTGGGAAGCAAAAGAGAAGCCAACGTTAGTGACACTCACCTTTGTCACTAACGTTAGCCAAGCCACAATGAGCCACGTTAGTTGCCACGTTAACTTAGTTAACGTGGAAGTTAACGTGGAGAAAGCAAGTGATCGCCAACGTTAGTGACACCTACCTTTGTCACTAATGTTGGGATGTACCACCACAAGCCACTATGAGCAACGTTAGCTCCCACGTTAACTTAGTTAATGTGGAAGCTAACGTGGATAAAGGAGATGATGAGCCAACATTAGTGACACTCACCTTTGTTACTAATGTTGGAGATGGCTATCAACACCACGTTAACCTAGTTAACGTGGACTCCAACGTGGGAAGTAGGGGCATCTTGGAACGTTAGTGACAAAGGTAAGTGTCACTAACGTTCTCGAAGGATTGGCAAGCCTACGTTAAGAGCCACGTTAACTAAGTTAACGTGGACTCTAACGTAGAGGGAAGGGAGGACTCTCAACGTTACTGGGAAAGGTGAGTCCCAATAACGTGTGCGAAGGACCAAGAGGCAACGTTAGTAGTCACGTTGGTGCCACTAACGTTGAAGTTAACATGGATCATCCCTGGGTTAGGAACGTTAGTGAAAAAGGTGATTGTCACTAACGTTCTCAAACCCACACTCTAACTTAACGTTAACGCCACTAACGTTCTGAGCTAAACACCTTGCCTACTTCACACTTTCTCTCTGCAAGTAAAGCTAAGCCCACTGAAGAGGATAACTGCTTCAAACTCAAGATCCAAAGGCCCATATCCAAGACTTGAAGAACCAACTAGAAGATCAAAAGAGTAGTATATATAGGGGTAGTTTCGAATTAAAGAGGAGCTTTTTGGGGGGTGTTGGAAATTGGAGAACTACTCTCTGTATAATTTTACTTTCTCTGCACTTCTAGTTTTACTTTTCATAATGTATTTTCCATCTTTGTTTTCGATTTCCAGAGCTATGAACAACTAAACCCCTTTCATTGGGTTAGGGAGCTCTGTTGTAATTTGATGGATCAATATTAGTTTTCATTATTCTTCTTCTATCTTTTCTCTTGATTTTACTAGAAAGCTTTCAATCTTCATCCAATTAGGTAGTTTTCTTGGAAAAGAAGCTATTCATACATGGATCTCTTCTGAACCTTGGAAGAGAAATGAAGAGATCATGCTAGAAATGCTTTCTCATGTTGGACCAAATTGGGTTTGGATGGATATGGTGACAATAATTCTACCAACACTTGATAAGGAAATGTAATTCGATCACTTAAGATTGCCAAGGAGATCAATGAACGCATTGATTGAGGAAGAGATGAAAATGAACTTGATCCAGAGAATGCAACATCTCCTAAGCCCAATTAATTCCCCATTTCTGATCTTACCCATTCTCTTTAATTTCTACAATTTACTTTTATGAGCATCTTGCCCATTCCCATTTAAGATTCTGCAATTTACTTTCCGCCATTTACATTCAACTCTTTATTTCTAGCAATTTACATTTTCTGCTATTTACTTTCCCGCCATTTAATTTTTTGCAAATCTCAAATCAAATTCTGCTTCGCTCAACTAGAACATTCCTCTAATTAAAGTTGCTTGACCAATCAATCCCTGTGGGATTCGACCTCACTCTATTGTGAGTTTTTACTTGACGACAATTCGGTATACTTGCTGAAGGAAAATTGTTGAGAGACAAGTTTCCGTGCATCAAGTTTATGGCGCCGTTGCCGGGGATTGATTTTGTATCAACAATGATTAAATTGGAGGATAACTAGATTGAGCATTTTTTTTGTTTGATTTAAGTTCATTTGAGTAATTTACTTTCTGTTCAGTTTTTCTCTTCCCTTCCCCCTACCCATTTTCTTAGTTGCTTACAATTCAGTCCACTAACCTACTAACTGTTTGATATATTGCATCACTCACACTAACAGCATTTCTGTAGAAATTACTTTCTGCATCTATTTCCTTGCTTGTGCCTTGTTGGTTGTATGACAGGGAGAAGAAGCGGGGCTTCAACTTCCTTTGATTCTGAACCTGAGAGGACCTTCCTTAGATTAAGGAGGAAAGCAAGAGGAAAGAGAGTAGTTGGTGCTGAGGAAGAAGAGGAGTGCTTTGAACCAGATATGGACGAGAATATGGAGAACCATCATGAAGAAGAAGCTCACAACCATGGCAGAGAAGGTCTAGCAAATCATGCTGGGCAAGAGAGAAGAGTTCTGGGTTTGTACATCAATCCAAACCCAGGAAATTGTGGAAGTAGCATCCAAAGGCCAACCATATATGCCAAAAACTTTGAACTAAAGCCACAGCTCATTACCCTTGTTCAGAACAATTGTTCATTCGGAAGAGGTGTCCAAGAAGACCCCAATCAACATCTATCCATCTTCCTGAGGATATGTGATACTGTGAAGTCTAATGGTGTTCATCCTGACACCTATAGACTACCTCTGTTCCCTTTCTCACTCAAGGACAAGGCATCTAAATGGCTGGAATCCTTCCCAAAGGAGAGTTTAGCAACCTGGGAAGAGGTGGTGAACAAGTTCTTGGCAAGATTCTATCCTCCTCAATGGATCAACAGGCTGAGAGCTGAGGTGCAAAACTTCAGGCATCAAGATGGTGAGACTCTATATGAAGCATGGGAGAGGTTTAAGGACCTGACAAGAAGGTGTCCACCAGATATATTCAATGAATGGGTGCAGCTGCACATTTTCTATGAAGGCCTTTCTTATGAATCAAAGAAGACAGTAGACTACTCATCAGGGGGATCTCTGAACAAGAAGAAGACCATTGAAGAAGCCATAGATGTCATTGAGACTGTAGCAGAGAATGACTATTTCTATGCTTCTGAAAGAGGCAACACTAGAGGAGTGATGGAGCTAAACAATGTGGATGCACTGCTGGCCCAAAACAAGCTTATCACCAAGCAGCTGGCTGACCTCACCAAGAAGATGGAGAGGAACCAAGTAGCAGCAATCACCACCTCATCAGCAACCCAAGAGGGAGTGAATGCAGAGGCAGAGGATGAGCAAGAACAAGCCAACTACATTGGAAACTCACCCAGGAAGACCCATGATCCATACTCCAAGACCTAAAACCCTGGTTGGAGGAATCACCCAAACTTTGGGTGGAGAAATCAACAAGATCAAAGCCAAGATCAAAGACGTCACAACCCCAAAAACCATGCAGCTCACCAATATTCTACACAGAGATCATATCAACACCACCCTAACAACACATCTCCACATCCATATCAAAACTAAAATAACCCAACTCACCCATCCAACCTCAACTCATCATCATCTGAAGATAGACTCTCAAGGATTGAGAATATACTTGAAAGCATATGCAAAGAGATTCAAGATAACAAGGTGTTCAAAGAGGAGGTGTGAGCCAGTATCAAGAACCAGGGAGACACCATCAAGAAGCTGGAATTTCAAGTGGGATACTTATCTGAGAAGATCCCCAAACCTACTGATAGCTTCCCAAGTGACATAGAGAAAAATCCGAGAGGTGAAGCAAAGAAAGTCAGATGGGAAGATTGCAAGATGGTTACTATAAGTGATTAGGAGACTGAGGAAGATCTGAACAACCCATTAGAACAACCTGAAGATACTTCAGCAGGAAAGCATGGAGAGAATCATCAAGAAACCATAATTACACAGAAAGAGCTGACACAGAAGGAGCTGCTGAGACTCTATGCACCCTTTCCCCAATTACTAAATGGATGTGTAGAGAAGAGACTATACTCAAGGTTTCTTGACATGTTTGCATCTCTCCATGTAAACATACCATTCATCAAGGCCCTCCAACAAATGCCCTCATACATTAAGTATATGAAGGAACTGCTGACCAAGAAAAGCTCACTCAAGGGAGGACAAACCATAGTGATGAATAAGGAGTGCAGTGCTCTCATTCAACCAGAGCTGCCTACAAAGAGGAAGGACCCAGGGAGTTTCTACATCCCTTGTGCCATAGGAGAAACAATGTTTGATAAAGGACTTTGCGATCTAGGAGCAAGCATCAATTTAATGCCTTTATCACTTATGAAAAGGCTACAGATCAATGAGATAATACCACAGATGTAGTTATCAGGCTGGCTGACAAAACTCAAAAACAAGCAGTAGGAGTGGTTGAAAATGTGCTAGTGAAGGTTGGAAAATACTTCCTGCTCACAGACTTTGTCATCTTGGACATGGAAGAGAGTCACCTGCACCCAATCATATTGGGAAGACCATTCCTGGCTACAGCCAGAGCACTTATAGATGTGGAGCGAGGGGAGCTAATTTTGAGGATCCATGATGAACAACTCACCTTCAATGTTTTCAAGCCCTCACAAGAAACAGATCAAGAGAACAAAGAACCAAGCAAAGATCACAGTGAAATACTGAAGGAAGAAAAAAGTACTGAAGCACAACCAGCACATCAGGGAATCTCCTTAGTTGAGGAACAAGGGAATCAGCAGCTGTCACAGCTCAAAGAAAATCAGGAGGAACCTAAACCACCAGAGCTATATGAGACCAGCAACAAAACCTATTTGGAAGAGGAGGTCACAAAGAGCAAGGCAACATCAAAAGGAACAAAGAAGAAGGTACCAAGGAGGTGGAGGAACAAGAAGATCTCTATAGAGGACTTCTCTCCAGGGGATAAAGTAATCTCAGCTTACTTCCTAGCCATTCCCCCCGATCTCCCTACCATCCCATCTCAGCTACCTAAAGTTTTTACCATCAACAGAGTCCTCTCCTTAGAACATGTGGAGATCCTTGATGAAGCCAATGGAGATAGATTTACTGCAAGGGGGGAGGACTTGAAGCACTACCAACCACCTTGATAAAGGCAGAACGTCAAGCTAGTGACGCTAAAGAAGCGCTTCATGGGAGGCAACATATGTTTTACATGCTTTTAAAAATAGTTAATAAATCAAGGTTCATGAAATTCAAATCAATTTGATATGCACTTGAATGAATCATTGTGTGCAACATATAGTGAGGAACAAGTTTGGTGTTCAAGGCACACTAAGAGAACATGAATGTAACCCACATCATGTCAATCTTAGGGGCCTTGAACAAATCTTTTACACCACATGGCACCAAACTAAGTTTGGTGTTGCCAATGTTGCATACATGGATATTCAGTTAATCAGTTGGTTGGCATTCATGAATACTACTTAGTTAGTTATAAACAAAAACTAAAAAAAAAGTGGTAGTTGTTCCCATTTTTATTTTGCCGCCACTATTCACACAATTAATAATTACACTCTTTCTTGTTTTGTAGGAAAATTGATGGACAATTGAAAGGAAGATTCGGCCACTACAAAAGGGGAGTATTTCACACGTGTCTCAAGGGGGAATGCATTGGGAATGGATGCCATGCAACATTGGAAGAAGAACAAGCTTGGAAACTGAACCAATCCATTCATAAAGTTGGTGATCCTTGTGCTCACCCCATGCAAAACCCCAACCGTCCATCAAACAATTACCCCATCAATCCACACCTTTCATTCCCTCATCACTTCCCTATATAAGTGAGTCCTAGTCCGTACTTCCCCTTCACATTCCAATTCCCCTTTCTCACACTTCACACCTTCATCATCCAAATCTCTTCATCGCACCTTGTCCTAACCAACCGAATTCCTCATCTCTCCGTACCTTCCACCCTCTTTACACATCAACTCAAACTCATGGCATCATCAAGCTCCAAGAGGCAAAAGAGGAAGGAACTAGTGGAGAGCATTCCTTTCGATGAGAAGAGATTCAAAACTGCATTCCATGAACTCGAATTTGAACGGATAAAGCTCAAGAAGATACTGCCTGAGTTAACATTCCAAATTGACGAGGATGAGTGCCCACAGATTCGAGAGAAGATTGAACAAAGGGGTTGGCAAAGGCTTACGAACCCGGAGGGGAAGATAAATGCAAACCTCATCAAAGAGTTCTATGTAAATGTGGTCAGAGAAGACAAAACCAAGGCTCCCACCTTCAAAAGTTACGTAAGAGGAAGAGAGGTGGACTTCAGCCCCAATGCTATAACAAGAACTCTTCAGTTGAAATCACCACATTTTGATGAGCTTGGTTATCAAGCAAGAGTAAGCAAGAGCACTGACGATGATGAACTCAAACAAATTGTGAATGACATATGTGTTATAGGAGCTGACTGGGAAAGGTATGCGGATAAGAGACCCAGGTTCATCAAGAGAGGAGACCTCAGCCCTGAAGCCAAGGGATGGTTTGAACTCGTGAGGAGATCTATCCTCCCAGCAGCGAATAATTCCAAGGTCCACGTCACTCGAGCTACTATGGTACATTGCTTAGTACAAGGTGGAGATATCAATGTGCACGAACTTATAGCTGAGGGGATTCAAGAGTCAGCTGAGAAGATTGATTCGGGTGCCAGGCTTTGGTACCCCAGCACCATCCTCAGACTGTGCATGAAGGCCAAGGTTATCTTCGAGGATAGCAACCCAGATTGGTTAAATCCTGGGAGGCTAATTACGTTTCAGCGTCTAACTCATGTGACACCATCCCAACAACAAAGAAGACCTCACATAGGAAAGCCAAAACCAAAAGGAGGAGCTCACCAAGAAGAGTCTCATCAGGAAGAACACCAATAAAGAGAATATTATGACCCAACCAACATAAACTTGAATCACATTCATGGAGCCATTGAGGAACTAGCAAGGAGTTATATGGAGGGACAAGAACAACAACTGCACATTTAAGCTCAAAGGATGGATCGTCAAGAAGAGCTCCTTTCTAATTGGATGAATCAACAAGGGGAGTGGCAGAAACAGCAAATGGAACATTATTCCCAGCTCACTCAAGCCATCAATCAAGTATCTAAAAGGCAAGAGCGTCAAGATAAACGCCTTCAAGAACTCAACAACGCCAGTGATGAGCGGATATTTTATACGCTTTTTGGGGATAATTTCATATAGTTTAGAGTATGTTTTAGTTAGTTTTTAGTCTATTTCTAGTAGTTTTTAGGAAAAATTCATATTTCTGGACTTTACTATGAGTTGTGTGTTTTTCTGTAATTTCAGGTATTTTTCTGGCTGAAATTGAAGGAGCTGAGCAAAAATCTGATTCAGGCTGAAAAAGGACTGCTGATGCTGTTGGATTCTGACCTCCCTGCACTCAAATTGGATTTTCTGGAGCTACAGAACTCGAAATGGCATGCTTCCAATTGCATTGGAAAGTAGACATCCAGAGCTTTCCAGCAATATATAATAGTCCATACTTTACACAAGGATAGATGACGTAAACTGGCGTTCAATGCCAGTCCTCTGCCCAATTCTGGCGTCCAGCGCCAGAAAAGGATCAAAAACTGGAGTTGAACGCCCAAACTGGCACAAAAACTGGCGTTCAACTCCACAAATGGCCTCTGCATGTGAATTGCTTAAAGTCTCAGCCCCAGCACACACCAAGTGGGCCCCAGCATACCAAGTGGGCCCCAGAAGTGGATCTCTGCATCATCCATCATAGTCCACTCATATTTTGTAAACCTAGGCTACTGGTTTAGTATTTAAACAACTTTTAGAGACTTATTTTGTATCTCATGACATTTCAGATCTAAACTTTGTATTCTCTGACGGCATGAGTCTCTAAACCCCATTGTTGGGGGTGAGGAGCTCTGCTGTGTCTCAATGAATTAATGCAAGTATTTCTGTTTTCCATTCAAACACGCTTGTTCCTATCTAAGATGTTCATTCGCGCTTAACTGTGATGGAGGTGATGAGCTGTGGCACTCATCACCTTCCTCAAATCATGAACGTGTGCCTGACAACCACCTCCGTTCTATATACGATTGAATGAGTATCTCTTAGATTCCTTAATCAGAATCTCCGTGGTATAAGCTAGAACTGATAGCAGCATTCATGAGAATCCGGAAAGTCTAAACCTTGTCTGTGGTATTCCGAGTAGGATTCAAGGATTGAATGACTGTGACGAGCTTCAAACTCTTGAAGGCTGGGCGTTAGTGACAGACGCAAAAGGATAGTAAATCCTATTCCAACCGGATCGAGAACCAACCGGTGATTAGCCGAGCTGTGACAGAGCGCGTGAGCGTAGTTTTCACTGGGAGGACGGAAGGTAGCCATTGACAACGGTGATCCACCAACACACAGCTTGCCATAGGGGGACGTGCGTGCGTGAACAAGAAGACAGAGGAAAGCAGAGATTCAGAAGACAAAGCATCTCCAAAACTCCAACATATTCTCCATTACTGCACAACAAGTAACTTTTAATTTATGCTCTACTGGTTACTCACAATTCAATTGATAAACATAATTGACTTCCTGACTAAGATTTACAAGATAACCATAGATTGCTTCAAACCAACAATCTCCGTGGGATTCGACCCTTACTCACGTAAGGTATTACTTGGACGACCCAGTGCACTTGCTGGTTAGTGGTACGCGTTGTGAAAAGTGTGATTCACAATTCGTGCACCAAGTTTTTGGCGCCGTTGCCGGGGATTGTTCGTGTTTGAACAACTGACGGATTATTTTGTTGCTTAGATTAGGAAAAATCTTTCCTTTTTTGGTTTAGAGTCTTTTATTATTTATCCCTTGTTAAAATACTTTAAACTTATAGCTCAGTTATTTAGAACGTGGTGTTTATGTTCATGATAATTGGCTATCATATTTTTTTAAAAATCTTTTTCAAAAATAATTTGCCGAACTTTAAGTTTGGTGTTTTCAAAAATAATCTTTCTTAAAATTTTTGAAGGTCCCATAACTCATTTGGCTAGAGCGTTAATCTGTGTTCTTGGTAATTGGGTTAGAATCTTTTATACTCTTTTCAAAACCTTCTTTTTCAAAATATTTTTCTATTAAATCTTGTGCCAAACTTTAAGTTTGGTGTTTTCTTGTTGATTTCCCTTTGATTTTCGAAAAATTTTGGTTTGGTTTTCTAAAAATTTTAAGTTTGGTGTTCTTCCTTCATGTTCTTGTGTTCTTGTGAGTCTTCAAAGTGTTCTTGAGTTTCCTTGTGTCTTGATCTTAAAATTTTTAAGTTTGGTGTTCCTTGGTGTTTTCCCTCCAAATTTTTCGAAAACAAGGAGCATTAGATCTAAAAATTTTAAATCTTGTACTATCTTATTGTTTTTCTCTCTCCTCACTAAATTCAAAAAAATATCTTTTCAAAATATCTCTTCTAACTTCCTAACTTCTTATCTTTTCAAAATTTGTTTCAACTAACTAACTAACTTTTTGTTTGTTTCTTAACTTTTTCAAAACTACCTAACTAACTCTCCCTCTCTCTAATTTTCGAAAATATCTTCCCTCTTTTTCAAAAATTTCTTTTTTTTATTAACTAATTAATTTCTTTTTTTTATAAACGAAAAAAAAATTTCAAAATTCAAATTCTTTTTAGTTATTTTATTTTATTTAAGTATTTACTTCTTATAAAATAAAATAAATAAAAAGGTAAATCAGTCCAAGTTATATCCATAGATCCATCATGGACATAAGTGGAAATGAACAGTCCAGGAGGACTCTGGGGTCATATTCTAACCCCTCTACTGCTTCATATGGGAGTAGCATCTGCATACCCTCCATTGGAGTCAGTAGCTTTGAGTTGAATCCTCAGCTCATTATCATGGTGCAGCAAAGTTGCCAGTATTCCGGCCTTCCACAGGAAGAACCTACAGAGTTTCTGCCACAATTTTTACAAATTGCTGACACAGTACATGATAAGGAAATAGATCAGGATGTCTACAGACTATTACTGTTTCCATTTGCTGTAAAAGATCAAGCCAAGATGTGGTTAAATAACCAACCTAAGGCCAGCATAAGAACATGGAAACAGCTGACAGAAAAATTCCTGAATCAATATTTCCCTCCAAAAAGGATGACACAGCTAAGGCTGGACATCCAAGGCTTTAAACAAGGAGATAATGAATCTCTTTATGATGCCTGGGAGAGATACAGAGAGATGCTACGAAAATGCCCCTCTGAAATGTTTTCAGAGTGGGTTCAGTTAGACATCTTCTACTATGGGCTTGCAGAAGGAGCTCAGATGTCTTTAGATTACTCAGCTGGTGGATCTATCCACATGAGAAAGACAATTGAAGAAGCTCAAGAGCTCATTGATACAGTTGCCAGGAATCAGCATCTGTATCTAAGCAGCAACCCTTCCATGAATGAAGAGCTTAAAACAGTAACTGCTGAATTCAGTACTGTAAAACAAACTGCTGAATTCAATCAGTAATTAGATTTTCTAACAAAGCAGCTAGCTGAATTCAAAGACAGGTTACAGGAAACAAGGATAGCTAATATACATATGGACGCACAGTTTAAGCAAATAAAGCAACAGCTATCAAAGCAAATAGCAGAAGAATGCCAAGCAGTTCAATTAAGGAGTGGGAAAACATTAAATACCCCACCTCAAGGCATCAAAAATTCAAGAAATGAGCGACCCACCAAAGATTCCCCTGAGGACAGTAAGAGCCCAGGGAAAAATAATTCTGGCACTAAAACGCCAGAAAATGGGTGGAAGGCTGGCGCTGAACGCCCAGACCATGCCCAAAACTGGCGTTCAGCACCAGAAACAAGGCAGGATTGGCGTTCAACGCCAGAAATGGGCAAGAATCTGGCGTTGAACGCCCAAATGGGGCAGAATCCAGTGTTGAACGCCCAACAGGGGCACATTTCTGGCGTTCAGGCGCCAGGAACAGACAGTGAGCTGGCGTCTAACGTCACTCCAGCGTCTGACTCTGGCACTCAATTGCCAGTGAGGGATCAGACACACACAAGTGCTGATAACAACCCCTCTAAAAAGGCTTCTTTAACCACTAAGGTTGAGGAATATAAAGCCAAGATACCTTATCCTCAAAAACTCCGGAAAGAGGAGCAGGATAAGCAATTTGCTCACTTTGCAGATTATCTAAGGACTCTTGAAATAAAGATTCCATTTGCAGAGGCACTTGAGCAAATACCTTCTTATGCCAAGTTCATGAAAGAGATCTTGAGTCATAAAAAGGAGTGGAGAGAAACAGAAAGAGTTCTCCTCACTGAAGAATGCAGTGCAGTCATTCTGAAAAGCTTTCCTGAAAAGCTTAAAGACCCTGGGAGTTTTCTGATACCATGCATATTAGAAGGTGATTGCACCAAGACAGCTTTATGCGATCTTGGGGCAAGCATCAACCTGATACCTGCATCCACTATCAGGAAGCTTGGCTTAACTGAAGAAGTTAAACCAACCCGGATATGTCTCCAACTTGCTGATGGTTCCACTAAATACCCATCAGGCGTGATTGAGGACATGATTGTCAGAGTTGGGCCATTCGCCTTTCCCACTGACTTTGTTGTGCTGGAAATGGAGGAGCACAAGAGTGCTACTCTCATTCTAGGAAGACCCTTCCTAGCAACTGGACGATCCCTCATTGACGTCCAACAGGGGGAAATAACCCTGAGAGTCAACGATGACGAATTCAAGTTGAACGCTGTCAAAGCCATGCAGCATCCAGACACATCAACAGACTGCATGAAAGTTGACCTTATTGACTCTTTGGTAGAAGAGATCAACATGGCTGAGAGTCTCGAATCAGAGTTGGAAGACATCTTTAAAGATGTTCAGCCTGATTTGGAGGATTCAGGGGACATGAAAGAGCCTCTGAACTTTCTTCTAAAAGAGGAAAAACCTCCTAAACCAGAGCTCAAGCCACTGCCACCATCCTTGAAATATGCATTTCTAGGAGAAGGTGACACTTTTCCAGTGATCATAAGCTCTGCTTTAAATTCACAGGAAGAGGAAGCACTTATTCAAGTGCTAAGAACACACAAGACAGCTCTTGGGTGGTCCATAGGTGACCTTAAAGGCATAAGCCCAGCTAGATGCATGCACGAAATCCTATTGGAGGATAATGCCAAACCAGTGGTTCAACCACAGAGGTGACTAAATCCAGCCATGAAGGAAGTGGTGCAGAAAGAGGTCACCAAATTACTAGAGGCTGGGATTATTTATCCCATTTCTGATAGCCCCTGGGTGAGCCCTGTTCAAGTCGTCCCAAAAAAGGGAGGCATGACAGTGATTCATAATGAAAAAAATGAACTGGTTCCTACAAGAACAGTTACAGGGTGGCGCATGTGTATTGACTACAGAAGGCTCAATACAGCCACCAGAAAGGATCATTTTCCTTTACCATTCATAGACCAGATGCTAGAGAGACTAGCAGGTCATGATTATTACTGCTTTTTGGATGGCTACTCAGGCTATAACCAAATTGCAGTAGATCCCCAGGATCAAGAGAAAACAGCATTCACATGTCCATCCGGAGTGTTTGCTTATAGAAGGATGCCCTTTGGGCTATGCAATGCACCTGCAACCTTCCAGAGATGCATGCTCTCTATTTTCTCTGATATGGTGGAAAAATTTCTGGAAGTCTTCATGGATGACTTCTTAGTATATGGAGACTCATTCAGCTCCTGTCTTGATCACCTAAAACTTGTTCTGAAAAGATGCCAAGAAACCAACCTAGTTTTAAACTGGGAAAAGTGTCACTTCATGGTGACTGAAGGAATTGTTCTTGGGCATAAAATCTCAAACAAGGGAATAGAGGTGGATCAAGCAAAAATAGAGGTAATTGAAAAATTACCACCACCTGCCAATGTTAAGGCAATCAGAAGCTTTCTGGGGCATGCAGGATTCTATAGGAGGTTTATAAAGGATTTTTCAAAAATCGCAAAACCTCTAAGCAATCTGCTAGCTGCTGACACGCCATTTGTGTTTGACACAGAGTGCCTGCAGGCGTTTGAAACGCTGAAAGCTAAGCTGGTCACAGCACCAGTCATTTCTGCACCAGACTGGACATTACCATTTGAGCTAATGTGTGATGCCAGTGATCATGCCATTGGTGCAGTATTGGGACAGAGGCATAACAAGCTTCTGCATGTCATTTATTATGCCAGTCGCGTTTTAAATGATGCCCAGAAAAATTACACAACCACAGAAAAGGAATTACTTGCAGTGGTTTACGCCATTGACAAGTTCAGATCCTACTTAGTAGGATCAAAGGTGATTGTGTACACTGACCATGCTGCTCTTAAGTATCTACTCACAAAGCAGGATTCAAAACCCAGGCTCATCAGATGGGTATTGCTTCTGCAAGAGTTTGATATAGAAATAAGAGACAGAAAAGGGACAGAGAACCAAGTAGCTGATCATCTGTCCCGGATAGAGCCAGTGGAAGGGACGTCCCTCCCCTTCCTTGAGATCTCTGAGACGTTCCCTGATGAGCATCTATTTGCCATTCAGGAAGCACCATGGTTTGCCGATATTGCAAACTATAAAGCTGCAAGGTTCATACCCAAGGAGTACAATAGAATACAAAAAAAGAAACTAATTACTGATGCAAAGTACTACTTGTGGGATGAGCCCTATCTCTTTAAGAGATGTGCAGACGGAATTATCCGTAGGTGTGTCCCCAGAGAGGAAGCACAGAGAATCCTATGGCATTGCCATCGATCTCAATATGGAGGCCATTTCGGAGGTGAGCGAACAGCCACCAAGGTTCTCCAATGTGGCTTCTATTGGCCCACACTCTATAAAGATTCCCGAGAGTTTGTACGTAATTGTGACAGTTGCCAAAGAGCTGGTAATCTGCCTCATGGTTACGCCATGCCTCAACAAGGAATCTTGGAAATAGAGTTGTTTGATGTATGGGGAATTGACTTCATGGGACCTTTCCCACCATCATACTCAAACACTTATATTCTGGTGGCAGTTGACTATGTATCAAAATGGGTTGAGGCTATTGCCACACCCACCAATGATACTAAAACAGTGCTGAAGTTCCTCCAGAAACATATCTTTAGCAGGTTTGGTGTCCCTAGAGTGTTAATCAGTGATGGGGGCACTCACTTCTGCAATAAACAGCTTTACTCTGCCATGGTTCGGTATGGAATTCGCCACAAAGTGGCCACTCCATATCATCCACAAACCAACGGGCAAGCTGAAGTCTCTAACAGAGAATTAAAGAGAATCCTGGAACGGACAGTAAATACCCGTAGAAAGGATTGGGCAAGGAGCTTGGATGATGCTCTGTGGGCTTACAGAACAGCATTCAAGACCCTTATAGGGACCTCTCCATACCAACTCGTGTATGGTAAGGCATGCCACTTGCCCGTGGAACTGGAACATAAGGCCTACTGGGCAACCAGATTCCTAAACTTAGATGCCAAATTAGCAGGAGAAAAACGATTGCTCCAGCTAAATAAGCTAGAGGAGTTCAGATTCACAGCTTTCGAAAATGCCAAGCTATATAAAGAAAAATAAAAAAAGTGGCATGACAGAAAGCTGTCATCTAGAATCTTTGAACCAGGACAGAAGGTTCTGTTGTTTAACTCTAGACTCAGGCTATTCCCCGGGAAACTGAAATCCCGGTGGAGGGGACCATACGTGATTACAAGTGTATCACCATATGGTTATGTGGAGCTTCAAGATATTGATTCTGATAAGAAGTTCATTGTCAATGGACAGAGAATCAAGCATTATCTTGAAGGCAACACTGAGCAAGAATGCTCAAGGCTGAAGCTAGATTAAAAGCTCAGCAAAGTCCAGCTAAGGACAGTAAAGAAGCGCTTGTTGGGAGGCAACCCAATTTTTATTTATTCTCATGATTTTTCATGTTTTATTAGGTTCATGATCATGTGGAATCACAAAATAAATATTAAAAATTGAAAACGGAATCAAAAACAGCAGAAGAAAAATCACACCCTGGAGGAAGCACCTGTCTGGCGTTCAACGCCAGAACAGAGCATGATTCTGGCGTTCAACGCCAGAAATGGCTAGTAAATGGGCGTTGAACGCCCAAAATGGGCACCAACCTGGCGCTGAACGCCCAGAGTTGTGTGCAATTCCCTCTTCTTTTGCTCGAGGGCGAGCAACATTATAAGTTTGGTGTGGTAAAACAATTATGTAAAGGATCTATAGCTCAGTGGTAGAACATGTGGCTGCAAATCAAGAAATACCTCAGGGGATGCACTTCCCTCCACATAATTATTGGAAGCAACTGAGGATAGAAATACCAAAAATCACTAGGAATCAAGCCACAAAGGCAAGGAAGAGACATAAAAGAGCTCAAGAACATCATTGGTGCCTCAAGAAGGAAATGCCATCATCACTAAGGTGGACTCATTCCTTGTTCTTACTTTCTCTGTTTTTCGTTTTCTCTATGATAAGTGCTTATCTATGTCTGTGTCTTCATTACATGATCATTAGTAGTAATTAGTGTCTAGTTTGATTTTATCTCCAATTAAGTTATAGTCTATTTTTCTCATCATCAGCAAACATGAATAAAATAGTAGATCTTTTGAATAAGAGGCAATAAAATTTCGAGTTTAATAAGAGAAATTCTAATTAGTTAAATGTGGTGGCAATGCTTTCTGTCTTCTGAATGAATGCTTGAACAGTGCATATGTCTTTTGAATTTGTTGTTTAAGACTGTTAAATATGTTGGCTCTTGAAAGAATGATGAACATGAGACATGTTATTGATAATCTGAAAAATCATAAAAATGATTCTTGAAGCAAGAAAAAGCAGCAAAGAACAAAGCTTGCAGAAAAAAAAAAAAAAAGCAAGCAGAAAAAGCCAATAACCCTTAAAACCAAAAGGCAAGGGCAACTAAAAAGGATCCCAAGGCTTTGAGCATCAGTGGATAGGAAGGCCTAAAGGACTGAAATCCTGGTCTAAGCGGCTAAACCAAGCTGTCCCTAACCATGTGCTTGTGGCGTGCAGGTGTCAAGTGAAAACTTGAGACTGAGCGGTTAAAGTCAAGGTCCAAAGCAAAAAGAAGAGTGTGCTTAAGAACTCTGGACACCTCTAATTGGGGACTTTAGCAAAGCTGAGTCACAATCTGAAAAGGTTCACCCAGTTATGTGTCTGTGGCATTTATGTATCCGGTAGTAATACTGGAAAACAAAGTGCTTAGGGCCACGGCCAAGACTCATAAAGAAGCTGTGTTCAAGAATCATCACACTGAACTAAGAGAATCAATAACACTATCTGAATTCTGAGTTCCTATAGATGCCAATCACTCTGAGCTTCAATGGATAAAGTGAGATGCCAAAACTGTTCAGAAGCAAAAAGCTACTAGTCCCGCTCATCTAATTAGAATCTGAGCTTCATTCAAAAACTTTGAGATATTATTGCCTCTCAACCTATTAGTCTTCTATTTTATTTGTCTAGTTGCTTGAGGACAAGCAACAGTTTAAGTTTGGTGTTGTGATGAGCGGATATTTTATACGCTTTTTGGGGATAATTTCATATAGTTTAGAGTATGTTTTAGTTAGTTTTTAGTCTATTTCTAGTAGTTTTTAGGAAAAATTCATATTTCTGGACTTTACTATGAGTTGTGTGTTTTTCTGTAATTTCAGGTATTTTTCTAGCTGAAATTGAAGGAGCTGAGCAAAAATCTGATTCAGGCTGAAAAAGGACTGCTGATGCTGTTGGATTCTGACCTCCCTGCACTCAAATTGGATTTTCTGGAGCTACAGAACTCGAAATGGCATGCTTCCAATTGCATTGGAAAGTAGACATCCAGGGCTTTCCAGCAATATATAATAGTCCATACTTTGCATAAGGATAGACGACGTAAACTGGCGTTCAACGCCAGTCCTCTGCCCAATTCTGGCGTCCAGCGCCAGAAAAGGATCAAAAACTGGAGTTGAACGCCCAAACTGGCACAAAAACTGGCGTTCAACTCCACAAATGGCCTCTGCACGTGAATTGCTTAAAGTTTCAGCCCCATCACACACCAAGTGGGCCCCAGCACACCAAGTGGGCCCCAGAAGTGGATCTCTGCATCATCCATCATAGTCCACTCATATTTTGTAAACCTAGGCTAATGGTTTAGTATTTAAACAACTTTTAGAGACTTATTTTGTATCTCATGACATTTCAGATCTAAACTTTGTATTCTCTGACGGCATGAGTCTCTAAACCCCATTGTTGGGGGTGAGGAGCTCTGTTGTGTCTCAATGAATTAATGCAAGTATTTCTGTTTTCCATTCAAACACGCTTGTTCCTATCTAAGATGTTCATTCGCGCTTAACTGTGATGGAGGTGATGAGCTGTGGCACTCATCACCTTCCTCAAATCATGAACGTGTGCCTGACAACCACCTCCGTTCTATATACGATTGAATGAGTGTCTCTTAGATTCCTTAATCAGAATCTCCGTGGTATAAGCTAGAACTGATAGCAGCATTCATGAGAATCCGGAAAGTCTAAACCTTGTCTGTGGTATTCCGAGTAGGATTCAAGGATTGAATGACTGTGACGAGCTTCAAACTCTTGAAGGCTGGGCGTTAGTGACAGACGCAAAAGGATAGTAAATCCTATTCCAACCGGATCGAGAACCAACCGGTGATTAGCCGTGCTGTGACAGAGCGCGTGAGCGTAGTTTTCACTGGGAGGACGGAAGGTAGCCCTTGACAATGGTGATCCACCAACACACAGCTTGCCATAGGGGGACGTGCGTGCGTGAACAAGAAGACAGAGGAAAGTAGAGATTCAGAAGACAAAGCATCTCCAAAACTCCAACATATTCTCCATTACTGCACAACAAGTAACTTTTAATTTATGCTCTACTGGTTACTCACAATTCAATTGATAAACATAATTGACTTCCTGACTAAGATTTACAAGATAACCATAGATTGCTTCAAACCAACAATCTCCGTGGGATTCGACCCTTACTCACGTAAGGTATTACTTGGACGACCCAGTGTACTTGCTGGTTAGTGGTACGCGTTGTGAAAAGTGTGATTCACAATTCGTGCACCAGCCAGCTAGCTCAGACGAAGGCATTCATTGAGTTCAGTGTATTTAATGAAGGACGGCAACTACATAGGGAGGAGTTCAGCATAAACACTCAAGCTAAGTTGAACTATATATCTAGTCATATGCATAATCTATACTCTGCAATCCCTAGGTATGATGAGGTCCAAAAAGACTTCACAGAACAAGAGGAAAGGAAGGTGAAACAGCAGAAGAAAACACTAAAAAAGAAGATGGAAGAGGCTGGTTTTTGGAAGAAGTTGATTGGAAAAGGCAAGGGAAGTGGGAGTACAAGCACTCAAGAAAAACACCAAGAAGACAAGCAAGAGGGAGAGCAGGGGGCAACCCCATGAATAAAAGGTGGTGGAGTTCCCTCTTTGATCCATATTTTTCAAGCTTTAAATAAGGAAAATCATGTATGAAATAGAACATGTTCCATGGTAGTTAGGATTTTGAATTATGCCTTTAAGTTTTTCATTACTTAGGTCTATGCTTGCTAGTCTTCATGTCACTGCATTTATACCTTGCTTATTTGTATGCTTGTCCCCTTTTTAATCAAATAAAAAGAGAATGTGTGTTATCAAATACCATAGGAGAGTTCAAGTTGTGGAGTAAGTTCCTAATTTTATGGTGTGATAATAGATTAGCTAAGTTGGTTCACCAATAAGGTGGGAAGGCAACTATCTGTCCTGAATCATATGCTTGAAACACACCCCATGAGACTAGCCAAATAACAAGATCCCAATAAAAGAAAAGGGAAAGAAAAATGAAAGTTAAGAATAAAAGAAAAAGAGAAAGAAATAAGGCTAGGCACCAAGGGTTTGAATCTTGAGGGAAGTGTCTGTGGTGTTCCTGTGTAAGGGATTTACTTGGATGAATAAGCTCTTATGGGTGCCTTATCACTTGGTAACTTGGGTTAACTAACCCGGGATTATCAGCTGAAAGTCCACTATCAAGAGTAACCTTTGCTATAGAACGCTTAGTAACCCAAAGAGGTGTTGGACACCAAGGTCTCAAGAAAGAAAATAACAAACCATGTGCCTGTGGTGTGTATGTATGGGGGAAAGAGACTTGAGGGAGTAAGTCCTTAGGGGTGTCTTAACACCTAGCACCTTGAACCAACTGGTTCGGGAGTACTGGCTGAAAGCTTATCTTAAAGAGTCGCCCCCTCACAGAGCACCTAGTCTAAGAACACAAACAAGCCCTGAAATAACAAAAAGGATCAATGAATAAAAGTCTCATGGGATGCAATCAAGTGAGTATTCTAGGACATGATAAAGGTCTGAAAGCCAGTGAAGGAATGAACCTAAGTTGCTATGCATAAAACCACCATAAAACCAAGGACATGACTTCCACAATAATGACTCATTCCTCTTGGCATTCCATTCATCATTCTCTTGTTCCAGTACTTGCTTAGGGACAAGCAAGCTTTAAGTTTGGTGTTGTGATGCCAGGGCATTTTGGCCAGTTTCACTGATCTTTTCTTTACTGTTTTAGGGTAGTTTCATGCATTTTATTAGGAAATAAGCAAGTTTTGGGTAAAATTTCACTTACATCTTGATTCAAGCAAACATGGTGCACTTTACATGATTTCATGAGAATTTTGCATGAATTATGTGACAAATTGGATGATACATGTCTCATGACTAGGATTAGAACTTTGATGCACTTTATTGTTTGATTTCAGGACAAAGGAAGCAAGGAAGAACCACATTAGCAGCCACGTTAGTCTAACTAACGTGACCACTAACGTGGAATAGGAGCTAGCTTGCAACGTTAATGAGAAAAATAATCGCCAATAACGTCCTCGAAAGCCATCATAGCCCACGTTAAGAGTCACGTTCACTAAGTTAATAAGAACTCTAATGTGGAAGAAAGAAATAAGGCCAACGTTAGTGACACTCACCTTTGTCACTAACGTTGGACCAAGCTCATAAGTGGCCACGTTAAGAGCCACGTTAACTTAGTTAACGTGGACTCTAACGTTGGGAAGCAAAAGAGAAGCCAACATTAGTGACACTCACCTTTGTCACTAACGTTAGCCAAGCCACAATGAGCCACGTTAGTTGCCACGTTAACTTAGTTAACGTGGAAGCTAACATGGAGAAAGCAAGTGATCGCCAACGTTAGTGACACCTACCTTTGTCACTAACGTTGGGATGTACCACCACAAGCCACTATGAGCAACGTTAGCTCCCACGTTAACTTAGTTAATGTGGAAGCTAACGTGGATAATGGAGATGATGAGCCAACGTTAGTGACACTCACCTTTGTCACTAACGTTGGAGATGGCTATCAACACCACGTTAGAAGCCACGTTAACCTAGTTAACGTGGACTCCAACGTGGGAAGTAGGGGCATCTTGGAACGTTAGTGACAAAGGTAAGTGTCACTAACGTTCTCGAAAGATTGGCAAGCCTACGTTA
This sequence comes from Arachis hypogaea, assembly GCF_003086295.3. Lineage (NCBI taxonomy): Eukaryota > Viridiplantae > Streptophyta > Magnoliopsida > Fabales > Fabaceae > Arachis > Arachis hypogaea. The sequence continues at coordinate 58,285,756 of NC_092055.1, read as the reverse complement.
AGAGCCACGTTAACTTAGTTAACGTGGACTCTAACGTAGAGGGAAGGGAGGACTCTCAATGTTACTGGAAAAGGTGAGTCCCGATAACGTGTGTGAAGGACCAAGAGGCAACGTTAGTAGTCACGTTGGTGCCACTAACATTGAAGTTAACGTGGATCATCCCTGGGTTAGGAACGTTAGTAAAAAAGGTGATTGTCACTAACGTTCTCGAACCCACACTCTCACTTAACGTTAACGTCACTAACGTCCTGAGCTAAACAACCTGCCTACTTCACACTTTCTCTCTGCAAGTAAAGCTAAGCCCACTGAAGAGGATAACTGCTTCAAACTCAAGATCTAAAGGCCCATATCCAAGACTTGAAGAACCAACTAGAAGATCAGAAGAGTAGTATATATAGGGGTAGTTTTGAATTAAAGAGGAGCTTTTTGGGGGGAGTTGGAAATTGGAGAACTACTCTCTGTATAATTTTACTTTCTCTGCACTTCTAGTTTTACTTTTCATAATGTATTTTCCATCTTTGTTTTCGATTTCCAGAGCTATGAACAACTAAACCCCTTTCATTGGGTTAGGGAGCTCTGTTGTAATTTGATGGATCAATATTAGTTTTCATTATTCTTCTTCTATCTTTTCTCTTGATTTTACTAGAAAGCTTTCAATCTTCATCCAATTGGGTATTTATCTTGGAAAAGAAGCTATTCATACTTGGATCTCTTCTGAACCTTGGAAGAGGAATGAAGAGATCATGCTAGAAATGCTTTCTCATGTTGAACCAAATTGGGGTTGGATGGATATGGTGACTATAATTTTACCAACACTTGATTTGGGAATGCATGTGGTATAATCAGTGACCATACTTCATCTCTTCTCATGAGCAATTGACCAAGGAATTGGCTATTGATCAAGATTTGAGAGATTGAATTACAAGGAATTGTAATTCGATCACTTAAGATTGCCAAGGAGATCAATGAACGCATTGATTGAGGAAGAGATGAAAATGAACTTGATCCAGAGAATGCAACATCTCCTAAGCCCAATGAATTCCCCATTTCTGATCTTACCCATTCTCTTTAATTTCTGCAATTTACTTTTATGAGCATCTTCCCCATTCCCATTTAAGATTCTGCAATTTACTTTTCGCTATTTACATTCAACTTTTTATTTCCAGCAATTTACATTTTCTGCTATTTATTTTCCCGCCATTTAATTTTCTGCAAATCTCAAATCAAATTCTGCTTCGCTCAACTAGAACATTCCTCTAATTAAAGTTGCTTGACCAATCAATCCCTGTAGGATTCAACCTCACTCTATTGTGAGTTTTTACTTGACGACAATTCGGTATACTTGCCAAAGGAAAATTGTTGAGAGACAAGTTTCCATGCACCACACTTCGTCCAAAGATGTGGGGTACTTATTTGATATAGATTGGCTAAAAGGTCCCTCTCTTACGCCATTGATGAGGCCCATGATGGCGGCCTCTGTTGGTAGGCTTTGTATGTCTAGGCATGTTTTGTTGAATCTTTCCATGTAGTTGCTAAGACTTTCCCGATCTCCTTGCTTGATTCCTAATAGGCTGAGGGCGTGCTTAGCCTTATCTTTTTGGATGGAGAATCTGGCCAGAAACTTTTTGGCTAAGTCATCAAAGCTTGAGATGGACTTCGGAGGTAGGTTGTCGAACCATCTGATTGCTGTCATTGTGAGAGTTGTTGGAAAAGCTTTGCAGCGAACTGCATCTGAGGCGTCGGTGAGGTACATTCTACTTCTGAAATTGCTGAGGTGATGGTTGGGATCTGTAGTGCCATCGTACAAAGTCATATTCGGAAGTTTGAAGTCCTTAGGAATTTTGGTCTTCATGATTTTCCTAGTGAATGGATCTTGATCCTTGAGAGAGTTGTTCTCAGGGGTGGACCGAGTAGCTTTAGCCTTGAGATCGGCTTCGAGTTTTAGAAGTTTATCTTCTAATTCTTGGCGTCGCCTTACCTCTCTTTGTAGATCTTTCCCAACTTCTCGTTGGTGCTGGGTTTCTTTTTCAAGTTTCTTTAAACGATCTTGAAGCGCTTCTATCACTCCCGGATTTGATGAGTTTTTGTCCCCGTTAAATTCCGGGGTATCTTTCAGTGTATTGCCCACGTTTTTGTGCGGTGTTCTATCCTCTAGATCTGAATCGTGGTCGTTGTCATGATCGTCTGCCATGGTGATGGGATGACTTCCAAGGTCCCCGGCAACGGCGCCAATGTTCCGAGGGTTACCTGAAACTGTAGGTCGATCTCGGATGAGATTTTCTGCGCTGGTCGGTGCTGACGTGTCCGGCTTGTTGGACTGGCTGTGCTGCTGATTCTTTTGTCACCAGAGGATGGAGGGTACCTGCAAGGGACTCCGATGCTTAAGTTAGCAAGGGTATTAAGCAGGTTTTTAGTAGAATCGGAGTATGAGTTATACCTGGGTGCTCTAGTGTATTTATAATAGTGTGGAGTGACCTTCTTAGATAAGATAAGTTAGTTATTTTTATCTTATCTTATCTTATCTTTGAGTGAGGTCAGCTTATCTTCAAGGGAACCGGCCTTCTCTCTGTAGGCTTGGGATGCCTTTGGATTTGGGTCGTATTCCTTGAGTTGGGGCCCTTTTTGGGCTTTCCTGTCACTTTGGCCAAGCTCTTTGAGAAGAGGTCAGATAGCCTGACCTGAAGAGGTCGGTCGCTTTGTTACTGAACATCCCGGATCGGATAGCTCGACCCAGGGTGTGAACAGTGACGCTTACGCGACACCTGGACTTCTTGCGTTCCACGCGCACGCGTGGGCAACGCTTACGCCTCGCTTGTCCATCCTGCCATCCACGCGCACGCGTGACTAACGCTTACGCGTCACTTTCGCGCCCTGTTTCTTCCTCTTCATCTTTCTTTCTTCTTTCTTCTCTCCTTCTCTCTTTATACCTTCTTTCTTCTCTCATCTTCCTTTCTTACTTTCTTCCTCTCCATTCAAAATTCTATTTTTATCAATTTTATTTTTTTCATCTTTCATTTTCTTTTGTTTATTGCACTTGCATACTTTTATTCATTACTTTTAAATTTTGTTTTTTTTATATAGCTTGTTCTTATTTTCTTTTCTAAAGTTTCTTATTTTAATAGTGGTGTTGAATGCTCTTACTCAATTGTTGAGAATTTCTTGGTTAATCTTGGTGCTTCTAGATTTTTTTGATATTGATGGGTAATGAAATTTCTAATTCAATGCTTAACCTTTGATGATCCTTGTATCCTTTGTGCATTGATATGAGCTTACATGTCTTTCATGACGCACTCTTTCTTGTTTGAACTAGATGCTTTTGAGTGCTCTTCATGCTTTGACTTTATTCTTGCATTAAGTGTTAGTTAATATGCCTTAGCTTATATTGCTCTCTCACTTACATGCGTAGCTAACATGTAGTGAGAACCTTACTCTTATTTGGCATTAGCCCCCGCCTATGCTCTATTACTTTGATATCTTTGATGTAGGCTCAATTTTCTTTCTTTTTCTTTCCTTTTAGGTTAGCAACCAAGAAGGAAAGAAATGGTAAAGCTTCTAAATGGGGCAACAAACAAGTTCACCCGCACAACCTTTTGAAGGAGCTCATCAATTGTAGCTACCCATCCACCTTGCTCTTCTTTGCATGCACCGAGGACGGTGAAATCTTCAAGTGTGGGGAGGTCGTTCGACCGATCTCCATGGGTAACAATTTTCTTTTTCAATACCAATTTTTCAATTTTTTTCTTTGTTAGATTAGTTATTGCATTGCATGATAGGTTGCATGTTAGTTATAATTTGTACATATTTTACTACTTTTTATTTTAGGACTACTTGGTTAGGGTGATGATTTCTTTTCCAAAAAAAACTATTTTTAGGCACCCTGTCAAATTTGAAAAATTTTTTTTGCGTGAACTTGCATGAAGAATTTATTTTGGAACATGGGTTTTGAGCTAAGAACACAAGCATGAGTTTTGAGACCAATTGTGTGGTTATAACTTATAACCACTTATTTTCTATTCTTGTGTGCATTGTTCTCTTTCTATGATTGTAATCTTTGATTTGTTTGATTTTTTATATCCATTATTCCATGTATGAATGCATTTATATGATTGAGGCCATCATTTCATTTAACTCACTTACCCAAATAGCCTACCTTTCGTCAACCATTATTAACCAAATTTGAGCCTATTTAATCTCTTTTGTTCTTAATTTTAGCACATCACTACCCCTAAGTGAAAAACAATAAATGTCCCTTAATTTGGATCTTTGATTAGCTTAAGCTAGTGAGGGTGTGTATCAATTGGGTATGGGAAACTTGGGACATTGGTTGAGGTAAAAGTGTATTTTGTATTTTTGTTTGAAAATTTTGGGAATTGAGTACATACTCATACATTAAAAGTGTAAACCATATGCATTGATATCCTTGTATATATTTTAGTTTGAAAAAAAAAATAGATGAGAAAACAAAATAAAAAAAATGTATAAAAAAAGAGAAAAAAATATGTAGAGAAAGAAAGAAAAAGAAAAGAAATAAAAAGGGGACAAAAATGCCCCAAAGTAAAGTTCAATAATATCAATGCATATAGGATATGAATTGAAAAGAGAATGTATGAGTGTGTGAAAAAGTGAGAAATGGGTAGTTAGATTAGCTTTGAAATTGTATAAATTGTCATAGGTTAGGTGGGAAGCTTAAGTTAATCAAAGATTCAGATTTCAAGCTCACTTGACCATATGCATCCTACCTTGACCTAGCCCCATTACAACCTATGAATAAGTCCTCATGAAGAATGTATGCATGCATTGAATAATTGTTAATTGTTAGGTGAAAAACAAATCATGAAAAGCATGATTAGAAGAGAATTGAGTGATCGACCCTATACACTAGAGCGACTAGAGCGGATACACTTTCGGTGAGGGTTTGATGCTCAATTCCTTGTTTCCGACTTTCATGAGCTTTCTTCTTGCAAGTCTATTTGAACTTCATTTTGATATTTGAATTGGTAGGATTCATGAATCATCATATGATCTTAGCCCTACATGCGCATATGTATTCTTGGAGATTGATTTACTTTTAACCAAGTAGGTAGAATCATCTTTCATTTAGTGCATTCATATAGATAGGTGCATATAGTTTATTTGCATTGAATAAATATTCATACCCCTTTCTTGTCCTTCTTTATTCTTAGCATGAGGACATGCTTGGTTTAAATGTGGGGAGGTTTGATAAACCCCAATTTTGTAGTTTATCTTGTGCTTAATTTGGGGGATTTTATAAACTTTTCTCACATTTATTCAATGAAATAGCATGGTTTTGTAATTCTCCCTAAAATTGTGCTGAAGTGTGAAAACATGCTTTTTAGGCCTTAAAATAGCTAAATTTAACTCAGTTTAATTCCATTCGATGCCTTGATATGTTTGTTAAGTGATTTCAGGTTTAGAAGGCAAAGATTGGATTGAAGGAATGAAGAAAAAGCATGCAAAGTGGGAGAACTCATGAAGAAATGAAGGAATCGCAAAGCTGTCAAGCCTGACCTCTTCCTACTCAATCGATCATAACTTGAGCTACAAAGGTCCAAATGAGGCAAATCTAGTTGCGTTGGAAAGCTAACATTCGGGGCTTCAAAATGATATAATATTGCCATAGTTTTTTGGTGTCTAGGGATGCGTACGCGTGCATCACGCGTATGCATGGGTGGATCAGCGTGACTCACTAAAGGCAAATCGTGGCCAGCAATTTCTAGCTCATTTTGGGCCCAATCCAACTCATTTCTGATGCTATTGAACCCAAGGATTTAAGGGGGAATGAACCAAGTAGTCATAGTTAAGTTTTCATCATGGTTTAGGTTAGAATTTTAGAGAGAGAAGCTCTCCATTCTCTCTAGAATTTAGGGTAGTTTATGTTTAATTTTCTTAAATTCAATTTTCAATTCTTATTTTGATTTGGTCTTCCCCTTCAATTTCTTGTTATTACATCTTTGTTCTTCTAGTTTTACTTGTCATTTCTTATTTTGCTCTCTTTAATGTTGACGAACCATTGTTGGATCTTAATTTCTTCTTATGCAATTTCATGTTTCCATGTCTCTTTTATGTTCACCTTCATTGTTATTGTTGATTTCTTGCTTATGTTAGTTATGGGTTACTTTGATTCTTGCATTTTATGATGTTTACTTTTCTTGTACTCTAGGTTTTTGATGAAATATTTTCACTAGTTTTTGGGTAGTTTTCTTCATTCTTGGCCTAGGCTAAGGCGATTGAGTGACCTTGAGTCATTGGGTCTCAATGAATTGGTGATTTGAGAACCCTTGATGGTCAACTTGATAACCATTGATACTAGACTACTACTAAGTCAATTAGTAGCTAGGTTAGAACCTATGGATTGATGTTGATCAAGCCATTTGATATACTTCAAGCATAGAAGTAGACTTAATAAGCTTGGTTCCTCATAATTGTCAATATATGGTTTGTTGACAAGGATGATGATCTCAATTTCCCATGTCTTAGCCAAGAGTTCTTTCCATTTCTTTTATTAGTTCTTGTTATTTTACTTTATTTTCATTTACACTTTCTTGTCAATTTCCAAATGAAACCCTCCCTTGCATCTTCATAGCCAATAATTGAGCACTTTATTGCAATTCCTTGTGAGACGACCCGAGGTTTAAATACTTCGGTTAATTCTTATTGGGGTTTGTACTTGTGACAACCAAAATTTTTGATGTGAGAATTGTTTGTTGGTTTGGAGCTATGCTTACAACAAAGTTCTTATCTCTATAAGAGAAATTCTAGACCGACACTCAATTTCTTTTCATCACTTTTATAAGAGAAAGAGTAGTCTGGAGGATGGAGAAGGTGGGAAGTAAAAATAATTAATTGTTTTCCCACTTGGGAGTGGCACCTAGCGTGGGGTGAGGCACCAATCCTTGCCTTTTTGCTTTCTTCAGATGTTGAGTTCTAAAGTGCAAGTACACTTTGACTCCTTGCTTGATGAGCTATCAATCATGTGGGTCTTGCCTCTTCTGAAATTGAAAACCGAAAACCCCATCAGTAATGACAAAAGAATCCTTCACATTCCCTATATTATGAGTCAATTAAATTGCAATTGATGAGTGTCCCTTGGGACACCAAACTTATTCTTATTGCATCTAATAAATTGGTTTCATCATTGGGTTTTAATGTGTTCATAAGGGTGGAATGAATTTACTTTTTTCACATTCCTTCTCTTCCAATCCCTTCGTACACAACAAAACCACCTTTTATGCACCCACCAATTTATTAAATGCTTTCAAACTGGAATCATGTTGGGCTTGCTATGTGAACTTCATATGGTGGTGGCCACACCAAACTTAATCTCTGGGCTTACCTTCAAAATTAATTCATTCGGATGGTTGTAAGCCTAAATTAAGTGGGTTAGTGGCCACACCAAACTTAGCTCTTTAGCTGGTTCTCAGCCCATTCAACCAACTTCAATTAAGTGATTATGCAACCTTACACTCCCAGTAAATAAAAGAGAATAAACTAAAGAACTATCAACTAAGAAACAGAAATTAAACTACCTAACTTAACAGTCATAAACTACTTTTTAAAAAGAAATATTTAAAAAGGATACAGAGTGTTGGGGTGCCTCCCAACTAGCGCTTCTTTATCGTCGCTAGCTTGACATTCCTCCTTCTTTAGTTGAGATTGTAGCTCACTCTCTGCTCATCCAGTGAGTCTCCCAAGTAATGCTTGAATCTATGGCCATTTACAGTGAAAGTTCTCTGTGTTTTGTCCTCCATGAGCTCTATATGAAGGGTCCAGACCACCTTGGCTTTAATTTCCCTGGGAAGAACTTGAGCCTAGAGTTGTATAGCAGCTCTTTTTGACCTTCTACAACACTCTTTCTGAATTCCTCCAGCTCATTGAGTTGCGTTAGCCTTCTTTCTCCAGCAGCTTGATCATCAAAGTTCAACAATTTTAGAGCCCAAAATGCTCTATGTTCAAGCTCTACTGGTAAGTGACAAGCCTTTCCAAACACCAGTTGGTATGGAGACATCCCAATAGGTGTCTTGAAAGCTGTCCTACAGGCCCATAATGCATCATCCAGCTTTTTGGACCATTCCTTTCTTGAATTACCAACAGTCCTTTCAAGGATTCTTTTGAGTTCTCTATTTGAGACCTCAGCTTGCCCGTTGGTCTGTGGATGGTATGGGGTTGCCACTTTGTGCTTAACTCCATATTTGAGTAAGGGTGTTTCAAGTTGCTTATTGTAGAAGTGTGTCTCTCAATCACTAATAAGGGCTCTAGGAACTCCAAATCGGCTGAAGATATTTCTTCTCAAGAAGCCTATCACAACCTTGTTATCATTTGTTGCTGTGGCTATGGCTTCTATCCATTTTGACACATAATCTACATCCACCAATATATAATTGTTTGAGTAGAAGGATAGGAATGGTCCCATAAAATCAATTCCCCACACGTCAAATAGTTCTAATTCCATTATAAACCACTGTTGCATCTCATTCTTCTTAAGTAGATTGCCAGCCCTTTGGCATTCATTGCACCTTGACACCAACTCCTTGCATCTTTGAATGTTGTTGGCCAAAAGAACCCACATTGTAGCACATTGACTGCAGTTCTTTCTCTACTAAAATGACCTCCATAGGTGGATCCATGGCATTGCCACAACACTTCTTGCCCTTCCTCTTGTGAAATACACCTCATCAAGATTCTATCAATACCCTTTTTAAATAAGTAGGGCTCGTCCCAGATGTAATGTTTAGCATCATTGAGTAGCTTCCTCCTCATATACTTGTTGATGTTGGTGGGCAGCTCCCTAATAGCCTTGAAGTTGGCTATATCAGCAAACCAAGGGCTTTCTTGAATCATCATGAACTGCTCATCAGGGAAGCTTTCATTCACTTCAAATTGCTATGCTTCATCCTATCCATGTGGGATTCTTGATAGGTGATCAACCACCTTGTTTTCTGCCCCACTTCTATCTTTTATCTCTATGTTGAACTCTTGAAGTAGCAAGACCCATCTTATCAACCTAGGCTTGGATTCTTGCTTAGTCAGCAAATATTTGAGGGCTGTATGATCAGTGAAAATAGTAACTTTAGAGCCAATAAGATATTATCTAAATTTATCTAATGCAAAGACTATGGCAAGAAGTTCTTTCTCTGTAGTGGTGTAATTCCTTTGATTCTCATTGAGGATTTTGCTAGCATAGTAAATAACATGCACTAACTTATCTCTCCTCTGTCCTAAAATAGCACCAACAGCAAAATCTGATTCATCACACATCAACTCAAAAGATAAATCCTAGCATGGTGGTGCTATGATAGGTTCAGAGGAAAGTTTGTTTTTAAGCTCATCAAAGTCTAGAATGCATTCTCTATCAAAGATAAAAGGTACATTAGAGACAAGCAAGTTACTTAAAGGTTTAGCAATCTTTAAAAAATCTCTAATGAACCTTCTATAAAAGCCAGCATGTCCTAGAAAACTTCTAATTGCTTTGACATTGCAAGGTGGGGGTAACTTTTCAATCACCTCCACCTTAGCCTAGTCCACCTCTATGCCTCTATTTGAGATCTTATGACCAAGAACCACCCCCTCTGTAACCATAAAGTGACACTTCTCCCAATTCAAAACGAGGTTAGTTTCTTGGCATCTCTTTAGCACCAAGGCCAAGTGGTGTAAGCATTTAGAATATGATTCACCAAATACAGAAAAATCATCCATAAATACCTCAATGAATCTTTCAATCATGTCTAAAAATATGAAGAGCATGCACCTTTGGAATGTTGCAGGTGCATTGCACAATCCAAAGGGCATCTCCTATACGCAAAGACACCATAGGGACAAGTAAATGAGGTTTTCTCCTGGTCCTTGGGGTCTACAACTTTTTGGTTGTGACCATAATAACCGTCCAAGAAGCAATAATATTCATGTCCTGCAAGTCTTTCTAGCATTTGATCCATGAAAGGTAGGGGGAAGTGATCCTTCCTGGTAGCTTTATTAAGCTTCCTATAATCAATGCACATGCGCCAACCAGTCACTGTTCTTGTTGGTATCAGCTTATTCTTCTCATTTGGTACAACAATGATCCCTCCTTTCTTCGGGACTACTTGCACAGGGCTTACCCAAGGACTGTCTGAGATTGGGTAAATCACCGTTGCTTGCCATAACTTCAACACCTCCTTTTGTACTACTTCATTCATTATGGGGTTTAACCTTCTCTGTTGCTGTCTTGAGGGCTTTACACCTTCTTCAAGTAGGATTTTGTGCATGCACATTGAAGGGCTGATTCTCTTTAGATCTGCAAGTGTCCACCCTATGACATCCTTGTGTTGTTTCAGCACTTGGATTAACTCCTCATCTTGTTGTTCATTTAAACTTGAACTGATGATCACTGGGTATGTGTTGTTGTCATCCAGGTAAGCATATTTCAAGCTTGGAGGCAGAGCTTTTAGTTCCAATTTTGGTGCCTCCACTTCTATTTTTCTTGTCTTGTCCAGCATGATTGGTTCTTCCATAGTATCTAGTGGTAGTTCACCACATGAAGCTTGTTGATCTTACTCTTTGATTACTTCACATTGTTCTTCCTCTAGGACTTCTTGAATGAGATCTTCAACTGTGTCCACCATCATGCATTCTCCAATGGATTCCTTGGGGTAGCTCATTGCCTTGAAGACATTGAAGACTAGCTCCCCTTTTTGAACATCAATAATAGCTCCAGCAGTAGCTAGGAATGGCCTTCCTAGCATGATTGATGTGTTGGCTTCTTCCTCTATGTCAAGCACAACAAAGTCAGCTGGGAAGATGAACTCTCTCACTTTTACCAACAAATTCTCCACTATACCATGGGGAATTTGAATGTTCTATCAGCCAATTGGAGTGCCATTCTAGTTGGTTGGGCCTCCTCAATCCTCATCCTCTTCATCATTGCCAAGGACATGAGGTTGATGTTGGCCCCCATATCGCACAATGCTTTCTCAATGTTGATATCACCTATGATGTAGGGAATTCGGAAAGTCCCAGGATCTTTCATCTTTTGAGGAAGCTTCTTTTGTATGATGGCACTGCACTCCTCAGTTAGCACTATGGTTTCCTTTTCTCCCCAATTCCTCTTCCTTGTCATGAGATCTTTTAAAAACTTAGCATAGATTGGCATTTGCTCTAATGCCTCAGCAAAAGGTATGTTGATCTGGAGCTTCTTGAAGATTTCTAGGAATCTAGAGAACTAGATGTCTTTCCCATCCTTCCTCAGCCTTTGTGGATAAGGTGCTTGTGGCACGTAAGGCTTTAGGACTTGTTTTGGTGGGGATGGTGCAGGGATCTCTTCTTCTTTCTTGGTTTCAGGTTCCTTTGCAGCTTCTTTTTCTTGGTTGTTTTGACTTGGGGGTGCTTCTTCTACAACTTTTCCACTTCTTAGTGTGATGGCCTTACATTCTCCTTTTGGGTTGGCCATGGTATCACTGGAAAATGTATGTGTAGGCATTGGTATTTGTTTAGACAATTGATGCCAGGGCATCTTAGGCTAGTTTCACTAGCCTTTTTCTTTTTTTAATAGGTTTTATGAACTTTCTTGAGCTAAGTAAGCAATTGGGTTAGAAATTAATGTTTGCCAAGATTCATTCAACCATGATTAATTTGATGCAATTTCATGAGAATTATGCTATAATTACTTGTATTCTAAGAATGATGAGAATTCTTAAGACTTTAGCAAGGCTTTGATGAATGTATTGGTTGATGATAGGTGAAAGAAAGCATGGAGGAAAGTTAAAGAAGGAGCTTGGAAAAGATGAAGAAGAAGCAACATTGGTGGCCAAGTTAGACCACCAACGCTGCCTCAAACATTGAAGGGGAGGCAGAGTAATTGTCTGCATAATTTTCTGATGTTCACGTTGGAGGAAGCAGGACATCCAACGTTACCCCCAACGTTGTGAACAAATGAGCTTTCTAGAAATTCTGAAAAACTGTAGTGACGCGCCCGCGTGCTTTACGCATACGCGTGGATTGGAAATTCTGGCAATCCACGCGAACGCGTGCGTGACGTGTACGCGTGGATGGGTAACAGTGGACCCCAAACGCTACCTCCAACGTCCTTAGCCAACGTCCACGATTGTGACCTCAAAATTTTGGATTTGAAAACTAGCAATGACGTGCACGCATCTATCACGCATACGCGCATATTGAATTTTGAGAATCCACGCACACGCGTGCAGCACGCGCACACGTGGATAGGCCAATGTTGGAGGGAACATTGCCAGTCCAACGCTGAGGCCAACGCTCTTCTTCCTTTGTTTAAAACATGAAAATGAGAATTTTTACCCCATGGGCGCAAATGTGCCAGGCACGCGTACGCGTGGGTAGAAAAACGTTGGCCCTCCAACGTTGAGTCAAACGCTAATGATAGCAGAATTATCTAGTTTTCAAGGATGGCATTTGAGTCAACGTTGGCCATCAAACGTTGACTCCAACTTGAAGCACCAGAACTCTGCAATTCAAACAGATCTCTTCTCAATAGCAAGAAAAACTAATTAGAGCCACTTCAACCCAATCCCTCCAAGGCCAAAAGTCCAATTGAGAAATTGAGGATCAATGGAAGAAAGTGTATAAATAGCTTAGAATTAAAGTTTAAAAAAAAACTTTTTACTGAACTTTTGGACTTCACTTTTTATTTTTCAATTCAATTGAGTTTTCTGCAATTCTTTAATTTTCAGCAATGTATCTATTCTGAGGGTTACTTGAAACTGTAGGTCGATCTCGGATGAGATCTGTGGTGGTGGTTGGAGCTGTTGTGTCCGAGCTGTTGGATCTAGTGGAGCTGCTGATCCTTCGTCACCGGAGGGTGGTGGTACCTGGGTGCTCCAGTGTATTTATAATAGTGTGGAGTGACCATTCTGGGGATAAGATAGTTATCTTATCTTATCCTTTAGGGAGCTGCCTTATCTTTCTGGGTTCTGACCGCCTCTAGATTTGGGCTGTGCTCCTTTATTTGGGCTTGCTTTGGGCTCCCATGGCGATTTGACCGACCTCTTTGAGAAGAGGTCGGGGATTCCAGACTTGAACAGGTCGGTCGTCTTGTCTTTAAGCAACTCGGGTCGTAGAGCTCGACCCAGGACATGAATAGTGCCCCTGATTGAGCGCGGTCTTCCTTCTGAGGTTGAGTCCTTTTTAGACTTCGATCTCTTTTGGAGAAGCTGAGCTCGAGCATTTTTTGTCGGTCTTTGTGGTAGAACTCCCTTTGGTGATTTGAATGCAGAGCATTTTTCTCACTCCATTTTAATTGCAACGCTCGTTTTGTGTTTCCTTGGAAACGTGCGAAGTTAAAACTTATTCTCTCCCATTTTACCGTTTCCTTTGCTTCCCTCTCTGTATCTCTCATTTTGAATTTTCAAAGTTTCACTTCGGTTTTTTTTTTCACTTTTCTTTTCGATTCCTTGCTGGTGCTTTGCCCTTTTGTTCTCAAATCTCTCCGTTGTCATGCTTTCCCTTTTTCTTTGCTCGAAAGGTGATTATTTGGTGTGGTTTCGTCATCGCTTTGGTCTCTAAGCGTTTATCGTCTCCTCTCCACTGTAGGTTAGTTTTCTTCTTCTCTCTTTTTTTACCTTCCACGCCGTTCTTATCGTGCTTGCATTGTTTTGATAGTGAAGAGTTTTGATCTTGCTTGAATTCATGTTGGAAAGTTTGAATCTTCCTCTACGTTTGTTGTGTCTGATCATTGCTGTAATGTGCGCTGTTTTAGGGCTTCTTTGATTTACCACTTGTTTCTCCCCCTTTTTACTTTGATTTCTTTATGCGTAGATCTTTTTTGTTTGTAGTTTGGAGTAATGGACTGTAAAAAAGTTACATCTTTTTGTTGATTTCTGCATATTATGTTTTGATGTCGATGGCTTTCTCTTCTTTGTCAGAGAAGATTTGATCTTCTTTGTGTTTTTAGGGTTTAGATTGCATGATTTTTCCTGAATCTTTACTCTATTACTGCCTCTAAAGGATGCCCCTGGACCTTGGTATGAGTCCTGGGGTTTCCTTTCACTGCTATATCTGACTTCTAACATTCATGTGCTTTTGTCTGAGTTATATCCATATTTGTCCGAGCTGTTTGATTAGTAACCCATTTTTCTTTTTTCTCACTGTAGGACTAGTTGACCTATATCTTCTCGCAAAAACATTGTCGAGATGTCTTCCAAAGTTCCCGAGGGCTTGTCTGACTGGCTAGACTCCCTTGTTTTGATGTGTGTTTCTGTGGTGAATTTTGAATATTGCATGCAACTTAGGAGGCATCACCGGATTTGTAGTAGTAGATACCAGGAGAAGAATTACGAGGTGGTAGCGCCTAATCCAGATGAGAGGGTTTGTTTTCCTTCTCTGGCTCAGGGGAAACGTCCTTTCTTTTATGTATATGATTACTTTTTTAGCCAAATGAACATCACCATCCCTTTTACTTCCTTTGAGACCGACTTGCTGTGGTCCTGTAATGTAGCCCCATCCCAATTCCATCTGAACTCATGGGGTTTCATAAAGATCTTTCAATTGTTGTGTTAGGAACTGGATGTCCGACCTTCTCAAACTCTCTTTCTTTATCTTTTTGTCTTGACAAAACCTGGGATAGCTAAGAAGAAGGCTTCCTGGATTTCTTTCCGAGCTGCACAGGGGAAGAAAGTTTTTTCTATGTATGATGAGTCCTTTAGGGATTTCAATAACTATTACTTCAAGGTCCGAGCTGTTGAAGAAGCTCGGCCTTTCTTCTTGGAACAGAACAATGAACCTGCCTTCCCCTTATTCTGGCAAAAGAATATGGTAGTGTCTAGGTATTCTTGGGAGATGTTGGATGAGGTCGAGCAGGCCTTTGTACATGTACTAGAGGAAAATTGGGGGGAGCCTCCCCATCTTGATACGAAGAGGTTCTTGGGGAATCCCTTCCTTCTCCGAGCTGAATTGGGTAGCTGCCGATTTCTTCTTAGCCTTGTCTTTATTTTGTTTGTTTTGTCATTACATTCCTTTCTCATTTGTAACTCTGGCTTTTGCTGCTTTCTTTTTTCAGAGATGGTGAAGACTACTGAGAGCATGAAGGCTTTTAAGAGGGCGAGGAAGGCTACCGTGGCCTAGGACATCTCGGCCAAAGGTTCTGGAGAGGGGTCTTCAAAGGTTATTCTGAGAAGGTCGACCGCGGACACTTCTGGGCCAAATAAGGTCATACCGACTCCTCAGGTTCGCCTGGCTCCTTCTAACCCTCCTAAGCTGTGACCTCTAGTGTTGTCTCTCCATCTGTTGCCGGCCCTCCTCCAAAGAAGCACAGGACTGTTGAACCCTTTAATTTGGATGCCCCTGACTTTGATGCTTTGGGGTTTGTGGATAACCAGATCGCCCCTTATGGCCGACTTCCTATGGATGACGTATCCATCTTGCACCACCTGGATTTTATCACCAGTAGTAGTGTGTGGATGGTGCATATGGGTGCGACTTTGTTTCGCTCAATCTAAGACTCTCTTGTCCATGCGACGAAGGCCTTTATGCAGGAAGCTACGTCAGAGTTTGACAGGATCAAGGGATTGAAGGACGAGTTGGATGCCAAAGTGGCCAAGTTGAAACTGGATGTAGATAAGGAGAAATGCAGGGCTGTTGCTACGGAAGCTGCTGCGAATCTGGCTGAGGATAAGGCCAAGCAGTGGAAGGAGAGTTATACCCGTACTTATGGGGTGTTGTTGGAGGTCAGGAAGAGGCTTGAGTCGGCCTATGCTGATTATTCCGAGCTTCAGGGCCATCTCATGGGCAGTGTGATGGATGCTTATGAGAACCTAAAAGCTCAGGTCCGAGTTCTTGCTCCCGAGCTCGACGTGAGTCTTTTTAGTTTGGATAATGTCATTGGAAATGGTAAGATAGTCCCTGCCCCAGATGAAGATGAGGAGGATGGTCCTCCCCCTGAGCCCCTAGTCAAAGCTCCTGCTGCACCAACTTCTTCGACTCCTGTTGCTGAGGCCGGCCGCCTTGAGTCCGACCTTGACATCCAAATTCTGAATCGGGAGGACGGAACTGTAGATGCGATTCCTATAAAGACTATTCCTCCCTCAACCACTCAGAGTGCCGCCACGGAGGAGAACTTGGATTTTTTGTGACTTTTCTTGATGTATTTTGTACAGCCCAGTTTGTGGGTTTTTAAACTTCTGATTTTTGTAATTGAGCTCGATATGGCTTTGACACTTTTAGTTGCTTTTCTTAGCAACTTTATTTAGGAAAAACAACTGCTTTCGAACTCTTGAGGTCGCCTCTTAGGTGGCCTCTTGAGTCTTTATTATAGTAGCTTTGCTTCTCTTGATATGTTTGCAACTTTTTGGCTCTTCTAGAAATCTTTTAGAGTGTCAGAATTTCTGCTGTCCGACTTCTTTTTTGATTTCCTTTGTGTTTGTTTGTTTCCTGATTTATTCGAAGTGACCTTTGAGGCTAGCTTTGTTTGACAACTTCTTAGTATCCTTATAGGACGCTATTTAGCAATTTCGGTAGCTTTTGTCGTGAGGTCGTGGCTTTTTGGCCTGAGTTGTGTCCCTTCTAGCGCACGCCTTTCGTTAGTCCGACTTCTTCTTGTCGATTTCTCTTGATTTATTTTTAGTAATCTATTTTTAATCAGACCTTACCAGGCCTTCCTTCTATAGATTACTTTCTATAACTCTGTCGGTTTGTTTGGCTGGGCCGACTTCTTCATGCCAGTCTGCTCTTAGTTATTTTTAGGAATCCATTTTTTCTCAGACTTTGTCAGGCCTCTTTCTATGGATTACTTTTTCTAACTTTTTGTTGCTTTAATGTCGATTGGTCCGACTTCTTCATGTCGGTCCATTGACGAGGAGAGAATTGTTTGTATTATTCGGAATCAATCAAAACAAGCATCAATTCGTTGGTAGCATAGTCCAAACCAACAACGAATTCTCACTATCAAATAATGAATTCAATACAAAACATAAACCGAGAGTAGTTAAACCTCCGGTCGTTCTCCCTAGGAATACAAATGAAATGTTTTCTCTTTCAGTTGTGAGGAAAAGGGGGTTTTCAAAAAGAAATGAAAGATTAAAGAAACTAAACAATGAAAGAACTGAACAATGATCAGAATTGTAATTTGTGCAAGTAAAGAGATGATGAGATCAAAACTAGTGAAAATTCTATAAATGCAATGAAAGATCCTTGACTTGGGAATAAGAATCTAAGAATCCTATCATTGCCATAACCACAACTATGATAATTATGATGAGTCAATCTCGCCTAGTCAACCCCAACCATCGAGGTGTAAGTCAAGCAAGCATAATTGACCTTAATCCATAAGTCCTAACCAACTTACCAAACTAGTTGATAAAAGGCTAGCGTCAATGGAAACAAGAGTCAACTAACTACCCAAGAATTACCACTAAATGTCAGACATTATGACTCTAGTATCCTAGGAACTCAAACCACAAGCCAAGGTTGGAAAATCTACTCAAAATCTAGAGTTGGCATTTTTACAAACACCTTGTGTGCATAAAAGTGAACCATGGAAATTTGCAAAGTAAATTGTAAAACTATAACCAACTATCAACAAAACCAAACATAAACAAGCAATCAAACATAAAGGAAGCATGAAAAGTAAAATTCATTAATCAAAACTTCAAGAAACACAAAATTGCAATATGAACAAAGTAACTTGAACCAAGAGGAAATGAAAGTGAAAGTGCTTGAATTAAAGAAGAAATTAAGAGTACTTACAATTGAAGAAGTAAAATCCAAAATCAAAACTTGCTATAAAATGCTACAATTAAAATTGATAAACCCTAGGAGAGTTATCTACTCTACACTACTCATACTCCTAATCCTTATGAAAACTATGTAAAAATTGCTCCAATGCTTCCCCCTTTGATAAGTGTTGAAGTCTCCTTTATATAGCACTCCAAAATAGCATTTCAGCCTTCCAAAAATGAGCCAAGGGCCTCCAAATTCGCGCAGCATGTGCTTCATTAATGAATTCATGTGCAGGGACCTATGCGGATGTATAGACGCGTGCGTCCGCACACGCGGCTGAAAATTGACCTGTGCTATGTACAGGTGCGTGCGTACACACACATGGAAATTCTTGTCTGTGCGTGCACACAGCGTGCGCACGCACACTTTGCTGTGTGTGCTTTTCCTTGTTTTCTTCATGTTTTCTCCCTTCTACATGATTTCATCCACTTTTATCCTTCCATTCTTGCCTTCAAGGCCTGGAATCACTCACAAACCATATCACGGCATCGAATGGCACAAAGGTGGGATTAAATTGCTCGATTAAAGCACAAAATTGCATGTTTTCACATGTAAGATCAAATTAGGGATCAAACACAAAAGTATGCTATTTTGGTGCTTAAGTGTGAGTTCATATGCTAAAATCCATTCAAAGTGAGTCAAAATATACCATCAAATATGGACTCATCAACTCCCCCACACTTAAACAATAGCATGTCCTCATGCTAAACCAATAAGGAGAATGATCAAAGGGGTAATCGACTTATTAAATGCAACTACCTATATGCATGCAAGTATGCAAATACCATATATCTATTTATTTATCTATCTATAGTATCTATATGAAATTGGTGAAAACAAATAATCAAATTCCCAAGCAAGTATAGACAAGTAGGGCAGAGCAAGAAAATGATCCAATGCAATAAAAAATCTAGAGAATTGATTCAACTCATCAAAGCGAAGCAACTTACAAGAATTCATGATAAGAAGTATGGAAACATAGAATTGAGTAATTGAACCCTCACTATGTGTGTATACACTCTAATCACTCGGTGTTTAGGGTTTCAATCACTCAAGTCTCCTCTAATCATGTTTTCAAGGATTTTCCTTTCATCAAACAATCAACACAAGTGATACTTGAATGCAATTATCATGAGGACTTCATATGGTTGTAACAGAGTTAAGGTTAAGGTGAGATAGATATGGCTAAGTGGACTAAAATCGTTGAATCCTTGATTAGTTTAAGTATCCACATCAACCTATATCAATCAAATCAAAACCAAATACAATCCTAACCTTCCATCATTTCTTTTCACTAATTCATGTATGCTTGTCTCATAAACATCACATATGCAATTCAATATTCAATTATTCACCCCCTTGGGTGACTTTGCGCCCTTTTATGATGACAATTTTTTATTTTAAAAATGAGAATTGCATCTGGTTAAGTAGTTCATACATGAATATTCCCATTTTCCAAAGTTTTCATGAACTGGATTTAACTAATTCAAATCACAAAATAAAGTACAAGTGAACTTGCAGAAGAAAATAGCTCATGAAATCCGGGAACAAAGAATCGAGCATCGAACCCTCACCAGAAGTGTATACACTCTAATCGCTCAGGTGTTTAAGGTTCGATCTCTCAATTATCTACTAATCTTGCTTTCTAAGGCTTGCTCTTCTTCTACCAATCAACAAAGAATTAATGCACAGATACACATATCAAGAGGTCTTTTAAGGGTTGTAATGGGGTTAGGGTCAAGGCAGGATTGTATTTGGCCAAGTGGACTAAAATCCGAATCCTTAATTAACTTAACTTTTCACCTAACTTTAGACAATCCATGTAATCATAATACCACATCTAACTATCCATTAACCATGTTTCCACATATTCATGCATCCTGATTTGAGTACAGTACATATGCATTGCTATCACCATTTACTCTGGGGCATTTTGTCCCCTTTTATTATTTGCTCTTTTTTTCTTTTCTCTTTTTCTCCTTTATTCTTTTTCTTTTGTTTTTCTCAATGCATATGATTAAATTATTGAATGCATGAACATGTCCTAAACATTTCTTTAACATTTTCATAAAGATATATAACATACTTAATTTCCAAAACCAAACGTTTCCAAACCCACTTTTCCCCACAATTAATTCATGAGCACTCTCACTAATCTAAGCTAACCAAGGATTCAAATTAAGGACATTATTGTTTTTCTCTTAGAGTTAGTGACGAGCTAAAGTAAAGAACAAAGGGGTATAATAGGCTCAATATTGGTTTGCAAAGGATAATGAAAGGGTAAGGCCATATGGGTATGTAAACTCAGTGAAACAAAGGCCTCAATCATGTAAGTGTATGCATACATCAAACCATGGAAATATAGAATTAAGCAAGACAAAGATCAAAATTTTAGAGAAAACAACACGTACCAAAAATAAAATATTGGTTAATAAAATGCAACCAATCAAGTAGGCTCAAAATCTCACTGGTTTTATGTGTTCGAGCTCTAAACCTTGTTCCAGTATAATATTCCTTCAAACAAGTTCAATAAAAATTTTAATTCAAATTAGTGGAATGCCATAAAAATTTTCTTGAAAAATAAAATATTACTTTAACCAAGTGGTGGTAAAATATGGACAAAATCAAATAAATATGCAATCAAACATGCAAATGCAATAACTAACAAGGAAAATAAACCATTGGTGTTGAGATAGAAGAGTAACTAACCCATGAAGATCGGTATCAACCTCCCTACACTTAAAGATTGCACCGTCCTCGGTGCATGCTGAGATGTACAAGTGGACAGGTTGCTCCAACTAACGCTTTTCTCCAAGGATTTATGTAGATGGACTTGTTTGTCTCCCCATTTAGAAGCTTTCCCTTTCCCTTATTTGGTGTCCAGTCTAAAAGAAGAGAAAAAAAAAGAACAGAAACCCAAAAATAATGATAGAAAACAAATAAAATATGAGTGGGTAATGCCAAATAATAAGAGTATCAATTACATGGTAGCTACAACATGCTGTGAGAAAACAGTAGAAGCATACGGCATATTAATAGTGCAAAAATTGCAACAATGGGGAAGAGTGTGTGGGTAATGAAAGACAATATAAATTCATGTCAATGCAAAAGGAGTAGAAGTATCATAAAAGATTAGCAGTGTTAAATAATATTACCGTAATCAGAATAAAACAAGTCATGAAGCACCAGTAATGCAAGAAAAGATGCAACAGTTGAATAAAAAAATTTAACACCAATGGTAAAATAATAAACTTAGAAAAGAAAAAGAAAATAAAAATATGCACAAAATTAATATGCAATGAATGAAAGTATGCAAATGCAATAGGAAAAATAGAATGAAAGTGAAGAAGGATAAGAAGTTAAAGAGATGAAAAAGAAGGAAGAAAGAAACAAGGGGGTCCACCATATCTATCATCTGGGCAAGCACCTCGGAATGGCTCTTGACCATAGTAATTTGGTGGAGGTGGATTGCCATGAAGGGGTCCACCATAACTATTGTCTTGGCAAGCATTGTAAGATGGTCGTTGTCCATGGTATCTTAGAAGGTGTTGTTGCCGAAAGGGTTGATCAGATCCTCGTGGCTCCTTCCATCTGTGATTGTTTTTACCTTGATGCATGTTCCTGTTATAGCTTCCATTCCTTTCAACAAAATTAGAACCAAACTCAAAGCGACGGGGGTGAGAACTCATAGCAACTAATAAAAATTAAAAACAAAAATAAAAACAAATAAACAAGCAAAATAAAATATTTACAAGAACCAATAATAAGGCACACGTTTGCAATTCCCCGGCAACGGTGCCATTTTGACGAACTGATTTTCTGCTGGTAAAGAATTTTGCAAATATAATCGCGTTGTAAGTATAGTTTCTAAACCAACAGAGAATCCTTTTGTACAAAAGTTTGGTTGTCACAAGTAACAAAATCCAATAAAATTTATAATCGAAGTATTTAAACCTCGGGTCGTCTCTCAAGGAATTGCAGGGAAGTGTGATTTATTATTGGTTATGGAAAAAGGTATATTTTTGGGTTTTTGAAATAAGGATCAAGAAAAGTAAATTGTAAGAAATTAAATTAATAAAAATAAGAAAACTCTTGGCAAGGTATGAGAACCGGAAATCTCATCCTAGTTATTGTTATTGCTCCCACTTAGTTAACCCTTACTAAATAAAGGAAAGTCAAGTGGACTAATCAATTTGATTCCTCATGTCCTAGTCAACTCCTGTGGAAAGACTAGCTTTAGAGGGATCCAAATTAATCAGGAAATTCCAATTTTCAATGAACAGCTGAGTTTGATAACTCAAGTGTCACCAATTACTCAACCAAAGCCAAGGGGGAAAATCTAAATTATTTATATCATAAATAGAATAAAGCAATCTCAAATCTGAAATACCTCAAATTGCATTTAAACGTAAATTCAAATCTAACATGGGAAGGTTCATAAGCCAATTTGGCAACATAAGTAATTAACAAGTAAAAGCATTAGAATAAATAAAAGTAGAAGAGAAACTAAATTAAAAGAACATTGAACCTGGAATGAAGAAATAACCATAAACTGAGAGGAATCCTAATCCTAAAGCCTAAATCCTAAATTCTAAATCCTAAGAGAGAGGAGAGAGCCTCTCTCTCTAGAAAACTA
Organism: Arachis hypogaea; assembly: GCF_003086295.3. Lineage (NCBI taxonomy): Eukaryota > Viridiplantae > Streptophyta > Magnoliopsida > Fabales > Fabaceae > Arachis > Arachis hypogaea. Next base: position 58,263,381 of record NC_092055.1, on the reverse strand, counting down.
CATCTAAAACCTAAAATTGTGAATATGAAAGTTGTGTCTATAAATGAATGGATTTCCCCACTTTATAGCCTCTAATCTATGTTTTCTGGGGCGAAAACTGGGTCAGAAACAGCCCAGTGATTTCTGGTACGTACAAGTCACTGCAAAGTCATGTGGAAGCGTCGTCCACGCATTAGCGTGGATTGGGTTTTTTCCAGGTCACGCGTCCGCGTGATCCACGCATGCGCGTCGTCTGGCTTGGGGCAGCTATGGCAAATTATATATCGTTGCGAAGCCCCGGACGTTAGCTTTCCAACCGAACTAGAACCGCATCATTTGGACCTCTGTCGCTCAAGGTATGGTAGATTTAGTACCAGGAGATCAGGCTGGACAGCTTTAGCAGTTCCTTCAATTTCTTGTATTCCTTCCACTTTTGCATGCTTCCTTTCCATCCTCTAAGTCATTCCTGCCCTATAAACTCTGAAATCATTAGACCAAAGAAACATGTTGTCAATCATAGCACAAAATTAGGAAGGAAAATGTAAAACCATGCAATTTATATGAATAAGTGAGTAAAGAATTAATATAAACCACTCAATTGAGCACAAGATAAACTATAAAATAGTAGTTTATCACTTAATTTAGGGGATTTTACGAACTTATCTCACATTTATTCAATGAAATAGCATGGTTTTGTAATTCTCCCTAATTTTGTGCTTAACTGTGAAGACATGCTTTTTAGGCCTTAAAATAGCTAAATTTAGTTCACCTTAATTTCATTTGATTCTTTGATATGTTTGTTGAGTGATTTCAGATTCATAAGCCAAGTATTGGATGGAATCAGTGAAGAAAAAAAGCATGCAAAGTGGAGATTTCATGAAGAAATGAGCATTCAGAGAATTAAGGGCCACGCGCACGCGTCAACCACGCGTATGCGTGAGAAGAATATCTTCATGGCCACGCGCACGCGCCAACCACACGTATACGTGAGGAGGGAATTTGCCAGCGACGCACACGCGTCGTCCATGCGCACGCGTGACAAGAGGCACGTGACCTCATTAAAGTGAATTCGCTGGGGTTGATTTCTGAGATTCCCTGGCCCAAATACAACTCGTTTCTGAGGCTATTTAATGCAAAATTGAAGATTGGACAAGGGGGGAGCAATTAGTTTTAGGTTAGCATCATGTAGGTTAGTTTTCTAGAGAGAAAAGCTCCCTCTTCTCTCTAGAATTAGGGTTCTTAAGGGTTTTTTTTCATCTTAGATTTAGGTTTATATTCTTGTTTTCATCTTGTTTTCCTCTCAATTTCTTATTATTACATCTTGGCTCTCTTAGTTTTGTTTTTTATTTCTTTTATTTTATTGCTTTTATGTTGATAAACTCTTGTTGGATTTGGATTCCCTTTAATGCAATTTGATGATTGATGTTCGTTTATTGTTGATTTGAGTTCTATTATTACTTTCTTGCATTTGGGTAGTAATAGATTTTATATTTTTTGCAATTTATCATGCTTTCCTTTTATGCCTTACAAGTGTTTGACAAAATGCTTGGTTGGACTTTAGAGTAGATTTTTGAGTATTCTTGGCTTGGAAAGAGAAATTAGGCAATCTTGAGTCATTAATACTCAACTCGTATTGGTGATCTAGAGTTGTTAGTTAATATTATTTCCATTGACTCTAATCTCTTGCTAATTTAATTAGTGAGTTGATTAGGACTTTTGGATTGAGATTAACTAGTCCTATTTGACTTTCTCCCTTTATTGAAGATAACATTGTACCTTTTTCTGATGTTGGGGATGACGAAATAGGATAAATTCTTGTTAATTATTGTGGAATGATTTGTGACTAGGATAGAAATCCTATATTCTCAATCCTTGCCATGAATGTCTCTCTTTAATATTTGCTTTCTTTAATTGTTTTCTTTATTTTCCATCCATTTACTTTCTTGCGCTTTTATCAATCAAACCCCCATGTTCCTTCAACGCCAATAAGTGATCACTTCATTACAATTCATTGTGACACAGCTGAGGTTTAAATACTTCGGTTAATTTTCATTGCAGTTTGTACTTGTGACAACTAAAATATTAAAATTTGATGTGAGGATCGATTATCGGTTTGGGCTATGCTCACAACTAAATTATTTTGTTAAATTCCAAACTAGTATAAATCTTTTCACTCATCACACCACTTTAGCAACAAAGAAGAATCACTAAGATATCATGCATGAAACCCCATTAACCAAGATTGAATATCAGTCAATAAGGGCTTGTATCTCTCTGTGTTTTCATTTATTTCTCTTATGCTTTACTGCTTGCTTGGGGACAAGCAAGATTTCAGTTTCATGTTATGATGCCTAGGCATCTTAGGCTAGTTTCACATGCCTTTTTCATTAGTTTTTACTTAGTTTTCATTCATTTCTTAGGCAATAAGCAAGTATTTGGATGAGTAATGTACGTATGTCTTGATTCAATTAAACATTGTTAATTATGAGCATTTTCATGAGATTTATGCAAGAATTACTTGATGCAATGAATAGTGCATTATCCTGTGATTATGGCAAGGCTTTGATGCATTTGTTTGGTTGATGATAGGTAAAGAGAAGCAAAGGAATGGGAGAGAAGAAGTAGAGGGAGCAACGTTATCAAGGAAGGAGAAGCAACATTGGTGGCCAATGTTGGCTCACCAACGTTGCCCACTAACATTACCAAGGATGAGAAGCAACATTGGTCGCCCAAAGTTGGCTCACCAACATTGCTACACAAAAGAATGGTGCCAACATTGGTGTGCTAATGTTACTTCAAGTTAGCACACCAACGTCTTCGACAAATTCATGAATTGAAGCTAGAAAATATTGGCGGCAATGCGTACGCGTGGGTGACGCATACGCGTGAGATTAAAAAATTGACAAGTCACGCGTGCGCGTGGTTGACGCGCATGCCTGAGGAGAGCATTGGCACACCAACGTTATGTCATCAATGTTCATATTAATGCCAATGTTGAGGGTCACGCGTACGCGTGACTAAAAGAACATTGGTGACAAACGTTAGTGTATCAACGCCAATACCAATGCCAATTTTCAGGGGCACTCATGCAACGTTAGTGCACTAAATTCATGTTAACTTCAAGAGCCACTCCAAGCTTACTTCAACCAAGGCCAAAAGCCCACATCTAAGTACTTGAATACCCATTTGGAAGATAAGAAGAAGAGTAAATATAAGAGAGATTTTGAACTCGATGGGGGGCTCTCGTAGGCTGGAGGATTAGAGACTCTAGAGGGAGCGTAGCATAGGAATTTAGTTTAGATACACTTTTCTTTTCTGCAATTTCATATTTTAGTTTGTATTTAATTTAGTTTATTTTTATGCCATTTCAATTTTATACACTTCTTCTTTTTTGGAATTTTACATTTAAGTTTACATTAAGCTTAGTTTATTTTCATGCAATTTCAATTTCTTACACTTGTTCTTAGATGATTAACTAAACCCAATCATTAGGGGGAGGATCTCTATTGTAATTCACATGATTAAATGAAATTCTTCTTCTTCTCAATCCGCTTGTTGTAGCTAAGAGATAACTTCTGTTTTGATTTGATTTACTCACTCCGAAAGGGGGTTAAAATCCATTGAATTCCTATGCGAGCCTCGGAAGGGAATCATAGGAGTTAGAATTGAAGCTATTTCTCTCACAATTCTCTTGATCAACACCATTCGGGAGGAATTAAGATCTTGAGAGTTTGTGTGGCTTATGAATAAGAGAAATGCACTTAACCTCTTCTCGTGACAATTAGATCAAGGAATTGGCAAATTAATTGTGTTTAGAGAAATTGGGTTACCAAGGAATTGGGACTCAATTAATTACAATCCACCATAGATCTACTTCATATGATTGAGAATGAAGTTGTGGCCCATTGATTCATGATGGATTATGATATCTCCAATCCCTAATGAATCTTTCTCTTTGTTGTTCTTCACTTTGATTTCCTTAAGTTCACTTTACTTGCTTTGAATTTACTGCTTCCTTTACTTTCCAGCACCCAAATCCCCTTTACATTTCATGCAATTTATGTTCTATTGTCATTTATGTTCCTGCCTTTACTTTCTTGCTATTTAAGCTTCAGCTCATTTAAATTTCTTGCCATTTAAGTTTCTGTTCTTTAGTTTCTTGTCATTTAAGTTTCTACAATTTACATTTTACAATTTACTTTCAGCACTTTAATTTCTTGCAATTTACATTCTATCAGTTCAATTTCACCAAAACCTTTCAATATTTGCTTGACTAGATACATGACCTCACTAAAATTGCTCAATCCATCAATCCCTATGGGATCGACCTCACTCTTGTGGGTTATTGCTTGATGATTTGGTATACTTGCCGAAGGGGATTTGTGCTGTGCAAATTCCCATGTCATCATCCACCTACAGAGTTGTCCAATGATATTTTGGACATCTCAGAAAGACCATCATAGAATATGCCTAGGATAGACCATTCTGAGAGCATGTCAGAAGGACATCTCCTGATCAGTTGCTTATATCTTTCCCAAGTTTCATAGAGGGATTCAACTTTTTTTTGTCTGAAGGTTTGAACTTTCACTCTGATTTTGCTCATCTTCTGAGGTGGAAAGAACTTGGCCAAGAAAGCATTGACTAATTTTTTTCAAGAGTCTAAACTTTCCTTAGGCTGAGAATCCAACCATATCCTAGCTTTGTCTCTAATCGCAAAGGGAAAGAGCATAAGTCTATAGACATCAGGATCCACTCCATTGGTCTTAACAGTGTCACAGATTTACAAGAATTCAGATAGAAACTGATGTGGATCTTCCAGTGGAAGTCCATGGAATTTGCAACTCTGTTGCATTAGAGAGACTAATTGAGGCTTAAGCTCAAAGTTGTTTGCTCTAATGGCAGGTATGGAGATACTTCTTCCATAGAAATCAGAGGTTGTTATGGTGTAGTCACCAAGAACCTTTCTTACATCTCCTTCATTATTAGGCTCAGCTGCCATGTTTTCAGCTTCTTGTTCGAAAATTTTTGTGATGTTTCTTCCGAAGAGTTGTGCTTTAGCTTGTTGTAAATGCCTCCTTAGAGTCCTCTCAGGTTCAGGATCAGGATTCAAGAGAGATTCTTTATCTCTCTTCCAGCCCATAAACAAGAAGAAGAAAGGAAATCTCTATGTCACAGTATAGAGAATTCCTTATGAGATGTGAAGAAGAAAGAAGAATGATGATAAAGAGAAGAGAGAAAGAATTCGGCTATGAGAAGTAGAAGAATTCAAAAATTAGAAGTAGAAAGAGAAAATACTTTTGTTTTTATTTTATTTATTAATTAAATTCAAAGATAAAAACTAATTAACTAACAAGATTTGAAAATTAAATACTGAATTTTGACAAAGAAGAGAGAGAAATAGAAGATATTTTCAAAAATTAGAAGAGAGAAGAATTGGTTAGGTAGTTTTGAAAAAGATAAAAGGAAAATCAGGTAACTATTTAAGAAAAGATTTGAAAACAAGATACGATAGAAGATTAGAAAAGATTTGAATTTGAAATTTAAAATTTGAAAAGATAAGATAGAAGTTGAAAAGATTTGATTTTGAAATTTTGAATTTTAAATTTTAAATTTTGAAATTGAATTTTAAAATTTGACTTTGAAATAAGATAAGATTAGATTTTTGAATTTTAAAGAAAGATAAAAATATAAGATAGTAATTTGAAAAAGATATGATTTTTTAAAAGATTTGATTTTGAAAAGATTTGAATTTGAAATTTAAAATTAAGATAAGATAAGATAATGATCTGAAATTAAAATTTGAAAACCTTTTTGAAATTTTTGAAAATTAAGATAAAAAAAATAGAAAAGATATTTTTTTTATTTTTTTGAATTAATGAAGAAAGAGAAAAACAAACAAAAGACACCAAACTTAAAATTTTTTTATCTAAAGACACTAAGTTTTCGAAAATCCTAAAGAAAAACACCTAAAGACACCAATCTTAAAATTTTAAAGATCAAAACAAAAAGAAAAACAAGAACAACTTGAAGACCAAGAAGAACACCAAAAAATATTTAAAAAATTTCAAAGAAATTAAAGAACACACAATTGACACCAAACTTAAGATTTGACACTAGACTCAAAGAAAAGACACTTTTTTTTGGAAAATTTTTGGAAAAAGACTCAAGAAATTCAAACGCTAACAAGAACAAGAACAAGAGACTCAAACAAAAGATAAAGATTAATAAAGAAAAGAAAAGATTTTTGAAAAATTTTTTATTTTTTTTCGAAAAAGAAAATAAAAGACTCAAAACAAAATTAAAGATAATACCTAATCTAAGAAACAAAATAATCCATTAGTTTGTTCAAACTCGAACAATCCCCGGCAACGGCGCCAAAAACTTGGTGCACGGATTCCCACACTCTGTACAACTAAACCAGCAAGTGCACTGGGTCGTCCAAGTAATACCTGAGGTGAGTCAGGGTCGATCCCAGGAGGATCGTCGGCTTGGATCAAACAGTGGTTATCTTGTAAATCTTAGTTAGGTGGATAGAAAAGTTGTTTAGTTGTTTAAGTGCATAAAAGTAAAATAAAGAAAATGTTACTCAGTAGTTGTGAATCTAATGATAAGAAGATGGTTAAGGCTTCAGAGATGCTTTATTCTTCTGAATCAATTCTTTCTTACTGTATACTCCAACTATGAATGATTTCTTCTATAGCAGGATGTATGTGATCAATGCCGGTTTGAGCGGCCACCAATCTTCCTCTAGGCTGAATACTAGGTTTAGTGCGCATCCAATCTGAATGAGGGTGAAGCTCATGTAGTTCATTCCCTTGGTTATCCTACTCAAAATGCCACAGACAAGGTCGAATCTTCAGGATCAGAGAATGTTGTGCCTTGGTTCTAGCCTTTACCACAAAGGCCCTAATCTCCCCATACCTCGGCTGAACTAATGTCTCGAGAAGTCCCCAACGAAGTCGTGGATTAGTCATCTAAGAGACGTATCCTCAAGATAGTGGTTCATTGATATCCGATGAAAGACGCTCACTGAGCCCATATAGAATAGGGATAACCTTGTGCCAGTTCAACTCATTCATAAGGTTGAAGAACAAAGATACATCTTAGAATAGAATCAAACACAGATTGAAAATAGAACAGTAGTATTTTTATTAATCCATAAAAATCAGTAGAGCTCCTAACCTTAACCTAGGAGGTTTAGTAACTCATACTGTACATAGAAAAATGTAAAAACGTGTAAAGTGGGCAAGAGTTCAAAAATCTTTTAGCAATGGTGAACTCTTGTCTATATATACTAATCTAATAACTAAGGATTATAGAAATATGATAGGCTTAGGCTTGTAGTACGAAAATCCAGTTCCGGGGCCCACTTGGTGAGTGTTTGGGATGAGATTTTGTGTCTCCCATGTGCTAGACTCCCTAGGGGTGTTGAACGCTGGCTAGGACCCTCTTTTGGGCGTTGGACGCTGGTCACCTTCTTGTGGGCGTTGGACGCCAGGACTGGGGAAGATGGCTAGCATTGAATGCCAGTTTTGGGCCTATAATTACGAAGCAAAGCATAAACTATTATATATTTCTAGAATGCCCTAGATGGTAGCTTTCCATAGCCATTGAGAACGCTCCATTTGGATATCTGTAGCTCCAGAAATGCTTGCTTGAGTGCACGGAGGTCAGATCTTGACGGCATCTGCTACGCTTTCCTTGCCTCTGAATCAGACTTTGTCAAAACTCTCAGATTTCAGCCAGAAAATACGTGAAATTACCATAAAATACAAAAACTCATAGTAGAATCCAAAAATGTATATTTTAGACTGAAACCTATCAAAACATAATAAAACTTTAACAAAACATGCTCCAAAAGCGTATAAAATATCCGCTCATCAGCAACCCCTCAAAATTTATTGCTCGTGTACGGATGCACCTTGCTCGCGTACGCGAGATACCAAACCGGAAAGGATTGGTTGCATCGCGTGTAGGTGGTTGCGTATGTGAATTCTGCAGAGTGAGTAAAAATGCTAACTGCTGCAGAATTTCAGTTTTACATACCAAACTTCTGATGTGCATAACTTTTTTGTTTTAAAATATTTTTCATCCGTTCTTCAAGCGGCGTAAACTTCACAGAGCCAAATTTCATGTGAAACAAATTTGAAATGTTTGGGAGTCTGGAAGCCAAGTTATGACTTGCCGAAGTTCGGCCAAAAAATAGATTTTCACCAAGTGTGTCAAACCTCTATTTTCACCCATTCGTAATCATTGACCACATTTTCAAAGTCCTGCCCAGCACTAAAACATACCGTATGATAGCCAACCCAACTCCATATTCTACCACAACCAATCATACCTCAGTTTTAAACAAGCTCATACAAGAATTTTTCAATTATATCAACAAGATCATCAATATATCACCACATACATATTCATTCACACCACCTTACTTATCATCATTTAGCATTCTATTTTTATCACACACATAAACCACCAAACCCATACGCAATCTATTTCAATTATTATCATCAAAGGTGCTAAACATTCATCATAATCATGCATTCCAACCTATCCTTTGGTCATCTAGCCTATGTTTTCACGAAACATTATATATTAAAAACAAGAAACCAAAACTATACCTTGGACAATTTCCTCGTATAGACCAAAGGTATCCTAACTAAGCAAGCTCACAAGTTCCACCACCAAAATTCAGCCTCCAATTTCCCAATCAAGTTTCCATCTCCTCAATTACGCTCCAAAACACATATATACATCACTTATTTGATATCATTGCATCCATACATACACACTTAATACCAAAAATACCATTAACTAAGGGATTTACTAGGGTTGAAGATCCTTACCTTGTATGTGGCTCAATTAGGCAAAAGCCGACTAATTCTTCAAGCTAATTTGACTTAAAACATCAAATTAACCAAAAATCTCAACACCTAAAATCATACAATTTTCGAATTGGAGAAGAGGAAATTGAAACTGCGAATGTGGCTTACCTAATTTCTTACTAGGTTTTGTAGAGCTCGAAGTTGTGGTCGGGTTTAAGCAAACGGTGCGGCGATCGGAGCTCGGAGCGAGAAGTTATGTGGATTTGAATTGGATTCAAGGGTTAATTTGTGTTTTCGAGAGAGTTCTTCCTCCTTGGCTGAGCTTCCCATCGTGAAACAAGTATGGAGAAGGGAGGGGATACTGAGTGAATTGGGTTGGGCCTTGTGCCCAATACGGGCCTGGTTCTCCCGGTTCAGCCCGTTTGCCCCAATCTTGGGCTAAATTCTTTAAAATTAGTGTCAAAATTCTAATTTTAATTAGCCCTACCTCATTAAACTATAAAATTCATATTTCAAATTTTTTATTAAAAATTAATTTATTGCCTAATTATTTGTTAATTTTATGGGGTTTACAGTGCGCATGCACAGGGGTGTGCGTACGCACCCGAAAGAGAAGATGGAATTATGGATTTTTGCTTTGGCGCTAAATGCCAGATGTCCGCGTTTAGCACAGCCTTCACAGTGATTGCTCCTCGAGATGCATGCAGTGTAGTGCTAAACCCCAACCTCACAGTGAGCTTCCCTCAAATTGCATGCCTCACGGTGCCAAACACCAGAATGCGGCATTTGGTGGCAATACACTTGGAGCAATTCCTTTTTAGAGTGTTCTAAACTCCTTTCTGATTGCAATTGTTCCTTTTTTCAACACTTTGCATGACCAAAAACATGTAAAAAGCAGAAAAACTATAGGAAAATTAAATAAAATAAATGAAACCAAAATAAATGGAAAATCTAAGGATACAGATGCTTGGGTTGCCTCTTAACATGCTCTTCTTTAACATCACCAGCTTAACGGTCAGCTCTGCTAAGTCAGTAGTTGAGTGGACCTCTGCTGATCAACCTCGCCTCCAAGATATTGCTTCAGCCTCTGGCCATTAATAGTGAATTTCCTAACAGAGTTCTCTTCCTAGAGCTCCTCATGACCGAACTGAGACATTCTGGTCACCACAAACGGTCCTGACTACTGGGACTTTAGCTTCCTCGAAAAGAGCTTGAGCCTTGAGTTGAACAACAAGACTTTCTGGTCTGGCTCAAATGCTCTAGTGGCTATTTTCTTATCATGCCACATCGTTGTCTTCTCTTTATAGAGCTTGGCATTTTGATAAGTTGAATTTCTGAATTCATCATGCTCATTTAGTTGAAGGAGCCTCTTTTCTCCTGCAGCTTTGGCATCAAAGTTTAAAAACTTTGTTGCCTAATATGCTATGTGCTCCCACTCAACTGGCTAGTGACAGGCTTTACCATAGACCAACTGATATGGGGACATGCCAATAGGAGTCTTGAATGCTGTCCGGTATGTTCATAGAGCATCATCAAGCTTCCTAGCCAAATCCTTCCTTGAGGTACTAACAGTCTTTTCCAAAATCCTCTTGAGTTCTCTATTAGAGACCTCAACTTGTCCACTTGTCTGAGCGTGATTAGCGGTTGCCACTTTATGACGGACTCCATACCTCTGAAGAAGTGAGTTTGGCTGTTTGTTGCAGAAGTGGCTTCCTCCATCACTAATTAGTGTCCTTGGGACACCAAACCAGCTCAAAGTATATCTTTGAAGAAAGCTCAGCACCACTTTGGCATCATTAGTGGGTAAAGCCATTGCTTCCACCCACTTGGATACATAATCAACCGCCACCAAAATGTAAGCGCTTGAGTACGAGGGTAGGAAAGGCCCCATGAGGTTAATACCTCACACATCAAACAACTCAATCTCCAAATTCCTTGCTATGGCATCTCATGGTTGTGGGAAGATTCCCCGCTCTCTGGTATTTGTCACAGTTCCTCACAAAATACCGAGCATCTCTAAAGAGAGTTGGCCAATAAAAGCCGCTCTAGAGGACCTTATTAGCTGTCCTTGACGACTGGAAATTTGCACAACACAAATTCCTTCGGCAAGTGTACCGAATCGCCAAGTAATAACTCACTATTGAGTAAGGTTGATCCCATAGGGATTGATGGATTAAGCAACTTTGGTTAGGTGATCTATCTAGTCAAGCAAATATTTGATGGTTTTGTGTAATTGAGTGAACAAAATTGTGATTCCCAAAGAAAGTAAATATGCAAAAAGTAAATTGCTGAAGAATAAAGAGCTGAAAGTAAATTGTGAAATGTAAATGGCAGAAACTTAGATGACAAGAAACTAAAAAGCTAAAACTTAATTGGCAAGAAAGCAAAAGCAAGAATGTAAATGGCTAGGAAAAGTAAATTGCATGAATTGTAAATGGGTTCTAGGCACTGAAAATCAAAGAAAACAAGAAATTCAAAGCAATTAAGTGAAAGAAAGATAATGGATATGATTTATTAGGGATTGGAGATACCATAATCCATCATGAATAAATGGGTCTCAACTTCATTCTCAATTAGATGAAGTATATCTATGGCGGATTGTAGTAATTGAATCCCAATTCCTTGGCGATTTAATTTTTCTTAACACAATCAATTACAAATTCCTTGATCTAATTGTTCATGAGAAGAGGTTAAGTTCAATTCTTTAATCCATAAGCCACACAAGTTCTCAGAATCTCAATTCAAACCAGGAATTTATTGATCAAGAGAGTTGTGAGGGAAAGAGCTTCAAACTGAATTCTATGATCCCTCTCCCAAGGCTCACATAGAGATTCAAGTAGATTTAAACCCCCTTCTGGTAGTGAATAGATCTATTAAGCACATAAGTTTTCCCTTAGCTACAACAAGCGGATAAGAAGAAGAAGAATTTCATTAATCCAATTGAATTACAATAGAGCACCTCCCCCTAATGATTGGGGTTTAGTTAATCACCACTTTAAGAACAATTGCAGGAAATCAAAATTGCATGAAAATAAACTAAAACTCAATGCAAATGAGTCTTCAAGTACTTGGATGTGGACTTTAGACCTTAGTTGAAGCAAGTTAGGAGTGGCCCTATATATATACTTGCATGAGTGCCCTTGGAACTGGCGTTGGTACTGGCGTTAACAACATTGCTAATGCCACAATTCTCTTTCAAGCTGGCGTTAACACACTAACGTTGCCATTAACGCTGCCTTCAAACCCATTCTGGTGTTGCTACTGGCGTTAACACACTAACATGGCCATTAACACTCTTCTTGTTGTGTGTACGCACACTGCTTCGTGCGTGCGCACACTAGTCAAATCTTCCAGCCCCAACTTTGTGCAATGATCGAAGACGTTAGTGTGCTAACATTGGTGGCATTAGCACACTAACGTTGGCACCTTCCTCCTTGTGTAGTGGCGTTGGTGAGCTAACTTTGGTCACTAACATTGCCTTCTTCCTTGACCAACGTTGGCACTCGCGTTAGTGGGCTAACTTGGCCACTAACGCCAGCTTCTTCTTCTTCTTCTTCGAGCACGTTAGCACTGGCATTAGTGGGCTAGCTTGGCCACTAACGCCAGCATCTTCTCATTGGCAACATTGGCACTGGTGTTAGTGGGCTAACTTTGCCACTAACGCCAGCTTCTTCCTCCTTGTAGAGCACGCTAGTACTGGCGTTAGTGGGCTAACTTTGGCCACTAACGCCAGTGATGGGATATTTTTGCGGAAAAATGAATTTCTCCAAAACACCCAGATCTAACCGGCAAGTGCACCGGGTCGCATCAAGTAATAATAACTCACGGGAGTGAGGTCGATCCCACAGGGATTGAAGGATTGAGCAATTTTAGTTTAGTGGTTGATTTAGTCAAGCGAATCAAGATTTGGTTGAGAGATTTGTGATTAACAAAATTTAAATTGCATGGAAAGTAAAGAGAATGGGTAAATTGCATGAAAGTAAAGAGGACTGAAATTTAAAGTGCTGAATCTTAAAGAACAATAAATTAAATGGCAGAAACTTAGAACGCAAGAAATGTAAATTGCAGAATCTTAAAGTGCAAGAAATGTAAATGGCTTGAATTGTAAAGGGAATTGGGGATTGGATTTGCAGAAATTAAACAAGGAAAAGTAAAATTGAAACAAACAGAGAAATAGAAGAAGACTTGGATTGAACCGGATCTAAAAACAGAATTGTAAATGAGCATGAAAAGCGTTAAACAGAGAAAGTAAAATGAGAATTTAGATCTCAGGACTCAAGAGACTAGATAACCAAGTCTAGATCTCAATGCCTTCCTAGATCCAACAAGAGTAATTGCAAAGGAAATGTAAATTACAGAGAAAGTAGATGAGAGAGCAAGTAACAGAAACTGAAATTCAATTAAGCAGTGAATTAAACAAGATCCCAAGGTGAGATTGAAACAGAAGTTCTTCAATTCTTCACCCAAGATCCGAAGCAAGAAAATTAAAGAGTGCTGGGCAAGAACAAGGAAGAAGAGAGATCAATTCTCCTCCCCAATTCTCTTGAATTAAAACAACAATGCTAGAATGTAAAAGTGAGCTCTCTACAAAACTCCCCAATCAAACCCGAAAAGAAAGCTCTATATGAAAACTCAAAGGGAAAAGCTCCATTAAAAACTTAAATCCTATGCTATTTATACACTTTCTTCAAATGGTCTTCAAGCCTTCAATTGGGCCTTTGCTCTTGATGGAATTGAGTTGATAGAGGCCTTGGTTGATTGCTCTTGGAGTTTGGAGAAGAACCGAATTGAACCGGGTTGGAATCATGAAAGCTTGAGTAAAAGTTGGAGTAAAAGTTTGAGGCTAACTTTTACTCCAGCTTTTCACATCAGCCACCCTCTTTTGCTGATACCAACGTTGGGGCAAAAGTTAGGGGTCTAACTTTTGCTCCAACGTTGGCCTCCCCTTGCACACTCATGGCGCCAACGTTAGCCAAAAAGTTAGAGGCTAACGTTGGCGCAAACTTTTGCTCTCCATGGTGTGTTTTTCATGCGCCAACGTTAGCCAAAATGTTAGGGGCTAACGTTGGCGCAAACTTTTGCTCTCCAGGGTGTTGATTTGTGATGCCAAAAGTTAGCCAAAAAGTTTGAGGCTAACTTTTGCTCCAGCTTTTTGCCCAAAAGTTAGCCAAAAAGTTTGAGGCTAACTTTTGGTCCAGCTTTTTGCTCCCTGGTTCATTTTCAATTAATCCAAAAGTTTGAGCTAAAGTTTGAGGCAAACTTTTGCTCAAACTTTTTGTCCTCTCTTCCTCCTAACCATTCCTTCTTGCTTCAACCTTTCTCCAAGCTTTCTTCACCTATCATTAATCAACCAAACACATCAAAGCTATGCTCAAAATCATGAGATATTCATTCTTTCATAATATGTGATAATTATAGCATAAAACCTCATGAAATAGCATGAATTCATACATGGTTGATTAAATCAAAGGAAACATGAAAATTTACCCAATTGGCTTGCTTATGGCTCAAGAAAGTGCATAATTCAATTGAAAACAAAAGAAAAAGGCTAGTGAAACTAGGCTAAGATGACTTGTCATCACAACACCAAACTTAAAGCTTGCTTGTCCCCAAGCAAGAAATGATTTACTGAGAAGAAAGAATGAAATGGAAGAGGATGTTCATGCTAGTAGAGTGTTATTGGTAGTTCATGGGGTTTTATGTGGATATGTACACACTCACCTCTTATTGACTCTTAAGCCTAGAAAGCCTCCTTCAAGCTTCAAGTAACATACTGCTATGACCTCTCATTATTCCTTTATCCTTGGCTATTATCTTGTTCATAAGCTTTATTTGAGTGTCATGTGTAGCAAGTTCATTTCCTTTTCTTTATACTTGACACATTATTCACTATAGACACTTGGCTCATATTCCTTCTTAGAACATTGATGCCCAGCACCTCTTTGGGCTACTAAATGCCTTGTAGTTAGGTTGCTCTTGATAGTGGACTTTCAGCTGATGATCCCGGGTTAGTTAACCCAAGTCACTGAGTGTTGATGCACTCCAAAGAACTTAGTAGTCCAAGCAGATCCTAATACAAAGACACCACAGGCATATATTCTAAGGTTCAAGCTATTGGTGTCCAGCTTTGTTTCTTTTTGTTTTCTTTTGTTCTGCCACTCTTTGGCTATTTCTTTTCTCCCCTTTTTTTTTTCTTTCTTTTTGTTTTTCTTTCTAACCAAGAATTTTTATTTAATTGAGATTCATAAACAGTAGGCCACTTTCTACTTAGAAGGAGACATCCTAGTTCTCTTATTCACTAAAAGTGAGCTATCATACAATCACACATACATACTACCACTTACTTTTATTGTACTTCTATCTAACAGAGAACTATCTCACTTCACATTCAAACATTTCTTTTATTGAATTGAAAATGCAGGGGACAAAGCATGCGTTTTGTTCAGTGAAAGTAAACATACAGGCACACACATAGACTAGCTTACTTATTCTAAGAGAAATTCTACTTGTATTAGATGAACACTTTATCAAAACACAAGTCAAAACATTTTTCAACAGTAAGAGTTAAGTATAAATACAACCTATTGGTTTGTAAATCCTTTGTCCTTCCTTCTGTTGTGCCCTTTTGAGTTATGATGCATAGTGTCTTCAAATGGTGGTGAATTCCTGCATAATTCTCAAAAGTTGCTTGCTTCTCAAGCCCTTAGATGACCAGTTAGTATGCATGAATTGAGTGTGGCTTGTGGATTTAATTTGGTGTGTGAACACCAAACTTGAGTTCTTGCCACTTCTCTGGATACAGCAGGTTAACTCTAGGCAAAATCTTGTGTCCTTGCTAAAGGTTATGAAGTTAAGACTAAAAAGCAGTTAAGTGGTTGAATAATCTGTTCGATTGCTTGGAACTAACAATGTGCAGGAAGTTAGAATGTGCTTTTGAATGAGGTTTTGGTGGAACACCAAACTTAGAATCCTCCATTCTCCCTTTTGTTGTTTTTGGTGTGCAACACTAAACTTAGCTCCTTGCAATACATGTCAATTATTCAACATTTTTATTGAGAAAGCTATGAAAAGAAAACTACCTCAGGTTGGGTTGCCTCCCAACAAGCGCTCTTTTATTGTCACTAGCTTGACATCCTTCAATTCCTTTCAGGAAGGCTGTAGGTTCTGGACCTCTTTTTCCTTATCCCATTGTCCTCCCAAGTACAGCTTTGCTCTGTGACCATTTACTATGAATTGATTCTTTGTTGCTTCATCTAGCAGTTCAATGCTCCCATAAGGAAAAACCTTTGTCACCAAGTATGGGCCAGTCCATTTAGACTTAAGTTTGCCAGGGAAGATCTTAAGCCTTGAATTATATAGAAGCACTTGCTGCCCTAGCTTGAATTCCTTCTTTGTGATCTTCTTGTCATGCCACCTCTTAGCTCTTTCCTTGTATATCTTAGCACTCTCATAAGCTTCTATCCTGAATTCATCGAACTCATTCAGTTGCAACAACCTTTTTTCTCCTGCAGCTTGGGAATCAAGGTTGAGGAGTTTAGTGGCCCAAAAATCTCTGTGTTCAAGCTCTACAGGGAGGTGGCAGGATTTGCCATACAATAGCTGAAAGGGTGACTTGCCAATAGGAGTTTTGAAAGTTGTCCTATATGCCCATAATGCATCTTCTAGCTTCCTAGCCCAATCTTTTCTTGTGCTTCCTACTGTTTTCTCTAGGATCTTCTTTAATTCCCTATTTGCTAGTTTAGCATGGCCATTAGTCTGAGGGTGGTAAGGTGTAGCCACTTTATGGATTACTCCATATTTGTGGAGGAGCTTCTCCATCTGTTTGTTGCAAAAGTGACTACCACCATCACTGACAAGACTCTTGGGCACTCCATATCTTGTGAAAATGTGCTTTTTAAGGAATTGGAGGACAATCTGTGCATCACAGGTGGTCGTAGCTATGGCTTCCACCCACTTTGAGACATACTCCACTGCGACTAAGATATATCTGAAAGAATAGAAAGGGGGAAAGGGCCCCATGAAATCAATTCCCCATAGATCAAATAATTCCAGTTCCAAGATGAAGTTTTGAGGCATCTCATTCCTTCTTGTTAATCCTCCTGCTTTCTGGCATTCATTACATTGGTGAACATATTCTCTGGCATCCTTGAAGATAGTTGGCCAATAGAAGCCGCTCTGCAATATCTTTGCAGCTGTTTTCTCTGGGCCAAAGTGTCCACCATAAGCCGAACCATGGCAGTGCCACAGGATATCCCTCATTTCACTCTCAGGGACACACCTTCTAATTACTCCATCAGAACATCTCTTGAACAGGAAGGGTTCATCCCATAAGAATTTCTTCCCCTCATTGATTAACTTCTTCACTTGTTGCTTAAAAAAGTCTTGAGGTATCTTTCTTCCCACTTTGTAGTTTGCTATGTCAGCAAACCAAGGTGCTTGCTGGATCTGCAAAAGGTGCTCATCTGGGAAGCTTTCATTCATGGGCTGAGATGCTTGTTGAATTGTTTCATGTGGTAGCCTCGACAAATGGTCAGCAACCCGGTTTTCAGAGCCCTTCCTGTCTCTTACCTCAATGTCAAACTCTTGTAAGAGCAATATCCACCTGATAAGTCTTGGTTTAGCATCCTGTTTTGACATCAAATACTTAAGTGCAGCATGGTCAGTATAAACCACAACTTTGGATCCTATCAAGTATGATCTAAACTTATCAAAAGCATAAACTACAGCTAGCAACTCCTTCTCCGTTGTGGTGTAATTTCTTTGGGCCTCATTCAACACTTTACTTGCATATTATATGACATGATGTAAGTTTCCCTTCTTTTGCCCAAGTACAGCACCAATTGCAAGGTCACTTGCATCACACATGAGTTCAAAGGGTAACTCCCAATCTGGAGGTGTGATGATTGGTGCTGTTGTGAGTCTGTTTTTTAAAGTTTCAAAGGCTTGCTGGCAGTTTTCATCAAAAACAAAAGGGTTATCAAGCATTAATAGATTACTCAAAGGTTTAGCTATTTTTGAAAAATCCTTGATAAACCTTCTCTAGAATCTGGCATGCCCCAAGAAACTTCTAACAGATTTCACATTAATTGGTGGAGGGAGTTTTTCTATGATTTCAACCTTTGCCTTATCAACCTCTATCCCTTTTCTTGAAACTTTATGGCCAAGAAGAATCCCTTCGGGTACCATGAAATGGCATTTCTCCCAGTTCAAAACTAAATTAGTTTCTTGGCACCGTTTCAAAACAAGGGTTAAATGGTTTAGGCAAGCATTGAAATTATCACAAAAAACAGAGAAGTCATCCATGAAGACTTCTAAAAACTTTTCGACCATATCAGAGAAAATGGAGAGCATACACCTTTGAAATGTGGCAGGGGCGTTGCAAAGCCCAAAGGGCATCCTCCGGTATGCAAAGACTCCAAATGGACATGTAAAGGCAGTCTTCTCTTGGTCCTTGGGGTCCACCACGATTTGATTATACCCAGAATATCCGTCCAAAAAGTAATAATAGGCATGGCCGGCCAACCTTTCCAGCACTGATCAATGAATGGGAGAGGGAAATGGTCCTTCCTGGTGGCATCATTCAATCTTCTATAGTCTATGCACATTCTCCACCCAGTCACTGTTCTAGTAGGGATCAACTCATTCTTCTCATTAGTGATGACCGTCATTCCTCCTTTCTTTGGTACAACTTGAACCGGGCTTACCCATGGGCTGTCAGATATTGGGAAGATTATCCCTGCATTCCACAACTTCATTACTTCCTTCTGGACAACTTCCTTCATTGTGGGATTTAGCCTTCTTTGTGGTTGAACCACTGGTTTGGAATTATCTTCCAAGAGGATCTTATGCATACACACTGCAGGGCTGATTCCCTTCAGGTCATCAATGGTCCATCCTAAAGCATCTTTGTGAGCTTTGAGTACATCAAGAAGTTCTCCTTCTTCCTTCTTTGTCAGGGATGAATTAATGATTACTGGGAAGCTCTCCGATGTGCCAAGGAATGCATACTTGAGATGGGTGGGTAATGGTTTCAGTTCTTGTTTTCGTACTTCTTCCTTCTTGTCTTGTTTTTCATCTTGCTCAATAGAAGTCTCAGCTACTTGTTCCTCTGTTGCCCCTTGATTTCCTTCTTGCTCTTGAGAACTTTCTTCTAGCATTTCTTCCACAAACTCTTTATCATGTCCACTCTCACATAATCCTCTTGCTCAGGAATGTGTTGCATTGACTTGAAGATGTTTATGACCATTTGTTCATTGTGGACCCTGAAGATCATTTCTCCTTTTTCTACATCAATAGTGACTCTTGCTGTGGCTAGAAATGGCCTTCCCAAAATGATTGAATTGTTTCCTTCCTCTTCAGTATCCAAAATCACAAAATCTGCTGGGAAAATAAACTCCCCAACCTTCACCAACAGGTTTTCCACAATTCCAGTGGGTGTTTTGATTGATCTGTCAGCCATGACCAATGACATCCTGGTGGGTTTAAGCTCTTCTATAGCAAGTTTTCTCATCATTGAGAGAGGCATTAAGTTGATGCTGGCACC
Source organism: Arachis hypogaea (assembly GCF_003086295.3). NCBI lineage: Eukaryota > Viridiplantae > Streptophyta > Magnoliopsida > Fabales > Fabaceae > Arachis > Arachis hypogaea. Next base: position 58,244,031 of record NC_092055.1, on the reverse strand, counting down.
AAGGTCACAGAGAGCTTTGTTGAGAATTATTCTGCCAATGGTGCATGAGACTACAAAGCTTCCTGGATCCTTGAGTTTTGGTGGAATGCTCCTTTGAATCAAAGCACTGCATTCCTCGGTGAGTAACACGGTTTCCTTCTCAAGCCAACTTCTTTTCTTGTTGATAAGCTCCTTCAAAAACTTGGCATACAGAGGCATTTGCTCAAGTGCTTCAGCCAAGGGAATATTGATTTTCAGCTTTTTGAAAGTCTCAAGGAACTTATGAAAATGTTGGTCCTTAGTTTCTTTGTTGAACCTCTGGGGATATGGCAGTGGAGGTGTGATGCTCTTTCCTATTTGCTGCTGTCCCTGAGTTACTTCTTTTGAACCGTGTGACTGGTTATCCTTCTCTTTGAGTTTCTCAATGCTCTTGTTTGGCATCACAACTTGATCCTTGGTTTCATCTGCCTCTGTTTGCTCCTCATCTTCTATTGGCCTTTTGCTGCTCTCTGCTTGCTTTTTTGTAATGTCATTATTGCTCATCAATGTTTTCCCACTCCTTAATTGTATTGCCTTACATTCTTCCTTAGGATTTGGAATTGTGTCACTCAGCAGAGAGCTTGAAGGTCTCTCAATAGAGATCTGCTTGGAGATTTGCCCCATCTGCCTCTCTAGGCTCTTTATGGAGGCTTCATGATTCTTGGTTGTCATTTCCTGGTGTTTCAATAATTTATCCATCAAGGTCTCCAAGTTAGTGAGTCTTTGAGATTCAGGTGATACTTGAGGTGGGTTATGAGATGTGGGTGGTGGATGGTAGGCATTTTGGTTGGTGGGTTGGTTATTGGATTGGTACTGGTTGGTGTTAGGGTAGTTGTTTTGAGGTTTTCTGTAGGGGTTCTGGTTAGTTTGCTGCTGGTTGTGGTTTTGGTTGCTTCTTGGGTTGTTTTGGTTCGAGTTCCTCTGCCATGGTTGTTGGTTTTGGGTGTGATTATCTCCCCATCTGAGGTTTGGGTGGTTCTTCCAGGATGGATTGTATGTATCACCATACACTTCATTTGGTCCTTGGTTGTGCATATACTGTACTTGCTCTTGTTGTTGTTCTTCTTGAGTTTCTTCATTTTGCCCCCATGTGGATGATGGTTGGCTTGTGTTAACTGCTGCAACTTGGAGGCTATCAATCCTCTTGGCCATTTGCTCAAATTGTTGTTGAATTTGCTGCTGCATCATCTTGTTTTGAGCCAAGATTGAGTCCACTCCTTCTAGCTCCATTACTCCTCTCCTTTGTGATGGTTGGCGATTTCTTTGGTGAGCAAAGAAATATTGATTGTTGGCCACCATGTCAATAAGATTTTGAGCTTCTTTTGCTGTTTTCATCAGTTGCAATGATCCTCCAGCTGAGTGGTCAAGTGATTCTTGAGCCTTTAGAGTGAGTCCTTCATAGAAGTTCTGTAGCTTGTCCCACTCAGTGAACATTTCTAGTGGACATTTCCTCAGCAGAGCCTTGTATCTCTCCCATGCTTCATACAGATTTTCAGCATCCAATTGTGTGAATGTTTGTACCTCAGTTTTCAGCCTGATAACTCTTTGAGGTGGATAGAATTTGGCTAGAAATTTAGTCACCAAATCATCCCAGCTAGTGATGCTTCCTTGATGAAAAGTTTCAAGCCATTGTGCAGCCTTGTCCCTTAATGAGAACGGGAACAGCAAAAGCTTGTAGGTCTCAGGATTCACGCCATTAGACTTGACAGTGTCACAAATCCTTAAGAAGGTAGATAGATGTTGATTTGGGTCCTCCAATGGTCCTCCCCCAAACAAGCAGTTGTTTTGGACCAATGTAATGAGTTGTGGCTTCAATTCAAAGTTATTTGCATTGACATTAGGGGTGAGAATGTTGCGTCCACAATGTCTAGCATTTGCAAAGGTATAGGAGGCCAAAACTCTCCTCTGGGGTGGGTTGTTATTGTTGTTGTCAGCTCCACCAGGTGGATTGGTTGAATGTTCCTCCATATCCTGGAATTCTTCTTCTGATTCCTCTTCTCCAATAATATTTTTCCCTCTTTCAGCTCTTCTTAACCTCCTGAGAGTTCTTTCATCTTGTTCATGAAAGGTGGGTGTGGTTCTTCTTGTACCTGACATACACGCAGAACATAAGAAACACACAAACCAGTGACACTTCAATCTACTGCTAGAATGAAGTTTTAGTTAGCTTAAGCAAAAATTCAAACAGTTAGCGGGTTAATTGAAAATTAGAGAAACAGAAAATAAAAATGCTAGATCTAGATCACCACCTCACTTAATCATTGTCAATCTAATCAATCCCCGGCAACGGCGCCAAAAACTTGATGGGATATTTTTACAGAAAAACGAATTTCTCCAAAACACCCAGATCTAACCGGCAAGTGCACCGGGTCGCATCAAGTAATAATAACTCACGGGAGTGAGGTCGATCCCACAGGGATTGAAGGATTGAGAAATTTTAGTTTAGTGGTTGATTTAGTCAAGCGAATCAAGATTTGGTTGAGAGATTTGTGATTAACAAAATTTAAATTGCATGGAAAGTAAAGGGAATGGGTAAATTGCATGAGAGTAAAGAGGACTGAAATTTAAAGTGCTGAATCTTAAAGAACAAGAAATTAAATGGCAGAAACTTAGAACGCAAGAAATGTAAATTGCAGAATTTTAAAGTGCAAGAAATGTAAATGGCTTGAATTGTAAAGGGAATTGGGGATTGGATTTGCAGAAATTAAACAAGGAAAAGTAAAATTGAAACAAACAGAGAAATAGAAGAAGACTTGAATTGAACCGGATCTAAAAACAGAATTGTAAATGAGCATGAAAAGCGTTAAACAGAGAAAGTAAAATGAGAATTCAGATCTCAGGACTCAAGAGACTAGATAACCAAGTCTAGATCTCAATGCCTTCCTAGATCCAACAAGAGTAATTGCAAAGGAAATGTAAATTGCAGAGAAAGTAGATGAGAGAGCAAGTAACAGAAACTGAAATTCAATTAAGCAGTGAATTAAACAAGATCCCAAGGTGAGATTGAAACAGAAGTTCTTCAATTCTTCACCCAAGATCCGAAGCAAGAAAATTAAAGAGTGCTGGGCAAGAACAAGGAAGAAGAGAGATCAATTCTCCTCCCCAATTCTCTTGAATTAAAACAACAATGCTAGAATGTAAAAGTGAGCTCTCTACAAAACTCCCCAATCAAAACCGAAAAGAAAGCTCTATATGAAAACTCAAAGGGAAAAGCTCCATTAAAAACTTAAATCCTATGCTATTTATACACTTTCATCAAATGGTCTTCAAGCCTTCAATTGGGCCTTTGCTCTTGATGGAATTAGGTTGATAGAGGCCTTGGTTGATTGCTTTTGGAGTTTGGAGAAGAACCGAATTGAACCGGGTTGGAATCATGAAAGCTTGAGTAAAAGTTGGAGTAAAAGTTTGAGGCTAACTTTTACTCCAACTTTTCACATCAGCCACCCTCTTTTGCTGATACCAACGTTGGGGCAAAAGTTAGGGGTCTAACTTTTGCTCCAACGTTGGCCTCCCCTTGCACACCCATGGTGCCAACGTTAGCCAAAAAGTTAGAGGCTAACGTTGGCGCAAACTTTTGCTCTCCAGGGTGTGTTTTTCATGCGCCAACGTTAGCCAAAAGGTTAGGGGCTAACGTTGGCGCAAACTTTTGCTCTCCAGGGTGTTGATTTGTGATGCCAAAAGTTAGCCAAAAAGTTTGAGGCTAACTTTTGCTCCAGCTTTTTGCCCAAAAGTTAGCCAAAAAGTTTGAGGCTAACTTTTGGTCCACCTTTTTGCTCCCTGGTTCATTTTCAATTAATCCAAAAGTTTGAGCTAAAGTTTGAGGCAAACTTTTGCTCAAACTTTTTGTCCTCTCTTCCTCCTAACCATTCCTTCTTGCTTCAACCTTTCTCCAAGCTTTCTTCACCTATCATTAATCAACCAAACACATCAAAGCTATGCTCAAAATCATGAGATATTCATTCTTTCATAATATGTGACAATTATAGCATAAAACCTCATGAAATAGCATGAATTCATACATGGTTGATTAAATCAAAGGAAACATGAAAATCTACCCAATTGGCTTGCTTATGGCTCAAGAAAGTGCATAATTCAATTGAAAACAAAAGAAAAAGGCTAGTGAAACTAGGCTAAGATGACTTGTCATCAGCCAGCACCTCTTCATTGAGCCAGCGTTAACCATGGCATTAGTGGGCTAACTTGGCCACTAACGCCGAAACTTCCTTGTTTTCCTCGGCCTCTTCTCTACTTCTTCTTGGCTATCACTAATCAAACAAGTGCATCTAAGATTTGCCATAATCACAAGATAATGCATCATTCATTGCATCAAGTAGTTTTTGCATAAATTTCATGAAAATGATTATAATTCACTTATGTTTGATGAATATGTCTTTTGTTAATGCATATCATGTATTTGATGAAATGTTTCCTTTGATTATCGAGTATTTTTCTATACGCTTGGCCTAGGCTAAGGGGATTAGGTGAACTTGAGTCATTGGGTCTAATTGATTTGGTAATTTGAGAGCCTTAGTCATCAAATTGATACCCATTGACACCAATCTACTACTAAGCTAATTAGTAGTTGGATTGGGACTTATGAGTTGAGATTGATCAAGCCATTTGACGTACTTCAAGCATTGAAGTAGACATTGTATGTACTTCAGTCATAGAAGTAGACTTAATGAGCTTGGTTCCTCATAATTGTCAAGATATGGTTATTAGACAAGGATGGTGACCCCAATTTCCATGCCTAGCCAAAAGTTCCTTTTATTATTCATATTTGAAACCCAAAAATCCCAATTGCTTGATTCTCGCTATAGTTAGTTTAGTTGCTTACTCAATTCTAGAATAGAGGTAAATTTATATGTTCCCTTACTAGATCAAAATTGCTTATACTTGACTTTAGTTGCTTTGATTTAATTCCTTGCCCTTTAAGATTTCTTGCATGTTAAGTTTAGTAGTTTAAATTCTTGTTTATGACTCCTAACCCCGGAATTCTAACCAGTATTGATGCACATGTTTGCCCATTCTCTTGAGGATGACCTGAGACCAATACTCTCGGTTACTTTATATTGGGGTTGACTTTGTGACAAACAAATTCAAAATTTGATCGATAGGATTACATGTTGGTCTAGGACTATACTATGACAATGACATTGGTTTTCTATTGATGAAAATTCTAGACCAACCATAATCTTACTCATCAAGTACCACGCCGTATATCATAGTGCACCCTTGGGACATCACGTTGAGTCCACTCATTAGCATGCATTATCAAATTGGCTTAACATTTTATATACCACAACCAAACCTAAGTTTGGTGTGGTGGCCGCCATGCATGCATACAACCAATATGCACCCCTAGCTCTTAACATTATGTACAGTATGCAAACACTTTTTTTCCTTCGTTTTATATTTATTTTTCCCTCCTTGGTTATCAATTGAATTTATTTCTGTATATAGTGTCTATGACCACTCAAGGAATCAGAGAATCTCTGCAAGCTCCATTACCATCACTGTTGTTCTGACCAAGGCACATGCATTGGTTCTCCTTTTGCATGCTTGACTCTCGAGGATTCTCCTACAAGCCACTCCATCATTAAAGCCATGCATGCTCTTCACCTCCCAGAGAAGGACTTGATGACGCTTTACTTGGCTTGCTCACCTTTACATGCATTGGTTCCTCTTTTCCTAGGTTTCTATTCATCCAACACCACCATCCTTACAAAGTTTGTCCCCATCCTCTTACAAACCTCTGACACACCTCCACCTCCATGCATCCCTTGGATGCCCACTTTCAATCCTCCTGAATTTGGTAAACAATATTCACCGGCAAGTGCATCGGGTCGTAATCAAGTAATAACTCACTGTGAGTGAGGTCGATCCCACGAGGATTGAAAGATCAAGCAACTTTAGTCAATTGGCTAGTCTAGTTAAACAATCAATTTGATGAGGGTTGAACAAATTTTAGAATACTTAACAGTAAAGTAAATTGCTGGAAACTAAATAACAAGGAGATAAATGACTGAAAGTAGAAGGCGAGAAGGTAAATAACTGAGAATTTAAACTGCAGAAAATAAAATTGCAATAATGTAAATATGGAAAGGATAAATGACACGGTAATTAAAATACTGGAATGTAAAGGAATTAAAGACAATGAACATTAAAGGGGAAGCAAGTAATTAAGAAAGGCAATTAAAGCAAGTAATCAGAATGGACAATTGAAATAAGTGAAGAAGTAATATGGAGTTAAATCATTACGGATTGGAGATGTTGATTCCTCCTAAATCAATGGTTCTCAACTTCCTCTCAATCATGTAAAGTAGATCTATGGCAAATCGTAAGTAATTGAATTCCAATCTTTTGGTATTTCAATTTCTCTTATCACAATCAATTGCCAATCTCTTGATCTATTGCTCATGAGAAGATGTGAGGTACAATTGCTGATCCCAACCCACAAAACCCTCAAGATCTTAATTCAGAGTGATTACATGTCATATATCAAGCTTTGAATTATTAATCAAGAGAGTTGTGAGAGTAGAGCCTTAAACTGAATTCTACGAATCCTTTCTCAAGATTATCATAGCATTCAAATAGATCTAATCCTTCTCTTGATAGGATTAGGTCATTGAAGAACAAAAGCTCTCTCTTAGATGAGCAATACTTGAATTCAGAAGAATAGTGATAACAACAATTGATTAAGATACAACAGAGCTCCTCCCCCAAATGAATGAGGGATTTAGTGACTCATGGCTCCATTACAGAAAAACTTAATAAAACCAGAAAATAAGAACTAGAAAATAAAATGAAGTAGAAAGCAAAACTAAAAGTGAAGTACAATCCAAAACCCCCAAAAGTCCTTTCAAGTTCTAACCCTCCCTTATTTATACTATTTTTCCTCCTCAAGTCACTTTGACATTTGCTTCCAGATTGGATCTTGTTGGGCTTGAATCAGAAGTCTTTCTTCAGGTCTAGGCGTCATTAGCTTCTGGCGCCCCTTTTGTTGGTGTTGCCAACAACTAGGACTTGGTTCCTGGCGTTAATTGGACTGGGAACCCCTTAGGGTGAGCGTTAGTATCACTGGTCACGCATGGGCTGCACGAAATATCCCTTGTCACACGTACACAAAGCCCACACGTACACAAAAATCCCTTATCATGCATATGTGAAGCCCACACATACACTAAAATCCCTTTTCATGCGTACACGCAGCCCATGCGTACGTGTGAACACTGTAGCTCGTACCCCCAACTAATCATAGGCGCTTCCTAATTTTGGCGTTGCCAATGTTATCAAGTGCACTCCCATAATTGTCTTGGCGTTATCACAAAGTGGCACCAGTTATTCTTGGCGTTGCCAATTCCCAAGGCACACTCCCAGGGGTTTCTTATTATGCATGGGGCGTTGTTGTAAGTCTGACTCCCCTTATTTTTGGCGTTGCCAACACCCTGCATGGCTTCAAGCCTCCCTTGATATGGCGTTACCTTGGGGAGGCGCCAATGATTCTTTGGCGTTAACAACGCCTAGTTACACACCTTTAGGAGCACTCTTGTAGCCAGGGCACTGTCTTGGAAGGGCGCTAGTAATTCTTGGCATTAACAACACCTAATTTGTTCCATAGGCACTTCTTTGTTTAGGCATTGGCAAGAGGGGGCGCTTGTTGTATGTGGCGTTGTCAATGCCCTCAGCAAGCATTATTTGTTCTTTATTGGCATTGCCTTGAGGTGGCGCCCCTTGTTGTTGGCGTTACCAACGCCTGCCTTTGGCTTCATTCTTATTTGTCATTGTGCACCAGCGTTACTCAAGGTTGGCGCCCTTGTATCCTGGTGTTCCCAATGATAGTGTCACTGTAAAACCTGATCAAATTGTAATTAATTAAGTAATTAATTGAATATAGACAAAAATGGTTAGAAAAATTAGCAATCAGAATCTGACATTTTAAATATAATATTTGGACTCAATGGATTTTTCTGAGTCAGAAAGCATAGTTTTCTGCATGAAAACACACACTAAAAATTTGACCGGTAGTACTTGCTGAGATCTGTCCAGTATTACAGCTGAGAAAATAAATTATGAGTGAGAAAGATTAAAAAGTTAGAATTTATGATTTAGAAAATAAAAATATCTAAAGCGTAGTTTAAAATGCTAGTCTTAAATGTTTTGGCCCAAAATTGGGCCAACGAGTCATATACGTGAACCGAACCCAAGTGGGCCCAGGTACAAGGTATATAAGCATCATTTATAAGCATTGAAGTTTATTTAACCCTAAAAATGAGAGGGAGGGGTGGATAGAGAGAAGAGAGAAAGAAAACCTAGCTTCCCAAATTTTAAATCACCATAACTTACTCTCCGGAGCTCCGATTGACGAGCCATTTGCGGCCACGCATTGCTCTTTTAATCATCTTCATTCTATCTAGGTATTGTGGTGATTATTTCTTTCTTCACTGCCAAGTTTTGCTTTTTCCCTCTGAAAATGCATTTTGGCTTTGGGTTTGAGAAATCTTGTGATTTTGGTTGTTTAGGGGTGCTCTAGTATGAGCTATTGATGAGTTTCATCAACTATTTTCTTGGGTTAAGGTAAGAATACTCCAACCTTTCTGATTTATGATATTTTTTAAACCCTAGAGTAATATATATGTGAAATTGGTTATATTAGTGTTGTTAGGTGAATTTGGCATACTTTGAGAACTTGAATTGGGTTTTGGAACTCTTGGCAAAACTTGGAGCTAGTGCTTGGTGGAAAATTTGCAAGGAAGCGCCAAATTATTGTGACTACAAGAGGTACGGTCTAAGTTTCATTTAAGTACCGTGTGGTATGATGAGAATTCCTAGACTAGATGCCTCTAGGATTAGGTTTGGATTGTGTAATTGATTGGTATTGATATGTACAGTTGATATGTTACGAAAATTAATGATTGAATTGAGAATTGTGTGAATTTGCATGTTTGGGGTTGAAAATTTTGATGAATTAGATATTGATTTTTCTTTGTGGAATATGCATTAAATTGTGAATTTAGGCTGGAGGGCGTAAATTTTGGGCCGGAGGCCAGGAAAAAGGTAATGACGATAAGTGATGATTGGATTGTGTGATGATGTATGTAATTAAATGGAATTGATAATGAATGATGGAAAAGTATGAATGATTGCTAGGAAATTAGAAATTGTGGGTTGAGATATGAAATTGATGGAATTTGAGTTGAATTGTGTAATTGGATTTGGTTGAGTGTAAAAATGTGAAATAGGTTGGTTTGTGGTAAAAATTGTTGAGATAAAAAATTTGACTTGTGAACAACTGGAAGGATTGGTAAATATTTGTTTTTAGTAAAAATAGATTTTTCGCCAACTTTGGCGGATCATAACTCGGTCCTCGGAGTTGGAAAACTTTCAAAATTGAATTTTTATAAAAATATATTTATTGATATTTCCAACGGTTCAAGAATGGTTGAAAAAGGAATTTTGGAAAAAAAGTTATGAGGTTTTGAAAACTGGACTAAAAAACTTATTTCTGCAACATATCAGATTTTCTGTTTTTTGATATGGATGTATACGCGGCCTTTGACATGCGCACGCGGGCATTGGCCTCTGCCAAGTGCCTCTGTGTATGCGGACATTGCATGCGTACACGGAATGGTCAAGAATTGGGGTCATCCGTATGCAGCACCATGAATGCGTACACGACTTTCTAAATTTTCAACTTATGTATACGTGGACCTTTGCATGTCTATGCAGACACCCAAGTTTTCAGCCTGTGTGTACGCACACCATATGTATGTGTACTCACACCTCCTAGAATTTGGAAACATATGTTTTTATGACTTTCAACCATTCTTTTGGCCTTCTAAACCTTTATAAACTTCGATATGGGTCTAGAGCCGGTGAAATTGAGGATGGATGAGTTAGGAATGAAGCCAAATGAATTGAGTTAGTAAAATTGAGAGAACTGAACAGGATGTCAAGTGATATATGATGATTATGAATGAGATAATTGATGATGAGAGTGAATGGATAATAATGGATGAACCTAATTAAGATTGAATATGAATTGAGATGAGATTGATAATGAGAATGATGATGATCACAAGATTGATAATAAGAATGATGGTAAAGTGTGACGGGCACTATATCCCGGAATAAATAGACAAGTTGAGGTAGAGGATTTCCTCTCTCATGTTGATATTATGATTAAGGAGGCAATAAATTTTGTGTTGTGAGAATGGTGGTGTTATCCCGTTCACGTACAGGCAAGTTGAGATTGAGGATTCTCTTGCTTGTTGTGATAAACAAGTTGAGGTCGAGGATTCCCTCTCTTGTTAGGGTGGACGAGTTTGAGGTTGAGGATTTCCTCACTTGTCGCACCAAAGGGTTGGGTTGAAGGTTGAGGATTCCCTTCGGTTTAACTCTGTGATGATCAATTTGAATCTCAAGAAAGGAAAGCTGAGATAGAGGATTCTCTCTCTTGCTATGATGAACAAGATGAGATTGATGGTTCCCTCTCTTGTTACGGTGGGCAAGCGGGTTAAGGATTCCCACTCTTGCTACATCAGAGAATTGAATGGAGAAGGTTGAAGATTTCCTTTGATTCAATTTTTGGTTGTGGTGTGAATGAGTTAGGTTGAGGATTCCCTAACATGACATCACAGTCTCTCTCTAAAATGGGAGGTTGAGAATTACTTGCTTGAAGGTTGAGGATTACCTTTATGTTGAGAGATGATATCCGGGTTAGCTACTGTGTGTGTCGAGTTGGCTGTATAACCGACAGTTGAGCTCATTAACTGCCACTTGCTTACTTGCATTAATTGCCTTACTTGTGTATTACTTGTTTGCATTGTTCGTGTTTGTACAATTGAGAGCTCCCTCATGCTAGTTTTGGTTGACGTTGAAGATTGTCTTTGTCGAAATGAAATGATGAGATAACTAGTTAACAATGATGAATACTGAAAGAGATGATTTGAGTTTCCTAGGTACATGCTGTGAAGTGATTTCACTTGCTCCAGGTGAAAATGTGAAGTATTGATATATAATCACTGAGTCGAATTAGCTAGTGCTGGTTCTGGTCATGGTTCTTCAATGAATTGAAAGTTGGAAAGTTTGGAAGTTGAGAAAGATGATAAATTAAATTAGACTTAGTATCCCATAGGACAGTTGCCTAAGTTATGGATTAGTGAGAACCTAGGGTGGACAATTGATGAAAAGAAGATTAGGATGCTTAGTGAGTTCTTATTACAGTGCATTGTATTTGTTTGGCACTTTTATCGTACTAGGAACCCATGGGTCGGGGATTCTCATTCCGTATATATTCTCTATTTTTCAGATGCAAGTCCAGGTACTCAGCAGTGAGCTATAGTTTATCTGAAATATGGTGAAGATCATTGGACTCTATTTTACTTTTGTTGGAATCTCTCCGAACTTATTTTGAAAACCTTTTATTATGTATTTATTTCGTTTTGAAAATTTGCCTATAGAGGCTTTGATGTATATTTTAGAAGAGATAGAAAAATTACTGTTGTCAACTGATTTTACTTCTGTACCCTAGTCGGCCTAAACTTCGCAGGTTGTGACTAGTAGCTATTATACTCATGTCTATATACATATATGTACCTTGCCTTTATTCTATTCTTCCTTATTGTTATAACTTATCTTGATTTGCTATCCGAATACGTTTTATCATCTTTTCTTTGATACAAGAGTGTTGATGACATGTCACCATGTCATGTTTTTCTATGCTTTTTCCTTTGTTTTCAATAGATTTTATGCACTTTCTTGAGCCATAAGCAAGCCAATTGGGTAGATTTTCATGTTTCCTTTGATTCAATCAACCATGGATGAATTAATGCAATTTCATGAGATTTTATGCTAGAATTGTCATATATTATGAAAGAATAACAAACTCATGATTTTGAGCAAAGCTTTGATGTGTTTGGTTGATTGATGATAGGTGAAAAGAGTTTTGAAGAAGGTTGAAGAAAGAAGGAATGGCTAGGAGCAAGAGAGAACAAAAAGTTTGAGCCAAAGTTTGCCTCAAACTTTAGCTCAAACTTTTGGGAGAAAAGCTTGAGCCAACGTTTGCCTCAAACTTTTTGGCAAACGTTGGCATCACAAAATCAATACCCTGGAGGAAAAAGCTTGCGCCAACGTTTGAGGTCAAACTTTTGCTCAAACGTTGGTGCCACACCAACACACCCAGGGGAGAAAAAGCTTGCGCCAATGTTTGCCTCAAGCTTTTTGGCAAACGTTGGCGCCACAAGACATACAAGGGGTATACTTCCAACAAGGATAACTTGAGCTACAGAGCTCCAAATGAGGTGATTCAAAAAGCAATGGAAAGTAGAAATCGAGAGCTTTCCAAGCATATATGACACTGCATGGTGGAAACTAAAATTGAGGGAGAAAACTGCCCCGAAATGTGCATAAACGAATATGGTGGCAACCTGCAGTAAGGCCAACTGACCTCTGCACCTTCGACGGAGTATAACTCGAGCTGTAGAGCTCCAAATGATATTCTTCCAAAGGCATTGGAAAGTAGACATTCAGGGATTTCCAAAAATGTATAACAGTATGGGGTGAACAATGAGTTTGAGCCTCCAGAACTGGCGTTTTCGACCACGTTTGAGGCAAACTTTACCTCAAACGCTGCACACCAAAGCCAGCGACCTTGTCCTCTTCAAAGGGGCATAACTTGAGTTGTAGATGTCCAATTGAGGTGATTCTAATTGGGTTAGAAAGCTGACATTCAGAGCTTTCCAACCATATATAATAGTCTATATTGGGCATAAAAGTTGCAACGTGACAAGAGGACAAAGTAGCCCCCAAGAAGCATACAAAAGGGATCCACGTTTGGCTCAAAGTTTGACCTCAAACTTTGGCTCAAACGTGGATGGCAGCAAGGAATGTTAGCTGATATGAAAAGTTTGAGTAAAAGTTTGACCTCAAACTTTTACTCAAGCTTTTCTGGTTCATGGCCCGGTTCACAAATGGGTTTCTCTCCAACTCCAGGAGCAATCAACAGAGGCTATCTTCAACCCAATTCCATCAAGAACAAGGGCCCAATTGACACCACTCAAAGGCACAAGAGATAGTTAGAATAGAAATTTCATTTTAATTATAATTTGTTTTGAATATTCATTTTCATTTTGTAAAAATGCCTATAAATAGGCATCTGTTTCATTTTATTGGGAGGCGAGCTCCACTAGGGAGCATTAGGAATACAGAACTCTCTCTCTTTAGTTTTTCTTTTTGTTTTAAATCTTGGGTTAAGAATTGAAGAAATTCTGTTTCAATCTCACCTTGAGAATTCTCTCTGTTTTCTTCTTCTGCAAACTTTCAAGTGAATTGTGATTTGAATCAAAGTTCGTTTCATCGCTTTCATCTTTAATTTTCCTGCATCTTGTTTGCTAGCGGATCAAGGAAGGAATTGAGATCTAGACTTGTTTTCTAGTCTCATTGATTTCCTGAGATCTTCAACTTCTCATTTAGATTTTGCAATTGAGCTGCATTTCATTTTCTGTTCGGTTCCTCAATTCAATTTACATTAAGCCTGCTGCAAATCTCATTTACATTTCCTGCAAAATTTTAAATTCCTCTGCAATTGCTCTAAGTTCTAATTCACTGCAATTTTGCTTCTCTGTTTACATTGCTCCCAATTTACTTTCCTGCAATTTAAGCTTGCTGCAAGAGTTTTGAATTCTGATATATTGCTCTATTTAATTTCCAGCACCCCAGCCCCTTTACTTTTCATGCAATTTACTTTTTTTACAATTTAAGTTTCAGCTATTTTACTTTCTTGTTCCTTAAGTTACTTGCAATTTTACTTTCTGCACTTTATAATTCCTGCAAATTTACATTCTGTTGGCTTCAATTGTCACTCAAATCACTCAATGTTAGCTTGACTAAACTAATCACCCACTAAAGTTGCTTGATCCATCAATCCCTGTGGGATCGACCTCACTCCCGTGAGTTTTATTACTTGATGCGACCCGGTATACTTGCCGGTCAGATTTGTGTGTTTTGGAAAATTGTTTTTCCGCAAAAACACCATCAAGTGTTTCCGATCGTGATTTTATTTTGCTCCTTTTCGGGCTTCTCGTTAAATAACTCCTTTCAATTATATATATATATATATATATATATATATATATATATGTATGTATTTTAATCCACCTTGAGAATCGTACCACCCTACTATCATTAACTTATGACTCGAGCATAAGGATTTGAATATGAGGGTGTTACATTATGGTATCAGAGCAGTTCGTTCTTGTAAGCCTGAGGGATAGACTACCTATGCTTTAATGCATACTCTGAATTGTGCCTGTGCTATTTAGGGTATCTAACTGATACGTTTAGCATGAAGTTCATGAGTATACTTTTGGGAATTCGAAGCACTTAACTTGAGATAATGAGATTGATCACCTTAATATCACTTGTTTGGTATGGACAAGACCCGAATGACGACTCGTGGACGTGGTCGCACACAAAGAGAAAATGAGGGAGGCATACCGGAAGATACCCAAGACGCGCTCTTGGCTGCTATGACCACTCTTGTGAACGCTATGCATGTAAATACTACAGCTACGAACCAAGTTATGGAAAGGATGAACGGGAACGGTAACGGATTTGGAGGAAACTCAACTGACGGAGGTCTGATGACCCTGGCAACCTTTCTAAAGGTCAATCCTCCAACGTTCAAGGCTTTAATTGATCTAACAGAAACCGATAATTGGTTCCAAATGATAGAAAGGGCAATGCAAGCGCAACATGTACCTGAGAGTCAGTTGGTGGAATTTGCTGTATATCAGTTGAGTGGAGAAGCGTAACACTGGTGGTAAGGAGTTCATCGTCTACTGCATCAAGAGAATGGAGATGAGGTGATTACCTGGGAGATGTTCAGAGGGGAGTTTTACAAGAAATACATCCTAGACTCTGCAAGACAGGCTAAAGAATTGGAGCTACTATAATTAAAGTAAGGATCCATGTCAGTGGCTGCCTATATGAGCAAATTCGAGGAGTTGTGCCATTTTTCAAGCGTTTGTCAGGGTTTTTCTGAAGGATATGAGGAGTGGAAGTGTATGAAGTACCAATATGGTTTGAGGGACGATATCATGTGAGCTATGGCGCGCCTCAAGGTTAAAAGCTTTGCGGAGTTAGTTAACAAGAGCCGAGTGGTGGAAGAGTGCTCCAAGAAAACTAATATAGCAAGGAGTGACTATCAGGAGTCCCATGAAAGGGATCAAGACAAAGGCTTTGCGCCAAGGGGTGTAAACCTCAAGAGGAGTGGGTATCCACATCAGCATCCCCAAGGTCAGAACAAGTATCGAAGAAATTACAACCGTCAGGAAATGGTAAAAAAAAACATGCGGAGGCTACTTCAAATGATTTGAGGTGTCGAAAATTCGAGAGATACCACCCGGACCAGCTATGCCAAACTGAGTTAAAACTATGCTATCGTTGTGGGAGACCAGGGCATATCTCCCGAGATTATCCATACAGAAAAAATCAAGGAGAGGGCCTATCTCAACGAGGTTGAGGAAATCGTGAGACGGGTAAGCGTGGTATTTGTTTGTGATGTAAGGATGAATTACGATAAACATAATTTTTAAATAGACTATTGATTGATGGCTTAGACTTATTGAGAGTAGAGGGGGCTTCTAAATGGCATTGATATAATTGAGAGTAGAGGGGGTTTGTGAAGTGGAGCGATGGTGTAGAGATTTGAAAAATAACTAATTACTAGAAAATTGATGTTATATATTTTGGATAATTAGGATATTGTTCTGAGGGTTACCTGAAACTGGAGGTCGATCTCGGATGAGATCGTCTGTACTGGTCGGAGATGACGTGTCCGGCTGGCTGATGGCGGCCGGAGCTGTTGTGTCTGACTTGTTGGATTGACTGCACTGTTGATCCGCGGCCACCGGAGGGTGGGGGGTACCTGCAAGAGACTCCGATGCTTAAGTTAGCACGAGTATTAAGCAGGTTTTTAGTAGAATCAGAGTATGAGTTATACCTGGGTGTTCCAGTGTATTTATAATAGTTGTAGAGTGACCTTTCTAGATAAGATAAGTTAGTTATCTTATCTTATCTTTATCTTTGAGTTGAGGTCAGCTTATCTTCAAGGGAACCCCCCTTATCTCCATAGGCTTGGACGACCTTTGGATTTGGGTCGTGTTCCTCTACTTGGGCCCTTTATGGGCTTTCCTGTCGATTTGGCCGAGTTCTTTAAGAAGAAGTCGGTCCGCTTGACCTGAAGAGGTCGGTCGCTTTGTCGTTAATCATCCCAGGTCGGATAGCTCGACCCTAGGGTATGAACAGTGCCCTTGCTTGAGCTCGGTCTTCTTTGTCGAGGTTGAGTCCTTAACTTCAGTCTTTAGCGAAACCGAACTCAAGCATTTTGTCGACTCCTTTTTGTAGCAAGCTTTTGAATGTAGAACGTTTTTCCTCTATAAGCGCGCGCTTTTGTATTAGCGCTTTTTTGGGAATGCAAGCGGTTTTAACATCCGCATTTAATTGGCATTTAATTGCCTCATTTCCCCTAACTTCTCTATTTTTGAATTTTGCATTTCAAGAAACGGTTTCTCTCCTTCGCCCTTTTCGTAACTTCTTTGCACTTATTCATTTTCTACTTTTCACCCACATTTCAACTTTCTTGCGACGTCGCTTGGTGATTTTTCTGAAGCTTCTGTTTTTGCCTGGCGTTTTTGTAGTTTTGCGTTTCTTTCTGTGGTACTGCTTTTGTTCGTGCCTCTTTGCTCGTGAGAGGGCAATTCCTGATTTCGTCTTCCATCCTCAATTTCCCTGAAGTTTGCTACTTTTTCTAGGTTGGTACTAGCTTTCTTGCTTCTTTCATAGCTTCGTCTTCAGTTTTTTAGTGAAGCTTTGATTTTGCATGTTGGAAAGTTTGAATCTTTTTCGTAGTCTTGTATCCGCTTGTTACTGTAATGTGTTTTTCCTGACTTTCTTTTACGCATTCTCTTGGCATTTCCATTGAGGCTTTCTAGGGTTTTGTTGTTGCTTCTAGTTGTTTTTCCTGTCTGATATCGATAGAGAATCTGCCTCTGTTTCTTGCTTTATTTTGAGATTTCTTTTTGATTCTGACAAAGTTTTGCACCTTTTGATGATTTCTATTTGGCGTGTTTGGTGTTAGTGCTTGCTCTTTGCTGATGATTTTTTGCTCGATTTCGAAAAAGTTTGCGCCTTTGCTGTTTTTCCGCTGATAAACTATAGGAGGGTGGATCTTTGTTTTCTGGATTTTATTTTGATGAGTGTCGGGATGTCGGTTGTAGAAATAACTTAAAGACCTTGCTTTGTTTACTGCCTCCAAGGGATGCCCCAAGACCTTTGTCTTAAGTTTTGGGGTTTTCCCTTTTTGTTTATCCGTCTGTCGAGATGTTTTGCCCTCTGTCCGAGATGTTTTTGAGTAATCCATTCTTCTTTTCTTTTGTAGGATTTAGTTGACCTCATGTCTTCCCGAAATAACGTTGTAGAGATGCCTTCCCAGGTTCCCGCGGGTATGGCCGATTGGGTGGACTCCATGGTTCTCATGTGTGTCTCGCTGGTTGATTCTGAATTTTGTGCTCAGCTTAGGCAGTTTCACAGTGTCTGTAGTAATTCTGGTGATGAGAAGAACTATGAACTTGTCCCTCCCTCTTCTGATGAGAGAGTCTGCTTTTCAACTCGGGTTGTTGATGGTCACCCTTTCTTTTATACTTATGATTTTTTCTTTGGTCAGCTGGGTATCACCCTTCCTTTTACCAAATTTGAAACCGACCTGTTATGGTCTTGTAATGTTGCCCCTTCTCAACTTCACCCCAATTCCTGGGGTTTCATAAAAATTTTCCAATTGCTGTGCAATGGCTTTGGTATTCCTGCTTCCCAGTCTCTCTTTTTCTATCTGTTTGTCTTGACTAAGCCCGGTGTGGTAAAAAAAAAGTCAGCTTGGGTCTCCTTTCGTTCTACCCAGGGAAAGAAGGTTTTCTCTATGTTTGACGAGTCATTCCGTGATTTTAAAAACTACTTTTTCAAGGTCCGAGCTGTTGAAGGAGCTCGGCCCTTTTTTCTGGATGAAAATGATGAACCTGCTTTTCCCATGGAATGGCAAAAAGACATGAGGGTCTCCAGGTATTCGTGGGAGATGTTGGATGATGCTGAGTGAGCCTTTGTGACTATCCTGGAAGAACGCTGGGGTCAAGCTCCCCATCTCGACACAAATAAATTTCTAACCAATCCTTCTCTTCTTCAAACTGAACTTGGTATCTTTGCATAATCTTTTATTATCCGTGTATGTTGCTTGTAGCTGTCTTTCCGACTTGCCTGACCTGTAACTGATTTTCTGTTTTATTTGCAGAGGCAATGAAGAATAGTGAATACATGAAAGCTTTTAAGAGGGCGCAGAGGGCAACTACTGCCAGAAATGTTGCTGCCAAGGCGGCTGGGGAGGGATCCTCCCAAGTGCGCGAGAAGCCATCAGTGCAGAGTTCCACCGAGGTGAAGAAAGTGATCCCTACACCCCGAGTTCGTTTGGTAGATCCTCACGTTACCTCTGCTGCTCCTTCTGTTGCTCCTCCCAATAAAAAAACAAAAGACTATTGAACCCTTTGACCTCGATGCTCCTGATTTTAATGCTATTGAATTCGTGGATCAACAAATCGGTCCCTACGGCGCTCTCTCCATGGATGATGTGTCCATCCTCCATTACTTGGAATTCATGGCCCGAAATCATGTGAAGATGGCGTATATGTCGGCTGCCATATATCGGACTGCTCAGAATCTCCCTCTCTACGCTACTAAAGCGTTTATGGAGGAGGCAAAACAAGAGTTTGATCGGATGAAGGAGTTAAAGGAGGAGCTTGAGACGAAGGTAGCCAAGTTGGAGAAGGACTTGAAGAATGAGGAGGCGAGTTCTCAGTCGTTGGCGGCTTCTTTGAGGTTGGCTGAGGATGCAGTCCTGATGCACAAGGAGAGTTACCTTTCATCTTATCGGGAGGTGATGCGCCTGAGGGGGGAGCTTGACAGTGTTCGGGAAGATTATGCTGAGCTCCAAAGTCATCTTGTTGGCAGCGTGACTGCTGCTTATGAGAACTTGAGGGAGCAAGTTTAGGTCATTGCTCTCGAAGCCGACCTCACCCTTTTTAGCCTGGATAATGTAGTCAGGGATGGCAAGATTGTCCCTGATGATGAGGGTGATGATGATGATTTTGTTCCTCCCCCTGTGTCCTCTACCAAAGTGCCGACCTCTTCGGTTCCTCCTGCTGTGCCCGACTCAGATTGTCAGATCCTGAATCGGGAGGATGGAACTGTGGATGCTGTGCCGATTCAGACTCGCCCTCCTTCTCCTTGTCCTGATGCTGCCGAGAAAGCTCCCGATGCTTGTTGATCTCTTCTTGAAAATTTGTGTAGTTGGCCCGGCTTGTGGGCTCGTTTAGAACTTTTTATTTATTTGCTGACGCTTCCTAGTTGCTTGTCTAGCAACTTTTTATTTTGAAAAACAAAAGGTAATTTGTTATCTCTTTGTGGTAGGTTTTGGTGGCCTTCGAAGCCTTGTAACTTTATAGAGTAGAAGCAGTTGTTTGACTTGACATTTTTTTTGTTTTTCTATTGATGTTCGAAATCATGCTGCTCGACCTCCTTGGGTTACTTTGCTTTATTTGCTTGTATCTTGGATCTTTTGAGCCTTGTGATTGTATAGATCCAACTTGTTACTCGGTTTTCTGTGTTTGTAACCGATTCCTTTGCGTTGGTCCCCTTCTAAGTTATTTTCGTAGTCCTCTTTTTTGGATCTTTGTCAGATCTCTTTCAAGGACTATTTTGATAACTTTTTAGTAGTAGGAGTTCGACTTGGTTATATCGGTCTCCTTTAAGTTATTTTTTGTAGTCCTCTTTCTTGGATCTTTGTCAGATCTCTTTCAGGGACTCTTTTGATAACTTTTTAGTAGTAGGAGTCCGACTTGGTTATATCGATCTCCTTTAAGTTATTTTTTGTAGTCCTCTTTCTTGGATCTTTGTCAGATCTCTTTCAGGGACTACTTTGATAACTTTTTAGTAGTAGGAGTCCAACTTGGTTATAACTTGGTTTGACTTGGTTCGACTTCTTAATGTTCGACCAGTCTTTAAGTTATTATTTTAGCGATCCGTAAGACCTCGTCAGGTTCTTTTTAAGATCACTTTCGATAACTTCTTACATTATTCTATGTTCATCTTTGCCGATTTGTAGAAAGTGGTTGTCATCTCTAGATCGTCCTTTGGGTGAATCGCGTTTTCACCTTTATCGGACGGTTGTCTTTATCGTGATCGTGCAGTGAAATTCTTTTTCACTTTCTGCCGATCTGTTGCTTTATAATCGGATGATGAATGCTTTAGATTAATGCGTCTTGAAATCTTTGTAGAATATCTAAAATATATTTTATTTAAAGGAAAAGTGCAGATAGATACATATGGGATTGTCTGAGTCTCAACTTGGTGCCTCATTAAAAAACCTTTTCAGGAAAAAGAGTACATCCAATGATGAGATCTTTTATCTCTTCTTAACTGTAGTACCTTCTTAGGTTGCAAGCGTGCCACGACCTAGGAAGCTCTTGTCCATCGAGCTCAGACAGTCTGTAGTAGCCCTTTCCGAGTACTTCTACAACTCGGTAGGGTCCTTTCCAGTTTGTTGCCAGCTTTCCTTCTCCTGGTCGAGTTGTTCCGATATCATTTCGGATTAGGATGAGATCATTCTCTGCAAAACTTCTCGGTACTACCTTTTGATTATATCTGGAAGCCATTCGGCGCTTTAGAGCTTCTTCCCTGATCTGAGCTCTTCTCTCTGAAGTTGGGAGTTTGCTCCCTCATTGTAGCGAACTAGTCTGGGCGACCCTTCCTCAATTTCTACTGGAATCATCGCCTCTATTCCGTATGCTAATCGGAAGGGGGATTCCTTCGTGGTGGAATGTGGCGTTGTTCGATATGCCCATAAGACCTGTGGAAGCTCTTCTTCCCAGGCTCCCTTTGCATCTTGTAATCTCCATTTTAATCCGGCCAGTATGACTTTGTTAGCAGCTTCGGCCTGTCCGTTGGCTTGTGGATGTTCAACGGAGGTGTATTGGTGCTTTATATTCAAATCAGCTACTAGTTTTCTGAAGCCTGCATCTGTGAATTGAGTGCTATTGTCTGTGGTTATTGAATATGGAACCCCGAACCTTGTGACAATGTTTCTATATAAGAATTTCCGGCTTCTTTGAGCGGTGGCATTGGCTAGGGGCTCTGCCTCGATCCACTTTGTAAAGTAATCTACCCCTACTATGAGGAATTTAACTTGTCCTGATCCCTGTGGGAAGGGGCCGAGAAGATCGAGTCCCCATTTTGCAAACGGCCAAGGCGAGGTCACGCTGATGAGCTCTTCTGGCGGGGCGACGTGAAAGTTGGCATGTTTCTGACATGGTGGGCATGTCTTTACAAATTCTGTGGCTTCTTTCTATAGAGTCGGCCAATAAAATCCCGCCCGGAGTACTTTTTTGGCGAGAGCTCGTGCTTCGAGATGATTGCCACAAATACCGCCGTGTATTTCTTCTAGCACTTCCCTTGTGTTGGAGGTCGGCACGCATTTTAGTAAAGGTGTTGAGATTTCTCTTTTATACAGGATGTTGTTTATGATGGTGTAGTATTGTGCCTCCCTTTTTAATCTCTTTGCCTCCTTTTCTTCTGTAGGGAGTGTCCCTGTTTTGAGGTAGTTGGTTATAGGGGTCATCCATCCTTGGTCCTGACTTGTTATAGTCAGGACTTTTTCCTCTTTCGAGATTGACGGGTTCTATAACATTTCCTGGATGAGGCTTCTATTGTTACCCCCTGGTTTGGTGCTGGCTAGTTTTGAGAGTGCATCAACTCGGGCATTTTGTTCGCGGGGTATGTGGCAGATCTTATACTCCCCGATTCGTCCGAGCTGTTCCTTGGTTTTATCCAAATGCTTTTTCATGGTGGGATCTTTGGCTTGGTAGCTCCCTATTATTTGTGATGTGACCACTTGTGAATTGCTGTAAATGTTGAGTTTTTGAGCTCCGATCTCTTTAGCCAGCTTTAAACTAGCTAATAATGCTTCATATTCCACCTGGTTGTTTGAGGCCGGGAACCCAAACTTAAGGGAAAGCTCAACTTGGGTTCCTTGGTTGCTTTCTATTAATACGCCTGCGCCGCTTCCAGTTTTATTTGAAGAACCATCCACATAAAGGTTCCATTCTATGGGGGTTTCTAGGGCATCTGTGAATTCTGCGATAAAGTCAGCTAGATATTGTGATTTGATTGCCGTCTGAGCTTCATATTGGAGATCAAACTCTGACAACTCGACTGCCCATTGTAAAATTCTATGTGCTAGATCCGTTTTCTGCAATATTCCTTTTATGGGCTGGTTAGTTCGAACCTTAATGGTGTGAGCCTGGAAGTACGGGCGGAGTCGTCGAGATGTTAGAATAAGAGTGTAGGCAAATTTTTCTATTTTCTGATAGTTCAGCTCGGATCCCTGTAGTGCCTTGCTAATGAAGTAGACAGGTTGTTGCCCATTTTCGTCTTCTCTGACTAGTGCCGAGGCTATTGCCCGGTAACCTACTGCGAGATACAATATGAGCGGTTCTCCTTCTCGTGGTCGGAATAGGATAGGTGGCCGTCCTAAGAACTCCTTGAAGTCTTGGAAGGCTTGCTCACATTCTGTCATCCATTCGAACTGCTTTCCCTTTCTTAACGTAGCGTAGAAGGGGAGGGATTTTATCACAGCTCCTGCTAAGAATCGGGATAGGGCGGCCAATCTCCCGTTGAGTTGTTGTACTTCTTTGACACAGGTTGGGCTCTTCATGTTGAGTATGGCTTGACATTTGTCTGGATTTGCTTCAATTCCCTTTGTGTGAGCATGAAACCTAAGAATTTGCCTGCTTCTACTGCGAAGGTGCATTTTGCGGGATTGAGTCGCATGTTGTGCTTCCTTATGGTGTCGAACACTTGAGCCAGGTCGGATAATAATGTATCTTCGCTCTATGTCTTTAACAACATGTCGTCCACATAAACTTCAATGATTTTTCCGATGTGATCTGAGAAGACTTTATTCATTAGCCTTTGATAAGTAGCTCCTGCGTTCTTGAGACCGAAAGGCATCACGATGTAGTAGTAGTTTGCCTTTGGTGTTAAGAACGAGGTCTTTTCTTAATCTGGTGGATACATGGGGATTTGGTTGTATCCCAAATATGCATCCATAAACAAGAGGTATCTGTATCCGGAGGAAGCATCTACCAGAGCATCGATGCTTGGGAGTGGGTATAGATCTTTTGGGCAGGCTTTGTTGAGATCGGTGTAATCGGTGCACATTCGCCACTTCCCATTTGATTTTTTCACAAGACGACGTTAGCTAGCCATAGTGGGTAGTTGACTTCTCTTATAAATCCTGCCTCCAGTAGTGCTTGTACTTGTTCTTCCACAGCTTTGGATCGTTCTGGCCCAAGTTTCCTTCGTCTCTGCTGCACTGGCCGAGATCCTGGGTAGACCGCCAACTTGTGGCACATTAGCTTAGGGTCTATGCCTGGCATGTCTGCGGCTTTCCATGCGAAGAGATCGACATTATCTCGTAAGAATTGTATCAGTAATTCTTTTGAGTCTCCTCTTAGGATCGTGCCAATATTGGTTATTTTATCCGAGGTGTCTCCAATTTGAATCTTCTCTATCTCGCCTTCTGTTTCTGGACAGAGTTCTTCTCGTTGCTGGGCTCCGCCCATTTCAATTATATGAAACTCTTCTCCTTTGCCTCTGAGGTTTAGGCTTTCGTTATAACAGCAACGTGCCATCTTTTGGTCAGCTTTTATCGTGGTTATCCCTTTCGGAGTTGGGAATTTCATACATAGGTATGGGGTGGAGACTATTACGCCGAGTTAGTTGAGTGTTGTCCGACCTATGAGAGCATTGTAAGCTGAACTTACATCGACTACGATGTAATCTATTTTGAGGGTCCTGGATTGGTCCCCTTTTCCGAAGGTTGTATGTAGTGGTATGTATCCTAGTGGTCGAACCGGGGTATCTCCTAACCTGAACAGACTGTTTGGATATGCTTTAAGTTCTTTTGCTTCTAAGCCGAGTTTATCAAAGGCTGTTTTGAATAAGATGTCGGCAGAACTCCCTTGGTCTATTAAGGTGCGGTGTAGGTTGGCGTTTGCCAATATGATGGTGATAACCATGGGATCGTCATGTCCTGTGATGACGCCCGATGCGTCTTCCTTAGTGAATGTTATCGCTGGGATGTTGAGCGCTTCTTCCTCTCCTTCGACATGATATACTTCTTTGAGATATCTTTTGCGAGAGGTTTTGGAGATCCCTCCTGCTGCGAATCCACCATTTATCATGTGGACATGTCTTTCTGGTGTCCAAGGTGATCGTTCTGTTCGTTCGTCATCCTCGTCCCTTCGTCTTTTTCTTTGGTCATCATCTCAGGTAGCCAGAAATCGATCTAATCTTGCTTTTCTCACTAATTTTTCTATGATATTCTTTAAGTCGAAGCACTCGTTGGTGGAGTGCCCTCGAACTCGATGGTATTCACAATATTCCTTCCGGTTTTTCCCTCCCCTTTTGCCTTTGAGTAGTCGCGCTGGGGGATTTTCTCTGTGTGGCAGACTTCTTTGTATACATCGACCAGGGATGCCCTGAGAGGGGTGTAATTATGGTACTTTTTTATTTTCTCCCCCTGTCAATCTTCTTTCTTTTTGGATTCCTTGTCTTTATCTCAGTAGGTGCTCCCAGATTTTGAGGTTTCTCCCAACCAAGCGTTTTCTTCCATGTTGATGTATTTTTCTGCTCGCTCCTGTACTTCGTCTAATGAGATAGGGTACTTCTTTGATATAGATTGGATAAATGGTCCCTCTCGTAGGCCATTGATGAGTCCCATGATGGCGGCCTCTGTTGGTAAGCTTTGTATGTCCATGCATGTTTTGTTGAATCTTTCCATGTAGTTGCGGCGGCTCTCCCGATCTCCTTGCTTGATCCCTAGTAGACTGGGGGCGTGCTTGGCTTTATCTTTCTGGATGGAGAATCGGACCAGGAACTTTTTGGCCAGGTCATCGAAGTTTGAGATGGACTTTAGAGGTAAGTTGTCGAACCATCGGATTGCTGTCTTCGTGAGAGTTGTTGGGAAAGCTTTTCAGCGAACGGTGTCTGAGGCGTCGGTAAGGTACATTCTGCTTCTGAAATCGCTGAGATGGTGGTTGGGATCTGTGGTACCGTCATATAAAGTCATATCTGGGAGTTTAAAGTCCTTTGGGATTTTGGTTTTCATGATCTCCCTGGTGAATGGATCCTGTTCTTTACGTGAGCTTTCCTCAGGAGTGATCCGAGGGGCCTTCGATTTGAGATCGGCTTCTAATTGCTGTAATTTTTCTTCCAACTCTCGACGTCGCCGTACCTCTCTTTGTAGATCCTTTTCAATTTCTCGTTGTTGTTGGGTTTCTTTTTCAAGTTGTTTCAAGCGATCTTGAAGAGCTTCTATTGCTCCCGGTTTAGACGTATTTTTGTCTCCATTGGATTCTAGGGTGTCTTCTAGTGGGGTGTCCGTATTTTTGTGCGGCGTTCTGTTTTCTAGATCTAAATCGTGGTCGTTGTCACGGTTATCCGCCATGGTGATGGGATGACTTCCAGGTTCCCCGGCAACGGCGCCAATGTTCTGAGGGTTACCGGAAACTGGAGGTCGATCTCGGATGAGATCGTCTGTACTGGTCAGAGATGACGTGTCCAGCTGGCTGATGGCGGCCGGAGCTGTTTTGTCCGACTTGTTGGATTGACTGCACTGCTGATCCTCGGCCACCGGAGGGTGGGGGTACCTGCAAGAGACTCCGATGCTTAAGTTAGCACGGGTATTAAGCAAGTTTTTAGTAGAATCAGAGTATGAGTTATACCTGGGTGTTCCAGTGTATTTATAATAGTTGAGGTCAGCTTATCTTCAAGGGAACCCCCCTTATCTCCATAGGCTTGGACGACCTTTGGATTTGGGTCGTGTTCCTCTACTTGGGCCCTTTATGGGCTTTCCTGTCGATTTAGCCGAGTTCTTTAAGAAGAAGTCGGTCCGCTTGACCTGAAGAGGTCGGTCGCTTTGTCGTTAATCAACCCAGGTCGGATAGCTCGACGCTAGGGTATGAACAGATATGATTTGGGAATTGTTCATACCCTGGGTCGAGCTATCCGACCCGGGATGTTTAGCAACAAGGCGACCGACCTCTTCAGGTCCAACTATCCGACCTCTTCTTAAAAAGCTCGGCCAAACTACCAGGAAAGCCTAGTAAAGGGCCCAAATAGAGGAACACAACCCAAGTCCAAAGGCAGTCCAAGCCTATAGAGATAAAGGCGGTTCCCTTGAAGATATGCTGACCTAACCCAAAGATAAGATAAGATAAGATAAGTAACTAACTTATCTTATCTAAGAAGGTCAGCCCACGCTATTATAAATACACTGGAGCACCCAGGTATAACTCATACTCTGATTATACTAAAAACCTGCTTAATACCCTTGCTAACTTAAGCATCGGAGTCCCTTGCAGGTACCCCCCATCCTTCGGTGACAAAGGATCAGCATGCAGCCAAGCTCGACAAGTCGGATACGATAGCTCCGGCCGCCAATCACAGCCAGACATGTCATCTCCAATCAGCACAGAAGATCTCGTCCGAGATCGTCCTACGGTTTCAGGTAACCCTCGGAGCATTGGCGCCGTTGCTGGGGACCTGGAAGTCATCCCATCACCATGGCGGACGACCATGACAACGACCACGATTCAAATCTAGAGGATAGAACGCCGCACAAAAATGCGGACACTACACCGAAAGATACCCCGGAATCTAATGGGGACAAAAACTCACCAAATCTGGGAGCAATAGAGGTGCTTCAAGATCGTTTAAAGCAACTTGAAAAAGAAGCCCAACATCAGCGAGAAGCTGGGATGGATCTACAAAGGGAGATAAGGCAACGCCGAGAATTAGAAGATAAACTTCTAAAACTCGAAGCCGATCTCAAAGCCAAAGCTACTCGATCCACCCATGAGGACAACTCTCGCAAGGATCAAGATCCATTCACTAGGGAAATCATGAAGACCAAAATCCCTAAGGACTTCAAATTTCCGGACATGATTCTGTATGATGGCACTACAGATCCCGGCCATCATCTCAGCAATTTCAAAAGTAGAATGTATCTCACCGACGCCTCAGATGCAGTTCGGTGCAAAGCCTTTCCAACTACTTTAACAAAGACAGCAATCAGGTGGTTCGACAATCTACCTCCTAGGTCCATCTCAAGCTTTGACGACTTAGCCATGAAGTTTCTAGCCAGATTCTCCATCCAAAAAGATAAGGCTAAACACGCCCCAAGTCTTTTAGGAATTAAGCAAGGAGATCGGAAAAGTCTTCGCAGTTACATGGAAAGATTCAAAAAAACATGCTTGGACATACAAAGCCTACCAACAGAGGCTGCCATTATGGGCCTCATCAATGGCTTGCGAGAGGGACCTTTTAGTCAATCTATATCGAAAAAATACCCTACATCTCTGAACAAAGTGCAAGAACGAGCAGAGAAGTACATCAACATGGAGGAAAACTCTCGACTAGGAGAGACCTCAAAATCTGGATTCACCTATCCCTCCCGGGATAAGGATAAAGAGTCCAAAAAGAAGGAAGATCGACATGGGGAAAAGATAAAAAAAAAACCACAATTACACCCCTCTTCGGGTGTCCCTTGTGGATGTCTACAGAAAAGTTTGCCACACTAAAAAAATACCCCCAGCTCGAGCACTCAAAGGCAAAAAAGGAGGAGGAAATCGGACCGAATATTGTGAATATCATCGAATCCACAGACATTCCACCAACAAATGTTTTGACTTAAAAAATGTCATAGAAAAATTGGTAAGAGAGGGAAAACTAGATCGGTACCTCGCCACCCAGGATGATGAACAAAGAAAAAGAAGAAGAGACGAAGATGTCGGACGAACCGAGCGATCGCCTCGCACACCAGAAAGACACGTCCACATGATACACAGCGAATTTGCAGGAGGAGGAATCTCTAAGTCATCTCGCAAAAGATATTTCAAAGAAGTATATCATGTTGAGGTGAAAGAGGAAGCACTCGACATCCCCGCAATCACCTTCACAAAAGAAGACGCATCCAGTATCATCTTAGGACACGATGATCCCATGGTCATCACTATTATACTGGCAAACGCAAATCTCCATCGCACACTGATAGACGAAGGGAGCTCCACCGACATCTTGTTCAAAACTGCCTTCGACAAGCTCAGCCTGGAAGAAAAAGAACTTAGAGCATATCCAAACAGTCTGTTCGGACTGGGAGATACCCCAGTTCAACCACTTGGATACATCTCACTACACACTACCTTCGTAAAAGGAAACCAATCTAGAACACTCAAGATAGACTACATCATGATCGACGTGAGTTCAGCGCAATAGTCTCAACTCCACATTTATGCATGAAATTCCCAACTGCAAAAGGGATAGCTACAATAAAAGTAGATCAGAAGATGGCGCGCCGCTGTTACAACAAAAGTCTAAACCTCAGAGGCAGAGGAGAGGAATTCCACACAATCAAACTGGGGGGAGTTCAGAGGTGAAAAGAACTCCGCCCACAACCCGGAGGTGAAGTAGAGAAAATCCAGATCGGAGACACCCCGGACAAAACAACGAATATTGGTACGATTCCCAGAGGAGACATAAAAGAATTACTCGTACAGTTCTTACGAGATAACGTCGACCTCTTTGCATGGAAAGCTGCAGACATGCCAGACATAGACCCCAAATTAATATGACACAAGTTGGCGGTCAACCCAGAATCTTGGCCAGTACAACAGAGACAGAAAAAGCTCAGACCAGAACGATCCCAAGCTGTGGAAGAGCAGGTACAAGCTCTACTGGAGGCAGGATTCATAAGAGAAGTCAAGTACCCATTATGGCTAGCTAACGTTGTAACAACCCTGATTTTCGAGTACGCGAGATCTTTTCTGAAGGCACAGATTTCTCTGGAAAATCAGTAAGGGGAACACCTCTTATATATCATAAAGTATCTCAATCATCATTTTCATTATGTCATCCTTAAGCTAGAACCTCTTCTGAGGCAAGCTCAATAACGCAATCGCGAAGAACCTTGTTTTTGAACCGTATCGGTTAGGAGTTTTGATTCTGTTTTTCGTAAATAGTCTCAGTTTGACGAACCGGACTCGATTCATGAGAGAAGAGAGATAATAGAATAATATTATCATTATATTAGTATTAGAAGATGCTTGAATGATATTATAATATTACCTGGTCTGTTTTAGTTAAAAATAGGAAATCGGTTTAACCGGGTTCACAATTTACTGGTGCAGCTTAGCACCAGCACTCTCCGATGACGTTAGCAATGCTAAGGCCTCATTATACATGTTTTATTCTCATAAAAAATATGTTACTAGTGTCATTTATGCTAGTAGCTCAGAAAATAATTTTTAGAGATGTTTTTACAAGTGTTCCGATACATCTAGTTTTAGTAGTCATACACCTGAGATATTTTAATATTATTTTAACCCACCTCCAAGACAACCAATCACAACTCACCTTACACCCCCAAAACACTCCAAGACTGGTCATTTACTCCCTTTGGCCGAAATTAAAAGGAGAGAAAAGAGAGAAAACTTCATGAACACTTAATCTTCAAAGCTTGATTTCTTCTGAACCAAAACTCAAATCAAAACTCTGATTTCACCAAAATGATCCTCTCTTCTTCCTCTACATAACCATGTAACTTATCAAGGATGGAAATAAGGTGAGATGGCTGTCTCCCTCCAATTTAATTTCGGTTTTCAAGGAAAACCATGCAAAACATGTGTTTTCTTGATGTTCTTCCTTAGGAATCATGCATAACTTGACTTGAGGGCCAAGAAACGTAAATTTCCAGCAAGTCTAAGGTGAGATATCTCTTCCTAACATACTGGGTGAGATTTGGTCAGTTGAGAGTTTTTGGATTTAAAGTTGTTTTTGATGTGATTTAGGAGGAAAAAGTGCTTAAGGACCACCTGAAAGTCTAACTGAATTAGGAGCAGCAAAACCAGGTAGGTGATGCCAGGGCATCTTGGCCAATTTCACTGACCTTTTCTTTATTGTTTTTAGGGTAGTTTCATGCATTTTCTTAGGGAATAAGCAAGTTTTGGGTAGAATTTCACTTACATCTTGATTCAAGCATACATTGTGCAGTTTACATGATTTCATGAGAATTTTGCATGAATTTAATGACAAATTGGATGATACATTTCCCATGACTAGGACTAGAGCTTTGATGCACTTTATTGCTTAATTTCAGGACAAAGGAAGCAAGGAAGAACCACGTTAGTAGCCATGTTATTCTAACTAACGTGACCTCTAACGTGGAATGGGAGCTAACTTGCAAAGTTAATGAGAAAAGTAATCACAAATAACGCCCTCGAACACATAATAGCCCACGTTAAGAGTCACGTTAACTAAGTTAACGTGAACTCTAACATGGAAGAAAGAAATGAAGCCAACGTTAGTGACACTTACCTTTGTCACTAACGCTGGACCAAGCTCACAATTGGCCACGTTAAGAGCCACGTTAACTCCGTTAACGTGCACTCTAACGTTGAGAAGCAAAAGAGAAGCCAACGTTAGTAACACTTACCTTTGTCACTAACGTTGAGCTAAGCCACAATGAGCCACATTAACTCCCACGTTAACTTAGTTAACGTGGAAGATAACGTGGAGGGTGCAAGAATCGCCAATGTTAGTGACACTCACCTTTCTCACTAACGTTGGAATGAGCCAATGTGAGCAACGTTAACTCCCACGTTAACTTAGTTAACGTGGAAGTTAACGTGGATAAGGGAATGATGAGCCAACGTTAGTGACACTCACCTTTGTCACTAACATTGTTAATGGCTATCATTGCTACGTTAGAAGCCACGTTAACCTAGTTAACGTGGACTCTATCGTGGGAAGTAGGGGCACATTGGAACGTTAGTGACAAAGGTAAGTGTCACTAATGTTCTCGAAGGATTGGCAAGCTTACGTTAAGAGCCACGTTAACCTAGTTAACGTGGACTCTAATGTAGGGGGAAGGGAAGACTTTCAACGTTATTGGGAAAGGTGAGTCCCAATAACGTGTGCGAAGGACCAAGAGGCAACGTTAGTGGTCACGTTAGTGCCACCAACGTTGAAGTTAACGTGGACCATCCCTGGGTGAGGAACGTTAGTGAAAACGGTGATTGTCACTAACGTTCTCGAACCCACACTCTCACTTAACGTTAACGCCACTAACGTCCTGAGCTAAACACCCTGCCTACTTCACACTTTCTCTCTGCAGGTAAAGCTAAGCCCACTGTAGAAGATAACTGCTTCAAACTCAAGATCCAAAGGCCCATATCCAAGACTCGAAAAACCAACTAGAAGATCAGAAGAGTAGTATATATAGGGGTCGTTTTGAATTAGGAAAAAAGAGCTTTTTGGGGGATTGGAAATTGGGAATTACTCTCTGTATAATTTACTTTCTCTGCACTTCTAGTTCTAATTTTCATGATGTATTCTCCATCTTTGTTTTCTATTTCTAGAGCTATGAACAACTAAACCCCTTTCATTGGGTTAGGGAGATCTATTGTAATTTGATGGATCAATACTAGTTTTCATTACTCTTCTTCTATCTTTTCTCTTGATTTTACTAGAAAGCTTTCAACCTTCATCCAATTGGGTAGTTATCTTGGAAAAGAAGCTATTCATACTTGGATCTCTTCTGAAACTTGGAAAAGGAATGAAGAGATCATGCTAGAAATGTTTTCTCATGTTGGACCAAATTGGGTTTCGTTGGATATGGTGACTATAATCCTACTAACACTTGATTTGGGAATGCATGTGGTATAATCAGTGACCATACTTCATCTCTTCTCATGAGCAATTGACCAAGAAATTGGCTATTGATCAAGATTTGAGAGATTGAATTGCCAAGGAATTGGAATTCGATCACTTAAGATTGCCAAGGAGATCAATGAATGCATTGATTGAGGAAGAGATGAAAATGAATTTGATCCGGAGAATGCAACATCTCCTAAGCCCAATGAATCCATATCTCTGATCTTACCCATTCTCTTTAATTTCTGCAATTTACTTTTACGAGCATCTTCCCCATTCCCATTTAAATTCTGTAATTTACCTTCCGCCATTTACTTTCAGCTCTTTACTTTCGGCATTTACATTTTCTGCTATTTACTTTCTCGCCATTTAATTTCCTGCAACACTCAAACCAAATCCTGCTTCGCTCAACTAGAACATTCCTCTAATTAAAGTTGCTTGACCAATCAATCCCTGTGGGATTCGACCTCACTCTATTGTGAGTTTTTACTTGACGACAATTCGGTACACTTGCCGAAGGAAAATTGTTGAGAGACAAGTTTTTCGTGTGGATCAAGTTTATGGTGCCGTTGCCGGGGATTGATTTTGTATCAACAATGATTAAATTGGAGGATAACTAGATTGAGCATATTTTTTTTCTTTTGTTTGATTTAAGTTCATTTGAGTAATTTACTTTCTGTTCAGTTATTTTCTTCCCTTCCCACTACCTATTTTCTTAGTTGTTTACGATTCAGTCCACTAACCCACTAACTGTTTGATATATTGCATCACTCACACTAACAGCATTTCTAACAAGAATAGTCTCTGCATTTAGTTCCTTGGTTGTTCCTTATTGGTTGTATGACAGGGAGAAAAAGCAGGGCTTCAACTTCATTTGATTCTGAACCTGAGAGGACCTTCCTTAGATTAAGGAGGGAAGTAAGAGGAAAGAGAGTAGTTGGTGCTGAGGAAGAGGAAGAATATTTTGAACCAGACATGGATGAAAACATGGAGAACCATCATGAAGAAGAGGCTCACAACCATGGCAGAGAGGGTCTAGCAAATCATGCTGGGCAAGAGAGAAGAGTTCTGGGTTCTTACATCAACCCAAACCCAGGAAACTGTGGGAGTAGCATCCAAAGGCCAACCATACATGCCAACAACTTTGAACTAAAGTCACAGCTCATCACCCTTGTTCAGAACAACTGTTCATTCGGAGGGAGTGTCCAAGAAGACCCCAATCAATATCTAACCACCTTCCTGAGGATATGTGATACTGTGAAGTCTAATGGTGTTCATCCTGACACCTATAGACTACTTTTGTTCCCTTTCTCACTCAAGGACAAGGCATCTAAATGGCTGGAATCCTTCCCAAAGGAGAGTTTAGCAACCTGGGAAGATGTGGTAAACAAATTCTTGGCAAGATTCTATCCCTCTCAACGGATTAATAGGCTGAGAGCTGAGATGCAAACATTCAGGCAGCAGGATGGTGAGACTCTATATGAAGCATGGGAGAGGTTTAAGGACTTGACAAGAAGGTGTCCACCAGATATGTTCAATGAATGGGTGCAGCTACACATTTTCTATGAAGGCCTTTCTTATGAATCAAAGAAGGCAGTAGACCATTCATCCGGGGGATCTCTGAACAAGAAGAAGACCATTGAAGAAGCCATAGATGCCATTGAAACTGTAGCTGAGAATGACTACTTCTATGCTTCTGAAAGAGGCAACACTAGAGGAGTGATGGAGCTGAACAATGTGGATGCACTGCTGGCCCAAAATAAGCTTATTACCAAGCAGCTGGCTGACCTCACCAAGAAGATGGAGAGGAACCAAGTGGCAGCAATCACCACCTCATCAGCAACCCAAGACGGAGTGAATGCTGAGGCAGAGGAGGAGCAAGAACAAGCCAATTACATTGGAAACTCGCCCAGGCAAACCCATGATCTATACTCCAAAACCTACAACCCTGGATGGAGGAATCACCCAAACTTTGGGTGGGGAAATCAACAAGATCAAAACCAAGATCAGAGACGTCACAACCCCAACAACCATGCAGCTCACCAACATTCCACACAAAGATCATATCAACACCACCCTAACAACACCTCTCCACATCCATACCAAAACCAGAATAACCAAACTCACCCCTCCACTCTCAACTCACCCTCATCTGAAGATAGACTCTCCAAAATTGAGACTATGCTTGAGGGCATATGCAAAGAGATTCAAGATAATAAGGTATTCAAAGAGGAGGTGCGAGCTAGCATCAAGAACCAGGAAGACACCATCAAGAGGCTGGAATTTCAAGTGGGATACTTATCTGAAAAGATTCCCAAACCTACTGATAGCTTCCCAAGTGACACAGAGAAAAATCCAAGAGGTAAAAGCAAAGAAAGTCAGATGGGAAGATTGCAAGATGGTTACTACAAGTAATAAGGAGACTGAGGAAAAGCAAAACAAGCCATTAGAACAACTTGGAGAGACATCAGCAGAAAAACAGGAAAAAGATCGCCAAGAACCCAAAACTTTACAAAAGGAGCTGACACAGAAGGAGCTGCTGAAACTATATGCACCTTTTCCCCAATTACTCAATGGTGCTGTAGAGAAGAGAATATACTCAAGGTTTCTTGACCTGTTTCAATCCCTCCATGTAAACATACCATTCATCAAGGCCCTTCAACAAATGCCCTTATACATCAAGTATATGAAGGAGCTGCTGACCAAGAAAAGCTCACTCAAGGGAGGACAAACAATAGTGATGAATAAGGAATGCAGTGCTCTCATTCAACCAGAGTTGCCTATAAAAAGGAAGGACCCAGGGAGTTTTCACATTCCCTGTGCAATAGGAGAAACACTGCTTGATAGAGCACTTTGCGATTTGGGAGCAAGCATCAACTTAATGCCTTTATCCCTTATGAAGAGGCTGCAGATCAATGAGATAATGCCCACAGATGTAGTCATCAGGCTGGCTGACAAACCTCAAAAACAAGCAATAGGAGTGGTGGAAAACATGTTAATAAAGGTTGGGAAATACTTTCTTCCCACAGACTTTGTCATCTTAGACATGGAAGAGAGTCACACTCACCCAATCATATTGGGAAGACCATTCCTAGCTACAGCCAGAGCACTCATAGATGTGGAGCGAGGGGAGCTAATTTTGAGGATCCATGATGAATAGCTCAGCTTCAATGTCTTCAAACTCTCACAAGAAACAGATCAAGAGAACAAAGAACCAAGCAAAGATCATAATGAGATACCGAGGGAAGAAGCAAGCACTGAAGCACAAACAACACCTCTGGGAAACCCCTTAGTTGATGAACAAGGAACTCAGCAGCTGTCACAGCTTAAGGAAAATCAGGAGGAACCTAAACCACCAGAGTCATGTGAGACCAACAACAAAATTTCCTTAGAAGAAGAGGTCACAAAGAGCAAGGCATCATCAAAAGGGACAAAGAAGAAGGCACCAAGGAGGTGGAGGAATAAGAAGATCCCTACAGAGGACTTTTCTCCGGGGGATAAAGTGATCTCAGCCTACTTCTCAGGTATTCCACCTCATCACCCCACTATCCCATCTCAGTTACCTAAGGTCTTCACCATTAACAGAGTTCTTTCCTTAGAACATGTGGAGATCCTTGATGAAGCCAATGGATATAGGTCTATTGCAAGAGGGAAAGATCTGAAGCATTACCAACCACCCTGATAAAGGCAAAACGTCAAGCTAGTGACGCTAAAAGAGCGCTTTGTTGGGAGGCAACCCAACTTGAGGTAGTTTCTTTTTCATCGTCATTTCAATAAAAATCACAAGTTGTTTCTCCTGTATTGCGAGGAGCTAAGTTTGGTGTTTCACACCAAAACAAATCCAAGAGTGAAAGTGTAGTTTTAAGTTTGGTGTTCCACCAAATATATGAGTATAATCACACTATACTCCAATGACAGATTGCTAGCTCCAAACAATCAGGGAAACCACTTAGCAGTAGTTTAGTTAGAAGTTAATGGTTGTTTTGTTAATAACAACATATGAGGCTCTCTGCAAGTAAGCAATCTGTTGTACTAGGTAAAAGAACTAAGTTTGGTGTTCACACACCAAATTAAGTTTAGAAATTCGCAAGCATACATGCAAGCTAACTATGTCTCAAGTGCTTTGGAAACAAGCAACTTCCAATAACTTTGCAGGAACCTTCTGAAGAAATGGTGCACCATCATCCAAGGAAGTGAAGGAGCAAAAACTATGGATGAGGACAACAAGGGGATAGCAAGAAAACATCACCCAAAGGTTGTGTTGTTACTTAATTCCATAGACTTAAAATGCTAAAACTTGGAAGTCCAAAGGAACTTGATTTTATAGTTGCTCATTAATTTAGATAATTAGAGTTTAATGTTGCTTATTTGCTCTTGCCATGTGAGTGCTGTCTTTATGTCACTACTGCATTTTCACCTTGCTTATTGAGTTGCTTGCCTCCTTTTGAATCAAATAAAAAAAAGAATGTTTGTTATCAAAAACCAGAGGGGATTTCATATTGTGGAGTAAATTCCTTAGTTTGTGATGTGGTCATAAGTTAGCTAAGTTGATTCACCAACAAGGGTGGGAAGATAACTATCTGGCCTGAATCATATACTTGAAACACACCCCATGAGACTAGCTAAATAACAAGATCCTAATAAGAAAAAGGGGAAAAGAGCAATAAGAGTTAAAAAAGAAAGAAAAGTTAATAAAGAATAAGGCTAGGCACCAAGGGTTTGAAACTTAAGAGATGTGTCTGTGGTGCTCCTGTACCAAGGATCTGCTTAGATGAATAAGTTCGTAGGAGTGCTTCATCACTTGGTAACTTGGGTTAACTAACCTGGGATTATCAACTGAAAATCCACTATCAAGAGCAACCTAGCTACAGAACATTTAGTAACCCAAAGAGGTGCTGGACACCAAGGTCTCAAGAAAGAAAATAAACAAACCATGTGCCTGTGGTGTGTATGTATGGGGGAAAGAGACTTGAGGGAGTAAGTCCTTAGGGGTGTCTCAACACCTAGCACCTTGAACCAACTGGTTCGGGAATGCTGGCTGAAAGCTTATCTTAAAGAGTCGCCCCCTTACAGAGCACCTAGTCTAAGAACACAAACAAGCCCTGAAATAACAAAAAGGATCAATGAATAAAAGTCCCATGGGATGCAATCAAGTGAGTGTTCTAGGACATGATAAATGTCTGAAAGCCAGTGAAGGAATGAACCTAAGTTGCTATGCATGAAACCACCATAAAACCAAAGGACATAACTTCCACAATAATGACTCATTTCTCTTGGCATTCCATTCATCATTCTCTTGTTCCAGTACTTTCTTAGGGACAAGCAAGCTTTAAGTTTGGTGTTGTGATGCCAGGGTATCTTGGCCAGTTTCACTGACCTTTTCTTTATTGTTTTTAGGGTAGTTTCATGCATTTTTTTAATGAATAAGCAAGTTTGGGTAGAATTTCACTTACATCTTGATTCAAGCATACATTGTGCACTTTACATGATTTCATGAGGATTTTGCATGAATTTAATGACAAATTGGATGATGCATTTCCCATGACTAGGACTAGAGCTTTGATGCACTTTATTGCTTGATTTTAGGACAAAGGAAGCAAGGAAGAACCACGTTAGCAGCCACGTTAGTCTAACTAACGTGACCTCTAACGTGGAATGGGAGCTAATTTGCAAAGTTAATGAGAAAAGTAATCGCCAATAACGCCCTCGAAGCCATAATAGCCCACGTTAAGAGTCATGTTAACTAAGTTAACGTGAACTCTAACATGGAAGAAAGAAATGAAGCCAACGTTAGTGACACTTACCTTTGTCACTAACGTTGGACCAAGCTCACAATTGGCCACGTTAAGAACCACGTTAACTCATTTAACGTGGACTCTAACGTTGAGAAGCAAAAGAGAAGCCAACGTTAGTGATACTTACCTTTGTCACTAACGTTGAGCTAAGCCACAATGAGCCACGTTAACTCCCACGTTAACTTAGTTAACGTGGAAGCTAACATGGAGGGAGCAAGAATCGCCAACGTTAGTGACACTCACCTTTGTCACTAACGTTGGAATGAGCCAATGTGAACAACGTTAACTCCCACGTTAACTTAGTTAACGTGGATAAGGGAATGACGAGCCAACGTTAGTGACACTCACCTTTGTCACTAACGTTGGAAATGGCTATCATTGCTACGTTAGAAGCCACGTTAACCTAGTTAACGTGGACTCTAACGTGGGAAGTAGGGGCACATTGGAACGTTAGTGACAAAGGTAAGTGTCACTAATGTTCTCGAAGGATTGGCAAGCTTACGTTAAGAGCCACGTTAACCTAGTTAACGTGGACTCTAACGTAGGGAGAAGGGAATACTCTCAACATTATTGGAAAAGGTGAGTCCTAATAACGTGTGCGAAGGACCAAGAGGCAACGTTAGTGGTCACGTTAGTGCCACTAATGTTGAAGTTAACGTGGACCATCCCTGGGTGAGGAACGTTAGTGAAAAAGGTGATTGTCACTAACATTCTCGAACCCACACTCTCACTTAACGTTAACGCCACTAACGTCCTGAGCTAAACACCATGCCAACTTCACACTTTCTCTCTGCAAGTAAAGCTAAGCCCACTGTAGAAGATAACTGCTTCAAACTCAAGATCCAAAGGCCCATATCCAAGACTTGATGAACCAACAAGAAGATCAGAAGAGTAGTATATATAGGGGTAGTTTTGAATTAGGAAAAAAGAGCTTTTTGGGGGATTGGAAATTGGGAACTACTCTCTGTATAATTTACTTTCTCTGCACTTCTAGTTCTAATTTTCAGGATGTATTCTCCATCTTTGTTTTCTATTTCCAGAGCTATGAAAAACTAAACCCCTTTCATTGGGTTAGGGAGCTCTGTTGTAATTTGATGGATCAATACTAGTTTTCATTACTTGTCTTCTATCTTTTCTCTTGATTTTACTAAAAAGCTTTCAATCTTCATCTAATTGGGTAGTTATCTTAGAAAAGAAGCTATTCATACTTGGATCTCTTCTGAACCTTGGAAGAGGAATGAAGAGATCATGCTAGAAATGCTTTCTCATTTTGGACCAAATTGGGTTTAGTTGGATATGGTGACTATAATCTTACTAACACTTGATTTGGGAACGCATGTGGTATAATCAGTGACCATACTTCATCTCTTCTCATGAGCAATTGACCAAGGAATTGGCTATTGATCAATATTTGAGAGATTGAATTGCCAAGGAATTGGAATTCGATCACTTAAGATTGCCAAGGAGATCAATGAATGCATTGATTGAGGAAGAGATGAAAATAAATTTGATCTGGAGAATGCAACATCTCCTAAGCCCAATGAATCCCCATCTCTGATCTTACCCATTCTATTTAATTTTTGCAATTTACTTTTATGAGCATCTTCCCCATTCCCATTTAAATTCTGCAATTTACCTTCCGCCATTTACTTTCAGCTCTTTACTTTCGGCATTTACATTTTCTGCTATTTACTTTCTCGCCATTTAATTTCCTGCAACACTCAAACCAAATTCTGCTTCGCTCAACTAGAACATTCCTCTAATTAAATTTGCTTGACCAATCAATCCCTGTGGGATTTGACCTCACTCTATTGTGAGTTTTTACTTGACGACAATTCGGTACACTTGCCGAAGGAAAATTGTTGAGAGACAAGTTTTCCGTGTGCATCAGTAGGGTGTCACGAAATTAATCTTGATTATTTGTGTTTGAGTTATGTGAATGTTGTATAAATTGGCTGTGCTAAAAATTGGTTGCATATCTGATTGATTCTTGGTGAAAATTTGGTGAAATTTTGATGAAATTTGATGAAATTCAAGCTTTAAAGTTCATGTTCTTGGGGCAGCTGGAAAAACAAAACCCTAAGCTTAAATTGAGGTTCAATTTGTGTTGAAATCATGTAGAAAAGATGGGGTTTTAGTGGCTGCTAATTTATTATGAATTATAGTAAAAATCGGTTGCTGAAAAGACTGAAAAACGGGTAAAAACAAAGAAAGAATCTGAAGAATTTATGAAGAACATGAAGAACACTTTGAGTGTGATGAAGAACAATGAAGAACACCTTTTTGATCCATAAAAGGGCAAGGAAGTAAATATTTTGGTGTTTGGAGGGTTATTTTGTAATTTCTGAAAGTTAGGGTGGTAAAAGTAGAAATATTAAAAGTTACGGGTGGTAAAAAGTGAATTTTAAAGGTCAAAAGTAAAAGTAAGTTAATTTTCGGAAATTTAATGATAAAATAATAAAAAAATAATAAAATATTAAATAATAATATTTAATTAAAAATAATATTTTAATAAAATAATAAAATAATGCGGAAAAGACAGTTTTCTGTAAAAGCTTTAGAAAGACAACTTTAAGCGAAGAATCTCATAATTACCTTCATAAAACACTTAGGGAGTGGTAATTACATGTTAGTGAGGCAAAGATAAAAGAAAGATAAAAAGTTAAAGAAAAGATTAAAACCAAAGAAAAGTCTGTAAAATTTTAATAACAGAAAAACAGGCAGGGATTAGTGAACGAACTAGGGCAACATAGTTAGTCCTTGAATTGCGACTAGGGTTAGGTATTATATGAAAAGTTAAACTGTTTTAGTATAGAGTTAATGAACCTATACTTGGGACAGGCTAACTATTCATATCGAAATTTACATAAGCTTTAAATACATACGTTAAGCAGAGAAATCAAAGCAGAGTAGAGAAACACAGAGAACAGAGTAATAAGAGTAAAGTAAAGAGATAAAGAGAAAAAGAGTAATACAGATACAGAAGAAAGAGTAATCAGAGAAAAGTAAAGAGATACAGAGAAAAGAGTAACCGGAGTAGAATAAAGGGATACAGAGAAAAGAGTAATCTGATAAAGAGAAATTGTTTGAGTTAAGATGTTGTAAAAGTAAAAGCTGTAAAGTTTGTATAGTATGATTGAACAGAGAAAGAAAGAAGTACTGCATAAGAATGTGAAAGTGATGATGAATAATGAGAATGATAATGAATGATGATTATGAGAAAAGAGTAATATAACAAAGAGAATAGAGGAGAAGAGTATAAGAATAAAGAGTTAAGCCTTGCAGCATGATGTTCTATTATATGTTCATCTGATGCTTTTCTATTGGCCCTAGAGGTCCTGTAGGCCCAAGTTCACCTACAGTTAGTTGTTATTCCTGTAGGCCGAAGTTCACTTACAGAGAATATCAATTGTGTATCTCGGGGTGTTGCTCCTGTAGGCCGAAGTTCACCTACAGAGAGTTGTGATACCTGTAAGCCGAAGTTCACTTACAGGGGCGCTATTTCTGTAAGCCGAAGTTCACTTACAGAGGTGTTATTTCTATAGGCCGAAGTTCACCTATAGAAAGTTGTTGTATTGTGATTAGACTATTTCTATAAGTCGAAGTTCACCTACAGAGGTGTTATTTCTATAGGCCGAAGTTCACCTACATAGATGAAGCCATATCTAGGACTAGTTCCTAGGTAATGTCGGGATGCAGGGTGTAAACCGACACGTGAGCTCATGGCCTGCTTAGGACAGACATGCATAATACTTGGTTGCGCATTTCCTCTGTTATGATTGTTGTTTGAATGTATGCTTTCTTGTTTTCATTCTATTCTCTGTGTCTGTGTTTTGTTTTCTTGTATTCTTTTGTTTGTGTTTTCCTTTCTATTTTCTCTATTTATCTGTTTCTTCTGTTTACTGCGTCTCTATATTCTGCTATATATCTACTAAGTGACACAAATTAATGAACGTAACTAATAACCCCGGCCCTACTAAGAACTCCCCAGTTCTTACCCCTTCTCTCTCCCTTCCCCTTCAGATGGAGGCATGAGTACCCTTCCGTAATCTACTGATGACCGTTTCGCAAAGAGGATTCCGCTCTAGGTAGTCTTCTGAGTCTAGGGTGAATCTCTTTATCTGTTTATATGTATATACTATGAGACTAGCCAACGTCTGCACCCCGTTCGTATGCGCACTTTAGCCTAAATCCTGGGTACGAGACTCCTGTTGTGTGGCTACCTGATGAGGTACCAGAGAGACGTCATATGGCAATGTCTGATCGTGCAGAAGAATAGTAGATGATGTTCCACCTTCTGATGACGTTCCACCTGACTTGAGTTTTGAAGACTTAGAACGCACTTTTCCTCGCTTTAGTAGTTCAGAGGGACTAGGCGAGTATAGAGTCTAGGCTAGCCTAGGTGCCAGCTTAGGGACCTCTTGAACAGGTCAGGACCTAGGATGTTGTATGTATGTATATGTATATAGTTATTATCTAGCTATATCTAGGGGTGTTCTAACTAAAAGTCTATACTCTAATAAAGGTTCGATCACTGAATGTTGTTAGCTGCTTGTGATGTATTTATGTGTGGTTGTTTATAACTGTTTTATCTATTATTATTTGTGAATTGATTATAAATGATTATGTTTATTAATCCAAACGTTTTTCAGAAAAAAAAAAGTACCTCGCTAACTAAATACACTTTTAACAATGAATCAGGCTCATATAATAAATAATAGATAACAATTAGGATGACAAATTGGTAGCACTCAGTTTCTGGTATGTCCTAGGCGTACTGAAAATTGGGTCGTTACAAACGTCGTCTTGGTGAAAAAATCAAACGGGAAGTGGCGAATGTGCACCGATTACACTGATCTCAACAAAGCCTGCCCAAAAGATCCTTATCCACTCCCAAGTATCGACGCCCTGGTGGATGCCTCCTCCGGATATAAATACTTATCGTTCATGGACGCGTATTCGGGATACAATCAAATCCCAATGCATCCACATGACCAAGAAAAAACCTCATTCCTAACCCCAAAAGCAAACTACTGCTACATCGTAATGCCTTTCGGTCTTAAAAACGCGGGAGCTACTTACGAAAGGTTAATGAATAAAGTCTTTTCGGATCATATCGAAAAAATCATGGAAGTCTATGTGGACGTGATGAGAGAACTTTTGCGTGGTCTAGAAATTTGCGGATAAATCCTCGTTGCAAGTATAGTTTCTAAACCTTCAAAAGTCCTTTCATACAAACGATTTGGTTGTCACAAGTAACAAACCCCTTTTAAAATTGATAACCGAGTATTTAAACCTCGGGTCGTCTTCTCAAGGAATTGCAGGGAGGTGTTCTTATTATTGATTATGAAAAAGTGTGTTTTTGGGGAATGTTGAGTTTTGGCAATGGGCACAGATATATTTAAATGACAAGTAAAATAAATAAATAACTGTAAACTAAACTCTTGGCAAGGTAAGAGAAATTGGAAGTCCAGACCAAGTTATCTTTATCAATGATAATGAAAATTGAATCTTAATTCCACTTAGTCAACCTTTACTAAAGTAAAGGAAAGTCAAGGGATTAATTAGTTTGATCTTCGAATCCTATTTATTTCCTAAGAAAAGATTGGCATTATTGAAGTTCAATTCAATTGGCAAGATAACAATTAACAATTATGCTGTTGAGTTGGATAACTCCTGAGTTACTGATTTCTTAACCAAGACCAAAAGGGGAAAAGTAAATCTACTGGACTAAGAATGCCTTCAGATGGGAAGCAATAATCATGTAAATAAAAGAGATCAATAATAACTGAAATACCTTAAATAACATTAATTCAAGTAATCTGGAACAGTTTATAAACTAAATTGGGAAAATAAATAAAAA
The DNA here is from genome assembly GCF_003086295.3 of Arachis hypogaea. Lineage (NCBI taxonomy): Eukaryota > Viridiplantae > Streptophyta > Magnoliopsida > Fabales > Fabaceae > Arachis > Arachis hypogaea. Next base: position 58,200,483 of record NC_092055.1, on the reverse strand, counting down.
TAAAGAACCTGGGATATGAGAGTTACTCCTAAAACTAAGAGAAGTCCTAAATCCTAAAAGAGAGAGGAGAGAACCTCTCTCCAACTAAATCTAAATCATGAGAAGTGAATTATGAGAGCCTCCTTATGAATGGATGTGTTCCCCCACTTTATAGCCTCTAATCTGTGTTTTCTGGGCCGCAAACTGGGTCAAAAACAGTCCAGAATTCGCTGGTTTCGAATTTTGCCACGCTGGATTTTCGTCATTGCGACGTGGCCGCATGGATCACGCGGTCGCATCGCCTAGCGTCAAGGAAACTATATCATATTATATATCAAATCGAAACCCCGGACGTTAGCTTTCCAACGCAACTGAAACCGCATCGTTTGGGCCTCTGTAGCTAAAGTTATAGCCATTTGAGTGCGAAGAGGTCAGGCTAGACAGCTTAGCAATTTCTCTAACTTCTTGTATTCCTTCCACTTTTGCATGCTTCCTTTTCATCCTCTGAGCCATTCCTGTCCTGTAATCTCTGAAATCACTTAACACACATATCAAGGCATCTAATGGTAATAAGAGAGGATTAATAATAAGCAAATATAAGATCAAAGAAGCATGTTTTCAATCAAAACACATAATTAGGAAGGAAATATAAAACCATGCAAATAGTATGAATAAGTGGGTAAAGAGTTAATGAAAACCACTCAATTGAGTACAAGATAAACCATAAAATAGTGGTTTATCAACCTCCCCACACTTAAACACTAGCATGTCCTCATGCTAAGCTCAAGAGAAGCTATAAAGATGAAGAGGAATGGTATGAAATGCAACCTATGAATGCAACTACATGCTGAATGCTTTGACTTACTTGGTTAAGAGTAAATAAGTTCTCCAAGACAAATACAAACCAATTTCCACTAATTCAAATCATACAATAAAAAGCAAGTGAACTTGTAAGAAGACAGCTCATGAAAACAGGGAACATAGAATTTAAGCGTTGAACCCTCACTGGAAGTGTATATCACTCTAATCTCTCAAGGGTATAGGGTTATTCACTCTACTCTTCTCTAGTCATGCTTTCTAAACCTTGTTCTTCATCTAACCAATCAACAAAAATTTAATGTACTAATGCAAACATCATGAGGTCTTTTCAAGGTTGTAATGGGGCTAAGGTAAGGGTGAGGGTATATATATATAAGGCTAAGTGAGCTAACAAAGTGAATCTTTGATTAGTCTAAGATCTCACCTAACATATACATACTTTATATAATTTAAAAATATTTTACCTAGCTACCCAAAATTTTCCCACTTTTATATTACATGCTCATGTATCAAACTTTTTTTTTTTTAATTTTGTCCCATGTGCATTGATTCTTTTTATTTTGCATTGGGGTAATATTATTTTTCTTTTTTTTTTCTCTTTTTTTTTGTATCCCCTTATTTAATTACTTAATATTTTTTTTCTTTTTTCAATGCACATGGTAATTTAATTATGTTGATTTCATATGAGCATGCTTCCCAATTTTTTAAATAACTTGTTCAATTTAATTCCCTACTTTTCATATCATCCCATATTCCCATAAAATTTTCCACACTTAAATTATACACAATATCTATCTTAAGCTAACCAAGGATTCAACTTGGGATTTTTATTTTATTTTTCTGCTTAAGGCTAGTAATGTGGTTAAAATACAGAACAGATGGGATTAAAAAGGCTCAAAGTGGCTAACAAGGGTGATTTAAAGGGTAGGCTTATTTGGGATAAGTGAGCTAAAATCAAATAATGGCCTCAATCATATGCAAGCATGTAAATACACTAAATATTGGACATATAGAATGGAACAAAGCTAAGATTGCAATCATAGAGAAGTAAACACACAAAAATAAAATTTTTATGGTTAAATAATGTAACCATATAAATAAGCTCAAAATCTCACAGGTTGTGTGTCCTTTGGCTCAAAAACCATGTTCCAAATACAACTTCAAACAAGTTTTAACATAATTTTTTTTTAATTTAAATTAGTAAAATTTTTCAAAAATAGGGTCCTAAAAAGAATTTTATTACTTTAACCAAGTAGTAACTAAATGCACAAAATCAAATAGACATGTAATCAAATATGCAAATGCAACAATGAACAAACAAATAAAATAAAAATTTTGGTGTTGAAAGAGGAAATAACAAACCCATGGAGATCGGTATCAACCTCCCCACACTTAAAGATTGCACCGTCCTCGGTGCATGCTAAGATGTGCAAGTGGATGGGGGTTGTAGTTCCTCAGCTGGGGTTCTTTTTGTTCCTTTCCTTGCTGTTGATTTGGGAATGGCTTTCTCCTTTCCTTCCTTGGTGTCCATCCTGAAGAAGGGAAGAGAAAGTAAATTAAATTCAAAGAGATATATATAGCAAGGAAGACAACGGAAAAGGTGGTGATGGATGCACATTAAGATATAACTGTCATTATCACATGCTCGCGAGTACATGTGAAAAGCCAACAATGGGAAATAGCTAGTGCATGTAAAGACAAGTGAATGCAAGGTGTTTATTGGCATGCCGGCAAAGGGCATGAGTAGCATAGACCAAGCAATACTTTGTAACAAACCATCACGTTTGTATTGACAATTAATTTCAATTAATATAATAGTAAAGGGAGTTTATGAAAAGCAAGCATTCAGAGTAGCAGGATAAAAGATACTGAAAAGTAGTGCACAATGCCATACGGGCGTTTTCACAAACACATAACATGCAGGTTAAATAATCTAATGAAAATAATAAATTGAACATGCAAGCAACCCTTTAAAAATAAATATATATAATTGTCAAATAATTCCTCTAATAATCCACAAGTAAAATATAGAAATAATGACCCAAATAAATTTCTAACACCAATGAAAATAATGCAATGAATTAAAGTATGTAAATAAACTAAAATAACATAAAAAGAAAAATAAGAGAGATGAGAAGGGAAAGAAGATAAGAAAGGAAGAAGAAAGAAATAAGAAAAGATAAGAAAAATAAGGATTAGAGAAGAAAAGATAAGAAATTTGGCTGATCTGGATAATCTGTGCGCCACTTGTGACGCGGACGCGTGAGTGACGCGGTCGCGTGGTGCGCAAGAAGGTCAGGTGACGCGGACGCGTGGGGCACGCGTTCGCGTGGGAGGGCTTGGGTATACAGCACGAGTCCAGCCCAACTCCAGCATAACTTTCGGCCATGCACCCTTTTGACGTCGATTTTCAGGTCACGCGGCCGCGTGCGTGACGCGGTCGCGTGGGAGGCCAAAGTTCCCATGGGACGCGGACGCGTCGGCGACGCGATCGCATGGGGTGATTTGTGCCATTGGCACGCCTCCAGCGTTGCTCCTGCGAAACTCTCTGTTCATATTAATATTATCTCCCATCTCCTTGCGACGCGGACGCGTCGCTGATGCGGTCGCGTCGCGTGCCCGCTTCTCTTTTTTTTTTTTTATAATCTGAAAAATATAGAATGCAGTGTTAACATGAATGTGATGTAAAACTCCATGTTCAATATAACAAAATAAAATAAAATTCAAAAGCAAATAAAACTAAATAAAAATGAAAAAGGACGATCATACCATGGTGAGTTGTCTCCCACCTAGCACTTTTAGTTAAAGTCCTTAAGTTGGACATTTGATGAGCTTCCTGTTATGGTGGCTTATGCTTGAACTCATCCAGGAATCTCCACCAGTGTTTGTGATTCCAGTAACCTCCGGGGTCCCAAACTAGGCATGTAAAACCCTTGAGCAGCTTCAAAAAGATTCTTAGGCTCCAGGGGTGTTGGATGTCAGAACAGATTCCAGGATCCCAAACCTTGCTTTTACACCCGTCTTTGTGTTGATTATCATGATTCCATCCGGGTAGCAAGCAATCTGAATTCTCAATAAAGCGGCCAAACAACTTCCTAGACCCATTCAGTTGAGCTTTACACCAACCTCTGCGTTTAAACTTAAAGCTTCCAACCATAATGAACCTTGCTTGACAATTCTTATCACTGGCCATCTTCCTCTTACTCTCAATGCCACAAAGAGCTCTAAGTTGACCATCCGTCTCCAGTAGCCCATATTCAAGTGGGATTAGAAAGCTATGGGATATGAATTTTACCCACTTGAATGTTGTGAAGGATGATGGCAACTTAGGGGGAGGTATTTCTAATGAAATTGCAAGCTCCACTCCCTTGTGCTCTTCTCTGACAACTTCCACCTCCTTGTAAGCTTCTTCAATTTCAACCTCTTCCAAGTCTTCAACCAGGGTATGCCTTGGAGGTTGTACACCCTTCTCAACATCAAATGCAACCGTCTTGGAAGGAGGCTCTATGTCTTGACTTTCCCATGGAGGTTTAGCATCTCGCAAGTCTTCAACCACTTTTTCCTCTTTAATAATTACTGCTTTGTCCAGCAGTTTTAATATAAAATCGTACTCATCCTTGATGATTTGCTTTCCATGACAACTTCTTTCAATTGTTCTTTCATCTTCAAGGGTATTTACTACCTTCACCTTTAGGGCCTCCTCCAGCTCCTTATGAAGTATGGATTCGCGAAGATGATTCCTTCTTTCCTGTTCCATGTCAATAGCATCATTGGGATCATGTTGCTCTTGAATTGATGGATGTGGGTGCTCTTCCATGGATGGTGGTGATGGGATGGAGAGATCATTCTGTGGTTGAAAAGAAAGTGCACTAGAGCTTGAGGGTTGATTGTTGAAGGTATTTGGTGGTCTGATTTGGGCGACGAGAGCTTGTATAGTAGAGTTTAGATTGGCAAGTGCTTTCTCCATGGAGGTTTGGGGTGGATCTATGTATGGTTCATTTGGTTCATAAGGTGGTTGGTATGGTGGTTGAGGGTTAGGGTCATATGGAGGTGAATGGTGGTAGTTGGCTTGCGAGTGTGGTAGTTCAAAGTTGTGTTAAGGAAAGGGTTCATAGGCATATGGTGGTGGTTGTTGATAGTCCAATGGAGGTGGTTGTTACCATGAGGGTTGATCAAATCCTTGTGGCTCCTCCCATCTTTGATTGTTCCAACCTTGATGCCTGTTCTCATTGTAATTTCTTCTTCCTGCAACATTATTGTAACCAGACTAATAGCCAAAGGGGTGAAAGTTCATAGTAGCAAAATAAAAATTAAAATTAAAAATAAAAATAAATTTAAATTAAAAGGTTATTTAAATTTTGAATTTAAAAATTAAATTTTTGAAATTTGAAATTTGAAATTTTGAAATTTGAATTTTGAAAATTGAATTTTAAATTTTTGAAATTTGAATTTTTTTGAAATTTGAAATTTGAAATTTGAAAATTTTTAAAATTAAATTTTGAAAATTTTGAAATTTGATTTTTGAAATAAGATAAGATAAGATAAAAATTTAAAAATAAAAATCTGAAATTTTTTTTTTCGAAAAAAATTAATTAAAAATATTTTTAAATTTAATGAGGAAAGAGAAAAACAATAATATGACACAAAATTTTAAATTTTTAGATCAAAACGAAGAAAACAACTAAGAACAGCTTGAAGGTCAAGATGAACGTGAAGAACAACTTGAAGATCAAGATGAACAATAAGAACAAATTTTTGAAAATTTTTTTTAATAACTAAATAAAAACAAATAACCTCTTAACTTAAGAAAAAAGTAAAAATAAAAATAAAAATAAAAACAAGCAAAAATAAAATATTTACAATAACCAATAATAAGGCACACGTTTGCAATTCCCCGGCAACGGCGCCATTTTGATGAGAGAACTTTCGCGTGGTCTGGAAATTTGCGGATAAATCCTCGTTGCAAGTATAGTTTCTAAACCTTCAAAAGTCCTTTCATACAAACGTTTTGGTTGTCACAAGTAACAAACCCCTTTTAAAATTGATAACCGAGTATTTAAACCTCGGGTCGTCTTCTCAAGGAATTGCAGGGAGGTGTTCTTATTATTGATTATGAAAAAGTGTGTTTTTGGGGAATGTTGAGTTTGGGCAATGGGCACAGATATATTTAAATGACAAGTAAAATAAATAAATAACTGTAAACTAAACTCTTGGCAAGGTAAGAGAAATTGGAAGTCCAGACCAAGTTATCTTTATCAATGATAATGAAAATTGAATCTTAATTCCACTTAGTCAACCTTTACTAAAGTAAAGGAAAGTCAAGGGATTAATTAGTTTGATCTTCGAATCCTATTTATTTCCTAAGAAAAGATTGGGATTATTGAAGTTCAATTCAATTGGCAAGATAACAGTTAACAATTATGCTGTTGAGTTGGATAACTCTTGAGTTACTAATTTCTTAACCAAGACCAAAAGGGGAAAAGTAAATCTACTGGAATGAGAATGCCTTCTGATGGGAAGCAATAATCATGTAAATAAAAGAGAGCAATAATAACTGAAATACCTTAAATAACATTAATTCAAGTAATCTGGAACAGTTTATAAATTAAATTGGGAAAATAAATAAAAATAAAGAACCTGGGATATGAGAGTTACTCCTAAAACTAAGAGAAGTCCTAAATCCTAAGAGAGAGAGGAGAGAACCTCTCTCCAACTAAATCTAAATCATGAGAAGTGAATTATGAGAGCCTCCTTATGAATGGATATGTTCCCCCACTTTATAGCCTCTAATCTGTGTTTTCTGGGCCGCAAACTGGGTCAAAAACAGTCCAGAATTCGCTGGTTTCGAATTTTGCCACGCTCGATTTTCGTCATTGCGACGCGGCCGCATGGATCACGCGGTCGTGTCACCTAGCTTCAGAGAAACTATATCATATTATATATCAAATTGAAGCTCCGGAAGTTAGCTTTCCAACGCAACTGGAACCGCGTCGTTTGGACCTCTGTAGCTAAAGTTATAGCCATTTGAGTGCGAAGAGGTCAGGCTGGACAGCCTAGCAATTTCTTTAACTTCTTGTATTCCTTCCACTTTTGCATGCTTCCATTTCATCCTCTGAGCCATTCCTGCCCTGTAATCTCTGAAATCACTTAACACACATATCAAGGCATCTAATGGTAATAAGAGAGGATTAATAATAAGCAAATATAAGATGAAAGAAGCATGTTTTTAATCAAAACACATAATTAGGAAGGAAATATAAAACCATGCAAATAGTATGAATAAGTGGGTAAAGAGTTAATGAAAACCACTCAATTGAGTACAAGATAAACCGTAAAATAGTGGTTTATCAGGACGATATATTAATAAAGACACAAAGTGAAGAGACGCTATTGTCCGACCTGACCCAAGTGTTCGACACTATAAGAAGGCATGAGATGCGACTCAATCCTATAAAATGTACCTTCGCAGTAAAAGCTGGAAAATTTCTGGGTTTTATGCTCATACAAAGAGGAATCGAAGCAAATCTGGATAAATGTCGGGCCATACTCGACATGAAAAGCCCGACTTGCGTCAAAGAGGTACAACAACTCAACGGGAGGTTGGCAGCCTTGTCCAGATTTCTAGCCGGATCGGCAATAAGATCTCTCCCCTTCTACGCCACTCTAAGGAAAGGAAAAAAGTTTGAATGGACAACGGAGTGCGAGCAAGCCTTCCAAGAGTTCAAGAGATTCCTGGGACAACCACCTATCCTAACTCGGCCACGGAAAGGAGAACCACTCATATTGTACCTCGCGGTAGGAAGTCAAGCAGTAGCCTCAGCACTAGTTCGAGAAGATGACAGTGGGCAACAACCTATATACTTCATCAGTAAAGCATTACAAGGATCCGAGCTGAACTACTAAAAAATAGAAAAATTTGCCTACGCCCTCATACTAACATCTCGACGACTTCGTCCATACTTCCAAGCTCACACCATTAGGATTCGGACTAAACAGCCTATAAAGGGGATTTTGCAGAAAACGGACTTAGCAGGTAGAATCTTGCAATGGGCTGTCGAGTTGTCCGAATTTGATCTTCAATACGAAGCCCAGACAACCATTAAATCACAATACCTGGCCAACTTCATTGTAGAATTTACAGACACCCCGGAAACCCCCACAGAATGGAACCTCTACGTGGACGGTTCCTCAAATAAAAATGGAAGTGGCGTGGGTGTGATAATTGAAAGCAACCAAGGGACTCAAATTGAACATTCCCTCAAATTCGGGTTCCCTGCCTCAAACAATCAGGCGGAATATGAGGCACTATTAGCTGGTTTGAAGCTGGCTAGGGAGGTTGAAGCCCAAAAGCTTACCATCTTCAGCGACTCACAAGTAGTCACTTCACAAATAGCAGGGAGCTACCAAGCCAAAGACCCCACCATGAAAAAGTACTTGGACAAAACCAGGGAACAGCTCGAACAACTCGGAGAATATGAGGTCCGTCACATACCCCGAGAACAGAATTCCCGAGCTGACGTACTCTCAAAGCTAGCCAGCACCAAAGCAGGGGGCAACAATAGAAGCCTCATCCAAGAAATACTGCAGAGTCCATCAATCCCGGAAGAAGAAAAAGTCCTAGCCATAACAGGTTAGGATCAAGGATGGATGACTCCCATAATTAACTACCTCAAAACAGAAACACTCCTTACAAAAGAGGGATTTCAATACTCTATACAAAAGAGGGATTTCAATCCCATTATTAAAATGTGTGCCGACTTCCAACACAAAAGAAGTTCTAGAAGAAGTACACAGTGGCATTTGTGGCAATCATCTCGGAGCACAAGCTCTCGCCAAAAGGGTACTCCGAGCAGGATTTTATTGGCCAACTCTACAAAAGGAAGCTACAGAGTTTGTAAAGACATGTCTACCATGCCAGAAACATGCCAACTTTCACATCACCCCGCCAGAGGAACTCATCAGCGTGACCTCACCATGGTCCTTTGCAAAATGGGGACTCGACCTTCTCGGACCCTTCCCTCAGGGATCGAGACAAGTTAAATTCCTTATAGTAGGGGTAGACTACTTTACAAAGTGGATCGAGGCAGAATCCCTAGCTAATGCCACTACTCAAAGAAGTCAAAAATTCCTATATAGGAACATTGTCACAAGGTTTGGGGTTCCATACTCCATCACCACAGACAATGGAACCCAATTCACAGATGCAGACTTCAGAAAGTTAGTGGCCGACTTGAACATAAAACAACAATTCACTTTTGTAGAACATCCCCAAGCTAATGGACAAGTCGAAGCTGCCAACAAAGTCATATTGGCTAGGATAAAACAGAGATTACAAGACGCATAGGGAGCTTGGGCTGAGGAGCTCCCACAAGTCCTATGGGCATACCAAACAATGCCACATTCCACCACAAAGGAATCACCCTTCCGATTAACATACGGAGTGAAGGCAATGATCCCAGTAGAGATTGAAGAAGGGTCGCTTAGAGTGATCCACTATAATGAAGTAGAGTGATCCACTATAATGAAGAAGCCAACTCCCAATTTCAAAGGGAAGAACTTGACCTACTCCCGGAAGTCCAAGAAAGAGCTCGGATCAGGGAAGAAGCATTAAAGCGTCGATGGCTTCAAGATATAATCAAAAGGTAGTGCCACAAGGTTTCACTGAGAATGACCTCATCCTAATCCGAAATGATATCGGAACAACTCGACCTAGAGAAGGAAAGCTGGTAGCAAACTGGAAAGGACCCTACCGAGTCGTAGAAGTACTCGGAAAAGGCTACTACAGACTGTCCGAACTCGATGGACAAGAGCTTCCTAGGTCATGGCATGCATGCAACCTGAGAAGGTACTATAGTTAGGGATGATAAAGGATCTCGGCATAAGGTGCACTCTTTTTCCTGAAAAGTTTTTTTAATAAGGCACCAAGCCAAGACCTACAAATAATCTGACTTAAAGGGATAAAAACTCCCGCATGTATATATTTGCATTTTCTTTTGAATAAAATATGTTTAGATATTCTACAAACTCTCAAGCCGTATTAATCTGAAACATTCATCGTCCGATTATAAAGCAACAGATAGGCAGAAAGTGAAAATCAAATTCACTGTACGATCACGATAAAGACCAACAGAGATGAAAACCAAATTCATCAAAAGATCGACCAAACGAGGATTGAACCCAACTTCTACAGATCGGCAAAGATGAAAACAGAATAATGTAAGAAGTTATCGAAAGTGATCCAGAGAAAGGACCTGACGAGATCTTGATAAAATGGGTTGCTAAATAATAACTTAAAGACTGGCCGACGTTAAAAAGTCGGACCAGTCACAATAACAAAGTTATCAGTAAATCCCTAGAAAGAGGTCTGGCCAACCCTATAAAAGAGGATTACTATAACTTAGAAGGGCCCAACATGACGAAGTCGGCCCAAAGCCCAAAAGTTATAAAAGTAATTCCTGAAAGAGACTTGAACAAAGTACAAGAAAGAAGATTACAAAAATAACTTAGAAGGGCCCGACATGACGAAGTCAGCCCAAAATCCAAAAGTTATAAAAGTAATCACTGAAAGAGACTTGAACAAAGTCCAAGAAAGAGGATTACAAAAATAACTTAGAAGGGCCCGACATGACGAAGTCGGCCCAAAACCCAAAAGTTATAAAAGTAATCCCTGAAAGAGACTTGAACAAAGTCCAAGAAAGAGGATTACAAAAATAACTTAGAAGGGCCCGACATGACGAAGTCGGCCCACAACCCAAAAGTTATAAAAGTAATCCCTGAAAGAGACTTGAACAAAGTCCAAGAAAGAGGATTGCAAAAATAACTTAGAAGGGCCCAACATGACGAAGTCGGCCCAAAACCCAAAAGTTATAAAAGTAATCCCTGAAAGAGACTTGAACAAAGTCCAAGAAAGAGGATTACAAAAATAACTTAGAAGGGCTTGACATGAAGAAGTCGGCCCAAAACATAAAAGTTATAAAAGTAATCCCTGAAAGAGACTTGAACAAAGTCCAAGAAAGAGGATTATAAAAATAACTTAGAAGGGTCCGACATGACGAAGTCGGCCCAAAACATAAAAGTTATAGAAGTAATCCCTGAAAGAGACCTGAACAAGGTCCAAGAAAGAGGATTACAAAAATAACTTAGAAGGGTCCGACATGACGAAGTCGGCTTCCATAGAATACTAAAGTTATAAAAAGTAATACCTAGCAAAAGACCTTATAGAAGGTCCAAACAAAGCAGGATTACTAGAAATAACTTCCGAAGCCTTAGAGGAATCAAAGCCACAAACAGGAAATACAAAGGCAATCCAAAGAGGTCGAGCAACAAGGCTCCAATACTACCGAAAACCAAAAAAAGGGGTACCAAGATAGATAAGGACCAACATGATATTAAAAGCATGAAGTTATAATAAGAACAAGCTCAAAGAGGCTACCCAAATCATCCCCAAGAACTTGGAAGCTATTTTATGTTTTTCAAAATAAAGTTGCTAAACAAGCAACTGAAAAAGTGTCAACAGTCAACAACATTACAAAAAGAAAGTTTTAAATGCCCACAGGTCGGGCTATCTATACAAAACATTTACATAATCAGGGAAGATATGAAGGTTTCTCGGCGGCACAAGGTGAAGGAGGGCGAGTCTGAAAGGGCACTGCATCCACCGTCCCGTCATCCCGATTTAATATCTGACAATCAGGCTCTGGTTTGGGATGACTAACCCCAGCGGAAGGAGCTGAAGAAGTCGGCACAATAGTGGCTTTGGCGACCGGCACAGGAAGGGGTTCAACATCGTCGTCATAAAGGTCATCAGGGACAATCTTGCCATCTTTTACAACATTGTCTAGGCTGAAGAGAGTAAGGTTGGCCTCAGGTGCAAGAACTTGAACCTGCTCCTTCAGGTTCTCATAAGCACCATTTACGTTGCCTACAAGATGACCCTGGAGCTCGGCATAATCAACCTGGGCAGACTCCAACTCCTCCCTAAGACACATCACCTCCCTGTAGGCCGTAACATAGCTATCCTTGTGCCTCAAAGCCGTGTCTTCAGCCAACTTTACAGAAGCCTCCAAGGCAATAGAACTAGCCTTCTGACCCTCCAACTCTTTCTCCAGCTTGGTCACCTTCACCTCGAGCTCCTCCTTCAAACCTTTCATCCGATCGAACTCTAATTTGGCCTCCTCCATAAAGGCCTTCATAGCATGAAGAGGAAGATTGGGCAGTCCGATATAAGGCCGCCCCCATATGTGCTATCTTGATACTACTCCGAGTTATAAAGTCTAAATGGTGAAGGAGTGACACATCATCCATAGAGAGGACACCATAAGGACCGATCTACTGGTCGACAAACCCAATAGCATCGAAGTCAGGGGCATCCAGATTGAAGGGTTCAACAGTTCGAGGTCTTTTGGAAGGTGGAACGACCGAAGAAGAAGATGCAGCAACAGCAGAAGACGGCGGAGGATCCACTACACGAACTCGAGGAGTAGGGATCATTCTCCTCGGGCCGGGAGAGCTCGGCACGGACGGTTTCGACGTCACCTGTGAAGATCCTTCCCCATCCGTTTTGGTCGAGATGTTCTGAGCGGCAGCAGCCTTTCTCGCCTTATTGAAAGCTTTCATCGAGTCATTATTCTTGGCCATCTCTGTAAAATAGAAACCAGCAGTTTTACAGACCAGAAAAAAAGAGAAAAGGAAAGTAAAAACAAGAAGCAATATACATCAAGTAATACCCAGTACAGTTCGAACAAGGGAGGGGTCCCCTAAGGATTTTTTAGTATCTAAATAAGGAGGTTCCCCCCAAAGGTCCTCCAAAATAGTTACAAAAGCCTACTCAATCTCGTCGAGCATTTTCCACGTATATCGGGATACTACTACATTCTGCTGCCATCACAGAGGAAAGGATGGCTCATCATTCGCTTCCAGAAAAAAGGGGCGAGCTCCCTCAACAGCTCGAATCCTGAAGAAATAATTCTTGAAGTCCCTAAAGGACTCGTCATACATGGTAAAAACCTTATGTCCTTGTGCAGGCCTAAAAGAAACCCACGAGACTTTCTTTTTCGAAGAAATCCCGGGCTTAGTTAAAACAAACAAATAAAGGAAAAGAGTTTGAGAAGGGGTAACATCTAATTCTTGGCAAAGAAGCTGAAAAATCTTAATAAAACTCTAGGAGTTCGGATGAAGTTGGGACGGAGCTACATTACACGACCATAGCAAATCGGTCTCAAAGGAAGTAAACGGAAAAGTGATGTCTAACTGGCTGAAAAAATAGTCATAAGCATAAAAGAAAGGGCGCTCCCCTTGGATCGGGACAGGGAAGCAAACCCTCTCCTCGGAGTCAGGTGCCACCAATTCATAATTCCTCTCTTAGAGACGGTGATGTTTTCTAAGCTCTACGCAAAATTCAGAGTTGGCTAAAGAAACACACAGTAACACCAAGGAGTCCAACCAATCAGGCATCCCCTCAGGGACTTTAGAAGACGTCTCAACAATATTTTTGCGTGAAGACATGGCCAACTAGTCTTACAAACAAGAAAAGAAGATCAGATTACTAAAAAACATCTCGGACAAAAGACAAAACAACTCGGCTAGTATGATTCAGACAGCACAAACAACAAAAGGAAAACCCCAGGACCCACACAGAAGGTCAAGGGGCATCCTTTGGAGGCAGTCAGGGAACAAGGATTCAGGAAAACCTACAAAACTAACGTCCCAACAAAACTCGCGTCAAAGACAGAGATAAACCCTTTCTCAAAAAAGCAGCATCCCCAGAAAGCTACAAATCAAACAAAACCGAAGTAGCTACCTTCCAAATTTGTAGTCTCAGCTAATCAGCAAGATAGCAAAATATATCAAGAAGAAGTCATCAAACACGCCACCTTTTTTCAGAGAAATAAATTCCCCAGAAAAAGCAAAACAACACGAAGAAATAGTCGTTATCTTTCACAAAATTCATCAGCAAAAGCTATCAGCATGACAAAAGGAACAATCTTTTGAGAAAACAAGAAGTATGAACCCTAGAATACAAAGGAATCATTTCAAAAGCAAGAGAAATCCTCCAAACAGTAAACAAACAGGCGCACAGTGATACAAAAAGTTTCAGATTTTTGAAGTCGAGACGTCAAGAGAAAAATTGAAACTCTATCAAAAGCCGAAGCCAAAACGATAAAAGAAGTACAAGGAATGAAAAACCAACCTGAAGAAAGGAGGAAGCTTCGAAGGAGATTGAAGATGGAGAGACGGAATCGCCCAGAAATTACCAAATGACGCCGCCACGCAAAAAATGCAAAATTCAGGCGAAAACAGAAAGCGATAGAGTAAAGGGGGAAGTTACAAAAACGAAGAAGAGAAACCATTTTTGTATGTGAAATTCAAAATAAATGAGCCAAGGGAAACGGAGCACTAAAAAATAATTAATAAAGGTATTAAACCCTTGCACGTTCCCAAGAACAGAGCGCTAATACAAAAGCGCGCGCTTTTAGAAGAAAACGTTCCACATTCAAAAAGGAAAACTCTACAAAGTAGAAAGTCGACAAATGCTCGAGTTCGGCTTCACCAGAGAAGGATCGAAGTCCTAAAACTAAGACTCAACCTCAAAAAGAAAGACCGAGCTCGAGCAGGGGCACTGTTCATACCCTGTGTCGAGCTATCCGACCCGGGATGTTTAGCGACAAGGGGACCGACCTCTTCAGGTCCGACTATCCGACCTTTTCTTAAAGAGCTCGGCCAAACTGCCAGGAAAGCCCAGTAAAGGGCCCAAATAGAGAAACACGACCCAAGTCCAAAGACAGTCTAAACCTATAGAGATAAAGGCGGTTCCCTTGAAGATAAGCTGACCTCACCCAAAGATAAGATAAGATAAGATAAGATAACTAACTTAACTTATCTAAGAAGGTCAGCCCACGCTATTATAAATATACTAGAGCACCCAGGTATAACTCATACTCTGATTCTACTAAAAACCTGCTTAATACCCTTGCTAACTTAAGCATCGGAGTCCCTTGCAGGTAACCCCCACCCTCCGGTGACGAAGGATCAGCAGTGCAGCCAAGCTCGACAAGTCGGATACGATAGCTCCGGCCGCCACTCGCATCCGTACACGTAATCTCCAATTATCATAGAAGATCTCGTTCGAGATCGACCTACGGTTTCAGGTAACTCTCGGAACAGGAATGTTGTTTGCATGTTGATGATGAGTAGTAATGGAGTTAGTTTCGACTTACATGTGCATACGCCAACTTCTCAACCTGTAGTACTTAGACTATTTGATTGGATTTGACATTGATTGCCATTTGACTTTAATTATAATGAATGAAATTGTTGTGCCTATGACTATTTGATTGTTGTTGAGACTGTATATGAAGAATGACAAGTATGTTTATGATTGAATGGTTTTGAGAATTATGGGATATATGAGTAAGTCCTGAGTTTGATGATGATGGATTTTGTTATAATGTGCATATATTGTGAATTGTGTATTGATAGAGGTCGGTGCAAGTTGGTGTTAGGTTGAGATTGAAAATTTTACGAAATGTTAAATATGTGAAATTGGTTGTTGAAGGATGAGAATTTGACATGGTTGTAACGAATGTAGATAACGATGGATAACTTGAGTAGGTACGATGATTTGTTTTGAGATCCTAGGTAATGTGATTATAATGAGCTTGTGATTTAAACCTAGAAATGCACTATAGTCCTAAATTGCGATTGGAGTCTTAGGATGAACTTAAGTCTTATTTGGGATTAGACTGAGAAAGCTTAGAAGTGAGCCTAGATTTTGTGACCCAATAAAGGAATATGATGCAACTGCATGATTGGTATTTAATTTTAGTTGTCATAAATGGAATTTAGTTATTATCTATTATGTTAAGTCATGGTTTAGTACTTAAGAAATGAGTGATTTGATTCTTACAAGATGAAAAATAGAGTAACGCAGCGGAAGGTTGCGGGAGCATCAACACAAGATAGTTGTGAATAAGAACTGTAGAAGGTGACTAAAAATATCTTAGGCATAAGGACTCAAAGAGTTTAGTGGGTTGATTTTCAAGAAGTTAAGTTTGATTATGGTTGAAGATTAGGTTGATAATGAAATGATTGTGGAAATGAATGTACGTATGTAATTGAATTTAGGTGATAACTGAGTGCAAGAAGTTGTATTTGTAGGGAAATTATTACGATAATAGATCATGTTGATTTTTGGTTTTAGAGTGAAGGCTGAAAATAATTGGTTTTAAATTATGAGTCTGAAGTGTTAAATTGAAATATTGAGTTGTGTTGAAGTTGGAATGCTAAGTTGTGTTGCGATTATGCTGAGGAAACCCGTGAAGGGTGGTGAATTTTGACCTAGGAGAGGTTTGGCCAACTTTCGTAAGAATTTGAAGAGTTTTGAAGATTTTAATTCATGATTTTGATTAAGAGTTATGATAGGTTTTATAAACAAAAAGGTGAACGTGATAGTTAATTTGATATTAAGAAAGATATAGAGGAAGTTACGAGTAATACAAGGGAGCACGGCGTAGACTTGATATTCGGTTAAGTTTATGAGTTGTGCAAGTGAATGAGGAAGATGTTGAGTATTTAAATTGATGATAAATGGTTCGAGGTTAGTTGAAGTTGAGAGAACCTCTAATGGAGGTTTAACCAAGATTTTTGTTTTCTTTTGTGGACCAAATTTTGAGGACAAAATTTTAAATAAGGTGGGTAGGATGTAAAACCCGGTCAAATAATAATTAATTAAGTAATTAATTAAATGTGGGTAAAAATGGTTAGAAAAATTAGCAATCATAATTTGACAATTTAAATATAATATTTGGACTCAGTGGATTTTTCTGAGTCGGAAAGCATAGTTTTCTGCGTGAAAATGCACACTGAAAATTTGACCGGCAGTACCGGCTGAGATTTGTCTGGTGTTGCAACTGAGAAAATAATTTATGAGTGAGAAAGATTAAAAAGTTATAATTTATGATTTAGAAAATAAAAATATCTAAAACGCAGTTTAAAATGCTAATCTTAAATGTTTTTGCCCAAAATTGGGCCAACGAGTCATATACGTGAACCGAACCCAAGTAGAACCCAAGTCCAAGGTATATAAGCATCATTTATGAGAATTAAAACTCATTTAACCCTAAAAATGAGAGGGAGGGGAAGATAGAGAGAAGAAAGAAAGAAAACCTAGCTTCCTAAACTTTAAATCACCATAACTTTCTCTCTGGAGCTCCGATTGACGAGCCGTTTGCAGTCACATGTCACTCTTTTCATCCTCTTCGATTCTATCTAGGTATTATAGTGAGTATTTCGTTCTTCTCTGTCTAGTTTTGATTTTTCCCTATGAAAATGTGTTTTGGCTTTGAGTTTGAGAAATCTTGTGATTTTGGTTATTTAGGGGTGTTCTAGTATGAGCAATTGATGAGTTTCATCAACTATGTTCATTGGTTAAGATAAGAATCCTCCAACCCTTGTGATTTATGATATTTTGTAAACCCTAGAGTAATGTATATGTGAAATTGGTTTTGTTAGTGTTGTTGGGTGAATTTGGCATACTTTGAGAACTTGATCTAGGTTGTGGAACTCTTGGGGAAGTTTGGAGCTAATGCTTGGTGGAAAATTTGCTAGGAAGGGCCAAATTATTGTGACTACAAGAGGTACAGATTTTTCTAGGCTAGATGCATCTAGGATTAGGTTTGGATTGTGCAATTTGTTGGTATTGATATGCATAGTTGATATGTTGTGAAAATTAATGATTAGATTGAGAATTGTGTGAATTTGCATGTTTGGGTGTTGAAAAATTTGATGAATTGGATAATGATTATTGGTTTGTAGATTATGTATTAAATTATGAATTTGGGCCAGAGGCCGTGAAATTTGGGCCAGAGGCCAGGAAAAAGATAATGACGGTAAGTGATGATTGGATTGTGTGATGGTGTATGTAATTGAATGGAAATTGATAATGAATGATGGAAAAGTAGGCATGATTGCTAGGAAATTAGAAATTGTGGGTTGAGATATGAATCGGTGGAATTTGAGTTGAATTGTGTAAATGGAGAAGGTTTGGATTTGGTTGAGTGTAAAAATGTGAAACGGGTTGGTTTTTGGTAAACAGTTTTGAGAAAAATAAATTTGCCTTGTGAACAATTGGAAAGATTGGTAAATGTGTGTTTTTGGTAAAAACAGATTTTTGGCCAACTTCGGCGGATCGTAACTCGATCCTCAAAGTTGGAAAACTTTCAAAATTGAATTTTTATGAAAATTTATTTATTGATCTTTCCAACGGTTCAAGAATGGTTGAAAAAGAAATTTTGTGAAATAAGTTATGAGGTTTTGAAAATCAGACTAAAAAAGTGATTTCTGCAACATATCAGATTTTCTGTTTTCTGATATATATGCATACGCGGCCTTTGACATGCGTACGTTGGCATTGGCCTCTGCCAAGTGCCTTTGCATACGCAGACACTGCATGCATACACGGAATGGCCCAGAATTGGGGTCATGCGTACGGGCACCATGAATGCGTACGCGACTTACTAATTTTTCACCTTATGCGTATGCAGACCTTTGCAAACGTATGCAGACACTCATGTTTTCAGCCTGTGTGTACGCACACCACATGTCTGCATACGCACACCTCTCAGAATTTGGAAAAATAAGTTTTTATGGCTTTCAACCATTCTTTTGGCCTTCTAAACCTTTATAAACATCGATATGAGTCTATAGCTGGTGGAATTGAGGATGGACGAGTTAGGAATGAAGCCAAATGAATTGAGTTAGTAAAATTGAAGAACTGAACAAGATGTCAAGTGATATATGATGATTATGAATAAGATCATTGATGATGAGAGTGAATGCATAATGATGGATGAACTTAATTAAGATTGAATATGAATTGAGATAAGATTGATAATGAGAATAATGATGATCACAAGATTGATAATGAGGATCATGGTGAAGTGTGAGGGGTACTATATCTCGGAATGAATAGGTGAGTTGAGGTAGAGGATTCCCTCTCTCGTGTTGTGATTATGATTAAGGAGGCAATAAGTTTTGTGTTGTGAGGACGGTGGTGTTATCCCGCACACGTATAGGCAAGTTGAGATTAAGGATTCTCTCACTTGCTGTGAAAAACAAGTTGAGGTCGAGGATTCCCTCTCTTGTTATGGTGGACGAGTCTGAAGTTGAGGATTCACTCACTTGTCACACCAGTGGGTTGGATTGAAAGTTGAGGATTCCTTTCGATTTAACTCTATGATTATCAATTCGAATGTTGGGAAAGGTAAGCTGAGATAGAGGATTCTCTCTCTTGCTATGATGAAAATGATGAGGTTATGGATTTCCTCTCTTTCTACATCGGGGAATTGAATAGAGAAGGTTGAGGATTTCCTTCGATTTGATTCCTGGCTGTGGTGTGAATGAGTTAGGTTGAGGATTCCCTATCATTACATCATAGTCTCTCTCTAAAATGAGAGGTTGAGGATTCCCTACTTGAAGGTTGAGGATTTCCTTCGTGTTGAGAGACAATATCTGGGTTAGCTACCGGGTGTGTCGGATTGGTTGTATAACCGACAGATGAGCTCATTGGACATAGGGTAGGCATACATCATTCGCATATGTTTGATTTGTTTGGATTTGGTTAATTATATGAGTTTGCCTAATTGAATATGTTACATGCTTAACTGCTACTTGCTTACTTGCATTAATTGCCTTACTTGTGTATTACTTGTTTGCATTGTTTATGTTTGTACAACTAAGAGGTACCTCATGCTGGTGTTGGTTGACGCTGAAGGCTATCTTTGTTGAAATGAAATGATGAGATAACTTGTTAACAATGATGAATACTAAAAGAGATTATTTGAGTTCCCTCGGTACACGCAATGAAGTGATTTCACTTGCTCCAGGTGAAAATGTGAAGTATTGATATATAATCACTGAGTCGAATTAGCTGGTGCTGGTTCTAGTCATGGTTCTGTAATAAATTGAAAGTTGGAAAGTTTGGAAGTTGGGAAAGATGATAAATTTAATTAGACTTAGTATCTCCTAGGACAGTTGCCTAAGTTATGGATTAGTGAGAACCTAGGGTGGACAATTGATGAAAAGAAGATTAGGATTCTTAGTGAGTTCTTATTATAGTGCATTGTATTTATTTGGCACTTTAACCATACTGAGAACCTATGGGTCGGAGGTTCTCATTTTGTATATATTATCTATTTTTTAGATGCAGGTCTAGGTGCTCAGTAGTGAGCTTGATGAGCTATATTTTGTTGGTATAGATTTTCCAATAAAATTGTGTCGTGAGTATAGTCTAAACCAACAAACTATAATGCATCAAACAAAGAAAGTGTGTGTCCACAATTCAAATCAATAACCGAGAGTATTAGTCTCGTGTCGTTCTCCCTAGGAGTTGCCCTAAGGTTCACATCATTGGCTAGGAATCTCTTGGTGTTTGAGGTTGAATACGAGAAATGTAAACAAGCTTGCATAAAGGTAATGAACAAATAACAATGAAACTAAGGGACACAAGAATTTGAAATCAAGCAAGAGTGAATGACAATCAATCAATATAAAAGCCTTGGCTAGGGTTGGGAATTAGAATTCCTATCCTCATTGTCTCCAACAATTGTGATAAGAATTGGTTATTGCTCCACTTAGTCAACCTCTAACTATGAAGGAACGTCAAGTGGAAATAATCAAATTGAGTCCACAAGTCCTAGTCAAATCCTATTGAGAGACTAGAGTTAGTGTCATTCAAGTCAAGTAGCAATTTCCAATTATCAATCAACAAAAGCTTTGACAATTCAAGTGTGTCCAATTATCTAACCCCTAAGCCAAGAGTGAAATTCTACTCCATAGCTATAGTTGACATTTTCACAAACAATTGGTGAGCAATAATGGAAGATATCATGAAATTGAGAAAAGAAATTGAATTAAATCTATCTATTGCAAACAATTAACAATAATCAACAATTAACAACAATTAACATGAAATTCCTCAATGCATTAATAGAAATCAAAGTAACAAGGTCTAGATCCAAGATCTACAATGCTAGAGTGACAAGAACACTAAATTGAGAGTAGAAGAAGAGGATCTACAACTAGAACAATGTACAATTGAATCAAATTCAGCAAGAATCCAAGTGCATTTGAAATTGAGAAAGCCAAAAACCTAGAGAGAAGTTGGAGTTTCTCTCTCTAAAAAAATGTAACTTTCCAAAACTAACTAAAAATGAGTAAAAGTTGATAATCCCCTTCAATCCTTGGTCCTTTATGTCTTTTCCCGCCAGAATTCCACTCAAAACTGGGTCTGAAGTTCCCCTGAAATCGATGGTCACGTTTTCATTAAAGTGGTCACGTGCGCGCGTCACGCATACGCGTGGGTCACACGTACGCGTCGATGGGCTTTTGCGATCGACGTGTACGCGTCAAGCGTGCGTACGCGTCGATGAGAATTCCGGCCAGCCACGCATATGCGTCCCTTTTCGCGCGCCAATCCAAGATCCAGCTCCCACGCATGCGCGTCGGCTGCGCGTGCGCGATGGTGCACTGCTCTAAAACTCCATTTTTATGCTCCTTCCACTTATGCTTGCGTCCTTTCCCTCTTCTCCTTTCCCTCTTCTACACCATTCTTTCTCCTATAAGCTCTGAAATCACTTAACAAACAGATCACGGCATCGAATGGTAATAAAGTGAGATAAACATATAGCTTGTTGATAAACCACTATTTTATGGTTTATAATGTGCTTAATTGTGTGGTTTTATCATGATCTTTACCCACTTATTCATAAGATTAGCATGCATTTATATTTCCTTCCTAAAATTATTACATGATTGAAAACTTGCTTCCTAAGAGACTTTTAATTATGTATTTTAATTCTCCTTTATTCCATTCGATACCGTGATCTGTGTGTTGAGTTGGAGATTGGAAAGGAAGCTTGCAAAAATGGAAGGAACACAAGAAATTAAGGAGATGACCAGCGAGAAGTAACGCGGCCGCATGGCTTAGGCGATCGCGCAAAAGAGAGGAAATCGCAGTGACGCGGCCGCATGGCTCACGCGACCGCGCGGATTCGAATAGCATAAGTGACGCGGAGGCGTGGACGACGCGCCCGCGTGGCAAAGCAAAACACCGAATGATGCGTCCGCATGAATGACGCGATCGCGTGACGTGCGCGATCTGCATAATCTACAGAATTCGCTGGGGGCGATTTTGGGCCCTGTTTTGACCCAGTTTTTGACCCAGAAAAGCAGACTAGAGCCAGAGAACATGCAGAAACCAGAACAACATTCATTCCACACAATTTTTAGTTTTTAGATCTAGTTTTACTCCTCCTCTAGGTTTTCTCTCTACACATTCATAGTTCTTAGGATTTTATTTCTATTGCTCTTTGCATTGGGATATTGAGAAGAGTTATTACCTCATCAAGACTTCGTAATTCTAGTTCGTTTTCTTTACTTGGCTTTACTCTTCCATGTCCTTTAATTTACTCAGTTTTACTATTGGATTATTTTAGAATTTATTAATACAAGAATTACTTTTATTTTTAATTGATTCCTTTGAGTTTTATTTATCATGTCTTTCTTTAATTCCCTTTCCTATGTTATGAGTTCTAAATTCACAATGAGCAAGTAGTTCTCTAACTTGATGGGGAGTTGATTGAAAGGAACCCTTGAGTTGGGATGCTTAAAAGAAAAATTGTAATTGGGTTTATTGTTGGAATGCTCTCTAGTCACTGACACTAATCCTTTTCAATTGAGCAGATTGGAACTTGTGAATAGAAACAGCATTCTAACTTGTTTGACTTTCCCTTACCTAGTAAGGGATAACTAAATAGAACAACCTTCAATTATCAATTAATCTTGAGAGTACTTCAACAAGAATAGGGCTTCCAACTAATCTACTCCCAGTCAAGGCTTTTATTTAAATTACTTAATTTCTCCAATTTAATTTCCTGTTTATTCAACTCAAACCCTTTTTGAAAACATCTGATTAATAAAATAGCACACCTTTCTGCAACTCATTGGGAGACGACCTGGGATTCATACTCCCAGTATTTTAATTTTAATTTTTGTGAAAACCCTTCTAAATTGATAAGCGGATTTCTGGTTGGTTAAGAACTATACTTGCAACGCATATCTCATAACAATTCTTAATTCGCCAATTTCCGCCATGTCAATTTTTGGTGCCGTTGCCGGGGAGTTGCAATAGAGTGTTAAAGTTATTAATTGGAATTTATTTATTTGCATTTTATTTTATCTTGCTACTATGAGCTGCTTGTTTCTTTCGTTAGATGACGCGTTCACTTCCTGATCCAAGCTTGCCAGTATTCGATCCTGAGATTGTAAGAACTATTTCACGAATAAGGCAAGCTCGGTGTCGGTTAGTCCTTTCTGAGGGCGGATCTGAAACGTCACTTGAGGAAGAAACCAGCCCCCGTTCTACTGATTCAGTTGATTTACGTACAGGTAACATGGCAGCAGCTAGGAGAGTTACTATCCAGGAGGCTGGAGCCCCTGATTTTTCAATGCAACCGTTTCAAGCGCATCACCCAGCGGTGGCTACAGATTTTGAAATAAAGACTGCACTACTCAATTTGATGCCCAAGTTTCATGGCTTACCTACTCAAGAGCCTATCAAGCACCTGAGAGATTTCCAAGCAGCCTGTTCTACTGTCAGGCGTGATGGTGCAGATGAAACTTCAATTTTGTTGAAAGCTTTCCCATTTTCTCTTGAGGGAAAGGCAAGAGAGTGGTACTACACTCAACCCGCAGCAACTGTATCCGACTGGGATACACTTAGAAGAGAATTTTTGGAAAAGTTCTTTAAAGCTGAAGTTACTGATAAACTGAGGAAAGACATTTCCATGATTGTTCAGGACGAATCTGAGACTCTCTATGAATACTGGGAGCGCTTCAATAATCTTCTGGAAGCATGCCCCCATCATATGATTGACAAGATAGTGTTGCTCGGTTACGTCATACAGGGCATGAGGCCCCAAGATAAGACCACATTGGAAAGCGCTAGCAATGGGTCTATGAAAAAGTACAAGACCACTGATGAGGCATGGCAATTGATCAGTGACTTAGCTGAATCCACTCAGAATCACAGGCAGAAACAAGGCTGTTCAAAAGCCGTTGCAGAAGTATCCTCTAGCAGAGAGACTTCTGCTCTAACTCAGAGTATCTGTGAAATGACCAACTTGCTGAAGCAGATGCAATTGAATCAACAACAAGTTCAGCAAGCTCAACCTTCTCCACCACAGCAAAGCTAACAGTTAGTCCCGCAGAGAGTTTACAGAGTCTGTGCTGATTATAGCCATTATACTGATGAATGTCCGCAGCTCCAGTAGGAAGACAACACTGTGGTAGCCACTCATAACTTCTATGACTGCCCCAACCAAGGGTACAATCAAAGTGGCAGTTACAACCACCGCTAGCAGGATAATTCTAACCAGAATTGGAGGGACAACAACAACAACAAAAGAAGGAAAAACAATCAGGGAAATCAGAGGTGGAATAATAACAACAACAGGCAGCAGAACCAGTACCAGCCTTACAGAGCACCTCACCTGAGGCAATCCCAAGGACCATAGAACACCCAACAGCAGACCTCTCAAATTACTTATCCTTCTTCATCTGCTAATGATGACTTACTACAATCTATTGATCGGAGACAAGAGACCATGGAAAATAACCTTTATGCTACACTAAATGGTCTAAACTCTACCCTGCAAGCTCTTGTCTCACAAATTGGATCAATGAATAACTCCAATAACCAGCCTTTGAGCTCCAGTGGAATTTCCTCTCAACCATTACCCAATCCAAAGGGTGGCATTAATGCCATTACCCTAAGGTCCGGAACCACACTACAGGAGAGGAATCAGGAGGAGCCAAGCCTACCAGAACACGCCTCAGCTGAAGAGGTAGTGGAAATAGAAGATGTTGAAGAGGAAGAAGACATACAGGACATAGATGAAAAAGAAGAAGTTCAACCACAGGAAGAAGCACCAAAGGGCACAGACACTGCAGAAGACACCACTCCCATTCCATTTCCACAACTTGCAAGGAAGCCCAGGAAGCAGCTGGAACCTGATCCCAAAATGGTAGAGATATTCAAAAAGGTTGAGGTAACTGTTCCTCTTTTTGATGTTATTCAACAGGTACCTAAATATGCCAAGTTTCTAAAAGATTTATGTATACATAAAGACAAAATTAATGAATTAGAAACTATTCCTTTAAGTAGTTCCATATCTACTTTAATGGGAGGTTTACCTGAAAAGTGTAGTGACCCAGGTCCATGTATGGTTAATTGTACTATTGGTGGTGTGGTATTTTCTAACTGCATGTGTGATTTAGGAGCATGTGTGAGTATAATGCCTTTGTCTATATATGATATTTTGAGGCTCCCTCCCTTAAAAAGGTCGGCAGCTCGTTTTGTGTTAGCAGATAAAAGCATTATTACAGTGGCTGGAGTTGCTGAAGATGTATTAATGGGCATTAAGGGGCTCACATTTCTCATTGATTTTTATATCCTGGAGATGCCCCAAAATGACTCAGAGAAGCCGTCATCAATCCTACTCGGAAGACCATTCCTGAAGACCTCGAAGTTCAAATTAGATGCTTTTTCAGGAACATACTCTTTTGAAATAGATGGCCGAGTTGTAATCTTCAATTTAAATGGAGTTATGAAGCATCCTCCGGAGGATCATTCTATCCTCCAGTGTGACATTATAGATGAAACCGTGGCTGAAGTTCACCAGGAGGAATTTGAAGAGAAGTACATAGGACAAAGTCCAAGTGTGGGGACATTCTCAGAGGACAATGACAGTACTTTACCATTGTTACCAGCTCCAGACAGCCCAGAGCCTGACCATGATCAGAAGTTAGAATTAAAACCCTTTCCTCCACACCTCAAATATGCTTACCTTGAAGGCGAGCAGAAGTTTCCAGTTATCATTGCAAGGGAACCCACTTCTCAACAGGAAGAGCAGTTACTTAGTGTACTGAGGAGGCACAAGAAGGCAATTGGTTAGAGTTTGGTAGACATAGTAGGCATCAACCCTCTAGTATGTGAGCATAGAATATTTTTAGAAGAGGGAGCAAGACCTGTCCGTCAACCCCAGAGAAGACTAAACCCCACTATCTTAGAGGTTATCAAAAAGGAAGTGACCAGACTACTGGAGGCAAATATCATCTATCCCATCTCAGACAGTGAATGGGTAAGCCCAGTACAAGTGGTGCCCAAGAAGTCTGGAGTCACTACAGTGAAGAATGAGCACGGAGAGCTCATGGCAACCAGAGTTCAGAACGCCTGGAGGGTCTGCATTGACTACAGATGCCTTAACCTGGCCACTCATAAGGATCACTATCCTCTTCCATTCATTGATCAAATGCTGGATCGCCTGTCAGGTAAATCACATTATTATTTTTTAGATGATTACACATGTTATTTCCAGATTCATATTCCTCCTGAAGATCAGGAAAAGACTACTTTCACATGTCCTTTTGGGACTTACGCTTACAAGAGAATGCCCTTTGGCTTGTGCAATGCACCAGCTACTTTCCAAAGGTGCATGATGAGTCTTTTCTCTGATCTTATTGAGGACTGTATGGAAGTTTTTATGGATGATTTTAGTGTATATGGAGATTCCTTTAGCCTTTGCTTAGATGGATTATCTAGATTATTAGATAGATGTGTCAGTACAAACCTTGTATTAATTTTTGAAAAATGTCACTTTATGGTAAAACAAGGTATTGTACTAGGACATGTTGTGTCTAATACTGGCATTTCTGTAGATCCAGCAAAGGTGGATGTTATTTCTAGTTTACCTTACCCCTCTTCTGTGAGGGAAGTCCGTTCGTTCCTTGGCCATGCAGGTTTTTACAGGAGATTGATTAAGGACTTCAGTAAGGTAGCTCTTTCCTTATCCAGACTACTGCAGAAGAATATTGAGTTCGAGTTTAGTGAGGATTGCAAACAAGCATTTGATAAGCTGAAGACCGCTCTGACTCAAGCTCTAATTGTGAGAGGACCAGACTGGAGCCAGCCATTTGGAATAATGTGCGATGCCTCCAACCATGCAGTAGGAGCAGCACTGGCTCAGCGTGAAGGTAAGGACCCCTTTGTTATTGCTTATGCGTCTAAAACTTTAGATGCCGCTCAGTCCAATTACACTACTACTGAGAAAGAGCTTCTTGCTATTATTTTTTCTCTGGATAAATTCCGAGCCTATTTACTTGGTACGAAGGTAGTAGTGTACTCAGACCACGTAGCTCTAAAGTATCTATTAGCTAAAAAGGAATCCAAACCAAGGCTTATACGTTGGATACTGCTATTACAAGAATTTGATTTCGAAATTAAGGATAGGAGTGGTAACCAGAATTTAGTGGCAGACCATTTGAGTCGCCTTTAGCACATTACAGATGACCCCACTCCTATAGCTAATAATTTCCCATTTGATAACCTGCAAGCAGTATCTGAGGTAGTCCCTTGGTATGCACCTGTAGCTAATTATCTAGTTAGCCGCACCTTTCCTCCAAACTTTTCTAAGCATCAAAGAGACAAGTTGAAAAGCGAGTCTAAATATTATATATGGGATGACCCATATTTATGGAGATGTGGCGCTGACCAGGTAATTAGACGGTGTGTG
This sequence comes from Arachis hypogaea, assembly GCF_003086295.3. Taxonomy (NCBI): domain Eukaryota; kingdom Viridiplantae; phylum Streptophyta; class Magnoliopsida; order Fabales; family Fabaceae; genus Arachis; species Arachis hypogaea. The sequence continues at coordinate 58,173,058 of NC_092055.1, read as the reverse complement.
CCTCAATCAGAATTCCAGTCTATCTTAGAGGCATGTCACTCGTCTGAGAGTGGAGGACATTTTGGCCCTCAAAGAACAGCTAGAAAAATCTTAGACTGTGGATTCTGGTGGCCTACTCTTTTTAGAGACGCTGCTGAATTTTGTAGATCTTGTTTTCCATGCCAAAAATTTGGTAATATATCCAAGAGGGATGAGATGCCTCAACAAATTATGCTTTTCTGTGAAATTTTTTATGTTTGGGGCATTGACTTCATGGGTCCATTTCCAAATTCTAATGGTTATCTTTATATATTGTTAGCTGTGGATTACGTTTCCAAATGGGTGGAAGCAATTCCTACCCGCACTGATGATGCTAACACTGTTGTTTCCTTTGTGAGAAACCACATTATTTGTCGCTTTGGATCACCACGAGCAATCGTGAGCGATCAAGGCACCCATTTTTGTAACAGGAGACTAACAGGATTGATGAAAAAGTATGGGATAATTCATAAGGTTGCAACAGCCTACCATCCTCAGACTAATGGGCAAGCCGAGGTGTCAAACAGAGAGATAAAGCGTATCTTGCAGAAGATAGTCAAACCTCACAGAAGAGATTGGAGCACCAGGCTATAAGATGCACTCTGGGCATACAGAACCGCATACAAAACACCCATTGGGATGAGTCCTTTCCGCTTAGTTTATGGAAAAGCTTGTCATCTCCCTGTTGAAATAGAGCACAAAGCCTTTTGGGCAGTAAAGGAGTGCAACATGGGAATTGAGAAAGCCGGAGCTGAAAGGAAGTTGCAACTGTAAGAACTAGAAAGCCTTCGCTTAGAAGCTTATGAGAACTCAAGGCTTTATAAGGAGAAGATTGTCATGAGGATTGACCATATGAATGTGGCTCCTCCCTCAAGTGATAGTTCAACCCTTGGTGCATAATAAATCCTAATTTTGTGGTTTATCTTGTGCTTAATTTTGGAGATTTTATCAACTTATCTCACGTTTATTCAATGAAATAGCATGGTTTTGTAATTCTCCCTAAATTTGTGCTTAAGAGTGAAAACATGTTTTTTAGGCCTTAAATTTGCCAATTTTAGTTCACTTTAATTCCATTGGATGCCTTGATATGTTTGTTGAGTGATTTCAGATTCATAAGGCAAGTATTGGATGGAAAAAGTGAAGAGAAAAGCATGCAAAGTGGATAATTCATGAAGAAATGAGCATTTGGAGAATCAAAGGCCACACGCATGCGTCATCCATGCATACATGTGAGAAGAAAATTCACGGCCACGCGCATGCGTGACGTTGATCACGTGACCTTATTAAAGTGAATACGCTGAGGGTGATTTCTGAGCTTTCCAGTCCCAAATCCAACTCGTTTCTGAGGCTATTTCATGCAGAATTGAAGACTAGACAAAGGGGGAGCAATTAGATTAGCTTAGGACCATGTAGGGTAGTTTTCTAGAGAGAGAAGCTCCCTCTTCTCTCTAGAATTAGGGTTTTTAGGTTTATTTCATCTTAGATCTAGGGTTTAATTCTTGTTTTGATTTACATTTCTCTTCAATTTCTTGTTGCTACATCTTTGCTCTTCTAGCTTTACTTGTCATTCCCTTTATTTTGTTGCTTTTGTGTTGATGAACTCTTGTCAATTTCAATTTCCTTTAATGCAATTTGAGGTATTTCATGTTAATTTTACTTTCTTTAGTTGTTGTTGATTTCTTGCATTGGGTAGTAGTAGATTTTATTATTCTTGCAATTTTATGATGCTTTTTTTTTATACCCACCAAGTGTTTGACAAAATGCTTGGTTGGATGTTAGAGTAGCTTTTTGAGCATTATTGGCTTGGAAAGAGAAATTAGGTGCTCTTAAGTCATTAATACCCAATTTAGATTGGTGGTCTAGAGTTGTTAGTTAATATTATTTCCATTGCCTCTAATCTCTTGCTAATTCAATTAGTAAGTTGATTAGGACTTATGGCTTGAGATTAATGGTGCACAAAATTGTGATCTCTGAAACGGTGCCAACAACTTGGTACGCACGATCGTAATCTCAATTCTTTTCACAACTCCGCACAACTAATCAGCAAGTGCACTGGGTCGTCCAAGTAATACCTTATGTGAGTAAGGGTCGATCCTACGGAGATTGTCGGCTTGAAGCAAGCTATGGTCATCCTTGTAAATCTCAGTCAGATGAATTCAAATTGTTTTGAGGATTTGATAATTAAAATATAATTAAAACAGAAAATAAGATAGAAATACTTATGTAATTCATTGGTGGGATTTCAGATAAGCGTATGGAGGTGCTTTGTTGCTTCTGAACCTCTGCTTTCCTACTGCCTTCTTCCAACCATGCGTTACCTCCTTCCATGGCAAGCTGTATGATCCTCTTCGAATGAAAACAAGTCCATCTGTGCTATCACTGTAGGGCTAATCATCTGTCGGTTCCCGCTAGCATCGGAATAGGACCATTGTCCTTTTGCGCACTGTCACTTGCGCCCCACATTTGCAGGTTTGAAGCTCATCACAGTCAACCCTTCCCAGATCCTACTCGGAATACCACAGACAAGGTTTAGACTTTCCGGATCCTGGATCCTACTCGGAATACCACAGACAAGGTTTAGAGTTTCTGGATCACAGGAATGGCTGCCAATTGATTCTAGCCTATACCACGAAGACTCTGATCTCACGGAATGGAAGGCTCTGTTGTCAGGAGAGGCAACCATGCGTCGTGAACCAGGAGGCTAAGAGATACACACTCAAGCTATTGCAGATAGAACGGAAGTGTTTGTCAGGCACGTGTTCATAAGTGAGAATGATGATGCGTGTCACAGGTCATCACATTCATCAAGTTGAAGTGCGAGTAAATATCTTAGAACAAGAAGTAGGCGTGAATTGAATAGAAGAACAGTAATAATTGCATTAATTCATGAAGAACAGCAGAGCTCCACACCTTAATCTATGGGGTGTAGAAACTCCACCGTTGAAAATACATAAGTGATGAAGGTCCAGGCATGGCCGAATGGCCAGCCCCCTAAACGTGATCAAAGAAATCAAAAGTGATGCAAAGATAGTCTCAAAAATGATCTAAAGATGAAAATACAATAGTAAAAGGTCCTATTTATAATGAACTAGTAACCTAGGGTTTACAGAAATAAGTAAATGATACAGAAATCCACTTTTGGGGCCCACTTGATGTGTGCTTGGGCTGAGCATTGAAGCTTTTTCGTGCATAGGCTGTTCCTGGAGTTAAACGCCAGCTTTTGTGCCAGTTTGGGCGTTTTACGCCAGAAATTTTAGGCTGACATTGAACGCTAGTTTGAGCCATCAAATCTCAGAAAAAGTATAGACTATTATATATTGCTGGAAAGCCCAAGATGTCTACTTTCCAACGCAATTGAAAGCGCGCTAATTGGGCCTCTATAGCTCCAGAAAATCCACTTCGAGTGCAGGGAGGTCAGAATCCAACATCATCTACAGTCCTTTTTCAGCATCTGAATCAAATTTTTGCTCAGGTCCCTCAATTTCAGCCAGAAAATACCTGAAATCAAAGAAAAACACAAAAAAATCATAGTAAAGTCTAGAAATGTAATTTTTAAATAAAAACTAATAAAAATATAATAAAAATAAACTAAATCATACTAAAAACTATGTAAAAACAATGCCAAAAAGCATATAAATTATCCGCTCATCACAACACCAAACTTAAATTGTTACTTGTCCCCAAGCAACTAAAAACAAAGTAGGATAAAAAGAAGAGAATATACAATAAATTCCGAAAACATCTATGAAGATCAGTCTTATTTAGATGAGCGGGGCTATTAGCTTTTTGCTTCTGAACAGTTTTGGCATCTCACTTTATCCTTTGAGGTTCAGAATGATTGGCTTCTATAGGAACTCAGAATTCAGATAGTGTTATTAATTCTCCTAGTTCAGTATATTGATTCTTGAACATAGTTACTTTATGAGTCTTGGTCGTGACCCTAAGCATTTTGGTTTCCAGTATTACCACCGGATACATAAATGCCACAGACACATAACTGGGTGAACCTTTTCAGATTGTGACTCAGCTTTGCTAGAGGCCCCAATTAGAGGTGTCCAGAGCTCTTAAGCACACTTTTTTGCTTTGGACCACGACTTTAACTGCTCAGTCTCAAGCTTTTCACTTGACACCTTCACGCCACAAGCACAAGGTTAGGGACAGCTTAGTTTAGCCGCTTAGGCCAGAATTTTATTCCTGTGGGCCCTCCTTTCCATTAATTCTCAAAGCCTTGGATCCTTTTTATTTTACCCTTGCCTTTTGGTTTAAATGGCTATTGGCTTTTTCTGCTTGCTTTTTCTTTTTCTTTCTCTCTCTTTTTTTTTTGCCTCTTTTTTTTTTTGCAAGCTTTCCACCGCTTTTTCTTGCTTCAAGAACCAATTTTATGATTTTTCAGATTATCAATAACATTTCTCCTTTTTCATTATTCTTTCAAGAGCCAACAAATTTAACATTCATAAACAACAAATTCAAAAATATGCACTGTTCAAGCATTCATTCAGAAAACAAAAGGTATTGCCACCACATCAAAATAATTAAACTAATTTCAAGATAGAATTTGAAATCATGTACTTCTTGATCTTTTGTAATTAAAAACATTTTTCATTTAAGAAAGGTGATGGATTCAGAGGACATTCATAACTTTAAAGCATAGACACTAAGAGACTAATGATCATGTAATAAAGACACAAACATAGATAGAACATGAAGCATAGGGAACAAAAAACAGAAAAATAAGAGCAAAAAAATTAAAGAACGGGTCCACCTTAGTGATGGCGGCTAGTTCTTCCTCTTGAAGATCCAATGGAACGCTTGAGGTCTTCTATGTCTCTTCCTTGCCTTTGTTGCTCTTCCATCATGGCTATTTGATCCTCTCTAATTTCATGGAGTATAATGGAGTGCTCTTGGTGCTCCATTTTTAGTAGCTCCATATTGGAACTCAAATCTCCTAGGGAGGTGTTAATTTGCTCCCAATAGTTGTGTAGAGGAAAATGTATCCCTTGAGGCATCTCAGGAATTTCTTGATGAGAAACTTCCTCATGCTCTTGTTGAGGTCCATATGTGGGCTCTCTTGTTTGCTCCATCCTTTTTTTAGTGATGTGCTTGTCCTCTTCAAAGAGGGTGTCTTCCTCTATGACAATTCCAGCTGAATTGCAGAGGTGACAAATGAGATGAGGAAAGGCTAACCTTGACAAAGTGGAGGTTTTGTTAGCCACTTTGTAGAGTTCTAGAGATATGACCTCATGAACTTCTACTTCCTCTCCATTCATGATACTATGGATCATGATAGATCGGTCTATTGTAACTTCAGACCGGTTGCTAGTAGGAATGATAGAGCGTTGGATGAACTCCAACCATCCCCTAGCCACAGGTTTGAGGTCAAGCCTTATCAATTGAACCGGCATGCCTTTGGAGTCTCTTTTCCACTGAGCTCCTTCCACACATATGTCCATGAGAATTTGGTCCATCCTTTGATTAAAGTTGACCCTTCTAGTGTAGGGGCGTGCATCTCCTTGCATCATTGGCAAGTTGAATGCTAACCTTACATTTTCTGGACTAAAATCTAAGTATTTCCCCTTAACCATTGTAAGCCAATTCTTTGGGTTTGGGTTCACACTTTGATCATGGTTTTTCGTGACCCATGCATTAGCATAGAACTCTAGAACCATTAAGATTCCGACTTGTTGAATGGGGTTGGTGAGAACTTTCCAACCTCTTCTTTGAATCTCATGTCGGATCTCTGGATACTCATTCCTTTTGAGCATGAAAGGAACCTCGGGGATCACCTTCTTCTTGGCCACAACTTCATAGAAGTGGTCTTAATGGACCTTTGAGATGAATCTCTCTATCTCCCATGACTCGGAGGTGGAAGCTTTTGCCTTCCCTTTCCTCTTCCTAGAGGTTTCTCCAGCCTTAGGTGCCATAAATGGTTATGGAAAAACAAAAAGCAATGCTTTTACCATACCAAACTTAGAAGGTTTGCTCGTCCTCGAGAAAAAGAAGAAAGAAGGGAGGAGAAGAAGAAGAAAATAGAGGAGATGGAGAGGTGTGAGTGGTTCGGCCAAGGGGGGAAAGAAGTGTTTATGATGTGTGAAAATGAAGGAGGGATGAGGGGTTTATATAGGAGTGGAGAGAGGGGTAGGGTTCGTGTATTAGGGGTTGGATTTGGGAGGGAAAGGATTTGAATTTGAATTGTGAGGTAGGTGATATTGGGAAGAGTGGTGGAGGTGATTGGTGAGGGGTATTTGAGGAAGGGTGTTATGGGAAGGTGTGAAAAAGAGAGAGAGAGAGTTGAGGTAGGTGGGGATCCTGTGGAGTCCACAGATCATGAGGTGTCAAGGATTTCTCATCCCTGCACCATGTTGGCGTGTAAATGCCCCTTGGAGTGCCAATCCTGGCATTAAACGCCAGGTTGCTGCCCATTTCTGGCGTTTAACACCATCTTTTCTTCCCTTTCTGGCGCTAAAATGCCAGGTTTATTCCCTTTTCTAGCGTTAAACGCCAGTCTGGTGCCCTTTTCTGGCATTAAACGCCCAGAATGGTGCCAGACTGGGCGTTTAACGCCCATTCTGCTGCCCTTACTAGCGTTTAAATGCCAGTAAGATCATCCTCCAGGGTGTGCTATTTTCAATGCTATTTTTCATTCTGTTTTTGAATTTTCAGTTGTTTTTGTGACTTCACATGATCATCAACCTAAAGAAAATATAAAATAATAGTAGAAAATAGAATTTTATCATAGATAAGTAAAGGTTGGTGGTACACAAAATCGTGATCGCACACTTTTCACACAACTCCGTGCAGTTGACCAGCAAGTGCACTGGGTCGTCCAAGTAATACCTTACGTGAGTAAGGATCGATCCCACAGAGATTGTCGGCTTGAAGTAAGCTATGGTTATCTTGTAACTCTCAGTCAGGATATCAATAATTCTCAAATTTAATTGGAATGAGTGAAAGAACATGGATTAAATAATACTTGTTATGTAGTCATAGAGAATAGGTTGAGGTTTTGGAGATGCTCTGTCTTCTGAATCTCTGCTTTCCTACTGTCTTCATCTTCACGCACGCAAGGCTCCTTCCATGGCAAGCTATATGTTGGTGGATCACCGTTGTCAATGGCTACCATCCGTCCTCTCAGTGAAAATGGTCCAAATGCGCTGTCACCGCACGGCTAATCATCTGTCGGTTCTCACTCATGTTAGAATAGGATTTATTGATCCTTTTGCGTCTGTCACTACGCCCAGCACTCGTGAGTTTGAAGCTCGTCATAGTCATCCCTTCCCAGATCCTACTCGGAATACCACAGGCAAGGTTTAGACTTTTCGGATCTCAAGAATGGCTGCCAATAATTCTAGCCTATACTACGAAGGTTCTAATTTTAGATTAGAAACCCAAGAGATATGCTCTCAAGCTATTACAGATAGAATGGAGGTGGTTGTTAGGCATGCGTTCATAGGTAAGAATGATGATGAGTGTCACGAATCATCACATTCATCAGGTTGAAGTGCGAGTGAATATCTTAGAATAGGAACAAGCGTGATTGACTAGAAAACAGTAGTAATTGCATTAATTCATCAAAACACAGTAGAGCTCCTTACCCCCAACCATGGGGTTTAGAGACTCATGCCGTAGAAGATACAAAATTCAGATGTAAAAAATGTCATGAGGTGTCAAATGAATCACTAAAAGTAGTTTTTATAATAAACTAGTGACCTAGGGTTACAAAAAATGAGTAAGCTAGAATAGTTAGTGTAGAAATCCACTTCCGGGGCCCACTTGGTGTGTGCTTGGGCTGAGAATTAAAGCTTTCACATGTAGAGACTTTTCTTGGAGTTAAACGCCAGCCTTTGTGCCAGTTTGGGCGTTTAACTCCAGCTTTCATGCCAGTTCTGGCATTTAATGCCAGAATAGGGTAGAAAGTTAGCGTTAAAACGCCAGTTTACGTCATCAAAACTCGGGCAAAGTATGGACTATTATATATTGATGGAACGCCCAAGATGTATACTTTCCAAAGCAATTAAGATGGTGCCAATTGGGCTTCTGTAGCTCGAGAAAATCCATTTCGAGTGCAGGAGGGTCAGAATCCAACAGTATTTGTAGTCCTTTTTCAGCCTCTAAATCAGATTTTTGCTCAGGTCCCTCAATTTCAGCCAGAAAATACCTGAAATCACAGAAAAACACACAAACTCATAGTAAAGTCCAGGAATGTGATTTTTGAATAAAAACTAGTAAAAACATAATAAAAATTAACTAAAATATACTAAGAACATACTAAAAACAATGCCAAAAAGTGTATAAATGATCCGCTCATCAATTGGGTTGCCTCCCAACAAGGGCTTCTTTAATGTCAATAGCTTGACAGTGGGCTCTCATGGAGCCTCACAGATACTCAGATCATGATGATTGCCTCCCAACACCAAACTTAGAGTTTGAATGTGGGGGCTCTGTTTGACTCTGCATTGAGAGAAGCTTTTCATGCTTCTTCTCCATGGTTACAGAGGAAGATCCTTGAGCCTTAAACACAAGGTAGTCCTTATTCACTTGAAGAATCAACTCTCCTCTGTCAACATCTATCACAGCTTTTGCTATGGCTAGGAAGGGTCTGCCAAGGATGATGGATTCATCCATATTCTTCCCAGTGTCCAGGATTATAAAGTCAGCGGGGATGTAAAGGCCTTCAACCTTTACCAAGACATCCTCTACAAGTCCATAAGCCTGTTTCCTTGAATTGTCTGCCATCTCTAGTGAGATTCTAGTAGCTTGTACCTCAAGGATTCCTAGTTTCTCCATTACTGAGAGGGGCATGAGGTTTATACTTAACCCCAGGTCACACAGACCCTTCTCAAAGGTCATGGTGCCTATGGTACAAGGTATTAAGAACTTTCCAGGATCCTGTCTTTTCTGAGGTAATTTCAGTTGAACCGGATCATTCAGTTCATTGATGAGCAATGGAGGTTCATCCTCCCAAGTCTCGTTACCAAATAACTTGGCATTTAGCTTCATGATTGCTCTAAGGTACTTAGCAACTTGCTCTTCAGCAATATCTTCATCCTCTTCAGAGGAAGAATACTCATCAGAGCTCATGAATGGCAGAAGAAAGTTTAATGAAATCTCTATGGTCTCTGTATGAGCCTCAAATTCCTTTGGTTCCTTAAAGGGAAACTCCATTGTGTCCAGAGGACGTCCCATGAGGTTTTTCTCACTGGGACTCACGTCCTCCTCACTCTCTCCAGGTTCAGCCATGTTGGTCATGGTTATGGCCTTGCACTCTTTCTTGGGATTTTCTTCTGTATTGCTTGGGGGAGTGCTAGGAGGAGTTTCAGTAATTCTCTTACTCAGCTGACCCACTTGTGCCTCCAGATTTCTAATGGAGGATCTTGTTTTATTCATGAAACTTAGTGTGGTCTTAGATAGATCAGAGACTATGGTTGCTAAGCCAGAACGACTTTGCTCAGAGTTCTCTGTTTGTTGCTGAGATGATGATGGAAAAGGTTTGCTATTGCTAAATCTATTCCTTCCACCATTATTGTTGTTGAAGCCTTGTTGCGGCTTCTGTTGGTCCTTCCATGAGAGATTTGGATAATTTCTCCATGAAGGATTAAAGGTGTTTCCATGGGGTTCTCCCATGTAATTTACCTCTTCCATTGCAGGGTTCTCAGGATCATAAGCTTCTTCTTCAGAAGATGCTTCTTTAGTACTGCCTGTTGCAACTTTCATTCCAGACAGACTCTGAGAAATCATATTGACTTGCTGAGTCAATATTTTGTTCTAAGCCAATATGGCATTCAGAGTATCAATCTCAAGAACTCCTTTCTTCTGAGTTGTCCCATTATTCACAGGATTCCTTCCAAAAGTGTACATGAACTGGTTATTTGCAACCATTTCAATGAGTTCCTGGGCTTATGTAGGCGTCTTCTTCAGATGAAGAGATCCTCCAGCAGAGTGATCCAATGACATCTTGGACAATTCAAACAGACCATCATAGAATATACATATGATGCTCCATTCTAAAAACATGTCAGAAGGACACCTTCTGATCAATTGCTTGTATCTTTCGCAAGCTTCATAGAGGGATTCACCTTCCTTCTGTCTGAAGGTTTGGACTTCCACTCTAAGCTTGCTCAACTTTTGAGGTGGAAAGAATTTTGCCAAGAAAGCATTGACCAACTTTTCCCAAGAGTTCAGGCTATCTTTAGGTTGTGAGTCCAACCATGTCCTAGCTCTATCTGTTACAGCAAAGGGGGAAAGCATAAGTCTGTAGACCTTAGGATTAACCCTATTGGTCTTAACAGTATCATAGATTTGTAAGAATTCAACTAAAAACTGATGAGGATCTTCCAATGGAAGTCCATGAAACTTGCAATTCTAATGCATCAGAGAAACTAATTGAGGCTTAAGCTCAAAGTTGTTTGCTCCAATTGAGGGAATTGAGATACTCCTTCCACAGAAGTCAGAAGAAGGTGCAATGAAGTCACCAAGTATCTTCCTTGCATTGTTGGCATTGTTGTTATTTTCGGCTGCCATGTCTTCTTCGTTTTTGAAAATTTATGTCAGGTCCTCTCTAGAGAGTTGTGCTTTAGCTTCTCTTAGCTTCCTCTTCAAGGTCCTTTTAGGTTCAGGATCAGCTTCAACAAGAATGCCTTTGTCTTTGTTCTTGCTCATATGAAAGAGAAGAAAACAAGAAGTTATGGAATCCTCTATGTCACAGTATAGAGATTCCTTGAGGTGTCAGAGGAAAACAGGAATAGAGGGATGAGGTAGGTAGATAAGAATTCGAACATATGAAGAAGGAGAGAGAGTCCGAATTGCTAATTGAGGAGGAGTGTTAGTCCTTAAATAGAAGAAGACGAGGAGGGGGAAAAAATTTTGAAAATTGGAAAGAGAAAAGTAGTTATGTGGTTTTGAAAAAGATATGATTGAAATAGAAAACTTTTAAAATCAAACAAAAAGTTAAGTAGTTAATTGAAAAAAGATTTGAAAATCAAATTTTAAAAAGATAAGAAGTTAGAAAAAGATTTTGAAATTAAAATTTGAGAAAGATATGATTGAAAAGTTATTTTGAAAAGGATTTGAATTAGAAATTAAAAAGATTTGATTTTTGAAATTACAGTTGATTGCTTGACTAACAAGAAATTAAAAAAAATTTGATTCTAGAATTTAAAGTTTGATCCTTTCTTAATAAGCAAGTAACAACTTAAATTTTTTTTAAATTAAATCATTAATTGGTATGGAAAAAGAATTGATTTTGAAAAAGATATGATTTGAAAAAGATATGATTTGAAAAAGATATGATTTGAAAAGTACATGATTTAAAAAGGAATTGATTTTGAAAAATTATGAAGATTTCAAAAAGATTTGAATTAAAAACTAACTTACCTCCCTTGTGTTGTCCTGGCGTTAAACGCCCAGAATGGTATCCATTCTGGTGAATGGTATCCATTCTGGTGTTTAACGCCCAAAATACTACCCTTTTGGGCGTTTAACGCCTAGCCAGGTACCCTGGCTGGCGTTTAAACGCCAGATTTCCTTTCTCAGTGGGAGTTTTGAATGCCCAGCTTTTTCTCTGTAATTCCACTGCTGAATGTTCTGAATCTTCAATTCTCTGTATTATTGACTTGAAACGACATAATTTTGAAAAGTTTTTGAATTTTTAATGATGAAAGAGAAAAAATAACAAAATGAGACTAAACATGGAAAATCAAGATCAAAATAAATGATGCATGCAAGAACACTTTGAAGAATATGATGAACATCAAGAACACATTTTTGAAAATTTTTCAAGAAAACAAAGACACATAAGACACCAAACTTAGAAGTTTGTATACTAGGGACAATAACAATTTGAAAATACATATGAAAAATAACAACTGACACAAAACAAGAGAATTTAAAGATCAGCCCAATAAAATCATCAAGAACAACTTGAAGATCAATGAAGAGCTCAATGCATATATTTTTTTTGAAAATTTAAAGAAAAAATTAAAAAGATGCAATTGACACCAAACTTAAAATTTGACACTAGACTCAAACAAGAAACACAAAATATTTTTTGTTTTTATGGTTTTATAAATTTTTTGTAATTTTTTGAAAATTATTTGGAAAAAGAAAAATAAGGATTTCAAAGTCTTTAATAAGAATTTTAGGAATCATGCAATGTTAGTCGAAAGCTTCAGTCTAAAAAGATTAGACATGGCTAGCCAAGCTTCAGCAGGACATTACATACAACAGCCAAATTGATGGGAATCAACTAGCTCCTGTGATGATAAAAGCATCATTTGAAATTCTAGAATTCATTCTAAAAAAATTCTGAAGTCATAGAATAATTTATTTTATTTTATTTTTTTGAAAATTTTTTCGAAATTAAAAGGAACAAAAAGCTTAAAATTAAAATAAAATTACCTAATCTGAGCAACAAGATGAACCGTCAGTTGTCCAAACTCGAACAATCCCCAGCAACGGCGCCAAAAACTTGGTGCATGAAATTGTGATCTCTGAAACGGCGCCAACAACTTGGTACGCACGATTGTAATCTCAACTCTTTTCACATCTCCGCACAACTAACCAGCAAGTGCACTGGGTCATCCAAGTAATACCTTACGTGAGTAAGGGTCGATCCCACAGAGATTGTCGGCTTGAAGCAAGCTATGGTCATCCTTGTAAATCTCAATTAGGCAAATTCAAATGGTTTTGAGGTTTTGATCATTAAAATATAATTAAAACAGAAAATAAGATAGAAATACTTATGTAATTCATTGGTGGGATTTCAGATAAGCGTATGGAGGTGCTTTGTTGCTTCTGAACCTCTGCTTTCCTACTGCCTTCTTCCAACCATGCATTACCTCCCTCCATGGCAAGCTGTATGATCCTCTCGAATGAAAACAAGTCCATCTGTACTGTCACCGCAGGGCTAATCATCTGTCGGTTTCCGCTAGCATCGAAATAGGACCATTGTCCTTTTGTGCACTGTCACTTGCTCCCCACATTCGCAGGTTTGAAGCTCATCACAGTCAACCCTTCCCAGATCATACTCGGAATACCACAGACAAGGTTTAGACTTTCCGGATCCTGGATCCTACTCGGAATACCACAAACAAGGTTTAGACTTTCTAGATCCCAGGAATGGATGCCAATTGATTCTAGCCTATACCACAAAGACTCTGATCTCACGGAATGGAAGGCTCTGTTGTCAGGAGAGGCAACCATGCATCGTGAACCAGGAGGCTAAGAGATACACACTCAAGCTATTGCAGATAGAATGAAAGTGTTTGTCAGGCACACGTTCATAAGTGAGAATGATGATGAGTGTCACAGGTCAACACATTCATCAGGTTGAAGTGCGAGTGAATATCTTAGAACAAGAAGTAGGCATGAATTGAATAGAAGAACAGTAGTAATTGCATTAATTCATGAAGAATAGCAGAGCTCCACACCTTAATCTATGGGTGTAGAAACTCTACCATTGAAAATACATAAGTGATGAAGGTCCAGGCATGGCCGAATGGTCAGCCCTCTAAACATGATCAAGAGATCAAAAGTGATGCAAAGATAGTCTCAAAAATGATCTAAAGACGAAAATACAATAGTAAAAGGTCCTATTTATAATGAACTAGTAACCTAGGGTTTACAGAAATAAGTAAATGATACAGAAATCCACTTCCAGGGCTCACTTGGTGTGTGCTTGGGCTGAGCATTGAAGCTTTTTCATGCATAGGCTGTTCCTGGAGTTAAACGCCAACTTTTGTGCCAGTTTGGGCGTTTTACGCCAGAAATTTTAGGCTGATGTTGAACGCCAGTTTGGGCCATCAAATCTCGGGAAAAATATGAAATATTATATATTTCTGGAAAGCCCAGGATGTCTATTTTCCAACGCAATTAAGAGCGCTCCAATTGGGCTACTATAGCTCTAGAAAATCCACTTCGAGTGTAGGGAGGTCAGAATCCAACAGCATCTGCAGTCCTTTTTCAGCCTCTGAATCAGATTTTTACTCAGGTCCCTCAATTTCAGCCAGAAAATACCTGAAATCACAGAAAAACATACAAACTTATAGTAAAGTCCAGAAATGTGATTTTTAAATAAAAAATAATAAAAATATAATAAAAATTAACTAAATCAAACTAAAAACTATGTAAAAACAATGCCAAAAAGCGTATAAATTATCCGCTCATCAATTAACTAGACTTATTTGACTTTCTCTCATGTGAAGATAACATTGCACCTTCTTCCAATGTTGGAGATGACTAAATAGGATTAGTTCTTGTTAATTATTGTATTATGATTGATGACTAGGATAGAAAGCCTATATTCTCAATCCTTGCCATGAATGTGTCTCTTTATTAATTGCTTTCTTTAATTTTTTGCTTCATTTTTCTTGTCAATAATTGAGCACTCGATTGTTATTCCTAGGGAGAATGACCTGAGATCTAATACTCTCGGTTATCTTTATTGGTTTGCACTCGTGACAAACAAAAATTAAACTTTGATTGAGCATTGCTTGTCGGTTGGGAACTATACTTGCAACGAAATTATTTCCTCTAACCGAGAAGAAATTCTTAACCGACGGTAACGCTCTTTCAAGTTTTTGGTGCCATTTTCGGGGAAGTGCAATGTGTGCTTGTTATTGGTTATTTTTCATATGTGAATAGTGTGAATAGTTTGCTTTTTGTTGGTTTGCTAGTTTTGGGTTTAGGAGTTTCTTTTCTTATTCTCTTCTTAGCTTTTGTTTTTGTTTTCCTTTTCCTACTATGAATTCTCACCACTTTGGCTATGAGTTTGGTTCTAACTATGTTGTAGCGAATGGAATCTACAATGAGGATATGCATCAAGGATGGAACAATCAAAGATGGGAGGAGCCTCAAGCATTTGATCAACCTTTAGGGCAACAAGCTCCACCAATGTACTATGATCAAGAGCCATACCATGATGCATACCAATCTAATGTGTGTGGTGGACCTCCTTGTGTTTATCAACCACAACCACCATATGCTTATGAACCCCCTCCTCAACATTGTTATCAACCCTACTCACAAGCCTCATACCACCATTCACTTCCATATGACCCTAACCCATATCTACCATACCAACCACCATATGAACCACACTTAGAGTCACCACATTTTCAACACCAATACTCCCAAGAACCACCATTTCCTTATACACCACCTCAAGACTTTCACCAATATGAACCACCTTCCAAATATGACACTTTTTCTTTAAACAATGAACCCTCTCTTCCACCACCACCTTCATTAGATGGATCTCTCCAGCCCCTAATTCAAGAACAACAAGAACTTCTAACTCATTGCCAAAAGCAAGGGGAAGTGATGGCTAGCTTAACCGAAGTGATGAGCCAATTAGCATCATTGTATTCAACTATCCAAGACACTCTTATTGTGAAATATGGAGGACTAGTTGAGGAGCACAATGAGAAGGAGAATTTAGAGCTTCAAGGTGAAGAAGAGGAGTTAAGGCAAGAGTTGCAACAGGAGGAGGAAATAGAGGAAATTGAAACAGAAAAAGTGGTTGAAGATTTAAGAGATGTTGAGTGCAAAGAGGAATCTCAAGTTGAAGAGCCATCTTCCGTGGAGTTTGATAGTGCACAACCTCCAAAGCATAATATGATTGAAGAATTGGAAGAAATGGTACAAGCAACAAGTTCTCCTATTTTTGATGATTCTGCACCAACATATGATCTTTTTGAGCTTGATGGATCCTTCCCCATTGAACTTGGAATTGATGTTAAAGTAGATTTCACTCAACCTCCTATTTATGATTTGAGTGATGGGGAAGAGCTTGAAGAGATTGGTGAGGAAGAATGTGAACTTGAGGAAGCTTGGCAAGAGGTAGAGCATGAAGCATCTTGTCAAGTTATGCAAGCCCTTAGAAGAGGATGGACGGGAGTGGAACATGCTTTATCAAGATCATTGGGAACTTCTCTACTTAAGTGGCCATCTAATCCTTCATTTGAGTGGGTAAAACTCATCACTCTTAGCTTTATTATCCCACTTGAATTTGGTTTGCATGAAACAGATGGCCAACTTGGGGCGCTTTGGGGTATGAAGCATAAAAGAAGAATGTTTAGTAGTTGGCGTTGTAAATCTAGTGTCATTATGGTTGGAAGCTCAAAATTGAGGAGCAAGGGTTGGACTAGTGCTCAATTGGATGGGTCTAGGAGGGTAGTTTGGTCCCTAAGTGAGAATTCAGCTTGTTTACTATCCGGAGGGAATCACCATGATCAACTTGAAGACGGGTGTTAAAACAAAGTGTGGGATCCCGGATTCTAAGATGAGGATCAAGTTTGGGAGCCCCAAGCTTGTGAAGAACTCCATCAAGGCTTGATGAGAATGACATGGAATGATAGAGCTTATTGGAGATTCAAGCATTGGTAGATGTTCAATGATGAATTCAAGCACAAGCCACCTTAATGAGAGCTCCCCATAAGTCCAACTTAAGGACAATAAACAAAAGTGCTAGGTGGGAGACACCCCACCATGGTAACATCTTTTCACTTTTCCCTTTTGTATATATTGGTAAAATAGGTTTAATTTCATGTTTGGTTTTGTTTGCTTGGTTTATTTGGGAGTCTAGTATGTTAAATAAGGTTTTATGGTGTTTTGGTAGCTGTTTGGAGGTTTGGAATGCTTGTTTTGATGCAAGAAATTGGAAAATTTTGAAAAATAAAGCACTCAGCCACGCGTATGCGTCAACCACGTGTACGCATCACCCACGCGTACGCGTGACCCCCAAATTTTTCATGCCAATTACAAAAACCAGAGAGTTGCACATGTAGTGTGCTGAAATTATGCGTCTGTCACAATTTTCACCGACGCATACGTGTCACCTATCTCTCTCTTCACTCACGCATGCGCGTAGTTGATGCGTACGTGTCGCACCTTGCTTCTTCAACTCACGTGTATGCATGACCTGATGCGTACGCGTGACCCACTGCTTTATTTCACTCACCTTCTTTTCTTCTCCCCTTTCCATTTCTTTCCTTCTTCTCTCTTCTTTTCTTTTCTTTTCATTCTTCAACCATCATCCAACACCACCAATCACCATCTATCACCATCTCTTTTAGTTAGTTAGTTAGTTAGTTAGTTAGTTAGTTTAATTTTTGTTTAATTTCCTGTTTTTCATGATAAGTGTTGGATTATTGATTTTGTTTGCTATTCATTGCTGCTTATTATTAACTTGATGCTATTTTAGCATAATTATTTTGTTAATTTTCACTGTTGAAATTCTTTATTGAGGTTACAATTTGTTACTTGGTTTCGAGTTCTTAATGCTTAATGTTTTTGGATACCAAGTGTATGACATTGCCTTCAAAGCATTTTAAATCTTTTGAATTGCATGTTTTAGCCACCATGTGATTTAAAGCGTTTCATTATGATTAGGCAATAGTGTATTATCAATGCATTTTTTTAAGTGATGCTTGTTTATGATTGACCCATATTCATATCACCTATTTCATGCATTGAGATTTTAGAATTGTGGAATTGGATTGTAAGCTTACCTAGTGACATATTTTTGAGCTTTGTAAAGTTTTGTGGACCATGCTTGCTATGTGATTGAGTTTAACTTCTGTCTTCTTTTTCCTAAGTTCCATAGCACCTATGTCTTCCACTTTTATGTTACTTAGGTGTTGAAAACAAACTTCAATATGTGTCATTGTTTGATGAGTGAGCTTTATATTTCAATTAGTTCACTAAGTTTACTTGCACATTGATGACAAGTCATCTTAGCCTAGTTTCACTAGCCTTTTTCTTTCATTTTCAATTGAATTATGCATATTCTTGAGCCATAAGCAAGCCAATTGGGTAGATTTTCATGCTTCCTTTGATTTAATCAACCATGTATGAATTCATGCTATTTCATGAGGTTTTATGCTATAATTGTCACATATTATGAAAGAATGAATATCTCATGATTTTGAGCATAGCTTTGATGTGTTTGGTTGATTAATGATAGGTGAAGAAAGCTTGGAGAAAGGTTGAAGCAAGAAGGAATGGCTAGGAGGAAGAGAGGACAAAAAGTTTGAGCAAAAGTTTGCCTCAAACTTTAGCTCAAACTTTTGGAATAAGTGAAAATGAACCAGGGAGCAAAAAGCTGGACCAAATGTTTGCCTCAAACTTTTGTGTAAACTTTTGTGCAAAAAGCTGGACCAAAAGTTTGCCTCAAACTTTTGTGCAAACTTTTGGGCAAAAAGCTGGAGCAAAAGTTTGCCTCAAACTTTTTGGCAAACTTTTGGCATCACAAATCAACACCCTAGAGAGCAAAAGTTTGCGCCAACGTTAGCCTCAAACTTTTTGGCAAACGTTGGCGCATGAACAACACACCCTGGAGAGCAAAAGTTTGCGCCAACGTTAGCCTCTAACTTTTTGGCTAACGTTGGCGCCATGAGTGTGCAAGGGGAGGCCAACGTTGGAGCAAAAGTTTGACCCCTAACTTTTGCCCCAACGTTGGTATCAGCAAAAGAGGGTGGCTGATGTGAAAAGTTGGAGTAAAAGTTTGCCTCAAACTTTTACTCAAACTTTTACTCAAACTTTTACTCAAGCTTTCATGATTCCAAACCCGGTTCAATTCGGTTCTTCTCCAAACTCCAAGAGCAATCAACCAAGGCCTCTATCAACCCAATTCCATCAAGAGCAAAGGCCCAATTGAAGGCTTGAAGACCATTTGAAGAAAGTGTATAAATAGCATAGGATTTAAGTTTTTCGGGGAGCTTTCCTTTTAGTTTTCATAGAGAGTTTTCGGAGAGCTTTTGGTATTGAGTGAATTTTAATTTCTAAGTCTCGGGGAAGGAGAATTGAATTCCCTTCCTCTTAGTTTTCTTGCTTTCAATTTCAATTACAATTGTCTTGGATCTTGGGTTGGAGAATTGAAGGAAATCTGTTTCAATCTCACCTTGGGATCTTGTTTAATTCTCTGCTTAATTGAATTTCAGTTTCGGTTAATTGCTTCTTCATCTACTTTCTTTGCAATTTACATTTCCTTTGCAATCGTTCTTGTTGGATCTAGGAAGGCATTGAGATCTAGACTTGGTTATCTAGTCTCTTGGGTCCTGAGATCTGAATTCAAATTTTACATCCTCTGTTTAATGCTTTTCAATCTCATTTACATTTCTGTTTTTAGATCTGATTCAATCCAAGTTATTTTCTACTTCTCTGTTTGTTGCAATTTACTTTTCCTTGTTTAAATTCTGCAAATCCAATTCCCAATTCCCTTTACAATTCAAGCCATTTACATTTCTTGCAATTTAAGATTCTGCAATTTACATTTCTTGCGTTCTAAGTTTCTGCCATTTAATTTCCTGTTCTTTAAGATTCAGCAATTTAAATTTCAGTTCTCTTTACTTTCATGCAATTTACCCAATCCCTTTACTTTCTCTGCAATTTAAATTCTACAAATCACAAATCTCTCAACCAAATCTTGATTCGCTTGACTAAATCAACCACTAAGCTAAAATTGCTCAATCCTTCAATCCCTGTGGGATCGACCTCACTCCCGTGAGTTATTATTACTTGATGCGACCCGGTGCACTTGCCGGTTAGTTTTGGGTGTTTTGGAGAAATTCATTTTTCCACAAAAATACTCATCACACATCAATCAATGTCCATTCATTATCCAATTCACAATTACTTGATTTTTTCTTGAATGCTTTTATGCTTCTTTATTGCTTGTTTGCTTATCTTAACTTACAAGTTATTTTGAAGTATTTCAAGCACACTAGAATGAGTGAAGTGTTTACTTTTTTTGTGTAATTGTGACATAGCTCTCTATGCTAATGTGTGAGTTATAAACCACGCGCAATCTTAGAATTCACACACTTATTTTTCATCCATGTCACACATTGAGTCACTCACTTTATTTTAGTGATCATCGCCTCATTCCAACAATATATGCTTCCTTGCTCTTGCATTTACTTGTCTTCTATTTTCAGGATAAGTCATTATAAGCTAAAACAGAAGCGGGAAAAAGAACACGTAGCAGCCGATTGACCCACCAGCTGAAGGTGGCAATCCGAAAAGTCACTGTACCCCCTTGATCATCTTTGAATGCACCAAGGACGGTGCAAAACTTTTAAGTGTGGGGAGGTCGTTGATGAGAGAATTAGTGTTGGTCTAGATTTTCACAAAATAAGATCACTTCGTTGCAAGTATAGCTAAATCAACAACTAACTCTCAACATCAAAGTTTAGTATTTTCACATTCAAAACATATAAACCAATATTAAGAGTAATTCAACCTCGGGTCATTCTCCCTAGGATGCAATTGAAAGTGTTATGCTTTCGGTTGTGAGGGCAAAGGGGGTTTTGTAATCAAAGAACAAAAGATTAAAAGAACTAAGCAATAAAAGAACTAAGAGATGATCAAAATTGTAATTAATTCAATTAAAGAGAAGATGAGATCAAAACTAGTGAAAATGCTATAAATTCAATAAAGAGCCTTGACTTGGGAATGAGGATCCACGGAATCCTATCATCGCCAAAACCACAACTATGATAATTATGATGAGTCAATCTCGCCTAGTTAACCCCGAACATCAAGGAGTAAGTCAAGCAAGCATAATTGACCTTAATCCATAAGTCCTAACCAACTTACCAAACTAGTTGATAAAAGGCTAGCTTTAATGAAAACAAGAGTCAACTAACTCCCCAAGAATTACCACTAAATGTCGGACATTATGACTCTAGTATCCTAGGAACTCAAATCTCAAGCCAAGGTGTGAAAATCTACTCAAAACTCATAATTGGCATTTTCACAAATACCTTGTGTGTGTAAAAGCAAAACATAGAAAATTGCGAGAAAAATAGAAAACTATAACCAACTATCAAAAATATCAACAAGAGACAAGCAATCAAGCATAAAGAAAGCATAAGACATGAAATTCATTAATCAAAACTTCAAGAAACTCAAAATTACAAATATGAACAAAGTAACTTGAACCATAGGAAAATAAAAGTAAAGACAATGTAATTAAAGAAGAAATTGAGAGTACTTACAATTAAAGAAGCAAAATCCAAAATCAAAGCTTGCTATAAAATGCTACATGAAGATGAAAATGAAACCCTAAGAGAGAAATTCTACTCTACTCCTACTCCTACTCCTATGGAAGCTTCCTAACTAATTCTACCTAATGAAAACCTAATATGTTGATATGTGTTGATATCCCTTTCCTATAGCACTTCAATTCAGCATCTAGCCTTCCAAAATTTGGCCACAAGCCCTCAAAAATTGCGCAGCACGTGTTTCATTAATGAAACCACATGTAGGATCTTGTGCATACGCACAGATGTGTGTGTACGCACACTTTGTTGTTTTGGCTCCTGTGCTCACGCACACATACAAATTTCTTCTTGTGCACATGCACACTTGTCTGTGTTTGTTTTTCCTTATTTTCTTCATGTGTTCTCCCTTCTACATGCCTTTTTCCACTTTTGCTTAGCCAATCTTGACTGAATGCCCCAAAATCACTCACAAAATATATCACGGTATCGAATGGCATAAAAGTGGAATTAAATTACTCAATTTAAGCACAAAAATGCATGTTTTTACATTTATGTCCAAATTAGGGAGATAACACAAAAGTATGCCATTTTGGTGCCTAAGTGTGAGTTTATATGACGAAATCCATTCAAATCAAGCTAAACTATATCGGAAAATATGGACTCATCAATTCCCCCACACTTAAACAATAGCATGTCCTCATGCTAAACCAAACAAGGAAAATAATCAAAAGGATAATCAACTTATTAAATGCAACTATCTAAATGCATGCAAGGTGTACTATATACTATCTATATCTATCTATCTATCTATAGTTTTCTATTGATTTGGTGAAAATAAACAATCAAATTCCAAGCTAGTGTATAGACAAATAGGGCTAAGCAAAGAAGTAATTCAATGCAATCAAAATCTAAAGAATTGATTCAACTCATCAAAATGAAGCAACTTGCAAGAATACATGATAAGAGAGTTGATGACATAGAATTGTGTAATTGAACCCTCACTAGGTGTGTATACACTCTCAACGCTCGGTGTTTAGGGTTTTAAACACTCAAATCTCCTTTAATCATGCCTTCAAGGGATTGTTTTTCATCTAACAATCAACAAGTATTTGATGCATGTATGCAAGTATGATGAGGTCTTTTAGAAGGTTGTAATGGGGTTGAGGTAAGGGTAGGATGAGTATATGGCTAAGTGGACTAAAGGATTGAATCTTTGATTAGCTCAAGTATCCAACTCAACCTATATCAATCAACCCACACAAAAAATGCATTCTAACCACCCATTACTTCTTTTCACACACATTCATGCCTTAGTTTCTATTCAAAACACATATGCATTCTTTATTCATTTTTTTTCTTTTCTTTGGGGCAACCTTTGTTCCCTCTTATTATTTTTTTCATTTCATTTTTTTCTTTTGTATTTCTTTTTTTATCTTTTTCTATGACAAATGCACATGGTTAAAGCAAATTGATACATGAATGTGCACCCATTTTTCCAAATTTTCAATAAATACCCAAAATAAATATTTTTCATTCACTACTAATGTTTTCCAAAATTTCCCCACACTTAAATATAACACTGATGCGTGTGGAAACTTGTCTCTCAACAAATTTCCTTCGGCAAGTGTACCGAATTTGTCGTCAAGTAAAAACTCACAATAGAGTGAGGTCGAATCCCACAGGGATTGATTGATCAAGCAACTTTAATTAGAAGAATGTTCTAGTTGAGCGAATCCAGAATTTGGGTTGAGAGTTGTAGAAAATAAAATGGCGGGAATGTAAATAACAGAAAAGTAAATGTTAGAATTAAAGGACTGGAAGTAAATGACTGAAAATAAATTGCAAAATTGTAAATGGGAATGGGGAATTTGCTCATAAAAGTAAATGGCAGAAATTAAAGAGAATGGGTAAGATCAGAGATGGGGAGTTCATTGGGCTTAGGAGATGTTGCAATTCTCCGGATCAAGTTCATTTTCATCTCTTCCTCAATCAATGCACTCATTGATCTCCTTGGCAATCTTAATTGATTGAATTACAATTTCTTGCAATTCAATCTCTCAAATCTTGATCAATAGCCAATTCCTTGGTCAATTGCTCATGAGAAGAGATGAAGCATGGTCACTGATTATACCACATGCATTTCCCAAATCAAGTGTTGAGAGGATTATAGTCATATATCCATCCAAACCCAATTTGGTCCAGCATGAGAAAGCATTTCTAGCTTGATCTCTTCATTCCTCTTTCAAGGTTCAGAAGAGATCCAAGTTTGAATAGCTTCTTTTCCAAGATAACTACTCAATTGGATGAAGATCGAAAGCTTTCAAGTAAAATCAAGAGAAAAGATAGAAGAAGAATAATGAAAATTAGTATTGATCCATCAAATTACAGCAGAGCTCCCTAACCCAATGAAAGGGGTTTAGTTGTTCATAGCTCTAGAAAATGAAAACAAAGATGGAGAATACATCATAAAACTAGAAATTGCAGAGAAGGTAAAATACAGAGAGTAGTTCTCTTTTTTCAACTTCTAGAACTCCCTCAACAATTCAAAGCTACTCTTATATATACTATTTCTCTCAGCTTCTAGTTGGCTCTTCAAGTCTTGGGCCTTTGGATCTTGAGTTTGAAGCAGTTCTCTTCTTCATTTGGGCTTGGCTTTACTTGCAGAGAGAAAGTGTGAAGTGGGCAGAGACTTTAGCTCAGGACGTTAGGGGTGTTAACGTTTAGTGAAAATATGAGCTCGAGAACGTTAGTGACAATCAACTTTCTTACTAACGTTCCCAAGTAAAAGCTACGTTAACTTCAACGTTAGTGGCACAAACATTGCCACTAACGTTGCCTCTAAGTCCTTAGCACACGTTATTGAGACTTAACATTCCCAATAACTTTGAAAAGCCCCCTTTGTTCCTACGTTAGAGCTCACGTTAACTTAGTTAACGTGGCTCTTTAACGTGGGCTTTCCATCCTTCGAGAACGTTAGTGACACTCAACATTGTCGCTAACGTTCCAAGGTGCCCCTATGTCTCACGTTAGAGCTCACGTTAACTTAGTTAACGTGGCTCTTTAACGTGGGCTTGCCATCCTTCGAGAACGTTAGTGAAACTCAACATTGTCACTAACGTTCCAAGGTGCCCCTATGTCTCACGTTAGAGTCCACGCTAACTAGGTTAACATGGCTTCTAACGTGGCCATGCTTAGCCATCCCCAACGTTAGTGACAATGTTGAGTGTCACTAACGTTGGCCATTCTTTCACTCATCAACGTTAGCTTCCACGTTAACTAAGTTAACGTGGAGGTTAACGTGGCTCCTTGGGGGGTTGTGTGGTTGCTTCCAACGTTAGTGACAATGTTGGGTGTCACTGACGTTGTCGACCACTCTTGCTTCTTACGTTAGCTCCCACGTTAGTTAACGTGGTATATTTCTCCTTAGGCCAACGTTAGTGACAATGTTGAATGTCACTAACGTTGGCGTTTCTTCCCCTTTTTAACGTTAGAGGCCACGTTAACTAGGTTAACGTGGACTCTAACGTGGCCACTTATGAGTTTTTGCCAACGTTAGTGACAATGTTAAGTGCCACTATCGTTGGCTCAACTTCCCTTCTCCACGTTAGAGTTCACGTTAACTTAGTTAACGTGACTCTTAACGTGGTCAATGATGGCTTCGAGAGCGTTATTGGCAATCACTTTTCTCATTAACTTTGCAAGTTACCTCCCATTCCTTGCTTCCTTTGGTCCTGAAATCAAGCAATAGAGTGCATCAAAGTTCTAGTCCAAGTCATGGGTAATGCAACATACAATTTGTCACTAAACTCATGCAAAATCTTCATGAAATAATGTAAAATGCACAATGTATGCTTGAATCAAGGTGTAAGTGAATATCTACCCAAAACTAGCTTATTTCCTAAGGAAATGCATGAAACTAACCTAAAAACAGTAAAGAAAAGGTCAGTGAAACTGGCCAAGATGCCCTGGCATCACAACACCAAACTTAAAGCTTGCTTGTCCCTAAGTAAGTACTGGAACAAGAGAATGATGAATGGAATGCCAAGAGCAATGAGTCATTCTTGTGGAAGTCATATTACTGATTTTATGGTGGTTTCATGCATAGCAACTTAGGTTCATTCCTTTACTGGCTTTCAGACCTTTATCATGTCCTAAAACACTCACCTTGCTTACATCCCATGAGACTTTTATTCATTGGTCCCTTTATTGTCATTTCAGAGCTTATTGGTGTTCTTAGGCTAAGTGCTCTGTAAAGGGGTAACTTTTTAAGATAAGCTTTCAGCCAACACTCCCGAACCAGTTGGCTCAAGGTGCTAGGTGTTGAAGCACCCCTAAGGACTTACTCCCTCAAGTCTCTCCCCCATACATACACACCACAGGCATATAGTTCACTTATTTTCCTCCTTGAGACCTTGGTGTCCAGAACCTCTTTGGGTTACTAAATGCTCTGTGGTGAGGGTTACTCTTGATAATGGACTTTCAGCTGATAATCCCGGGTTAGTTAATCTAAGTTACCAAGTGATAAAGCACCCCTAAGAGCTTATTCATCTAAGTAAATCCCTCACACAGGAATACCACAGACACATATCTTAAGATCAGAACCATTGGTGCCTAGCATTATTGCTTACTCTTTTTCTTTTATTTTTCCACTTTCATTATTCTTTTCTCTTTCTCCTATTAGGATTTTGTCATATACTTAGTCTCATGAGTATATTCAAAGCAAAGTATTCAGGCCAGATAGTTGTCATCCCACTTTATGGTTGAACCAACTTAGCTAACTTATGATCATACCACAAACTCATGACTGTACTCCATAGTATGAACTCCTCTCTAGTCTTTTGAAACATAAACATTCTCTCTTCATTTGATTAAAAGGGACAAGCATACAAGTAAGTAAAGTAAGGATGCAGTGACATAAAGACTAGCACACAGAGACTTTCTTCAATACCAAAAACTTAAAAGACATAATTGAAAAAGGTTTAAACATGACATGGAAGCAAGTTCTATTTCATACAAGATCTTCCTTATTTAAAGCATAGAAAAAGGTGGAATAAAGAAGGAACTCCACCACCTTTTAATATTGTGGATGTCCATGCTCTTTTCCTTGCTTGTCCTCCTTGTTTCCTCTTGCATTTCCTCGCATCCATGCCAATCTTGCTTGCTTCCAATCCTCAAGTGCCTTCCTCACTGACTCATGACTCTCTTCCACCCTTTGTCTTTCCTCTCGTGCTAATTCATCCTTCATTTCTTCATACCTGGCTATTCCTGGATGCAATATTGGCAGCTGTCCCACTAAGTAGCCGAGCCTGGCTTGAGTTTTTATGTGATGTCCTGTTTCGCTCATGTAAACTCCTTTTGCGAATGCCCTTTGCTCGTCCAATAGTTCTGCCTGTTCTATTTGTCTTCAATGCATCTCATGTATGTGTGCCCCTTGATGTGCTTGGATGTTGATTAGCCTCTGGATGGATTCTTGTTGCTCGTTTTGCCTTCCTTCCATTCTGTTGAATGTTTTTCCCCATTGTTGTCCTTGACTTAGTTGCTGTTCCATCATTTGCCTTTGCCACTCACCTTGCTGAGTCATCCATCTTGAGAGTGTTTCCTCTTGCTGCCCCATCATCTGTAGTTGAAGCTCTTTCTGTGCTCCTTGGCTTTCCAAATATTGTCTAGACAAGCCATCAATGGCCTCCTGCAATTGGTGCATGTTCAAGGTCTGTTGTGCTTGACCCTCTAAGACTTGTCCTTCCACTACTTGAGGGGCTGTCCTCTTCCTTTGCTTCCGGTGAGGCAATGGGGATGCTGCAGCATTCATCCTTCGTACAGTTATTGGGATGCCTTCTTTTATCCACATGGGGTTCTCATCTTCAAAAACCACCCCAGCTTTCTTGCATATTCGGTAAATAGTGCTGGGGTAACCTAACGTTCCTCTTGAGTCGCTTTTCTCTGCCATCTTTCTAATACCTTCAGCTATGAGTTCATGAACCTTGATTTCTCCTCCCTTCAGTATACAGTGCACCATTGTGGCTCTCTTGACATTCACCTCCGAGTTGTTTGCAGCTGGGAGAATAGACCTTCTCACTAGCTCAAACCACCCCTTGGCTTCAGGAGTGAGATCTGTTCTCTTGATGAACTTTAGTTTATTTCCCACACCCCTTTCCCAGTCAGCTCCTGGTACACAAATATCTTGTAGAATCTGGTCATAATTGGGGTTGTCCAATCTTGAGTGATAGCTTTCTTCTTCAAACTGTATAGACCATAGCTTCAATGCCCTCATGACATTCATTGGACCAAAGTCCACCATCTTTCCTCTCACAAAGCTTGTGTAAGACTCATCCTTCTTATCGTATCGAACCGCATTTACATAAAATTCTCTTATGAGGTTTGCATTCACCTTAATGACCGGGTCAGTGAGGAGCTCCCATCTTCTCCTTTCTATCTTCTCTGTGATTTCGGGGCACTCAGTCTTTTTAACTTGAAATCCCAGCTCATAAATGATTTCCTTATCAACCATCCACCCGTATTGCAATGCATGATGCAAGCTTCTAAATCTCTTTTCATCATATGGGTGTTCTTCCATGGGTTCCTTTCCCTTCCTTCTTTTAGAACCCGAAGACGCCATGAATGATAGTTAATATGTGAAGGTGGCAAAGTTGTGGAGATTTTTGGTTGTTTAAGGTTTTATTGCAATGAAGAGAGTGAGGTGGGAAAAAGGTTTTTTAATGGGGTAGGAAGTGTCTTGTACCGAAATGGAGAGTGGTGAAGATTGAGTAATGACAATGAAGGTGGGTACGGAACAAGGGTCATTTATATAGAGAAGTTGTGAGAGAATGGAGGGTGTGGATTGATTGAGTGGTTACTTGATGGACGGTTGGGGTGATGCATGGATAAAAGACAAGGATCATCACTTTATGAATGAGATTGCTCGGTCTTTTAGGGGTTCCATTTTTCCAATGTTGCATGGCAACATTTTCCAATGTATTCCCTTTTTAGAACAAGTGTGTAGCCCTTCCTTTTGTGGTGTCCGATCCTTCTTTGTTTAGTTGTCCAATCCATCCATTTTTATGCTTCTTTTCCTTTTTCCTATAAAGATTTAAAATAAGGAAATTAATATCATAAAAATCAAACTCTACGGCTAGAATAATAAAGAGAAGAAAAAGAGTTTATTTATTTATGAATTTCAACTAACTAACTACTTGTGTATCCTTATGCATTTTGGTGGCACCATGGGGTGACACCAAACTTAGTTTGAAGCAATGTGATGAAAAGTTTTGTTCAAAGCTCCCAAGACTAGCATGCATCTTGGTTTGCTTTGAACACCAAACTTGTTCTTCAGTATATACTGCATGATAAAGATTTCACCAAGTGTTTGTCAAGTTTGGGTTGAAATTCATAAACATTGATTTATTCATTATTTTAAAAACATATAAAACATGGGTTGCCTCCCATGAAGCGCTTGTTTAGCGTCATTAGCTTGACGTTTTTCCCTCCATCAGGGTGGTTGGTAGTGCTTAAAATCCTCCCCTCTTGCTGTGGACTTATATCCATTGGTTGGATCAATGATCTCCACATGTTCTAGGGAAAGAACTCTGTTGATAGTGAAGACCTTAGGTAACTGAGATGGTACAGTAGGGAGATTAGGGGGAATATCTGGGAAGTAAGCTGAGACAATTCTATCCCCTAGAGAGAAGTCTTCCGTAGGGATTTTCTTGTTCCTCCACCTCCTTGGTACTTTCTTCTTTGTTTCTTTCGAGGTTGCCTTCCTCTTGGTGACCTCTTTTTCTAAAGGAGTTGTGATGCTGTCTTTACCTACCTCTAGAGGTTTAGGTTCTTCCAATTTTTCCTTGAGCTGTGACAATTGCTGTTTTCCTTGTTTATCAATTAAGGGGATCTCAGAGTGAACTGGCTGTGCTTCGGTGCTTGTCTCCTCCTTCAGTGTCTCATTATCATTTGTGCTTAGTTCCTTGTCCTCTTGATCTGTTTCTTGTGAGAGTTTGAAAACATTGAAATTGAGTCGTTCATCATGGATTCTCAATATTATCTTCCCTTTCTCTACATCGATAAGTGCTCTGGCCGTAGCTAGGAATGGTCTTCCCAATATGATTGGGTGAGTGTGACTCTCTTCCATGTCCAGGATGACAAAGTCTGTTGGGAGGAAGTATTTCCCAACCTTTAGCAACACATTTTCCACCACTCCTATTGCTTGCTTTTGAGTTTTGTCAGCCAGTCTGATGATTACATCTGTGGGCATTATCTCATTGATCTGCAGCCTCTTCACCAGGGATAAGGGCAGTAAGTTGATGCTGGCCCCCAAATCACATAGTGCTCTATCGAACATAGTTTCACCTATGGCACAAGGGATGTGAAAACTCCCTGGGTCTCTTCTTTTTGTAGGCAACTCAGGTTGAATAAGGGCACTACATTCCTTGTTCATCACTATAGTCTGGCCTCCTTTGAGTGAGCTTTTCCTGGGAAGAAGTTCCTTCATATACTTGATGAATGCAGGCATTTGTTGAATTGCCTTGATGAATAGTATGTTTACATGCAGAGATGCAAACAAGTCTAGGAACCTTGAGTATATTCTCTTTCCCACAGCACCATGGAGCAGTTGAGGGAAGGGTGCATAGAGCTTCAGCAGCTCTTGTTGTGAGATTTCTGGTTCTTGGTGATCTCTATCCTCCTCCTTTGTTGAGTTGTCTTCAGGTTGTTCGAAAAGTTTGCCTTGCTTGTCTTCAGTCTCTTGATCACTTGTAGTGACCATTTTGCAATCTTCCCATCTTACTTTCTTTGCTTCTCCTTTGGGGTTTTTCTCCGTGTCAATTGGGAAGCTGTCAGTAGGTTTGGGAATCTTCTCAGCTAAATATCCCACCTGGAATTCCAGCTTCCTAATGGTCTCTCCCTGGTTCTTAATATTGGCTCGCACCTTGATGCGCATAAACTTGTTATGCTACGATTTAGGAAATTGCACGATCGGCAAAATTCCTTCCGGCAAGTGCACCGGTTATCGTCAAGTAAAAACTCACAATAGAGTGAGGTCGAATCCCACAAGGATTGGTTGAGTGAGCAATTCGGATTAGAAGTTTGTTCTAGTTGAGCGGAATCAAGATTTAGATGAGAATTGCGGAATGTAAAACTGGCGGGAAACGTAAATGACAAGAAATTTAAATGGCGGAATCTTAAATTGCATGAATTAAAGAGCAGAAGCTAGATTGCTGAAATTAAAAGGGAATGGGGGTGATTGCATGAATGTAATTGCAGAATGTAAAGAGAAAGTGGAAATCAGAAATGGGGAATTCATTGGGTTATAGGAGATATTGAGATCTCCGAATCAAAACATGTTTATCTCTTCCTCAAGCAATGCGTTCATTGAATTTTGCTTGGCAATCTTATATGATTGGATCCCAATCCCTTGGCTCACCAATTCTCTCTAAAAACAAACAAATTCCCAATCCCTTGGTTTTAATGTTCATAAGAAGAGATGATGCTCGATCACTGATTATACCACACAGTTTCATGAACCACAATTTGGTAGGATTACATGTCACAATATCCATCCAAACCCCAATCCAATTCACTGTGAGAAAGCTTCTCTAGCATGAATCCTCCATTCCTTTCCCAAGGTTCCGAAGGATTCCAATTATGGGTAGTTTCTTTCCCAAGACAACTACCCAATGGAATTAGATCGAGAAGCTTTCTAACAAAATTCAAGAGAAAAGATTGAAGAAGAAGATAAACTATTATTGATTCATTGAATTACAATAGAGCTCCCTAACCCAATGAAAGGGGGTTTAGTGAGTCATAGCTCTGAATTCAATTACAAAGATATGAAAACTAGCCAAAAGAAAAGGTAAAAGTCCTTCCTAACTTAAATTCTATCCTATTTATACACTTTCTATATTGAGCTTCTGTTGTGTTTCTTGGGCTTTGAGGCCTCTCCCTGCTTTCCTTTTGCCTTGGGTTTATGATCCATAATCTTGATGAGGCTGTTGATCCAAAATCTGTAACATTCATTGAGCCAACTTAGTGATAATCAAATAATGACACATGACTCAATAAATTGAAATTTCAGACTCATCAATCCTTCAGGCCCAATCCCATAAACCATGATATTCAATTGGGTTTCATACCAGAGTAAGTTTAAGTTAATGTTTGTGCTCAAATACTAACTTAAACCGCCATATTGTTGGCCCAGAAACCTTTTCCAAGAGTGGCGTTTAAGTTGCAGTTTAAGCTTAAACTGTAGCTTAAACGCCAGACACTTCCAGTGATGCCTTTTGTGGAAGCACGTTTAAGCTTCAGTTTAAGGTTAAACTGAAGCTTAAACGTGGAAATGGAAGAAGGCAGCCCTGGAGGGTAACTTAGTCGAACACGTTTAAGCTTCAGTTTAAGGTTAAACTGAAACTTAAACGTGGAGATAGGAAAGGCAGCCCTGGAGGTCGAACACGTTTAAGCTCCAGTTTAAGGTTAAACTGGAGCTTAAACGTGGAAATGGAAGAAGGCATCCTGGAGGTCGAACACGTTTAAGCTCCAGTTTAAGGTTAAACTGGAGCTTAAACGTGGAAGCTGAGAAAGGTAGCCCTGGAGGTGTCGAACACGTTTAAGCTCCAGTTTAAGGTTAAACTGGAGCTTAAACGTGGAAATGGAGAAAGCAACCCTGGAGGATAAAACTTGGTCGAACACGTTTAAGCTCCAGTTTAAGGTCAAACTGGAGCTTAAACGTGGAAATGGCTCCCTGGTGCACTTCCCATTTCTGGCGTTTAACCTCCAGTTTAAGGTTAAACTGGAGGTTAAACGTGGAAATGCTTCCTGATTGGCATTCTCATTCTGGCGTTTAACCTCCAGTTTAAGGTTAAACTGGAGGTTAAACGTGGAATGCTTCTTTGGTGAGACTTTCATTCTGGCGTTTAACCTCCAGTTTAAGGTTAAACTGGAGGTTAAACTTCAGTTTCAGCATTTCTTAGCCTTCATGATTCTGGCGTTTAAGCTCCAGTTTAGGCTTAAACTGGAACTTAAACTCCACATGTGATATTCAAGCTTCCTTTATTGACTTTGTTGCTTCCTTGCCTAGCCTCTTCTTCCCTGAAATCATCCAAACAATTGCATCAAAGTCTTGCAAAATTTCATGAGAAATCTTCCATTCATAGCATTCAAGTAATATAACTAAAAACTCATGGAATTTGCATCAAAATCATACTGTTTGGATGGTTCATTGCTTTGTTCTTCTTTTAACCATTCTTGGTTACTTTAAGCTCAAGAAAATGCATAAAACATCTAAAACTATCAAAAAAATGCTAGTGAAACTAGCCTAAGATGCCTTGGCATCACAACACCAAACTTAATACTTGCTTGTCCCTAAGCAAGTCCTGAGTTATTTGAGAAGAAAGTATGAAACAGAAAGCAATTACATTGGCTATATTAGCAAGCATTTGAAGTTCATCAGAAGGGTTTTATGCAGAAAGTTGCAGCATCACTTTTCCATACTTATCAAGTAAGATCATCACTTTTTCATTGCATCCATCAAACACTGCTATGGCCTCTTGTTATTCTTATGTTCTTGGCACTTTTCTCTTCTTTGTTTTTCTTTTCTTTTTCTTAGAGCTCCTTTGCTCCTTGTTTGCTTGGTGTCATGTGTTGCACAAGCCTTTGGCATTTTCTTTTTCTTATCAGTGCACTACACATATCCACTTCAGGCATTTTAGTTCACATTTCTTCTTGAGACATTGGTGCCCAGCACCTCTTTGTGTGACTAAATGTTTTGTATTTAGGTTGCTCTTGATAATGGACTTTTGGTTGATAATCCCGGGTTAGTTAACCCAAGTTACCAAGTGTTGAAACACTCCTCAGAACCTATTCATCCAAGCATATCCTTAATACATGAACACCACAGGCATTTGTCTCAGAAGTTCAAACCATTGGTGCCTAGCTTATTTTCTCAAATTTTTTTCTTTTTGGTTGCCCTTTTTCAGTGGCTTTTTCTTCTTCTTTTTCTTTCTTTTTCATGGCCAAAGACATTTATTCATCAAGATCCATAGACAGTTTTCAATTTCTACATAAAAAATGATAATTCTACACTCTATTTCCAGTGATCTGACTGAACAATCAAGCATGCATACCACCACTTAATTCTACTTGATTTGTCACTAATTTAGCCAAGTTACTTTTGTTCAAACTTTTCTTTTATTTTTGGAAACAGAACAAGCATGGCAAGCACTTGTTTAAGAAGGTGAAGTTATATCCAAACATCTAGGCATTCACTTTATTCAAAGCAATAACAGACACTCATATACTAAAAACTTCACATTCCAGAAAGATTCAACATTTACAGTTTAAACCAGAACAAGCATGCTTTTGTTTGCCCTTTTTAAAGAATTATCAAGGAACAATACCACCTTGTGAAATTCCTTGTTTTCTCTTTGTTGCCAGGAAACACTTTGATTTCTCCTTCTTCTCCTAATTGTTGCTTCATGTTTTAAGATCCTTGTTTCCTTTCCTGCAAAGAGTGATGAAGTTGCTTGCTTCTCAAGCACTTGATTGGTTAGCTCAACTATGTGTGGGTAAGTATCTGAGTCTTAAGTTGGTGTGTGAACACCAAACTTAGTCTCCCACTTACTTCTCTGTTCTTTGAATCCTTGAGTTCTCTTTGGAATGAAGTTGCTGCTAAGGGTTTTAAGCATTTCTGTGACTGCTTAGAATGGTTGTTCCTTTCATATAATTCAAAGGTTGTTGTGTTCAGTTGATCTTTATGGTGGAACACCAAACTTAGAGTCACACATTCCCCTTTGAATTATTGATCCATGAATTCATTGTTTGGTGTGAAACACCAAACTTAATTCTTTGCAATGCACAGAAACTACTTCACCCTTTTTTTTTTTTATTGAACAAATAAAAGAAACAGCAAAAGGGTATTACCTCAGGTTGGGTTGCCTCCCAACAAGCGCTTCTTTAACGTCATTAGCTTGACGGTCAGCTTCCTCAGTTGAGGTGAAATTTAACCTTGTCCTTCTCCTCCACATCTCCCAAGTAATGTTTGAGTCTTTGACCGTTCACAATGAAGGTTCGTTGTGACTTTTCTTCCATGATTTCTACTTGTCCATATTTGGAGACCTTGGTGACAAGGAATGGTCCAGACCACCTTGATTTTAGCTTCCCTGGAAATAGCTTCAGCCTAGAATTGTAGAGCAATACTTTTTGTCCTTCTTCAAATTTCCTTGGGGCTATGTTGCTGTCATGCTTCTTCTTTGCTCTTTCTTTGTAAATTTTGGCATTCTCATAAGCTTCAGCTCTGAACTCTTCCAACTCTTGAATTTGCAACATCCTTCTTTCTCCAGCAGCTTTGCTGTCCAAGTTCAAAAGTTTCAAGGCCCAGTATGCCTTGTGCTCCAACTCCAGTGGCAAATGGCAAGCTTTTTCGTATACTAGTTGGTAAGGAGACATTCCAATTGGTGTTTTGAAAGCTGTCCTATATGCCCAAAGAGCATCATCTAGCTTAATCGACCAGTCCTTCCTTGAAGTTCCCACAGTCTTTTCCAGGATCCTTTTGAGTTCTCTGTTAGATATTTCGGCTTGCCCACTTGTTTGTGGATGGTATGGTGTGGCTACCTTGTGTTTGACTCCATATTTTAGAAGCAATGCCTCTAATGGTTTGTTGCAGAAGTGGCTTCCTCCATCACTGATGATTGCTCTTGGAACCCCAAAACGGCAAAAAATGTGTTTTCTGAGGAAGTTCATGACTACCTTATTATCATTGGTTGGAGTTGCTATTGCTTCAACCCATTTGGAGACATAGTCTACTGCCACAAGAATGTAATTATTTGAGTATGAGGAGGGAAAGGGTCCCATGAAATCTATCCCCCATACATCAAACAATTCAAGTTCCAGAATGAATTGTTGTGGCATTTCATTTCTTCTTGGCAGGTTCCCCGCTTTCTGGCATTCATGGCAGTGCTTCACTAGTTCCTTTGCATCTTTGAAGATAGTGGGCCAATAAAAACCACACTGCAACACCTTAGCTGCTGTTCTTTCTCCTGCAAAATGTCCTCCATAAGTGGAGCCATGGCAGTCCCATAAGACTTCCCTTCCTTCTTCCTCTGATATGCATCTTCTGAGTATGCCATCGGAACATTTTTTGAACAAGTATGGTTCGTCCCAGATGAAGTATTTGGCATCATTTACCAATTTCTTCCTTTGATGCTTGTTAAATTCCAACGGCCAACTCCCAGTGGCCTTGAAGTTTGCTATGTCTGCAAACCAGGGTGCTTTGTGAATTACCATGAGTTGTTCATCAGGAAAGCACTCATTTATATGTGTGCTTTGTGCGCTTCCTTCTTCACATGGTATCCTTGATAAATGGTCTGCCACCTTGTTCTCTACACCCTTCTTGTCTTTGATTTCAATGTTAAATTCCTGCAACAAAAGAACCCATCTAATAAGTCTTGGTTTGGATTCTTGTTTAGCAAGTAAGTATTTTAAAGCTGAATGATCAGTGAAGACAATGACTTTAGATCCAATGAGATAGGATCTAAATTTGTCAAATGCAAAGACTATTGCTAAGAGTTCTTTTTCAGTGGTTGTGTAATTCCTTTGGTTAGCATTCAAGACTTTACTGGCATAATAAATCACATGTACCAAATTGTCTTTCCTTTGTCCTAACACTGCCCCAATAGCAAGGTCTGATGCATCACACATCAGTTCAAAAGGTAAGTTCCAATCCGGTGGGGCAATGATAGGTGCAGAGGAAAGTTTTTGCTTCAAAAGTTCATAGGCTAGCATGCAATTTTTATCAAATACAAAGGGTGTATCAGAGACAAGCAAGTTACTCAAAGGTTTGGCTATTTTAGAAAAGTCTCTAATAAACCTTCTGTAAAACCCAGCGTGTCCCAAAAAACTCCTAATTGCCTTGACATTACTTGGTGGAGGTAGTTTTTCAATGATTTCCACCTTAGCTCTGTCCACCTCCATGCCTCTATTAGAGATTTTGTGGCCAAGGACTATTCCTTCTGTGACCATGAAATGACATTTTTCCCAGTTTAATACTAGGTTAGTCTCTTGGCACCTCTTAAGCACCAAGGCAAGGTGGTGTAGGCAGCTGGGAAAAGAATCTCCAAACACAGAAAAATCGTCCATGAAGACCTCAATAAATTTTTCAATCATGTCCGAAAAGATGGACAGCATGCATCTTTGGAAAGTGGCAGGTGCATTGCACAATCCAAAGGGCATGCGTCTATAAGCAAAAACTCCATATGGACAAACAAATGATGTTTTCTCTTGATCTCTAGGATCAACTACTATTTGGTTGTAGCCTGAATATCCATCCAAAAAGCAATAGTAAGCATGTCCGGCAAGCCTTTCAAGCATCTGATCCATGAATGGGAGTGGGAAATGATCCTTTCTGGTGGCTTCATTGAGCTTCCTGTAGTCTATGCACATCCTCCACCCAGTGACGGTTCTTGTGGGTATGAGTTCGTTCTTCTCATTTGGCACCACAGTTATGCCACCTTTCTTGGGAACTACATGGATGGGACTAACCCATGGGCTATCAGAAATGGGGTAGATTACCCCTGCCTGCCATAACTTCATGACTTCCTTTTGTACCACTTCTTTCATGACGGGATTCAATCTTCTCTGAGCTTGAATGGAGGGTCTAGCATCCTCTTCTAACAAGATTTTATGCATGCATATGGATGAACTTATCCCCTTCAAATCAGCTAGGGTCCATCCAATGGCATCTTGATGAGTTTGTAGCACCTTGATCAATTCTTCTTCCTGTTCTTGGCTCAGGGCAGAGCTAATGATAACAGGGTGACTCTCATCACTACCCAAGTATGCATACTTGAGATTAGGGGGCAATGCTTTGAGCTCAGGTTTTGGTGCTTCCTTATCTTCTTTCACTCTCTCTGGCATGCTTAGCATGGTTGTTTCAGCAGCCTTGATGTCACTAACTTCAATATCCTTGGTGAACTCCTCCTCTGCCACTTCCTTTATTGTTTCCTCAAAAGTTTCTTGTACTGCAATGTCCACTACATCAACCCTCATGCATTCCCTTAGTGATTCTGATGGATAGCTCATTGCCTTGAATACGTTAAACACCAATTTCTCATCATGTAGTCTAAGAGTGAGTTCACCCTTTTGTACATCTATGATGGCTCCAGCAGTAGTTAGGAAGGGTCTTCCCAGAATTATTGAAGCTTTGGCTTCTTCCTCCATATCTAACACCACAAAATCAGCAGGAAATATAAAATCTCCCACTTTCACCAACAAATCCTCAACTATCCCATGAGGGAATTTAAAAGTTCGATCTGCCAATTGGAGGGCCATTCTTGTTGGTTTAGCTTCCTCAATCTTCATTCTTCTCATCATTGTTAGAGACATCAAATTGATACTGGCCCCTAAGTCACACAAGGCCTTCTCCACCATGACTTCTCCTATGATGCAGGGGATTTGGAAACTGCCTGGATCCTTCAATTTCTGAGG
Organism: Arachis hypogaea; assembly: GCF_003086295.3. Lineage (NCBI taxonomy): Eukaryota > Viridiplantae > Streptophyta > Magnoliopsida > Fabales > Fabaceae > Arachis > Arachis hypogaea. The sequence goes on along the minus strand of NC_092055.1, from coordinate 58,135,577 downwards.
CAATTTGTGCTGGATGATGGCACTGCATTCTTCAGTTAACAACACAGTTTCCTCGTTCCTCCAGCTTCTTTTCTTGGTCATTAATTCCTTTAAGAATTTTGCATAGAGTGGCATTTGCTCTATTGCCTCAGCAAACGGAATGTTGATTTGAAGCTTCTTGAAAATCTCCAAGAACCTGGAGAATTGGCCATCCTTTTCACTTTTCATCAAACGTTGAGGATATGGTGCTTTAGGTGTATAAGGCTTCAGGACCTCTTTTTCTTTTTCTTTTGTTGCAGACGATGTAAAAGATTGTCCTTGTTCCTTATCTCTCACATTTTCCTTTGCTTCATCCTCTGTGGTTTCCTTTGAGATCTCCTTTAGATTCTTTCCGCTTCTGAGGGTTATGGCCTTACATTCTTCCCTTGCAATAGCCTTGGCAGCATGAGAAACGCTTGTCCCAGGGGTTTGCTTAGACAAATACGCAATTTGATTTTCTAGCTTCTAGATGGCAGCTCCTTGGTTTTGCAGGTTAGAATTTACTTCTTCCTTAAAAGCTTTCAATTCGGTTATGTCTTGACTCATGGTTGCAAGCATTCCTTCTATCCTGTTTAATTGATCTTGAAATTGTTGGTTCGGATTAGGTTGAGCAGGTTGATTATTTTGGCTATGATATGGTGGTTGAGAGTAAGTGTTTTGTGTGGCTTGGTATGATCTTTGGTTGGAGTTTTGGTATGTGGACTTGTTATGTTGGTTTTGCTGGTTTCCCCACCCAAAGTTTGGATGGTTTTTCCAGCCTGGGTTGTAAGTGTTGGAATGTGGATCATATGGTTGCCTTTGTTGATTTCCTACATAATTGGCCTCTTCCCAATCACCTCCTTCAGTGCTTTCTTCCTCTTGATCTTGTGTGTGTATTGCAGCCACTTGTTTTGTTTCTAATTTCCTGGTGAGCTCTGCTAGTTGCTTGGCAAACACCTTGTTTTGGGCTAGAATTGTATCAACATGGTTCAGCTCCATGACTCCCTTAGTGTTGTGTCTCTCTGATGCATAGTAGTACTCGTTCTCAGCCACTGTCTCAATCACTTCAATGGCTTCTTCCACAGTCTTTTTCCTGTTCAATGAACCTCCTGATGAATGGTCTACAGCCTTCCTTGATTCATAAGACAGTCCATCATAGAAAATATGCAATTGCACCCAATCATGGAACATGTCTGGTGGGCATTTCCTTGTCAAATCCTTGAATCTCTCCCATGCCTCGTAGAGAGTTTCACCATCTTGTTGTCTAAACGTCTGAACCTCAGATCGAAGCCTATTGACCTTTTGTGGGGGGTAGAAACGTGCCAGAAACTTGCTTTCCACCTCATCCCAGGTTGTTAGGCTCCCCCTTGGGAATGATTCCAGCCACTTAGCTGCCTTGTCCCTAAGTGAAAATGGGAACAAAAGCAGTTTATATGCATCTTCCTGGACTCCATTGGACTTCACAGTGTCACAAATTCTCAGGAATTTTGTGAGATGTTGGTTTGGGTCTTCATTAGCACTTCCACCAAATGAACAATGATTCTCCACAAGTGATATTAGCTGTGGTTTGAGCTCAAAATTGTTGGCCTGAATGGGTGGTTTCTGGATGCTGCTACCACAATTCCCAGAGGTTGGGTTTATGTATGAACTAAGAACCCTCCTCTCAGGAATGGCATTGTTTCCATCAGCTCTCTCATGGTTGTGAACTTCTCTATCCATGTTGAGATCTAAAGCTTCCTCAAAATTGTCCTCAGATTCTTCTTCAGATTCCTCTTCTCCCAGTACTCTCTTCCCTCTTGCTTCCCTTCTCAGTCTATGAAGGGTCCTCTCTGGTTCGGTATATGGAGGAGTTGATGTCTCTCCTCTCCTACCTGTCATACAAGAACACAGCACAGGCAACAAACAAGTGAAATACTCTTGGTTAATGGAAGAGTATGGTTAGAGCAGTTGAGGAATTAATTCAAACAGTTAGTGAGTCAGTGAGTTAGTTGCTTGAATTTAAAGGCATGAAGAAAGAAAGCATGTAACAGAGTGCAGAAATTAAAATTCAACAAGTAACTTGTACTGAATTAATCAAAACAAAAAAAAATGCTCAATCTAGTTAACTTCTAATTTGAGAATTGTCAATCGAAGACCAATCCCCGGCAACGGCGCCATAAACTTGATGCGCATAAACTTGTTATGCTACGATTTAGGAAATTGCACGATCGGCAAAATTCCTTCCGGCAAGTGCACCGGTTATCGTCAAGTAAAAACTCACAATAGAGTGAGGTCGAATCCCACAAGGATTGGTTGAGTGAGCAATTCGGATTAGAAGTTTGTTCTAGTTGAGCGGAATCAAGATTTAGATGAGAATTGCGGAATGTGAAATTGCCGGGAAACGTAAATGACAAGAAATTTAAATGGCGGAATCTTAAATTGCATGGAATGGGGGTGATTGCATGAATGTAATTGCAGAATGTAAAGAGAAAGTGGAAATCAGAAATGGGGAATTCATTGGGTTATAGGAGATATTGAGATCTCCGAATCAAAACATGTTTATCTCTTCCTCAAGCAATGCGTTCATTGAATTTTGCTTGGCAATCTTATATGATTGGATCCCAATCCCTTGGCTCACCAATTCTCTCTAAAAACAAACAAATTCCCAATCCCTTGGTTTAAATGTTCATAAGAAGAGATGATGCTCGATCACTGATTATACCACACAGTTTCATGAACCACAATTTGGTAGGATTACATGTCACAATATCCATCCAAACCCCAATCCAATTCACTGTGAGAAAGCTTCTCTAGCATGAATCCTCCATTCCTTTCCCAAGGTTCCGAAGGATTCCAATTATGGGTAGTTTCTTTCCCAAGACAACTACCCAATGGAATTAGATCGAGAAGCTTTCTAACAAAATTCAAGAGAAAAGATTGAAGAAGAAGATAAACTATTATTGATTCATTGAATTACAATAGAGCTCCCTAACCCAATGAAAGGGGGTTTAGTGAGTCATAGCTCTGAATTCAATTACAAAGATATGAAAACTAGCCAAAAGAAAAGGTAAAAGTCCTTCCTAACTTAAATTCTATCCTATTTATACACTTTCTATATTGAGCTTCTGTTGTGTTTCTTGGGCTTTGAGGCCTCTCCCTGCTTTCCTTTTGCCTTGGGTTTATGATCCATAATCTTGATGAGGCTGTTGATCCAAAATCTGTAACATTCATTGAGCCAACTTAGTGATAATCAAATAATGACACATGACTCAATAAATTGAAATTTCAGACTCATCAATCCTTCAGGCCCAATCCCATAAACCATGATATTCAATTGGGTTTCATACCAGAGTAAGTTTAAGTTAATGTTTGTGCTCAAATACTAACTTAAACCGCCATATTGTTGGCCCAGAAACCTTTTCCAAGAGTGGCGTTTAAGTTGCAGTTTAAGCTTAAACTGTAGCTTAAACGCCAGACACTTCCAGTGATGCCTTTTGTGGAAGCACGTTTAAGCTTCAGTTTAAGGTTAAACTGAAGCTTAAACGTGGAAATGGAAGAAGGCAGCCCTGGAGGGTAACTTAGTCGAACACGTTTAAGCTTCAGTTTAAGGTTAAACTGAAGCTTAAACTTGGAGATAGGAAAGGCAGCCCTGGAGGTCGAACACGTTTAAGCTCCAGTTTAAGGTTAAACTGGAGCTTAAACATGGAAATGGAAGAAGGCATCCTGGAGGTCGAACACGTTTAAGCTCCAGTTTAAGGTTAAACTGGAGCTTAAACGTGGAAGCTGAGAAAGGTAGCCCTGGAGGTGTCGAACACGTTTAAGCTCCAGTTTAAGGTTAAACTGGAGCTTAAACGTGGAAATGGAGAAAGCAACCCTGGAGGATAAAACTTGGTCGAACACGTTTAAGCTCCAGTTTAAGGTCAAACTGGAGCTTAAACGTGGAAATGGCTCCCTGGTGCACTTCCCATTTCTGGCGTTTAACCTCCAGTTTAAGGTTAAACTGGAGGTTAAACGTGGAAATGCTTCCTGATTGGCATTCTCATTCTGGCGTTTAACCTCCAGTTTAAGGTTAAACTGGAGGTTAAACGTGGAATGCTTCTTTGGTGAGACTTTCATTCTGGCGTTTAACCTCCAGTTTAAGGTTAAACTGGAGGTTAAACTTCAGTTTTAGCATTTCTTAGCCTTCATGATTCTGGCGTTTAAGCTCCAGTTTAGGCTTAAACTGGAACTTAAACTCCACATGTGATATTCAAGCTTCCTTTATTGACTTTGTTGCTTCCTTGCCTAGCCTCTTCTTCCCTGAAATCATCCAAACAATTGCATCAAAGTCTTGCAAAATTTCATGAGAAATCTTCCATTCATAGCATTCAAGTAATATAACTAAAAACTCATGGAATTTGCATCAAAATCATACTGTTTGGATGGTTCATTGCTTTGTTCTTCTTTTAACCATTCTTGGTTACTTTAAGCTCAAGAAAATGCATAAAACATCTAAAACTATCAAAAAAATGCTAGTGAAACTAGCCTAAGATGCCTTGGCATCACACCTCCTCTTTGAACACCTTATTTTCTTGAATCTCTTGGCATATTCCTTCAAGTAAGGCTTCAATCTTAGAGAGCTTGTCATCAATTGATGGGTGATTCGGAGCAGATGTGCGGTTTTGGTTTTGATAAGCGTGTAGAGAAGTGTTGTTGTGGGGGTTATAACGTCGCTGGTCTTGGTTTTGATCTTGCTGACTTCCCCACCCAAAGTTTGGGTGGTTTCTCCATCCAGGGTTATAGGTCTTGGAGTATGGATCATAGTTTTTTCTTGGTGAATTCCCAATGTAGTTGGCTTGCTCCTGACTACCCTCTGCTTCTTCATTCACTCCTTTTTGGGTTGTTGATGAAGTTGAGATTGCTGCTACTTGGTTCATCTCCATCTTCTTGGTGAGGTCAGCCAGCTGTTGGGTAATGAGCTTGTTTTGGGCCAACAGAGCATCTACATTGTTTAGCTCTATTACTCCTCTTGTGTTCCCTCTTTCGGAAGCATAGAAGTAGTCGTTCTCTGCTACTGTTTCAATAACATATATGGCTTCCTCAATAGTCTTCTTCTTGTTCAAAGATCCTTCGGATGAATGGTCTACGGCCTTCTTTGACTCATAAGAGAGCCCTTCATAGAAAATGTGCAGCTGAACCCATTCGTTGAACATATCTGGTGGGCACCTCCTTGTGAGGTCTTTAAATCTCTCCCATGCTTCATATAGAGTCTCACCATCTTGTTGCCTGAAAGTTTGAACCTCAACTCTCAGCCTATTGATTCGTTGAGGAGGGTAAAATCTTGCTAAGAATTTGTTTACCACGTCTTCCCAAGTTGTCAAGCTTTCCCTTGGGAAAGATTCCAGCCACTTGGCTGCCTTGTCCCTGAGTGAGAATGGAAATAAGAGCAGTCTTTAGGCGTCAGGATAAACACCATTAGACTTCACTGTGTCACATATTCTCAGGAAGGTGGTCAAATGTTGATTGGGGTCTTCTTGAACACCTCCTCCAAACGAACAGTTGTTCTGAACAAGGGTGATGAGCTGTGGTTTAAGTTCAAAGTTGTTGGCATGGATTGTTGGCTTTTGGATGCTACTTCCACAATTGCCTGGGTTTGGATTGATGTAAGAGCCCAAAACTCTTCTATCCTCCCTAGCATGATTTGCTCCACCTCCTCCCCCATGGTTGTGATCCTCTTCTTCATGATGGTTTTCCATGTTATCTTCCATGTTTGGTTCAAAGAATTCCTCTTCTTCCTCAGCACCAACCACTTTCTTTCCTCTTGCCTCCCTCCTCAATCTAAGGAAGGTCCTCTCATGTTCAGAATCGAAGGAAGTTGAAGCCCCGCTTCTTCTCTCTGTCATACAACCATCAAGTGCAAGCAAGAAAAGATAGGTGCAGAAAGTATTTTTGTCAGAATTACTGTTAGTTGTGGGTGATGCAATATATCAAACAGTTAGTGGGTTAGCAAACAGAATTAAAAATAACAAAGAAAAACAAAAGAGTAGAGGGGGAAGGGAAGAAGTTTAGCTAAAACAGAAAGTAAATCACTCAAACAGAAAATAAAATTCACAAAATAAAAATGCTCAATCTAGTAATCTTCCAATTTGATCATTGTTGATGCACAATCAATCCCCGGCAACGGCGCCATAAACTTGATGCATGTGGAAATTGTCTCTCAACAAATTTCCTTCGGCAAGTGTACCGAATTTGTCGTCAAGTAAAAACTCACAATAGAGTGAGGTCGAATCCCACAGGGATTGATTGATCAAGCAACTTTAATTAGAAGAATGTTCTAGTTGAGCGAATCCAGAATTTAGGTTGAGAGTTACAGAAAATAAAATGGCGGGAATGTAAATAACAGAAAAGTAAATGCTAGAATTAAAGGACTGGAAGTAAATGACTGAAAATAAATTGCAGAATTGTAAATGGGAATGGGGGATTTGCTCATAAAAGTAATGGCAGAAATTAAAGAGAATGGGTAAGATCAGAGATGGGGAGTTCATTGGGCTTAGGAGATGTTGCAATTCTCCGGATCAAGTTCATTTTCATCTCTTCCTCAATCAATGCACTCATTGATCTCCTTGCCAATCTTAATTGATTGAATTACAATTTCTTGCAATTCAATCTCTCAAATCTTGATCAATAGCCAATTCCTTGTTCCAAAGATAGAGTCTTAGAAGAAACTTATTGTCTTTTCAATCAAGTAAAGCATGCATGCAACTAACCTATTACTATGCAATTTATCCTATTCTATAAAAGAAAGAAAAACTAACTAAAATATCCTAATTTATTGGTGCTAGGGAAGAGAAATTACCTCCGAAAGTCAGGTACTGACCGACCTCCCCACATTTAAGGCTTTGCACCATCCTCGGTGCCATCTGTCAGGAACAGGGGTGGGCTGGTAGCAGTATCTCCACAGTCGGGACCATCATGGCTCCCTGTGCTGGTAAAGGAAGTGGAGTCCGGGGTGTCTGAGTCCTTGAAGTGACCCTTGAGTAGCTCCATGAGGTGTTTGAATCGGCGCTCGTTACGGCGCTCTCTTAACTTCGTTTTCTATTCTTGCCGATCCAATCTTTTGATTATCTGCTGGAGCAGTTCATCTGTTGTAGGTGCTGGTGGTGTTGAAGAAGGAATATCTTCAACTGGAGCAGGAGGAAGGCTTGTAGTGGCTGCTGAAAGTCTGAGGTATTTCCCATTAGGGACATACTGATCATCCCGTGGGAGCATGGCTTTGGTGTCTCCAACTCTATAGGAGACTCCAGCTGCTGAGACAAGATCTGAGACCAAGGCGGGAAAAGGTAAGTTGCCCGCAATTTGTACGTGTCCCATGGCATTCCAGATATGTCTTGGTAGGTTCAGAGGCTGTTCTGTAAGGTTTCACCATAGTAGAACGGCCATGTCTGCAATGAAGGAAGACTCGTGAGTGCTCGAAAAGACGTAATGGGACATGATCTGTGCCCATACGCGAGCCTTCAAGGTAAGTGCTGAAGCCAATATACCCTTAGGGCGGGTACGATGGTATCTGTAGATCCAACGACTGCCAGGTAGTGCGATAACTCTGAGAACAACCTCCTAGTCAAATTGGTATATCTGGCGCTTGAGTACGGCTTCTTGAAAGGCGTCCAATCCTTCCGGAATAGGAGGAAGACTTAAAGCTTGTTGAATAGCCTCTTTTGTAATGGGGACTTGCTTCTGACGGACAAAGACAGACTGCAGGGTAGGCAGGTAGAAGTTAGAGTAGAACTCGACTACCCAAGAAAGATTGACCTGCTTCTGTTGTCTCTGTAGGAAACCCCATTGTCTTCGTTCAATTTGCGGCTCAAAAAAAGTAGCAATATTGTCTTCGTTGTTGTAACTCCTTTCAACCAGGATGGGGAACATATGCTCACAGTAGCGATTGGAAAATCACGCAGTGTCCTTTGCTTGAAAGGCTTTCTCCTTTTCATCAACTTTTATGATCCTCTTAACTCTTTCTGTTGAGGGGTTGACTGCAGTTGAAGAAGGCTTTGCCACTAGTGCTCTTTTAGTTCCTCTTCTTGCTGGTGGTTTGGGAGTAGCTTTCTCTTTTCCTTTCTTGGTGGCCATCCTAAAAAGGGAAGAGAGAGTAGATTGAATTCAAAGAGATATATAGCAATGAAGAGAACGAAAAAGGATGGTTGTAAATGCACATTAAAAGGTAAATGATGTCAACACACACTCATGAGTACATGTGAAAGATCATTAATGGAAAATAGTTAGTGCATATAATGACAAGTGAATGCAAGGTGTTTATTGGCATGCCAGCAAAGGGCATGAGTAGCATAGACCAAGCATTACTTTGTAACAAACCATCACGTTTGTATTGACAATTGAATTCAATTAATATAATAGTAAAGGGAGTTTGTGAAAAGCAAGCATTGAATAGTAGAATAACATAGAGAAGTGCATAATGCCATATGGGCTTTTTCACAAACACATAGCATGCATGGTGAAGAAGGTATAGAAAGTATTAAAGTGAACATGCAAGCAACCCTTTAAAGAAAATAATATATAATTGTCAAACAATTTGCAACAATACACAAGCATATAATGAAAAATAATGACTCAAATAAAATTATAACACCATGTAAAAAGGGAAAGAAGAAGAAAGAAAATATGAATAATGAAAAGAAAAGAAAGAAAAGAAAAGAAAGTAACATATAAAATAAGAAGAATGATAGAAAAGAAAATGATGAAGAAGAAAATAAAACCTTGTTAATGGAGGTGAGGGAGAGAGAGTGAAAGGTGAGATAGAAGGAAGAAGGGAAGAGGAAGAAATAAGGAGGGAAAAGAAAAATTAGGATTTGGAGAAGAAAAAGATATGATAATTGGCAAAATTAGGTTGAGCTGTGCGGCGCAAGCGACGCGATCACATGGGGCACGCGGTCGCGCGACTTGCGCTTAGGATAATTGACGCGGTCGCGTCGGTCATGCGGTCGCGTGACCCAGTTTGTGCCAGTGGCGCGAGTGTTGCCTCGCACTCGCACAACTCTCTGTTCAAAATCATTAAATGCCAAATTTTAGGTGATGCGATCGCATGGGGCATGCGATCGTGTGAGTGGGCGATTAATGGGGTACGACGCGGCCGCGTAGGGCACGCGGCCGCGTGAGGGGGATTGCGCGTCCAGCGCCAGTCCAGCACCACTCTAGCACAACTTTCAGTTGTGCACCCTTTCTACGTCGAAAATCAGGGCACGCGGCCGCGTGGGGCACGTGATCGCGTGGGAGGCCATTATGCCCATACGACGCGGGCGCGTCGGCGACGCGGTCGCGTGGGCTGATTTGTGCCACTGGCACGCCTCCAGCCACGCTCCAGCATGACTATCTGATTTCCTTCCCACGCGGACGCGTCGCTAATGCGGTCGCGTCGCGTGGCACCTTCCCCCTTTTTTTTTATAAATATGCAGATGCAGATGCACGAAAGTATTGATAAAGAGAAGAGTTATTAAATATGAAAAACTAAAAATAAAGAAAAGAACGATATACCATGGTGGGTTGTCTCCCACCTAACACTTTGCTTTAACGTCCGTAAGTTGGACGCTCCACTAGCTCAATCTTCTGCTATGTGGGGATCCTCCAAGAGGAAGATCTCAAGCTCCTTGTTTTTCTGCATCTTCTCGCCATGGTATAGCTTTAGGCGTTGTCCATTAACTTTGATAAGTTCAGAACTTGAAGGATGACTTAGGTGATAAACTCCGTATAGTTTGGCCTTCTCTACTCTGTATGGACCTTTCCATCTGGATCTCAACTTGCCTGGCATGAGCCTCAGATGAGATTTGTAAAGGAGGACAAAATCCCCAGGTTGGAACTCTTTCCTCTTGATGTGCTGATCATGTGTAGCCTTCATCTTTTCCTTATATAGTCTTGAGTTCTCATAAGCTTCTAGGCGAAGGCTTTCTAGTTCTTGCAGTTGCAACTTCCTTTCAGCTCCGGCGTTCTCCATCCCCATGTTGCACTCCTTGACTGCCCAAAAGGCTTTGTGCTCTACCTCAACAGGGAGATGACAAGCTTTTCCGTAAACCAAGTGGAACGGACACATCCCAATGGGTGTTTTGTATGCTGTTCTGTATGCTCAGAGTGCATCTTGTAGCCTGGTGCTCCAGTCTTTTCTATGAGGTTTGACTATCTTCTGCAAGATACGCTTTATCTCTCTGTTCGACACCTCGGCTTGCCCATTGGTCTGAGGATGGTATGCTGTTGCAACCTTATGAATTATCCCATGCCTCTTCATTAATCCTGTTAGTCTCCTGTTACAAAAATGGGTGCCTTGATCGCTCACGATTGCTCGTGGTGATCCAAAGTGACAAATAATGTGGTTTCTCACAAAGGAAACAACAATGTTAGCATCATCAGTGCGGGTAGGAATTGCTTCCACCTATTTGGAAACGTAGTCCACAGCTAATAATATATAAAAAATAACCATTTGAATTTGGAAATGGACCCATGAAGTCAATGCCCCAAACATAAAAAATTTCATAGAAAAGCATAATTTGTTGAGGCATCTCATCCTTCCTGGATATATTACCAAATTTTTGGCATGGGGGGCAAGATTTACAAAATTCAGCAGCATCTCTAAAAAGAGTAGGCCACCAGAATCCACAGTCCAAGATTTTTCTAGCAGTTCTTTGAGGGCCAAAGTGTCCTCCACTCTCAGATGAGTGACAGGCCTCTAAGATGGACTGGAATTCTGATTGAGGCACACACCATCTAATTACCTGATCAGCGCTACATCTCCATAAATATGGGTCATCCATATATAATATTTAGACTCGCTTTTCATCTTGTCTCTTTGATGCTTAAAAAGGTTAGGAGGAAATGTGCGGCTAACTAGATAATTAGCTACAGGTGCATACCAGGGAGATACCTCAGATACTGCTTGCAGGTTATCAAATGGAAAATTATCATCTATAGGAGCAGAATCATCCTTAATGTGCTCAAGGCGACTCAAGTGGTCTGCCACTAAATTCTGGTTACCACTCCTATCCTTTATTTCTAAATCAAATTCTTGTAATAGCAGTATCCAACGTATGAGCCTTGGTTTGGATTCCTTTTTAGATAATAGATACTTTAAAGCTGCATCGTCCGAATACACTACTACTCTAGTACCAAGTAAATAAGCTCGGAATTTATCCAGAGTAAAAACAATAGCAAGAAGCTCTTTCTAAGTAGTAGTATAATTGGACTGGGCAGCGTCTAAAGTCTTAGACGCGTAAGCAATAACAAAAGGATCCTTACCTTCGCGCTGAGCCAGCGCTGCTCCTACTGCATGGTTGGAAGCATCGCACATGATTTCAAACGGCTGGCTCCAGTCTGGTCCTCTCACAATTGGAGCTTGAGTCAGGGCGGCCTTCAGCTTATCAAATGCTTGCTTGCAATCTTCACTGAACTCGAACTCAATATCCTTCTGTAGTAATCTGGATAAGGGAAGTGCTACCTTACTAAAGTCCTTAATAAATCTCCTGTAAAAACCTGCATGGCCAAGGAACGAACGGACTTCCCTCACAGAAGAGGGGTAAGGTAAACTAGAAATAACACTCACCTTTGCTGGGTCTACAGAAATGCCATTATTAGATACCACATGTCCTAATACAATTCCTTGTTTTACCATAAAATGACATTTTTCAAAATTCAAAACAAGGTTTGTTTTAACACATCTATCTAATACTCTAGATAATCCATCTAATCAAAGGCTAAAAGAATCACCATAAACGCTAAAATCATCCATAAAAACCTCCATACAGTCCTCAATAAGATCAGAGAAAAGACTCATCATACACCTTTGGAAAGTAGCTAGTGCATTGCACAAGCCAAAGGGCATTCTCTTGTAAGCATAAGTCCCAAAAGGACATGTAAAAGTGGTCTTTTCCTGGTCCTCAGGAGCTATATGAATCTGGAAATAACATGTGTAACCATCTAAAAAGCAATAATGTGATTTACCTGACAGGCGATCTAGCATTTGATCAATGAATGGAAGTGGGTAGTGATCCTTACGGGTAGCTTGGTTGAGACGCCTGTAATCAATGCAGACTATCCAAGCATTCTGAACTCTAGTTGCTATGAGCTCTCCATGCTCATTCTTCACTGTAGTGACTCCAGACTTCTTGGGCACCACTTGTACTGGGCTAACCCATTCACTGTCTGAAATGGGATAGATGATACCTGCTTCCAATAGTCTGGTCACTTCCTTTTTGACAACTTCCAAGATACTGGGATTCAATCTTCTTTGGGGTTGACGGACAGGTCCTACTCCCACTTCTAAAAATATTCTGTGCTCACATACTTGAGGGTTGATGCCTACTATGTCTGCCAAACTCCACCCAATTGCTTTCTTATGCCTCCTCAGTACATCAAGTAATTGCTATTCTTGTTGGAAAGTGAGTTCCCTTGCAATGATAACGGGGAACTTCTGCTCATCTTCAAGATAAGCATATTTGAGATGTGGAAAAAGAGATTTCAGTTCCAACTTCTGATCATGGGTAGGCTCTGGATTGTCTGGAGCTTGTGAAAATGTTGAGGTGCCCTCATTGTCAGTCAAGAGGGTCCCCACACTTGGACCTTGTCCAATGTGCCTCTCTTCCAATTCTTCCTTGTGAACTTCAGCTACATTTTCATCTATGACATCACACTGGAAGATAGAATGATCTTCTGGAGGGTTCTTTATGACTCCATTCAGATTGAAGATTACTATGCGGCCATCTATTTCAAAAGAGTATGTTCCTGAAAAAGTATCTAATTTGAATTTTTATGTCTTCAAGAATGGCTTTCCAAGTAGGATTGATGATGGCTTATCTGAGTTATTATGGGGCATCTCCAAGATATAAAAATCAGTGGGGAATGTAAGCCCTTTAATGTTCACTAAAACATCTTCAGCAACTCCAGCCACTGTAATAATACTTTTATCTGCTAACACAAAACGAGCTGCCGACTTTTTTAAGGGAGGGAGCCTCAAAATATCATATATAGACAAAGGCATTATACTAACACAGGCTCCTAAATCACACATGCAATCATAAATTACTACTCCACCAATAGTACAACTAACTATACAAGGACCTGGGTCATTACACTTCTCATGTCCATTAAAGCAGATATGGAACTACCTAAAGGAATAGTTTCTAATTCATGAATTTTGTCCTTATGTATACATAAATCTTTTAGAAACTTTCCATATTTAGGTACTTGTTGAATAACATCAAAAAGAGGAACGGTTACCTCAACCTTTTTGAATATTTCTACCATTTTGGGATCGGGTTCCAGTTGCTTCCTGGGCTTCCTTGCAAGTTGTGGAAATGGAATGGGAGTGGTATTTTCTGCAGTGTCTGCGCCTCTTGGTGCTTCCTCCTGTGGTTGGGTTTCTTCTTTTTCATTTATGTCCTGTATGTCCTCTTCCTCTTCAACATCTTCTATTTCTACGACCTCTTCAGCTGAGGCATGCTCTGGTGGGCTTGGCTCCTCTTGATTCCTCTCCTGCAGTGTGGTTCCGGACCTTAGGGTGACAGCATTAATGCCCCCCTTCGGATTGGGTAATGGTTGAGAGGGAATTCCAGTGGAACTTGAAGGTTGGTTATTGGAATTTTGCATTGATCCAATCTGTGAGACAAGAGCTTGCAAAGTAGCGGTCAGACCATTCAGACTGGCATTAATGTTATTTTCCATGGTCTGTTGACTTCGCTCAAAAAATTTTAGTAACTCTTCATTAGGAGATGAAGAAGGGTGAGTAAATTGAGAGGTCTGCTGTTGGATATTCTGTGGTCTTTGGAACTGCCTCAGGTGAGGTACTCTGTAAGGTTGGTTCTGCTGCCTGTTGTTGTTATTATTCCACCTCTGATTTCCCTGATTATCTCTGCCTCCTCTGTTATTGTTGTCCCTCCAATTCTGGTTAGAATTGTCCTGCCATCCATGGTTATTATTTCCACCTGGATTGTACCCTTGGTTGGGGCGATCATAGAAGTTATGAGTGGATGCCACCATGTTGTCTTCCTGTTGGAGTTGTGGGCATTCATCGATATAATGGCTATAATCAGCACAAATTCCGCAAACTCTCTGTGGGACTAACTGTTGGCTTTGCTGTGCTGGAGAAGGTTGAGCTTGCTGAACTTGTTGTTAATTCAATTGCATCTGCTTCAGCAAGTTGGTCATTTCACAGATACTCTGAGCTAGAGCAGTAGTCTCTCTACTAGAGGATACTTCTGCAACGGCTTTTGAACGGCCTTGCTTTTGTCTGTGGTTCCTAGTAGATTCAGCTAAGTCGCTGATCAATTACCATGCCTCATCAGTGGTTTTGTACTTCTTCATAGACCCATTGCTAGCACTTTCCAATGTGGTCTTATCTTGGGGCCTCATATCCTGTGTGATGTAGCTGAGCAACACTATCTTGTCGATCATGTGGTGGGGGCATGCTTCCAGAAGATTATTGAAGCGCTCCCAATATTCAAAGAGAGTCTCGTTGTCATCTTGAACAATCGTGGAAATGTCTTTCCTTAGTTTATCAGTAACTTCAGATGGAAATAATTTCTCCAAAAACTCTTTTCTGAGCGTATCCCAGTTGGATACATTTGCTAGGGGTTGAGTGTAGTACCACTCTCTTGCTTTTCCCTCAAGAGAAAATGGGAAAGCTTTCAGCAGAATTGAAGTTTCATCAGCACCATCACGCCTGACAGTAGAACAGGCTGCCTGGAAATCTCTCAGGTGCTTGATAGGTGATGAGCGGATAATTTATACGCTTTTTGGCATTGTTTTTAGTATGTTTTTAGTAGAATCTAGTTACTTTTAGGGATGTTTTCATTAGTTTTTATGTTAAATTCACATTTCTGGACTTTACTATGAGTTTGTGTGTTTTTCTGTGATTTCAGGTATTTTCTGGCTGAAATTGAGGGACTTAAGCAAAAATCAGATTCAGAGGTTGAAGAAGGACTGCTGATGCTGTTGGATTCTGACCTCCCTGCACTCAAAGTGGATTTTTTGACGCTACAGAACTCAAAATGGCGCGCTTCCAATTGCGTTGGAAAGTAGACATCCAGGGATTTCTAGCAATGTATAATAGTTCATACTTTGGCCGAGTTTAGACGACGTAAAAGGGCATTGAACGCCAGTTCTACGCTGCTGTCTGGAGTTAAACGCCAAAAACAAGTCACAAACCATAGTTGAACGCCAGAAATACGTTACAACCTGGCGTTCAACTCCAGAAAGAGCCTCTGCACGTGTAACATTCAAGCTCAGCCCAAGCACACACCAAGTGGGCCCCAGAAGTGGATTTATGCATCAATTACTTACTTCTGTAAACCCTAGAAGCTAGTTTATTATAAATAGGACTTTTTACTATTGTATTAGACATCTTTGGACGCCTGGTTCTTACATCAGAGGGGCTGGCCATTCGGCCATGCCTGGACCTTTCACTTATGTATTTTTAACGGTAGAGTTTCTACACTCCATAGATTAAGGTGTGGAGCTCTGCTATTCCTCAAAGATTAATGTAAAGTACTACTGTTTTCTACTCAATTCATCTTATTTCGCTTCTAAGATATTCATTCGCACTTCAACCTGAATGTGATGAACGTGACAATCATCATCTTTCCCTATGAACGCGTGCCTGACAACCACCTCGGTTTTACCTTAGATTGAATGAGTGTCTCTTAGATCTCTTATTCGGAATTTTCATGGTGTAAGCTAGAATGATGGCGGCATTCAAGAGAATCCGGAAAGTCTAAACCTTGTCTGTGGTATTCCGAGTAGGATTCAATGATTGAATGACTGTGACGAGCTTCAAACTCGAGAGTGCTGGGCGTAGTGACAGACGCAAAAGGAGGGTGAATCCTATTCCAGCATGATAGGGAACCTCTGATGATTAGCCGTGCCGTGACAGGGCATCTTGGACCATTTTCATGAGAGGAGGGGATGTAGCCTCTGACAACAGTGATGCCCTTGCATAAAGCCAGCCATAGAAAGGATTAAGACTGATTGGATGAAGATAGCAGGAAAGCGGAGGTTCAGAGGAACGATTGCATCTCCACACGCTTATCTGAAATTCTCACCAATGATTTACATAAGTATTTCTATCCTTTTTTTATTACTACATTTCAAAAACTACATAACTATTTTATATCCGCCTGACTGAGATTTACAAGGTGACCATAGCTTGCTTCATACCAACAATCTCCGTGGAATTCGACCCTTACTCACGTAAGGTATTACTTGGACGACTCAGTGCACTTGCTGGTTAGTTATGCGAAGTTGTGAAGATATGTTTAGACCATAGTTCTGTGCATCCGTTTTTGGTGCCATTGCCAGGGAATCAATTTCGAATAATAATTCACAACCTGAGTAACAATTTCGCATACCAAGTTTTTGGCGCCGTTGCCGGGGATTGTTTGAGTTTTCGGCAAGCTTTTGGTCCGGTAACATCAGTGCTAAGTTTGATCCGGCAACAACACCAAGTTTTTGGCGCCGTTGCCGGGGATTGTTCGAGATTGGACAACTGACGGTTCATCTTGTTGCTCAGATTAGGTAATTTTCTTCTTATTTTATTTTCAAAAAGTTTTCAAAAATTTTTCAAAAATATTTTCTTCTTTTTCATTTTTTCCAAAAAAAAAATATTTTCAAAAAAAAATAAAAATAAAAAAATAAAAAAATAAAAATGTTTTCAAAAAAATATTTTTCTTCAGAATTTTTAAGAATGAATTCTAGTGTTTCATGATGATTTGTTGAATCCTGGCTGGCTGTAAGCCATGTCTAATCTTTTGGACTGGGGTTTCAACTTATCATCACAGGAGCTTGTTGATTCTCACACACTTAGTTGTTCTATACATGGAAGGTATCAACAGCATACTAAAGCTTGGCTGGCTATTAAGCCATGCCTGACCCTTTGATTGGAGCTTTAGAATAAAAGGCATAAGATTCCTGGAATTCATATTAAAAATTTTGGAATCCTTATTTTTCTTTTTCAAAATAATTTTTGAAAAAAAAAAGAAAATCAAAAATATTTTGTGTTTCTTGTTTGAGTCTTGAGTCAATTTTTTATGTTTGGTGTCAATTGTATACTCATCTTGCATTTTTCGAAAATTCATGCATTCATAGTGTTCTTCATGATCTTCAAGTTGTTCTTGGTAAGTCTTCTTGTTTGATCTTTGCATTTGCATGTTTTGTATCTTTTCTTGTTTTTCATATATATTCCTGAATTCTTAATGTCTAAGCATTAAAGAATTCTAAGTTTGGTGTCTGCATGTTTTCTTTGCATTAAAAATTTTTCAAAAATATGTTCTTGATGTTCATCATGATCTTCATAGTGTTCTTGGTGTTCATCTTGACATTCATGGCATTCTTGCATGCATTCATTATTTTGATCCATAACTTTCATGCATTGCATCATTTTTCTTGTTTTTCTCTCTCATCAAAAAAAAATTTCAAAAATATCTTTTCAAAAATATCTTCTTATCTTATCTTTTCAAAATTTGTTTCAACTAAATAACTAACTTTATGTTTGTTTCTTATCTTTTTCAAAACTACCTAACTAACTCCCTCTCTCTAATTTTCGAAAATATCTTCGTTCTTTTTCAAAAATTTCTTTTTAATTAACTAATTATTTTAATTTTTTATTTGAATTTTCGAAAATTACTAACCTTTTTCAAAAACTATTTTTGAAAATCACTAACTCTTTTTCAAAAATAATTTTCGAAAATTCTCCTTGTCTCTCATCTCCTTCTATTTTATTTATTCATCTACTAACATCTCTCCCTCACTCCCCAAAAATCCGAACCCTCTCTCTCTCTGAGTTCAGATTTTCTTCTTCTTTTCTTCTACTCACACAAGGACCTCTATACTGTGGTATAAAGGATCGCTATTATTATTATTATTATTATTATTATTATTATTATTATTATTATTATTATTATTATTATTATTATTATTATTATTTCTGTGCCCTCTTCTTTGTCATATGAGCAGGAGCAAGGACAAGAATATTCTTGTTGAAGCAGATCCAGAACCTGAAAGGACTCTGAAGAGGAAACTAAGAGAAGCTAAATTACAACAATCCAGAGATAACCTTTCAGAAATTTTCGAACAGGAAGAGGAGATGGCAGCCGAAAATAATAATAATGCAAGGAGGATGCTTGGTGACTTTACTGCACCTAATTCCAATTTACATGGAAGAAGCATCTCCATTCCTACCATTGGAGCAAACAATTTTCAGCTGAAACCTCAGCTAGTTTCTCTGATGCAGCAGAACTGCAAGTTTCATGGACTTCCATCTGAAGATCCTTTTCAGTTCTTAACTGAATTCTTGCAGATATGTGATACTGTTAAGACTAATGGAGTAGATCCTGAAGTCTACAGGCTCATGCTTTTCCCTTTTGCTGTAAGAGACAGAGCTAGGATATGGTTGGACTCTCAACCTAAGGATAGCCTGAACTCTTGGGATAAGCTGGTCAAGGCTTTCTTAGCCAAGTTCTTTCCTCCTCAAAAGCTGAGTAAGCTTAGAGTGGATGTTCAGACCTTCAGATAGAAAGAAGGTGAATCCCTCTATGAAGCTTAGGAGAGATACAAAGAACTGACCAAAAAATGTCCTTATGACATGCTTTCAGAATGGACCATCCTGGATATATTCTATGATGGTCTATCTGAATTGGCTAAAATGTCATTGGATACTTCTGCAGGTGGATCCATTCACCTAAAGAAAATGCCTACAGAAGCTCAAGAACTCATTGACATGGTTGCTAATAACCAGTTCATGTACACTTCTGAGAGGAATCCTATGAATAATGGGACGCCTATGAAGAAGGGCGTTCTTGAAATTGATACTCTGAATGCCATACTGGCTCAGAACAAATATTGACTCAGCAAGTCAATATGATTTCTCAGAGTCTGAATAGAATGCAAGCTGCAGCCAACAGTACTCAAAAGGCATCTTCTGAAGAAGAAGCTTATGATCCTGAGAACCCTGTAATAGCAGAGGTGAATTACTTAGGTGAACCTTATGGAAACACCTATAATCCATCATAGAGAAATCATCCAAATCTCTCATGGAAGGATCAACAAAAGCCTCAACAAGGCTTTAATAATGGTGGAAGATACAGGTTTAACAGTAATAAACCTTTTCCATCATCCACTCAGCAACAGACAGAGAACTCTGGACAAAATACCTCTAATTTAGCAAACTTAGTCTCTGATCTATCCAAGGCCACTGTAAGTTTCATGAATGAAACAAGGTCTTCCATTAGAAATTTGGAAGCACAAGTGGGCCAGCTGAGTAAAAGGATCACTGAAATCCCTCCTAGTTCTCTCCCAAGCAATACAGAAGAGAATCCAAAAGGAGAGTGCAAGGCCATTGACATAAGCACTATGGCCGAACCTGTAAGGAAAGGAGAGGACGTGAATCCCAAGGAGGAAGACCTCATGGGACGTCCAGTGATCAATAAGGAGCTTCCCTCTAAGGAACCAAAGGACTCTGAGGCTCATCTAGAGACCATAGAGATTCCATTAAACCTCCTTATGCCATTCATGAGCTCTGATGAGTATTCCTCTTCTGAAGAGAATGAGGATGTTACTGAAAAGCAAGCTGCCAAGTTCCTTGGTGCAATCATGAAGCTAAATGCCAAATTATTTGGCATTGATACTTGGGAAGATGAACCTCCCTTGTTCACCAATGAACTAAGTGATCTGGATCAACTGACATTGCCTCAGAAGAGATAGGATCCTGGAAAGTTCATAATACCCTGTACTATGGGCACCATGATCTTTAAGGCTCTGTGTGACCTTGGTTCAGGGATAAACCTCATGCCCCTCTCTATAATAGAGAAACTGGGAATCTATGGGGTACAAGCTGCTAAAATCTCATTAGAGATGACAGACAATTCAAGAAAATAGGCTTATGGACAAGTAGAGGACGTGTTAGTAAAGGTTGAAGGCCTTTACATCTCTGCTGATTTCATAGTCCTGGATACTGGAAAGGAAGAGGATGAATCCATCATCCTAGGAAGACCTTTTCTAGCCACAGCAAGAGCTGTGATTGATGTGGACAGAGGAGAATTGATCCTTCAATTAAATGAGGACAACCTTGTGTTCACAACTCAAGGATCTCTCTCTGCATCCATGGAGAGGAAGCATAAAAAGCTTCTCTCAAAGCAGAGTTAAACAAAGCCCCTACAGTCAAACTCTAAGTTTGGTGTCAAACCCCCATATCCAAACTCTAAGTTTGGTGTTGGGAGGTCACAACAAAGCTCTGCACATCTGTGAAGCTCCATGAGAGCCCACTGTCAAGCTATTGACATTAATGAAGCGCTTGTTGGGAGGCAACCCAATGTTTAATTATCTAATTTTATTTTTGTTTTTCATCTTTTATTAGGTTCATGATCATGTGGAGTCACAAAATAAATATAAAAATTAAAAACGGAATCAAAAACAGCAGAAGAAAAATCATACCCTGGAGGAAGACCTTACTGGCGTTTAAACGCCAATAAGAAGCATGTTTTGGGCGTTTAACGCCAGAACAGAGCATGGTTCTGGCGCTGAACGCCAGAAATGGGCAGCATCTGGGCGTTTGAACGCCAGAAATGCACCCTGAAGGAGAGCTGGCACTGAATGCCCAGAACAAGCATGGTTCTGGCGTTCAACGCCAGAAATAGGCTATAAATGGGTGTTCAACACCCAGAACAAGCACCAATCTGGTGCTGAACGCCCAGAGTTGTGTGCAAGGGCATTTTGGATGCCCAATTTGGTGCAAGGTTGTAAATTCTTAAACACCTCAGGATCTGTGGACCCCACAGGATCACCTTAGGATCTGTGGGCCCCACAGGATCCCCACCTACCTCCACTCACTTCTTCTCACCCCTCTTTCACACAATCCCATAAACACTCTTCCCCAAAACCCTTCACCAATCACCTCAATCTCTCTTCCCCATCACCTCTTCACCACTCACATCCATCCACTCTTCCCCATAAACCTACCTCATAAACTCCACCTACCTTCAAAATTCAAAATCAATTTCCCATAACACAACCCTCTCTTCTCTTTTTGGCCGAAACACACCTCCCCCCTCTTCTCCATCTTTTCTTCTTCTTCTTCTTCATCTTTTCTTTCTTCTCTTGCTCGAGGGGGAGCAAAATTCTAAGTTTGGTGTGGTAAAAGCATAAGCTTTTTGTTTTTTCCATTACCATTGATGGCACCTAAGACTGGAGAATCCTCTAGAAAAGGGAAAGGGAAGACAAAAGCTTCCACCTCCGAGTCATGGGAGATGGAAAGGTTCATCTCCAAAGCCCATCAAGACCACTTCTAAGATGTTGTGGCCAAGAAGAAGGTGATCCCCGAGGTCCCTTTCAAACTCAAAAGAAATGAGTATCCGGAGATCCGACATGAAATTCAAAGAAGAGGTTGGGAAGTTCTAACAAACCCCATCCAACAAGTCGGCATCCTAATGGTTCAAGAGTTCTATGCTAATGCATGGATCACTAGGAACCATGATCAAAGTAAGAACCCGAACCCAAAGAATTATCTCACCATGGTTCGGGGGAAATACTTAGATTTTAGTCCGGAAAATGTGAGGTTGGCGTTCAACTTCCCAAACATGGAAGAGAACGCACGCCCCTATACAAGGAGAGTCAACTTTGATCAAAGGTTGGACCAATTCCTCATGGACATATGTGTAGAAGGAGCTCAATGGAAGATTGACTCAAAAGGCAAACCGGTTCAACTAAGAAGACTGGACCTTAAGCCTGTAGCGAGAGAATGGTTGGAGTTCATTCAATGCTCAATCATTCCCACTAGCAACCGGTCTGAAGTTACTATAGACCGGGCCATCATGATCCATAGCATCATGATTGGAGAAGAGGTGGAAGTTCATGAGATTATACCTCAAGAACTCTACAAAGTGGCTGACAAGTCTTCCACTATGGCAAGGTTAGCCTTTCCTCACCTCATCTGCCACTTATGCAATTCAGCTGGGATTGACATAGAGGGAGATATCCTCATTAAAGAGGACAAGCCCATCACTAAGAAAAAGATGGAGCAAGCAAGAGAGCCCATTCATGGAGCTCAAGAGGCGCATGAAGCTCATCACCATGAGATCCGGAGATGCCTCATATGCATTTTCCTCCACAAAACTATTAGGAGCAAATCAACACCTCCCTAGAAGAATTAAGTTCCAACATGGGACAATTAAGGGTGGAACATCAAGAGCACTCCATCATCCTTTATGAAATTAGAGAAGATCAAAAAACAATGAGGGAGGAGCAACAAAGACAAGGAAGAGACATAGAAGAGCTCAAGGACATCATTGGTTCCTCAAGAAGGAAACGCCACCATCACTAAGGTGGATTCATTCCTTGTTCCTATTTCTTCTGTTTTTCGTTTTCTATGTTAAGTGCTTATCTATGTTTGTGTCTTCATTACATGATCATTAGTAGTTAGTAACTATGTCTTAAAGTTATGAATGTCCTATGAATCCATCACCTCTCTTAAAAAAAAAACTGTTTTAATTCAAAAGAACAAGAAGTACATGAGTTTCGAATTTATCCTTGAACTTAGTTTAATTATATTGATGTGGTGACAATGTTTCTTGTTTTCTGAATGAATGCTTGAACAGTGCATATGTCTTTTGAAGTTGTTGTTTAAGAATGTTAAATATGTTGGCTCTTGAAAGAATGATGACAAGGAGACATGTTATTTGATAATCTGAAAAATCATAAAAATGATTCTTGAAGCAAGAAAAAGCAGCAAAGAACAAAGCTTGCAGAAAAAAAATAGGCGAAAAAAAAAATAGAAAGAAAAAGAAAAAGCAAGCAGAAAAAGCCAAAGCTCTTAAAACCAAGAGGCAAGAGCAAAAAAGCCAATAACCCTTAAAACCAAAAGTCAAGGTCCAAAGCACAAAAAGAGTGTGCTTAAGAACCCTGGACACCTCTAATTGGGGACTTTAGCAAAGCTGAGTCACAATCTGAAATGGTTCACCCAATTATGTGTCTGTGACATTTATGTATCCGGTGGTAATACTGGAAAACAAAGTGCTTAGGGCCACGGCCAAGACTCATAAAATAGCTGTGTTCAAGAATCATCACACTGAACTAGGAGAATCAATAACACCATCTGAACTCTGAGTTCCTATAGAAGCCAATCATTCTGAACTTCAATGGATAAAGTGAGATGCCAAAACTATTCAAGAGGGAAAAAGCTATAAGTCCCGCTCATATGATTGAAGCTATGTTTCATTGATAGTTTGGAATTTATAGTATATTCTGTTATTTTTATCCTATTTGATTTTCAGTTGCTTGGGGACAAGCAACAATTTAAGTTTGGTGTTGTGATGAGCGGATAATTTATACGCTTTTTGGCATTGTTTTTAGTATGTTTTTAGTAGAATCTAGTTACTTTTAGGGATGTTTTCATTAGTTTTTATGTTAAATTCACATTTCTGGACTTTACTATGAGTTTGTGTGTTTTTCTGTGATTTCAGGTATTTTCTGGCTGAAATTGAGGGACTTAAGCAAAAATCAGATTCAGAGGTTGAAGAAGGACTGCTGATGCTGTTGGATTCTGACCTCCCTGCACTCAAAGTGGATTTTCTGGAGCTACAGAACTCAAAATGGCGCGCTTCTAATTGCGTTAGAAAGTAGACATCCAGGGCTTTCCAGAAATATATAATAGTCCATACTTTGGCCGAGTTTAGACGACATAAAAGGGCGTTGAACGCCAGTTCTACGCTGCTGTCTGGAGTTAAACGCCAAAAACAAGTCACAAACGAGAGTTGAACGCCAGAAATACGTTACAACCTGGCGTTCAACTCCAGAAAGAGCCTCTGCACGTGTAACATTCAAGCTCAGCCCAAGCACACACCAAGTGGGCCCCGGAAGTGGATTTATGCATCAATTACTTACTTCTGTAAACCCTAGTAGCTAGTTTATTATAAATAGGACATTTTACTATTGTATTAGACATCTTTGGACGCCTGGTTCTTACATCAGAGGGGCTGGCCATTCGGCCATGCCTGGACCTTTCACTTATGTATTTTTAACGGTAGAGTTTCTACACTCCATAGATTAAGGTGTGGAGCTCTGCTGTTCCTCAAAGATTAATGCAAAGTACTACTGTTTTCTATTCAATTCATCTTATTTCGCTTCTAAGATATTCATTCGCACTTCAACCTGAATGTGATGAACGTGACAATCATCATCATTCCCTATGAACGCGTGCCTGACAACCACCTCCGTTCTACCATAGATTGAATGAGTGTCTCTTAGATCTCTTAATCGGAATCTTCGTGGTGTAAGCTAGAATGATGGCAGTATTCAAGAGAATCCAGAAAGTCTAAACCTTGTCTGTGGTATTCCGAGTAGGATTCAATGATTGAATGACTGTGATGAGCTTCAAACTCGCGAGTGCTGGGCGTAGTGACAGACGCAAAAGGAGGGTGAATCCTATTCTAGCATGATCGGGAACCTCTGATGATCAAGAAGTGTGCGTGCGCACAGGCCTGTGCGCACACATAGAAGACTTTCTCTTTTTTTTTTTGAAACAGGGCAAACTGACCATGTGTGCGTACGCTGACGTGGCGGAAATTGGTGAGTTAAGAAATTGTTATAAGAGATACATTGCAAGTACAATTCTTAACCAACCAAAAATCCACTTATCAATTTAGAAGGGTTGTCACAATATTAAAATTAAAATACTGGGAGTATGTCGTCTCCCAACGAGTTGCAGAAAGATGTGCTACTTTATTAATCAGATGTTTTCAAAAACGGGTTGAGTTGATAAACAGGAAATTAAATTAGAGAATTTATGTAATTTTAAATAAAAACCTTGACTGGGAGTAGATTAGTTGGAAGCCCTATTCTTGTTGGTGTACTCTCAAGATTAATTGATAATTGAAGGTTATTCTGCTTAGTTATCCTTTACTAGGTAGAGAAAAGTCAAGCAAGTTGGAAAGATGTTTCTAGTCACAAGTCCTAATCCTCTCCCTTGAGAAGGACTAGTGTCAATGACTAAAGGGCGATCCAAAAATAAACCCAATTACAATTTTTCTCTTGACTAACCCAACTCAAGGTATCCTTTCAATCATCTCCCAATCAAGTTATGGAACTACTCGCTCATTATGAATGTAAATTTCACAAAATAAGGAAGAGAAATACTGAAAGACATAATAAATAATAATCAAAAGGATCAATTAAAAATTAAAATAATTCTTGTATAAATAAATTCTAGAAATAATCCAAGAGTATCTCTGCGTAAATAAAGAAGATGAAAGAGTAAGTGACAAGTAAAGAAACAAACTAGAATGACGAAGTCTTGACGGAAGTAATAACTCTTCTCAATGTCCCAAAGCAATAAAATCAAATCCTAAGGACTATGAATATGTAGAGAGAAAACCTAGAGGAGAGGTAAAATCAGATCTAAAACTAAAACTATGTAGAATGAATGTTGTGTTCTGTCTCTGCATGTTCCCTGGCTCTAATATGCTTTTCTGGGCCGAAAATTGGGTCAAAACAGGGCCCAAAATCGCCCCCAGTGAATTCTGCAGATTCTGCAGATCGCGCATGTCACGCGATCGCGTCATCCAGGCGTTCGCGTCATCCAGTGTTTTGCCATTCCACGCGTGCGCGTCGTCCACTCCTTCGCTTCACTGGTGCAGTTTCCAATCCGCGCGGTCACATGGGCCATGCGTCTGCATCACTGCAATTTCCTCTATATCCCGCGGCCGCGTGAGCCATGCGCCCGCGTGACTTCCCGCTGGTCATCTCCTTAATTTCTTGTGTTCCTTCCATTTTTGCAAGCTTCCTTCCTAATCTCCAAGTCATTCATGCCCTATAAAGCCTGAAACACTTAGCACACAGATCATGGCATCGAATGGAATAAAGAAGAATTAAAATACAAAATTAAAAGTCTCTAAGAAGCAAGTTTTCAACCATAAAGTATTTTTAGGAAGGAATTATAAATGCATGCTTATTTAATGAATAAGTGGGTAAAGATTTGATAAAACCACACAACTAAACACAATATAAACCATAAAATAGTGGTTTATCATACGCACAGGATTTTGTGCATATGAACAGAATGAAAATGTGGTGGGGTGCACGTGCATAGAGGGTGCGAGCGCTACGAACAGAGCGTGTTACAACGGGTGTGCATACGTACACTGCTGTGTGCGCACACAGATGGGGAAAAACAGGGGAAGTGTGCGTACGCACAAGACTGTGCGCACGCACAGAACTTTGTTTCTGCAATATTTTTATGCCTCTAAGGTGTCAACCATGATATCAATCAAGGGTTTTCAAGCCCAAAACACATCATTCATCAAAAAACACATGATCAAACATAAAATGCACTAAATCAAGCCTAGAATTTAATGTAACAAAGCTAATCAAAGAGATAAAATTCAATAAACAAAAGCTATAAGAAAAAAGGGTTGAAAGGATATTACCATGGTGGGGTGTTGATGAGCGGATATTTTATACGCTTTTTAGGGATAATTTCATATAGTTTTGAGTATGTTTTAGTTAGTTTTTAGTCTATTTCTATTAGTTTTTAGGAAAAATTCATATTTCTGGACTTTACTATGAGTTGTGTGTTTTTCTGTAATTTCAGGTATTTTTCTGGCTGAAATTGAAGGAGCTGAGCAAAAATCTGATTCAGGCTGAAAAAGGACTGCTGATGCTGTTGGATTCTGACCTCCCTGCACTCAAAGTGGATTTTCTGGAGCTACAGAACTCGAAATGGCGTGCTTCCAATTGCGTTGAAAAGTAGACATCCAGGGCTTTCCATCAATATATAATAGTCCATACTTTGCACAAGAATAGATGACGTAAACTGGCGTTCAACGCCAGTCCTCTGCCCAATTCTGGCGTCCAGCGCCAGAAAAGGATCAAAAGCTGGAGTTGAACGCCCAAACTGGCATAAAAACTGGCGTTCAACTCCACAAATGGCCTCTGCACATGAATTGCTTAAGTCTCAGCCCCAGCACACACCAAGTGGGCCCCAGAAGTGGATCTCTGCATCATCCATCATAGTTTATCCAATTTTTGTAAACCTAGGCTACTAGTTTAGTATTTAAACAACTTTTAGAGACTTATTTTGTATCTCATGACATTTCAGATCTGAACTTTGTATTCTCTGACGGCATGAGTCTCTAAACCCCATTGTTGGGGGTGAGGAGCTCTGCTGTGTCTCGATGAATTAATGCAAGTATTTCTGTTTTCCATTCAAACACGCTTGTTCCTATCTAAGATGTTCATTTGCGCCTAACTGTGATGAAGGTGATGATCTGTGATATTCATCACCTTCCTCAAACCACGAACGTGTGCCTGACAACCACCTCCGTTCTATATCCGATTGAATGAGCATCTCTTAGATTCCTTAATCAGAATCTCCGTGGTATAAGCTAGAACTGATGGCGGCATTCATGAGAATCCGGAAAGTCTAAACCTTGTCTGTGGTATTCCGAGTAGGATTCAAGGATTGAATGACTGTGACGAGCTTCAAACTCCTGAAGGCTGGGCGTTAGTGACAGACGCAAAAGGATAGTAAATCCTATTCCAACCGGATCGAGAACCAACCGGTGATTAGCCGTGCTGTGACAGAGCACGTGAGCGTAGTTTTCACTGGAAGGATGGAAGGTAGCCATTGACAACGGTGATCCACCAACATACAGCTTGCCATAGGAGGACGTGCGTGCGTGAATCAGAAGACAGAGGAAAGCAGAGATTCAGAAGACAAAGCATCTCCAAAACTCCAACATATTCTCCATCACTGCACAACAAGTAACCTTTAATTTATGCTCTCTTAGTTATTCACAATTCAACTGATAAACATAATTGACTTCCTGACTAAGATTTACAAGATAACCATAGATTGCTTCAAACCAACAATCTCCATGGGATTCGACCCTTACTCACGTAAGGTATTACTTGGACGACCCAGTGCACTTGCTGGTTAGTGGTACGAGTTGTGAAAAGTGTGATTCACAATTCGTGCACCAAGTTTTTGGCACCGTTGCCAGGGATTGTTCGTGTTTGAACAACTGACGAATTATTTTGTTGCGTAGATTAGGAAAAAAATCTTTCTTTTTGGTTTAGAGTCTTTTATTATTTATCCCTTGTTAAAACACTTTAAATTTATAGCTCAGTTAATTAGAACGTGGTGTTTATGTTCATGATAATTGGCTATCATATTTTTTAAAACCTTTTTCAAAAATAATATTTTTTCTATTAAATCTTGTGCCAAACTTTAAGTTTGGTGTTTTCTTGTTGATTTCCCTTTGGTTTTCGAAAATTTTGGTTTGGTTTTCTAAAAAATTTTAAGTTTGGTGTTCTTTCTTCATGTTCTTGTGTTCTTGTGAGTCTTCAAAGTGTTCTTGAGTTTTCCTTGTGTCTTGATCTTAAAATTTTTAAGTTTGGTGTTCCTTGGTGTTTTCCCTCCAAAATTTTCAAAAACAAGGAGCATTAGATCTAAAAATTTTAAATCTTGTACTATCTTATTGTTTTTCTCTCTCCTCACTAAATTTAAAAATATCTTTTCAAAATATCTCTTCTAACTTCCTAACTTCTTATATTTTCAAAATTTGTTTCAACTAAACAACTAACTTTTTGTTTGTTTCTTAACTTTTTCAAAACTACCTAACTAACTCTCTCTCTCTAATTTTCAAAAATATCTTCCCTCTTTTTCAAAAATTTCTTTTTTTAACTAAATTAATTTTTATTTTCTTTTACGAAAAAAAAATTTAATTTCAAAATTCAAATTCTTTTTAGTTATTTTATTTTATTTAAGTATTTACTTCTTATAAAATAAAATAAATAAAAAGATAAATCAGTCCAAGTTATATCCATATATCCATCATGGACATAAGTGGAAATGAACAGTCCAGGAGGACTCTGGGGTCATATTCTAACCCCTCTACTGCTTCATATGGGAGTAGCATATGCATACCCTCCATTGGAGTTAGTAGCTTTGAGTTGAATCCTCAGCTCATTATCATGGTGCAGCAAAGTTGCCAGTATTCCGGTCTTCCACAGGAAGAACCTACAGAGTTTCTGGCACAATTTTTACAAATTGCTGACATAGTACATGATAAGGAAATAGATCAGGATGTCTACAGACTATTACTGTTTCCATTTGCTATAAAAGATCAAGCTAAGAGGTGGTTAAATAACCAACCTAAGGCCAGCATAAGAACATGGAAACAGCTGACAGAAAAATTCCTGAATCAGTATTTTCCTCCAAAAAGGATGACACAGCTAAGGCTGGACATCCAAGGCTTTAAACAAGGAGATAATGAATCTCTTTATAATGCCTGGGAGAGATACAGAGAGATGCTACGAAAATGCCCCTCTGAAATGTTTTCAGAGTGGGTTCAGTTAGACATCTTCTACTATGGGCTTGCAGAAGGAGCTCAGATGTCTCTAGATTACTCAGCTGGTGGATCTATCCATATGAGAAAGACAATTGAAGAGGCTCAAGAGCTCATTGATACAGTTGCCAGGAATCAGCATCTGTATCTAAGCAGCAACCCTTCCATGAATGAAGAGGTTAAAACAGTAACTGCTGAATTCAGTACTGTGAAACAAGCTGCTGAATTCAATCAGCAATTGGATTTTCTAACAAAGCAGCTAGCTGAATTCAAGGACAGACTACAGGAGACAAGGATAGCTAATATACATATGGACGAACAGTTTAAGCAAACAAAGCAGTAGCTATCAAGGCAAATAGCAGAAGAATGCCAAGCAGTTCAATTAAGAAGTGGGAAAACATTAAATACCCCACCTCAAGGCATCAAAAATTCAAGAAATGAGCAACCCACCAAAGATTCACCTGAGGACAGTAAGAGCCCAGGGAAAAATAATTCTGGAACTAAAACGCCAGAAAATGGGTGGAAGGCTGGCGCTGAACGCCCAGACCATGCCCAAAACTGGCGTTCAGCGCCAGAAACAAGGCAGGATTGGCGTTCAATGCCAGAAATGGGGCAGAATCCAGCGTTGAACGCCCAACATGGGCACATTTCTGGCGTTCAGGCGCCAGGAACAGACAGTGAGCTGGCGTCTAACGTCACTCCAGCTTCTGACTCTGGCACTCAATTGCCAGTGAGGGATCAGACACACACAAGTGCTGATAGCAACCCCTCTAAAAAGGCTTCTTTAACCACTAAGGTTGAGGAATATAAAGCCAAGATACCTTATCCTCAAAAACTCCGGAAAGAGGAGCAGGATAAGCAATTTGCTCGCTTTGCAGATTATCTAAGGACTCTTGAAATAAAGATTCCATTTGCAGAGGCACTTGCGCAAATACCTTCTTATGCCAAGTTCATGAAAGAGATCTTGAGTCATAAAAAGGAGTGGAGAGAAACAGAAAGAGTTCTCCTCACTGAAGAATGCAGTGCAGTCATTCTGAAAAGCTTTCCTGAAAAGCTTAAAGACCCTGGGAGTTTTCTGATACCATGCGTATTAGAAGGTGATTGTACCAAGACAGCTTTATGCGATCTTGGGGCAAGCATCAACCTGATACCTGCATCCACTATCAGGAAGCTTGGCTTAACTGAAGAAGTTAAACCAACCCGGATATGTCTCCAACTTGCTGATGGTTCCACTAAATACCCATCAGGCGTGATTGAGGACATGATTGTCAGAGTTGGGCCATTCGCTTTTCCTACTGACTTTGTTGTGCTGGAAATGGAGGAGCACAAGAGTGCTACTCTCATTCTAGGAAGGCCCTTCCTAGCAACTGGACGATCCCTCATTGATGTCCAACAGGGGGAAATAACCCTGAGAGTCAATGATGATGAGTTCAAGTTGAAGGCTGTCAAATCCATGCAGCATCCAGACACATCAACAGACTGCATGAAAGTTGATCTCATTGACTCTTTAGTAGAATAGATCAACATGGCTGAGAGTCTCGAATCAGAGTTAGAAGACATCTTTAAAGATGTTCAGCCTGATTTGGAGGATTCAGGGGACATGAAAGAGCCTCTGAACTTTCTTCTGAAAGAGGAAAAACCCCCTAAAACCGAGCTCAAGCCACTACCACCATCCTTGAAATATGCATTTCTGGGAGAAGGTGACACTTTTCCAGTGATCATAAGCTCTGCTTTAAATTCACAGGAAGAGGAAGCACTTATTCAAGTGCTAAGGACACACAAGACAGCTCTTGGGTGGTCCATAGGTGACCTTAAGGGCATAAGCCCAGCTAGATGCATGCACAAAATCCTATTGGAGGATAATGCCAAACCAGTGGTTCAACCACAGAGGCAGCTAAATCCAGCCATGAAGGAAGTGGTGCAGAAAGAGGTCACCAAATTACTAGAGGCTGGGATTATTTATCCCATTTCTGATAGCCCCTGGGTGAGCCCTGTTCAAGTCGTCCCAAAAAAGGGAGGCATGACAGTGATTCATAATGAAAAAAATGAACTGATTCTTACAAGAACAGTTACAGGGTGGCGCATGTGTATTGACTACAGAAGGCTCAATACAGCCACCAGAAAGGATCATTTTCCTTTACCATTCATAGACCAGATGCTAGAAAGACTAGCAGGTCATGATTATTACTGCTTTTTGGATGGCTACTCAGGCTATAACCAGATTGCAGTAGATCCCCAGGATCAAGAGAAAACAGCATTCACATGTCCATCCGGAGTGTTTGCTTATAGAAGGATGCCATTTGGGCTATGTAATGCGCCTGCAACCTTCCAGAGATGCATGCTCTCTATTTTCTCTGACATGGTGGAAAAATTTCTGGAAGTCTTCATGGATGACTTCTCAGTATATGGAGACTCATTCAGCTCCTGTCTTGATCACCTGAAACTTGTTCTGAAAAGATGCCAAGAAACCAACCTAGTTTTAAACTGGGAAAAGTGTCACTTCATGGTGACTGAAGGAATTGTTCTGGGGCATAAAATCTCAAACAAGGGAATAGAGGTGGATCAAGCAAAAATAGAGGTAATTGAAAAATTACCACCACCTGCCAATGTTAAGGCAATCAGAAGCTTTCTGGGGCATGCAGGATTCTATAGGAGGTTTATAAAGGATTTTTCAAAAATTGCAAAACCTCTAAGCAATCTGCTAGCTGCTGACACGCCATTTGTGTTTGACACAGCATGCCCACAGGCGTTTGAAACGCTGAAAGCTAAGCTGGTCACAGCACCAGTCATTTCTGCGCCAGACTGGACATTGCCATTTGAGTTAATGTGTGATGCTAGTGATCATGCCATTGGTGCAGTATTGGGACAGAGGCATGACAAGCTTCTGCATGTCATTTATTATGCCAGTCGCGTTCTAAATGATGCCCAGAAAAATTACACAACCACAGAAAAAGAACTACTTGCAGTGGTTTACGCCATTGACAAGTTCAGATCATACTTAGTAGGATCAAAAGTGATTGTGTATACTGACCATGCTGCTCTTAAATATCTACTCACAAAGCAGGATTCAAAACCCAGGCTCATCAGATGGGTATTGCTTCTGCAAGAGTTTGATATAGAAATAAGAGACAGAAAAGGGACAGAGAACCAAGTGGCTGATCATCTGTCCCGGATAGAGCCAGTGGAAGGGACAGCCCTCCCCTTTCTTGAGATCTCTGAGACGTTCCCTGATGAGCATCTATTTGCCATTCAGGAAGCACCATGGTTTGCCGATATTGCAAACTATAAAGCTGCACGGTTCATACCCAAGGAGTACAATAGAATACAAAAGAAGAAATTAGTCACTGATGCAAAGTACTACTTGTGGGATGAACCCTATCTCTTTAAGAGATGTGCAGACGGAATTATCCGTAGGTGTGTCCCCAGAGAGGAAGCACAGAGAATCCTATGGCATTGCCACGGATCTCAATATAGAGGCCATTTCGGAGGTGAGTGAACAGCCACCAAGGTCCTCCAATGTGGCTTCTATTGGTCCACACTCTATAAAGATTCCCGAGAGTTTGTACGTAATTGTGACAGTTGCCAAAGAGCTGGTAATCTGCCTCATGGTTACGCCATGCCTCAACAAGGAATCTTGGAAATTGAGTTGTTTGACGTGTGGGGAATTGACTTCATGGGACCTTTTCCACCATCATATTCAAACACTTATATTCTGGTGGCAGTTGACTATGTATCAAAATGGGTTGAGGCTATTGCCACACCCACCAATGATACTAAAACAGTGTTGAAGTTCCTCCAGAAACATATCTTTAGCAGGTTTGGTGTCCCTAGAGTGTTAATCAGTGATGGGGGCACTCACTTCTGCAATAAACAGCTTTACTCTACCATGGTTCGGTATGGAATTCGCCACAAAGTGGCCACACCATATCATCCACAAACCAATGGGCAAGCTGAAGTCTCTAACAGAGAATTAAAGAGAATCCTGGAACGAACAGTAAATACCCGTAGAAAGGATTGGGCAAGGAGCTTGGATGATGCTCTGTGGGCTTACAGAACAGCATTCAAGACCCCTATAGGGACCTCTCCATACCAACTCGTGTATGGTAAGGCATGCCACTTGCCCGTGGAACTGGAACATAAGGCCTACTGGGCAACCAGATTCCTAAACTTTGATGCCAAATTAGCAGGAGAAAAACGATTGCTCCAGCTAAATGAGCTAGAGGAATTCAGATTCACAGCTTTCGAAAATGCCAAGCTTTATAAAGAAAAATAAAAAAAATGGCATGACAGAAAGCTATCATCTAGAATCTTTGAACCAGGACAGAAGGTCCTGTTGTTTAACTCTAGACTCAGGCTATTCCCCAGGAAACTGAAATCCCGGTGGAGGGGACCATACGTGATTACAAGTGTGTCACCATATGGTTATGTGGAGCTTCAAGATATTGATTCTGATAAGAAGTTCATTGTCAACGGACAGAGAATCAAGCATTATCTTGAAGGCAACATTGAGCAAGAATGCTCAAGGCTGAAGCTAGATTAAAAGCTCAGCAAGGTCCAGCTAAAGACAATAAAGAAGCGCTTGCTGGGAGGCAACCCAGCCATGGGGCATCAATCCTCTAAGCATTTTTGCCCTATTTTTATTTTTATTTGTTTATATAAAGTTCACTAACACTAAGGTAAATAATCATTTACAGAAGACCTCGGCACACAAAACAGAGAAAAAGAGCTCAATGGCAAGAAAACGCCAGTAAAGGGGCATTTTGGGCGTTCAGCGCCCAAAATGGGCATCCACTGGGCGCTGAACGCCAGTAAGGGCAGCAATCTGGGCATTCAACGCCAGAAACAGGCACCCAATGGGCGTTGAACGCCCAAAACAAGCAGTGTTTGGGCATTCAAACGCCAGGAAGACAGGGAGGAGCCAAATCCATTTATCCCACACGTATTTCCATTCTAATTTAAAATTTTATGATTCAATACATGATTTTATTTACATAAACATGTCAAGAACCCTGATTTCTAAAAATCCTACTTTCAAAATATCAAATGTATCTTAATTCATAAGCACACACCCTCTTTGCAAATTCAATCCAACTCTTTTTAAATCTTTTCCAAAAACAAATCTATCTTCTTCACTCTAAAATCTTTTCAATATCTTTTTTTTTATATTATCTTTTTCAAAATCCAGATTTATCTTTTTTAAAAAATCTATCCTATCTTTTCAAAATTAAACTCTATCTTCTATCTTATCTTTTTCAACTCAACCTTTTCATCTTATCTCTTCCATTTTTTCGAAAAGCCACCCCCCCACCCCTTTAAAATTGGGTTCGGCCTCCCCCCTCCTCCATCAACAAGTGCACCTCGTTCTCCTTCTATCCCTCTCCTTTCTTTTCTTTTGCTTGAGGACAAGCAAACCTCTAAGTTTGGTGTGTTTTTCCGAGATCACTAAGATCATGGCTCCCAAAGGAAAACAATCCACTCCAAGAGGCAAGAAAGAGAGCGTTCCAAAACCACTCTGGAATCAAGGGAAGTTCTTATCTAAAGAACATTCAGACCATTATCTTAAAGTAATGGGTCTGAGATCAGTGATCCCGGAAGTTAGATTCGATCTGAAAGAAGACGAATATCCGGAGATCCAGGAGCAAATTCGAATCAGGAACTGGGAAGTCCTAGCTAATCCTGAAACGAAAATAGGAAGGAACATGGTCCAGGAGTTCTATGCTAATATGTGGCAGACTGACAAGCAAAGACTATCTGGAACTGCCTGCTACGAATTTCGGACCATGGTCAGGGGAAAGATTGTTCATACCACCCCTGACAAGATCAGAGAGATATTAAAGCTACCTCAGCTAAAGGATGATCCAGACTCCTTCAACAGGAGGATGATGAGAGCAGACATTGGCCTGGATAAGATTCTAGAGGACATATGTATCCCTGGAGCCAGGTGGACCACCAACACAAAGGGCGTCCCAAATCAACTCAAGAGGGAGGATCTCAAACCAGTTGCCAGAGGATGGCTGGACTTCATTGGGCGTTCTCTGTTGCCCACTAGCAACCGTTTTGAAGTTACAGTTAAAAGAGCAGTGATGATTCATTGCATCATGATGGGAAAGGAAGTGGAGGTTCATCAGCTGATTTCAACTGAGCTCTATAAGATTGCTAACAAAAATTCAAAAGAGGCCAGGTTGGCTTATCCAAGCGTGATTTCTCTGCTCTGCAAGGACGCTGGAGTCAAGATGGGAATAACTGAATATATCCTAATTGAAAAGTCAATCACCAAAGCATCAATGGAGAGACAACAAGCACAGGAGGATCTTATCAAGAAGAGAGCACAGGAATTCCTCCCAGAGATTCCTCAAGCAGAATATTGGGAATATCTTGAGACATCTGTAACCAAGATACAGGAAGCTATAGAGCAAATAATAAAACAACAGAAGGAACACAGTCAAATGCTGACCCATATGTTTAAAGAACAAGAGGAGCAGGGACGTGACTTAAGGGAACTGAAGCACCAAAAGTCTTCTGTAATACCAAGCCTCCCAAGGATCAGAGGAACCCCCATACCCCCAGAATAAAGGTTGTTAATTTCCAATTTCTGCCTTAACTCTGTGACAGTGTCCTTATAAAAAGTTTACCTTAGAAGTCATATAATAGTAATTAGTATCTATTTGATTTTATCTCCAATTAAGCTATAGTTTATTTTTCTCATCATCATTAAACATGAATAAAATAGTAGATCTTTTGAATAAGAAGTAATAAAATTTCGAGTTTAATAAAAGAAATTCTAATTGGTTAAATGTGGTGGCAATGCTTTCTGTCTTCTGAATGAATGCTTGAACAGTGCATATGTCTTTTGAATTTGTTGTTTAAGACTGTTAAATATGTTGGCTCTTGAAAGAATGATGAACATGAGACATGTTATTGATAATCTGAAAATCATAAAAATGATTCTTGAAGCAAGAAAAAGCAGCAAAGAACAAAGCTTGCAGAAAAAAAAAAAAAAGCAAGCAGAAAAAGCCAAAAGCTCTTAAAACCAAAAGGCAAGGGCAAATAAAAAGGATCCCAAGGCTTTGAGCATCAGTGGATAGGAGGGCCTAAAGGACTAAAATCCTGGTCTAAGCGGCTAAACCAAGTTGTCCCTAACCATGTGCTTGTGGCGTGCAGGTGTCAAGTAAAAACTTGAGACTGAGCGGTTAAAGTCAAGGTCCAAAGCAAAAAGAAGAGTGTGCTTAAGAACTCTGGACACCTCTAATTGGGGACTTTAGCAAAGCTGAGTCACAATCTGAAAAGGTTCACCCAGTTATGTGTCTGTGGCATTTATGTATCCGGTAGTAATACTGGAAAACAAAGTGCTTAGGGCCACGGCCAAGACTCATAAAGAAGCTGTGTACAAGAATCATCACACTGAACTAAGAGAATCAATAACACTATCTAAATTCTGAGTTCCTATAGATGCCAATCACTCTGAGCTTCAATGGATAAAGTGAGATGCCAAAACTGTTCAGAAGCAAAAAGCTACTAGTCCCGCTCATCTAATTAGGATCTGAGCTTCAATGGATAAAGTGAGATGCCAAAACTGTTCAGAAGCAAAAAGCTACTAGTCCCGCTCATCTAATTAGGATCTGAGCTTCAATCAAAAACTCTGAGATATTATTGCTTCTCAACCTATTAGTCTTCTATTTTATTTGTCTAGTTGCTTGAGGACAAGCAACAGTTTAAGTTTGGTGTTGTGATGAGCGGATATTTTATACGCTTTTTGGGGATAATTTCATATAGTTTTGAGTATGTTTTAGTTAGTTTTTAGTCTATTTCTATTAGTTTTTAGGAAAAATTCATATTTCTGGACTTTACTATGAGTTGTGTGTTTTTCTGTAATTTCAGGTATTTTTCTGGCTGAAATTGAAGGAGCTGAGCAAAAATCTGATTCAGGCTGAAAAAGGACTGCTGATGCTGTTGGATTCTGACCTCCCTGCACTCAAAGTGGATTTTCTGGAGCTACAGAACTCGAAATGGCGTGCTTCCAATTGCGTTAGAAAGTAGACATCCAGGGCTTTCCAGAAATATATAATAGTCCATACTTTACACAAGAATAGATGACGTAAACTGGCGTTCAACGCTAGTCCTCTGCCCAATTCTGGCGTCCAGCGCCAGAAAAGGATCAAAAGCTGGAGTTGAACGCCCAAACTGGCATAAAAACTGGCGTTCAACTCCACAAATGGCCTCTGCACGTGAATTGCTTAAGTCTCAGCCCCAGCACACACCAAGTGGGCCCCAGAAGTGGATCTCTGCATCATCCATCATAGTTTATCCAATTTTTGTAAACCTAGGCTACTAGTTTAGTATTTAAACAACTTTTAGAGACTTATTTTGTATCTCATGACATTTCAGATCTGAACTTTGTATTCTCTGACGGCATGAGTCTCTAAACCCCATTGTTGGGGGTGAGGAGCTCTGCTGTGTCTCGATGAATTAATGCAAGTATTTCTGTTTTCCATTCAAACACGCTTGTTCCTATCTAAGATGTTCATTCGCGCCTAACTGTGATGAAGGTGATGATCTGTGATATTCATCACCTTCCTCAAACCACGAACGTGTGCCTGACAACCACCTCCGTTCTATATCCGATTGAATGAGCATCTCTTAGATTCCTTAATCAGAATCTCCGTGGTATAAGCTAGAACTGATGGCGGCATTCATGAGAATCCAGAAAGTCTAAACCTTGTCTGTGGTATTCCGAGTAGGATTCAAGGATTGAATGACTGTGACGAGCTTCAAACTCCTGAAGGCTGGGCGTTAGTGACAGACGCAAAAGGATAGTAAATCCTATTCCAACCGGATCGAGAACCAACCGGTGATTAGCCGTGCTGTGACAGAGCACGTGAGCGTAGTTTTCACTGGAAGGATGGAAGGTAGCCATTGACAACGGTGATCCACCAACACACAGCTTGCCATAGGAGGACGTGCGTGCGTGAATCAGAAGACAGAGGAAAGCAGAGATTCAGAAGACAAAGCATCTCCAAAACTCTAACATATTCTCCATCACTGCACAACAAGTAACCTTTAATTTATGCTCTCTTAGTTATTCACAATTCAACTGATAAACATAATTGACTTCCTGACTAAGATTTACAAGATAACCATAGATTGCTTCAAACCAACAATCTCCGTGGGATTCGACCCTTACTCACGTAAGGTATTACTTGGACGACCCAGTGCACTTGCTGGTTAGTGGTACGAGTTGTGAAAAGTGTGATTCACAATTCGTGCACCAGGTGTCTCCCACCTAGCACTTTGGTTTTAAGTTCTCAAGTTGGACTTTTGGTTGGAGCGAACATCAAAGAGGCTTGTGCTTCCATCCTTCCTTGATTTGCCAACCATACATGCTCTTCCAAGATCCTCTGAGATCCTAAACGAAGTATATTAAGCTCTCAAACAACCTAAAGCAAGCAATTAGGACCCAAAATTGTTGGTTGTAGAGTTGTATGCCCGGATCCTACACTTTGGTTTCTCTGAGTTCTATTTTGGGGAATTTGGAAGGAGAATTAATCTCTCTTCTTCCTTGTTCTTGCTTCTACATTTTTTACTCTTTGTTTTGGATCTTGGGTGGAGAATTGAAGAAATTCTGTTTCAATCTCACCTTGGGATCTCTCTCTGTTATTTTTCTGCATAATTCTAGAAACTGAGATTTAAATCAAAATTCTATTTTCTGCTTTCATCTTCTACTTCTCCTACAATTTACTTTTCTACTTCTTTTGCAATTGTTCTTGGTTGGATCAAGGAAGGATTGAGATCTAGACTTGTTCTCTAGTCTCTTTTAACCCTGAGATCTTTGACTTCTCTTGAACCATTGAAATTGAGCTACATTTTGCTTTCTGTTTGGATTTTCAAGCAATTGTTCTTTTCTTGTTTAGATCTGTTGCATTCTAATTCACCCTTTACTTCTCTGTTGGGGTTAAAACTGAAAATCATTTGTGCCCTTGGATAATCCTCTTGTTGATAATCATTTGTGCCCTTGGATGAACAACCTCTCCAAGCACCTTTAAAGCACCCATTTGAATCTTGTGATCCTCCCAATTGGACCTTGCACCACTTATGCTTTGAATTCCTTTGACAACCAAAATCCACTCCTTCACCATTTAACACTCCAAGAAGCACCTTAAGCTGGTGATCCGTTTCCAATAGAGCATATTGGTATGGGCCTATGAAGCTCATGGAAGAAATTGTTACCCACTCAAATTGCCCTTGGGTTGGAGCCACTCTTGTAAACTCTTGCATGAAAACTCCCACTTCTTGGGTGATTACCTCTTCCTCACCACTCTTTTCTAGGTCTTCCCTTTCTCTCTCAAGCTCCAAGGGGAAACTTCCTCAAGATCATTAAGGGGGTTGATCAAGGTGGACAAAAAACATTGATGATGCAATCAACTTCTTGATCAAACTCCCTCAATTCTCCATTTATCTCTTTCGGTTCACTAGTTCTACCTTCCTCCTCTTGTGACTCAAGCTTCAATTCCACTTCTTCAATTTGAGACTCTATGTTCCCCTCCTCTCTACACTCCTTAGTTGATCCTCCACCTTCTTCAAGGGGGATGTATTGAGTGGTTGAGTGTAGTGAGGCCAAGCAGTTCACCGGTTCGGCTATGGTAGCAATGAACTCCCCTTGCTTCTTTCGGAACCCTTCTTGCTCTTGGAAGAATGCTTGAAGGTCTTGTTGTTCTTGGGACAAGGGTTGGAGAATTTCACAATTTTATGGATGAGAAGGTTCAAAGGTTGAGAGGAAGGTTGTAAAATTGGAAGGTGTATCATGTGGGTAAGGATATTGAGGTGGTATATAACGGTGTGGTGGTTCATATGGTTGGTAACAAAGTGTATAGACATTTTGATCCCATGGAGGTTTATGGTGTGGTGCTTGAAGGTTTGGTGGTTAAGGGTTGTGTATGGGGTATCTCTCATATCCTTGGATTTGGTATGCACATTGGGGAGGGTTTTGGGGAGGATTTGACTCGTTGTAGTATGGGAGAGATTGCTCCTCCCTCCATCACTTCTCCCATTCCATGATGCAATCCCAATTTGAATTCGTCATACCTACAAAATACTCACAACCAAGCTCCAAACAACAAGGGTGATAACTCATAAAGAAAGTAAGAAATAAAAGCAAAAGACATTAATAAACAAGAAAAATAAACACCCAAATATTAACAAAAACAACCAAGCAACCAAAAAGTGAGATATTTACAATATCAACATATTTATATCAACCTAATCATAGCACTCAATTGCATCCCTGGAAACGGTGCCAAAAACTTGATGAGAGAATTAGTGTTGGTCTAGATTTTCACAAAATAAGATCACTTCGTTGCAAGTATAGCTAAATCAACAACTAACTCTCAACATCAAAGTTTAGTATTTTCACATTCAAAACATATAAACCGAGATTAAGAGTAATTCAACCTCGGGTCGTTCTCCCTAGGATGCAATTGGAAGTGTTATGCTTTCGGTTGTGAGGGCAAATGGGGTTTTGTAATCAAAGAACAAAAGGTTAAAAGAACTAAGCAATAAAAGAACTAAGACATGATGAAAATTGTAACTAATGCAATTAAAGAGAAGATGAGATCAAAACTAGTGAAAATGCTATAAATGCAATAAAGGGCCTGACTTGGGAATGAGGATCCAAGGAATCATATCATCGCCATAACAACAACTATGATAATTATGATGAGTCAATCTCGCCTAGTTAACCACTAACATCGAGGAGTAAGTCAAGCAAGCATAATTGACCTTAATCTATAAGTCCTAACTAACTTACCAAACTAGTTGATAAAAGGCTAGCTTTAATGGAAACAAGAGTCAACTAACTCCCCAAGAATTACCACTAAATGTCGGACATTATGACTCTAGTATCCTAGGAACTCAAATCCCAAGCCAAGGTGTGAAAATCTACTCAAAACTCATAATTGACATTTTCACAAACACCTTGTGTGCGTAAAAGCAAAACATGGAAAATTGCGAGGAAAAATAGAAAACTATAACCAACTATCAACAATATCAACAAGAAACAAGCAATCAAGCATAAAAAAAGCATAAGAAATGAAATTCATTAATCAAAACTTCAAGAAACTCAAAATTGCAAATATGAACAAAGTAACTTGAACCATAGGAAAATAAAAGTAAAGACAATGTAATTAAAGAAGAAATTGAGAGTACTTACAATTAAAGAGGCAAAATCTAAAATCAAAGCTTGCTATAAAATGCTACATGAAGATGAAAATGAAACCCTAAGAGAGAAGT
Source organism: Arachis hypogaea (assembly GCF_003086295.3). Classification (NCBI taxonomy): domain Eukaryota; kingdom Viridiplantae; phylum Streptophyta; class Magnoliopsida; order Fabales; family Fabaceae; genus Arachis; species Arachis hypogaea. The sequence continues at coordinate 58,093,959 of NC_092055.1, read as the reverse complement.
TCTACTCTACTCATACTCCTACTCCTATAGAAGCTTCCTAACTAATTCTACCTAATGAAAACTTAATATGTTGATATGTGTTGATATCCCCTTCATATAGCACTTCAATTCAGTATCTAGCCTTCCAAAATTCGGCCAAAAGCCCTCAAAAATCATGCAGCACGTGTTTCATTAATGAAACCACGTGCAGGATCCTGTCCGTACGCACAGGTACTTGTATGCACGCACACATACAAATTTCTTCTTGTGCGCACGCACGATGGCTTGTGTGCACGCACACTTGTCTGTGTGTATTTTTCCTTGTTTTCTTCATGTGTTCTCCCTTCTACATGCTTTCTTCCACTTTTGCTTAGCCAATCTTACCTCAATGCCCTGAACTCACTCACAAAATATATCACGGCATCGAATGGCATAAAAGTAGATTTAAATTACTCAATTTAAGCACAAAAATGCATGTTTTTATATTTATGTCCAAATTAGGGAGATAACACCAAAGTATGCTATTTTGGTGCCTAAGTGTGAGTTTATGTGATGAAATCCATTCAAATCAAGCTAAAATATATCGGAAAATATGGACTCATTAGTCGTCCGACCGATCGGCCATTTTTGGGTGACAAATTTCTAATCCCAACACTTTTGCATTTCATTTTTAGGTCTTTTAGAATTTTAGTTGCATTTTCTTAGTTTTCATATTGATAAACCCCTATTTTATGGTTTATCTTGTGCTAAATTGAGTGGTTTTTATCAACTCTTTGCTTACTTATTCATACAATTTGCTTGGTTTTACAATTCCTTCCCAATTTTGTTATATGATTGAAAACTTGCTTCCTAAGCCCTTAAATTGTCAATTTTTGATTCCTCTCTATACCATTCGATGCCGTGATCTGTGTGTTAAGTGTTTTCAGGCTTTATAGGGCAGGAATGGCTTAGAGGATGGAAAGGAAGCTTGCAAAAATGGAAGAAACACAAGAAACAAAGGAGATATCCAGCAAGAATCGACGCGCACGCATGGCTCACGCGTGCTCGTGGCTTGCTGCAATTGACAGCGACGCGTGCACGTACTTGACGCGTATGCATGACACGCGCAGAGGCCCATTGACGCGTGCGCGTACCCGACGCGTGCACGTACCTGACGCATACGTGTGACATGTGTCACATGCAGAAATTGTAGAAGACGCTGGGGGCGATTTTAGGCTGAGTTTGGACCCAATTTTCGGCCCAGAAACACAGACTAGAGCCAGGGGAAAGTGGAGACTCAACACACATTCACATTGCACTTAGTTTTAGTTTTAGTTTTTGAATCTTAGAGAGAAAATGACTACTTTCTCTAGGGTTCTTCACATTCATAGATTTCAAGTTTTATGCTTTTGATTTGGATATTGAGAAAAGTTACTACCTCCGTTGAAGTCTTTATTATTCTAGTTTGTTTCCATATTTCCTTACTCTTTTATCTTCCATTAACCCTATTTAGATGTTACATATGGATATCTTTGATTTTGAAATTTATTAATGCAAAGAACTATTTTTACCTTTAATTAATTTTCAGTTATTATTTCATTTAATTTATCATGTCTTCTTTTTATTCCCTTTATATGTCTATAAGAATGGTATTCATGTCATGGAGTAAACTCCTAACTTGACTTTGAAGTTGATTAATAAGAGAACCTTGAGTTGGGAAACTCAAGTGTTAATTTTAATTGGAAGTTGTTGGCTGGCTCTCTAGTCTCTCACTCTAATCCTTCCTTAGGAGAGGATTAGGACTTGAGATTCAGAGTTGGTTAGTTAGTTACTTGACTTTCCTTTATCAGGTAAGGGATAACTAAATAGAACAACAACCTCTTACTATTACACTTGGGAAGATTCAACAAGAATAGAACTTCCAATTAATCTTCTACGGGTCAAGGCTTTTTATTTCAATTACATAAAACCTCTTGTTAATTTTCATTGCTTTAATTTATAATCATTTATTTTTCTATTCTCCAACTCTAAAAATTTCTCGGAAACTCCTGACCAATAAATTGCACTCTTTTGTCAACTCGTTGGGAGACGACCTGGGATTTCTACTCCCAGTATGTTATTCTCAATTTGTGACAATTCTTTCTAAATTGATAAGAAGAATTTTCGTCGGTTAAGAACTATACTTGCAACGCTATTTCTATATTAAATTCTTAATTGGCAATTTTCTGCCTGTTAATTTTTGGCGCTGTTACTGGAGAGTTGCAACAGTGTGCTAAATTATTGGTTGGTATAAATATTTTTAAATTTATTTATATGCATATTTTATTTTATTTTATTACCATGAGCTGTATGTTTCTTTCATTGAATGACGTGTTCACTGCCTGATCCGAGCTTAGCCGCATTTGATCTTGAAATTGAAAGAACTATTTCACGTATTAAGCGAGCTCGGCGTCGGTTAGCCTCTGAGGGTGGTGAAGTGGTTACTACCAATTCACCAGTCTTATCTGAGGGCGAATCTGAAGCGCCATTTGAGGATGAAACAAGCTCCTCTTCTACTAATTTGGTTGATTTACATGCAGGTAATATGGCGGAGCCCAGAAGGATTACTCTCCAGGAAGCAGGAGCTCCAGACTTTACACTATAACCATATCAAGCGCATCACCCAAATCTGGCTGTAGATTTTGAACTGAAGACTGCGCTAATCAACCTACTGCCCAAGTTTCATGACTTACCTGCTCAAGAGCCTATCAAGCACCTCAGGGATTTTCAAACAGCCTGCTCAACTACTAGGCATCATGGTGCAGATGAAACTACTATTTGGCTGTATGCTTTCCCGTTTTCTCTTGAGGGAAAGGCAAGGGAGTGGTTCTACACTCAACCTAAATCAGTCGTTACCAATTGGGATCTGCTCAGAAGAGAGTTCCTGGACAAATACTTTCCAGCTGAAGTTACAGATAGACTGAGGAAGGAGATTTCCTGCATTATCCAAGGTGAGTCCAAAACTCTCTATGAATATTGGGAACGCTTCAGGAACCTCTTAGATTCATGTCCCCACCACAAGATTGACCAGTTGGTGTTGATCAGTTATTTCACACAAGGCATGAAGCCTCAGGACAAGACCACATTAGATGCTGCAAGTAATGGCTCTCTGAAGAAGTACAAGACGGCGACAGAAGCATGGCAGCTGATCACCGATCTAGCTGAGTCTACCCGGAATGCTAGACATATGAACAACCATCCCAAGGCTGTTGTGGAAGTTTTCTCTAGTAGTGAGACTGCTGCTCTCATACAGACTCTGGGAGAGATGACCAATATACTAAAGCAGCTACAGCTGAATCAACAACAACCTCAGCCTCCCCCACAACAACAGAATCAACAGTTGGTACCTCAGAAAGTGTGCGGAATATGTGCCTGCTATACTCATTACACTGATGAGTGTCCACAGCTCCAACAAGAAGACAACACTTTGGCAGCTACTCATAATTTCGATGACCGCCCGAATCAAGGATACTATTGACAAGGCGGCAACTATAACCAAGGTGGGAACTATATTAAGGTTGGCAAGACAACTCCAACCAGGGGTGGAGGGATAATTCCAACCAAGGATGGAGGGACAACTACAACCGTGGAGGTAGAGACAACGGTGGAAATCAGAGGTGGAATAATAATAACAATCAGCAAAACCGGTATCAGCAAAACCCTCCTTACCAACAGTAAAACCAAAACCAGCCTTACCGAGCACCACACCTGAGGCAGTCACAACCGCCTCAAAACAACCAACAGCAGGCCCTTCAAATCACTTACCCCTCCTTCTTCTTCTAATAATGATATGCTTCGATCTCTTGCGCAAGGACAACAAGACATTCAGAATATACTTAACTCTACCATAAACGGTTTGAATGCCACTTTACAAGCTCTCGTCTCCCGGATGGATTCATTATCTACTCCTAATAATCATCCTTCAAGCTCTAGTGCAATTCTTTCTCAACCTTTACCCAACACCAAAGGTGGAATCAATGCCATCACTTTGAGGTCCAGAACCACATGGCAAGAGAGGAGTCATGAGGAGCCAAGCTCAAAGGAAAACATTCAAGTTGAAGATATTGTTGAGGTAGAGGATGTTTAAGAGGAGGAGGAAGTACAAGACATGGTTGAAGAAGAAGCAGCTTGGTGCACGAAATTGTGATCTCAGGCAACAGCGCCAAAAACTCTGTACGCACGTCTTAATAAATCGTTTTTCATTCACAACTTCGATACAACTAACCAGCAAGTGCATTGGGTCGTCCAAGTAATAAACCTTACATGAGTAAGGGTCGATCCCACGGAGATTGTTGGTATGAAGCAAGCTATGGTCACCTTGTAAATCTCAGTCAGGCGGATATAAAATGGTTATGGAGTTTTCAAAATTAATACTAATTAAACAGAAAATAAAAATAGAAATACTTATGTATATCACTGGTGAGAATTTCAGATAAGTGTATAGAGACGCTTTCGTCCCTCTGAATCTCTGCTTTCCCGCTGTCTTCATCCAATCAGTCCTACTCCTTTCCATGGCTGGCTTTATGTAAGGACATCACCATTGTCACTGGCTACTTTTCATCCTCTCTGGAAAATGGTCCGATGCGCTGTCACTGCATGGCTAATCGTCTGGAGGCATCACCGTGGTCAATGGCTGCATCCTATCCTCTTGTGAAAATGGTCCAAATGCTCTGTCACAGCACGGCTAATCATCTGAGGTTCTCGATCATACTGGAATAGGATTCACCCTCCTTTTGCGTCTGTCACTATGCCCAGCACTCGCGAGTTTGAAGTTCGTCACAGTCATTCAATCCCAGAATCCTACTCGGAATACCACAAACAAGGTATAGACTTTCCGGATTCTCATGAATGCCGCCATCAATCTAGCTTATACCACGAAGATTCTGACTAAGAGATCCAAGAGATACTCATTCAATCTAAGGTGGAACGGAAGTGCCTGTCAGGCACGCGTTCGTGGGGGAATGATGATGATTGTCACGTTCATCACATTCACGTTGAAGTGCGAATGAATATCTTAGAAGCGGAATAAGTTGAATTGAATAGAGAAACAGTAGTACTTTGCATTAATTCATGAGGAACAGCAGAGCTCCACACCTTAATCTATGGAGTGTAGAAACTCTACCGTTGAAAATACATAAGTGAAAGGTCCAGGCATGGCCGAATGGACAGCCCCCAAAACGTGATCAATATGATCCTAAGATGAACTAAAAATCATAAGATGTCTAATACAATAGTAAAAAGTCCTATTTATAATAAACTAGTTACTAGGGTTTACAGAAGTAAGTAATTGATGCATAAATCCACTTCCGGGGCCCACTTGGTGTGTGCTTGGGCTGAGCTTGAATGTTACACGTGCAGAGGCTCTTTCTGGAGTTGAACGCCAGGTTGTAACGTATTTCTGGCGTTCATCTCTCGTTCGTGACGTGTTTCTGGCGTTTAACTCTAGACAGCAGCGTAGAACTGGCATTCAACGCTCTTTTACATCATCTAAACTCGGCCAAAGTATGGACTATTATATATTGCTGGAAAGCCCTGGATGTCTACTTTCCAACGCAATTAGAAGCGCGTCATTTTGAGTTCGGTAGCTCCCGAAAATCAACTTTGAGTGCAGGGAGGTTAGAATCCAACAGCATCAGCAGTCCTCTCTTCTACCTCTGAATCTGATTTTTGCTCAAATCCCTTGATGAGCGAATAATTTATACGCTTTTTGGCATTGTTTTTAGTATGTTTTTAGTAGGATCTAGTTACTTTTAGGGATGTTTTCATTAGTTTTTATGTTAAATTCACATTTCTGGACTTTACTATGAGTTTGTGTGTTTTTCTGTGATTTCAGGTATTTTTTGGCTGAAATTGAGGGACTTGAGCAGAAATCAGATTCAGAGGTTGAAGAAGGACTGCTGATGCTGTTGGATTCTGACCTCCCTGCACTCAAAGTGGATTTGCTGGAGCTACAGAACTCGAAATGGCGCGCTTCCAATTGCGTTGGAAAGTAGACATCCAGAGCTTTCCAGCAATATATAATATTTCATACTTTGGCCAAGAATAGACGACGTAAACTGGCATTCAACGCCAGCTTTCTACCCAAATCTAGCGTCCAGCGCCAGAAAAGGAGCCAAAACCAGAGTTGAACGCCCAAACTGGCACAAAAGCTGGCGTTCAACTCCAAGAAGGACCTCTGCACGTGCAACACTCAGGCTCAGCCCAAACACACACCAAGTGGGCCCAGGAAGTGGATTTATGCATCAATTACTTACTCATGTAAATCCTAGTAGCTAGTTTATTATAAATAGGACCTTTTACTATTGTATTAGGCATCTTTGGTCTCAGTTTTATTCCATAGTTCATCTTAGGAGACTATTGATCACGTTTTAGGGGGCTGGCCATCTCGGCCATGCCTGGACCTTCACTTATGTATTTTCAATGGTAGAGTTTCTACACTCCATAGATTAAGGTGTGGAGCTCTGCTGTTCCTCAAAGATTAATGCAAAGTACTACTGTTTTCTATTCAATTCATCTTATTTCGCTTCTAAGATATCCATTCGCACCCAAGAACGTGATGAAGGTGATGATTATGTGTGACGCTCATCACCATCTCCCCTATGAACACGTGCCTGACAAACACTTCCGTTCTACATGAAATAAGCTAGAATGAATATCTCTTAGATCTCCTAACCAGAATCTTCGTGGCGTAAGCTAGAATGATGGCGGCATTCAAGAGAATCCGGAAAGTCTAAACCTTGTCTGTGGTATTCCGAGTAGGATTCAATGATTGAATGACTGTGACGAGCTCCTAACTCGCGATTGCAGGGCGTTAGTGACAGACGCAAAAGGATAGTAAATCCTATTCCAGCATGATTGAGAACCGACAGATGAATAGCCGTGCCGTGACAGGGTGCGTGAGCATATTATTCACTGAGAGGATAAGATGAAGCCATTGGCAAGGGTGATGCCTCCAGACGATTAGCCGTGTTGTGACAGGGCATTGGATCATTTTCCCGAGAGATGACCGAAAGTAGCCATTGACAGTGGTGATGTATCACATAAAGCCAGCCATGGAAAGGAGTAAGACTGATTGGATGAAGATAGCAGGAAAGCAGAGGTTCAGAGGAACGAAAAGCATCTCCATTCGCTTATCTGAAATTCCTACCAATGATTTACATAAGTATCTCTATCCCTATTCTATTATATAATATTCGAAAACTCCATGATTATTTTATATCCGCCTGACTGAGATTTGCAAGGTGACCATAGCTTGCTTCATACCAACAATCTTCGTGGGATTCGACCCTTACTCACATAAGGTTTTACTTGGACGACCCAGTGCACTTGCTGGTTAGTTGTATCGAAGTTGTGACAAATTATGAATGTGTAATCACGATTACGCGTACCAAGTTGCTCACGTGCCAGGAATAGTTTGAGCCTGGACATCACAATTTCGTGCACCAAGTTTTTGGCGCCGTTGCCGGGGATTGTTCGTGTTTGGACAACTGACGGTTCATCTTGTTGCTCAGATTGGGTAAGTTTCTTTTCGTTTTCTTTTCAAAAATTTTTTCAAAAATATTTCAAAACTTTTCTCATCTGTTTTCGAAAAAAAAAAAGGTTTTCAAAAATTTTATTCAAAATTTTTAAGAATGAATTCTAGTGTTTCATGAAGCATGTAAAGCCTGGCTGGCTGTAAAGCCATGTCTAAATTTATTTGGACTGAGGCTTGCAATTTGTTATCAAGAGCAATATGCTCTCGTGTTAAATGCTGAAGCTTGGCTGGCCATTGGCCATGTCTAGTGTTTTGGACTGGAGCTTTCTTTGAAAGCTTGGCTGGCTAGTGAGCCATGTATAATTCCTGGACTGAAGCTTTAGACTAAGAATGCAAGATTCCTGGAATTCATATTAAAAATTTTGGAATCCTTATTTTTTCTTTTTCATATAATTTTCGAAAAAAATCCAAAAAAATTAGAAAATCATAAAAATCAAAAATATTTTTCTGTTTCTTGTTTGAGTCTTGAGTCATATCATAAGTTTGGTGTCACTTGCATATGCATCTAGCATTTTTCGAAAATATCATGCATTCATAGTGTTCTTCATGATCTTCAAGTTGTTCTTGGTAAGTCTTCTTGTTTGATCTTGATTATTTTTTGTTTTGTGTCTTTTCGTGTTTTTCATATGCATTCTTGAATTCTTAGTGCGTAAGCATTAAAGAATTCTAAGTTTGGTGTCTTGCATGTTTTCTTTGCATCAAAAAATTTTTCAAAAATATGTTCTTGATGTTCATCTTGACATTCAAAGTGTTCTTGGTGTTCATCTTGACACTCATATCATTCATGCATGCATTCATTATTTTGATCTAAAAATTTTATGCATTGCATAATTTTCATGTTTTTCATAAAAATTTCAAAAATCAAAAAAATATCTTTCCCTCTTTTCTCTCATCAAATTCGAAAATTGAGTTGACTTTTTCAAAAATTTTAAAAAAATCAAAGTTGTTTCTTATGAGTCAAATCAAATTTTCAATTTGAAAATCTTATCTTTTTCAAAATCTTGTTCAAAAATCAAATCTTTTTCAAAATTCTTAGTTATTTTCGAAAATTCCAAAAATATTTTTCAAAAAAATCTTTTTCTTATTTTTGTATTAAATTTTCGAAATTAACATAAACAATTAATGTTTTGATTCAAAAATTTGAAGTTTGTTACTTGCTTGCTAAGAAAGATTCAAACTTTAAGTTCTAGAATCATATCTTGTGATTTCTTATGAATCAAGCCGTTAATTGAGATTTTAAAAATCAAATCTTTTTCAAAACTAATTTCAATCATATCTTTTCAAAAATATCTTCTTATCTTATCTTTTTCAAAAATATCTTTTCAAAATATCTTTTCTAACTTCTTATCTTTTCAAAATTTGTTTCAACTAACTAACTAATTTTTTTGTTTGTTTCTTAACTTTTTCAAAACTACCTAAGTAATTCTCTCTCTCTCATTTTTCGAAAATATCTTCCCCATTTTTCAAAATTTCTTTTTAATTTATTAATTAATTTAAATTTCAAATCTTAATTTTCGAAAATTACTAACATTTTTCAAAAACTATTTTCAAAAATCACTAACTCTTTTTCAAAAATAATTTTCGAAAATTCTCTTTCTCCCATCTTATTCTATTTATTCATTCATATCCTAACATCTCATCTCACATCTCTTCCATCCTCACAGTTGTGTCTCTTCCATTATATTACATTCTTTGTCTCCCCCTCTTCTTCCACTCACACAGGGATCCCTATACTGTGGTATAAAGGATCTCCATTATTATTATTATTTTTCTGTGCCTTCTTCTTTGTCATATGAGCAAGAGCAAGGATAAGAACATTCTTGTGGAAGCAGATCCAGAACCTGAAAGGACTCTAAAGAGAAAATTAAGAGAAGCTAAAATACAACAATCCAGAGATAACCTTTCAGAAATTTTCGAACAGGAAAAGGAGATGGCAGCCGAAAATAATAATAATGTAAGGAAGATGCTTGGTGACTTTACTGCACCTAATTCCAATTTACATGGAAGAAGCATCTCCATTCCTGCCATTGGAGCAAACAATTTTGAGCTGAAACCTCAATTAGTTTCTCTGATGCAGCAGAACTGCAAGTTTCATGGACTTCCATCTGAAGATCCTTTTTAGTTCTTAACTGAATTCTTGCAGATATGTGATACTGTTAAGACTAATGGAGTAGATCCTGAAGTCTACAGGCTCATGCTTTTCCCTTTTGCTGTAAGAGACAGAGCTAGATTATGGTTGGATTCTCAACCCAAAGACAGCCTGAACTCTTGGGATAAGCTGGTCACGGCTTTCTTAGCCAAGTACTTTCCTCCTCAAAAGCTGAGCAAGCTTAGAGCTGATGTTCAAACCTTCAGACAGAAAGAAGGTGAATCCCTCTATGAAGCTTGGGAAAGATACAAACAGTTGACCAAAAAGTGTCCTTCTGACATGCTTTCAGAATGGACCATCCTGGATATATTCTATGATGGTTTATCTGAGCTATCAAAGATGTCACTGGACACTTCTGCAGGTGGATCCATTCACCTAAAGAAAATGCCTGCAGAAGCTCAAGAACTCATTGACATGGTTGCTAATAACCAGTTCATGTACACTTCTGAAAGGAATCCTGTGAATAATGGGACACCTATGAAGAAGGGAGTTCTTGAAGTTGATACTCTGAATGCCATATTGGCTCAAAATAAAATATTGACTCAGCAAGTCAATATGATCTCTCAGAGCCTGCATGGAATGCAAGCTGCATCCAACAGTACTCAAGAGGCATCTTCTGAAGAAGAAGCTTATGATCCTGAGAACCCTGCAATAGCAGAGGTAAATTACTTAGGTGAACCTTATGGAAACACCTATAACTCAACATGGAGAAATCATCCAAATTTCTCATGGAAGGATCAAAAGCCCCAACAAGGCTTTAATAATGGTGGAAGAAACAGGTTTAGCAATAGCAAGCCTTTTCCATCATGAACTCAGCAACAGACAGAGAACTCTGAACAAAATGCTTCTAATTTAGCAAATATAGTCTCTGATCTATCTAAGGCCACTGTAAGTTTCATGAATGAAACAAGGTCTTCCATTAGAAATCTGGAAGCACAAGTGGGCCAACTGAGTAAAAGGATCACTGAAATCCCTCCTAGTACTCTCCCAAGCAATACAGAAGAGAACCCAAAAGGAGAGTGCAAGGCCATTGACATAAGCACCATGGCCGAACCTGTATGGGAAGGAGAGGACGTGAATCCCAAGGAGGAAGACTTCCTGGGACGTCCAGTGATCAATAAGGAGCTTCCCTCTGAGGAACCAAAGGACTCTGAGGCTCATCTAGAGACCATAGAGATTCCATTAAACCTCCTTATGCCCTTCATGAGCTCTGATGAGTATTCCTCTTCTGAAGAGAATGAGGATGTTACTGAAGAGCAAACTGCCAAGTTTCTTGGTGCAATCATGAAGCTGAATGCCAAATTATTTGGCATTGATACTTGGGAAGTTGAACCTCCCTTGTTCATCAATGAACTAAGTGATCTGGATCAACTGACATTGCCTCAGAAGAGACAGGATCCTGGAAAGTTCATAATACCCTGCACCATAGGCACCATGATCTTTAAGGCTCTGTGTGACCTTGGTTCAGGAATAAACCTCATGCCCCTCTCTGTAATAGAGAAACTGGGAATCTATGGGGTGCAAGCTGCTAAAATCTCATTAGAGATGGCAGACAGTTCAAGAAAACAGGCTTATGGACAAGTAGAGGACGTCTTAGTAAAGGTTGAAGGCCTTTACATCCCTGCTGATTTCATAGTCCTGGATACTGGAAAGGAAGAGGATGAATCCATCATCCTAGGAAGACCTTTCCTGGCCACAGCAAGAGCTGTGATTGATGTTGACAGAGGTGAAATATTCCTTCAATGGAATGAGGACTCCCTTGTGTTTAAAACTCAAGGATCTCCCTCTGCAACCATGGAGAGGAAGCAGAAAAAGCTTCTCTCCAAGCAGAGTCAACCAGAGCCCCCACAGTCAAACTCTAAGTTTGGTGTTGGGAGGCCACAACCAAACTCTAAGTTTGGTGTTGAACTCCCATATCCAAACTCTAAGTTTGGTGTTGGAGAGTCTCAACAAAGCTCTGCACATCTGTGAGGCTCCATGAGAGCCCACTGTCAAGCTATTGACATTAAAGAAGCACTTGTTGGGAGGCAACCCAATGTTTATCTAATTCTTATTTTTATTGTTTTTCATGTTTTCTTAGGTTCATGATCATGTGGAGTCACAAAATAAATATAAAAATTGAAAACGGAATCAAAAACAGCAGAAGTAAAATCACACCCTGGAGGAGCATCTGTCTGGCGTTCAGCGCCAAAACAGAGCATGGTTCTGGCGCTGAACGCCCAAAATGGGCAGCTTCTGGGCGTTGAACGCCAGAACAGGCATGGTTCTGGCGTTCAACGCCAGAAATGGCACACAAATGGGCGTTGAACGCCCAAAATGGCCACCAACCTGGCGCTGAACGCCCAGAGTTGGGTACAAAGGCATTTTTACATGCCTAATGGGTGCAGGGATGTAAATCCTTGAACACCTCAGGATCTGTGGACCCCACAGGATCTACTCAAGATCTGTGGACCCCACAGGATCCACTCAGGATCTGTGGACCCCACAGGATCCCTACCTACCTCCACTCACTCCTTCTCACCACTCTCTTTCACACAACCCCATAAACACTCTTCCCCAAAAACCCTTCACCAATCACCTCAAACTCTCTTCCCCATCACCTCTTCACCACTCACATCCATCCACTCTTCCCCATAAACCTACCTCATAAACTCCACCTACCTTCAAAATTCAAAACCAATTTCCCACCCAAACCCACCCATATGGCCGAACCTTAACCCCCCTCCCTTCCCTATATAAAGACCTCCATTCTTCATCAAATTCACACAACACACCCCTCTACACTCCTCTTGGCCGAAACCACATCTCCCTCTCCCTCTCCATATTTCTTCTTCTTCTTCTTCTATTCTTTTGTTTATTGCTCGAGGGCGAGCAATATTCTAAGTTTGGTGTGGTAAAAGCATAAGCTTTTTGTTTTTCCATTACCATTGATGGCACCCAAGACCGGAGAATCCTCTAGAAGAGGGAAAGGAAAGACAAAAGCTTCCACATCCGAGTCATGGGAGATGGAAAGATTCATCTCCAAAGCCCATCAAGACCACTTCTATGATGTTGTGGCCAAGAAGAAGGTGATCCCTGAGGTCCCTTTCAAACTCAAAAGAAATGAGTATCCGGAGATCCGACATGAAATTCAAAGAAGAGGTTGGGAAGTTCTAACAAATTCCATCCAACAAGTCGGCATCCTAATGGTTCAAGAGTTCTATGCTAATGCATAGATCACCAAGAACCATGATCAAAGTAAGAACCCGGATCCAAAGAACTATGTTACAATGGTTCGGGGGAAATACTTAGATTTTAGTCCGGAAAATGTGAGGTTGGCGTTCAACTTGCCATACATGGAAGAGAACGCACGCCCCTACACAAGGAGAGTCAACTTTGATCAAAGGTTGGACCAAGTCCTTATGGACATATGTGTAGAAGGAGCTCAATGGAAGATTGACTCCAAAGGCAAGCCGGTTCAACTAAGAAGATTGGACCTCAAGCCTGTAGCTAGAGGATGGTTGGAGTTTATTCAATGCTCAATCATTCCCACTAGCAACCGGTATGAAGTTACTATAGACCGGGCCATCATGATCCATAGTATCATGATTGGAGAAGAGGTGGAAGTTCATGAGATTATACCTCAAGAACTCTACAAGGTGGCTGACAAGTCCTCCACCATGGCAAGGTTAGCCTTTCCTCACCTCATCTGCCACCTATGCAATTCAGCTGGGATTGACATAGAGGGAGACATCCTCATTAAAGAGGACAAGCCCATCACTAAGAAAAAGATGGAGCAAGCAAGAGAGCCCAGTCATGGAGCTCAAGAGGCGCAAGAAGCTCATTTCCATGAGATCCCTGAGATGCCTCAAAAGCACTTTCCTCCACAAAATTATTGGGAGCAAATCAACACCTCCCTAGGAGAATTGAGTTCTAATATGGGACAACTAAGGGTGGAACATCAAGAGCACTCCATCATGCTTCATGAAATAAGAGAAGATCAAAAAGCAATGAGGGAGGAGCAACAAAGACAAGGAAGAGACATAGAAGAGCTTAAGGACATCATTGGTTCCTCAAGAAGGAAACGCCACCATCACTAAGGTGGATTCATTCCTTGTTCTTATTTCATCTGTTTTCGTTTTCTATGTTATGTGCTTGTCTGTGTTTGTGTCTTCATTACATGATCATTAGTAGTAGTAACTATGTCTTAAAGTTATAAATGTCCTATGAATCCATCACCTCTCTTAAATAAAAAAATGTTTTAATTCAAAAGAACAAGAAGTACATGAGTTTCGAATTTATCCTTGAACTTAGTTTAATTATATTGATGTGGTGACAATGCTTCTTGTTTTCTGAATGAATGCCTGAACAGTGCATATGTCTTTTAAAGTTGTTGTTTAAGAATGTTAAATATGTTGGCTCTTGAAAGAATGATGACTAGGAGACATGTTATTTGATAATCTGAAAAATCATAAAAATGATTCTTGAAGCAAGAAAAAGCAGCAAAGAACAAAGCTTGCAGAAAAAAAAAGAAGAAAAAAAGGGGCGAAAAAAAAAATAGAAAAAAAATAGAAAGAAAAAGAAAAAAAGCAAGCAGAAAAAGCCAATAACCCTTAAAACCAAAAGGCAAGGGCAAATAAAAAGGGTCCCAAGGCTTTGAGCATCAGTGGATAGGAGGGCCTAAAGGAATAAAATCCTGGTCTAAGCGGCTAAACCAAGCTGTCCCTAACCATGTGCTTGTGGCGTGTAGGTGTCAAGTGAAAACTTGAGACTGAGCGGTTAAAGTCAAGGTCCAAAGCAAAAAAAAAAAAAAGAGAGTGTGCTTAAGAACCCTGGACACCTCTAATTGGGGACTTTAGCAAAGCTGAGTCACAATCTGAAAAGGTTCACCCAATTATGTTTCTGTGGCATTTATGTATCCGGTGGTAATACTGGAAAACAAAGTGCTTAGGGCCACGGCCAAGACTCATAAAGAAACTGTGTTCAAGAATCATCATACTGAACTAGGAGAGTCAATAACACTATTCGAAATCTGAAGTTCCTATAGATGCCAATCATTCTAAACTTCAATGGATAAAGTGAGATGCCAAAACTATTCAAGAGGCAAAAAGCTATAAGTCCCGCTCATATGATTGAAGCTCTGTTTCATTGATAGTTTGGAATTTATAGTATATTCTCTTCTTTTTATCCTATTTGATTTTCAGTTGCTTGGGGACAAGCAACAATTTAAGTTTGGTGTTGTGATGAGCGGATAATTTATACGCTTTTTGGCATTGTTTTTAGTATGTTTTTAGTAGGATCTAGTTACTTTTAGGGATGTTTTCATTAGTTTTTATGTTAAATTCACATTTTTGGACTTTACTATGAGTTTGTGTGTTTTTTTGTGATTTCAGGTATTTTCTGGCTGAAATTGAGGGACTTGAGCAGAAATCAAATTCAGAGGTTGAAGAAGGACTGCTGATGCTGTTGGATTCTGACCTCCCTGCACTCAAAGTGGATTTTCTGGAGCTACAGAACTCGAAATGGCACGATTCGAATTGCGTTGGAAAGTAGACATCCAGGGCTTTCCAGCAATATATAATAGTCCATACTTTGGCCAAGAATAGACGACGTAAACTGGCGTTCAACGCCAGCTTTCTACCCAAATCTAGCGTCCAGCGCCAGAAAAGGAGCCAAAACCAGAGTTGAACGCCCAAACTGGCACAAAAGCTGCCGTTCAACTCCAAGAAGGACCTCTGCACGTGCAACACTCAGGCTCAGCCCAAACACACACCAAGTGGGCCCAGGAAGTGGATTTATGCATCAATTACTTACTCATGTAAACCCTAGTAGCTAGTTTATTATAAATAGGACCTTTTACTATTGTATTAGGCATCTATGGTCTCAGTTTTATTCCATAGTTCATCTTAGGAGACTATTGATCACGTTTTAGGGGGCTAGCCATCTCGGCCATGCCTGGACCTTCACTTATGTATTTTCAATGGTAGAGTTTCTACACTCCATAGATTAAGGTGTGGAGCTCTGCTGTTCCTCAAAGATTAATGCAAAGTACTACTGTTTTCTATTCAATTCATCTTATTTCGCTTCTAAGATATCCATTCGCACCCAAGAACGTGATGAAGGTGATGATTATGTGTGACTCTCATCACCATCTCCCCTATGAACACGTGCCTGACAAACACTTCCGTTCTACATGAAATAAGCTAGAATGAATATCTCTTAGATCTCCTAACCAGAATCTTCGTGGCGTAAGCTAGAATGATGGCGGCATTCAAGAGAATCCGGAAAGTCTAAACCTTGTCTGTGGTATTCCGAGTAGGATTCAATGATTGAATGACTGTGACGAGCTCCTAACTTGCGATTGCAGGGCGTTAGTGACAGACGCAAAAGGATAGTAAATCCTATTCCAGCATGATTGAGAACCGACAGATGAATAGCCGTGCCGTGACAGGGTGCGTGAGCATATTATTCACTGAGAGGATAAGATGAAGCCATTGGCAAGGGTGATGCCTCCAGACGATTAGCCGTGCCGTGACAGGGCATTGGATCATTTTCCCGAGAGATGACCGAAAGTAGCCATTGACAGTGGTGATGTATCACATAAAGCCAGCCATGGAAAGGAGTAAGACTGATTGGATGAAGATAGCAGGAAAGCAGAGGTTCAGAGGAACGAAAAGCATCTCCATTCGCTTATCTGAAATTCCTACCAATGATTTACATAAGTATCTCTATCCCTATTCTATTATATAATATTCGAAAACTCCATGATTATTTTATATCCGCCTGACTGAGATTTGCAAGGTGACCATAGCTTGCTTCATACCAACAATCTCCGTGGGATTCGACCCTTACTCACGTAAGGTATTACTTGGACGACCCAGTGCACTTGCAGGTTAGTTGTATCGAAGTTGTGACAAATTATGAATGTGTAATCACGATTACGCGTACCAAGTTGCTCACGTGCCAGGAATAGTTTGAGCCTGGACATCACAATTTCGTGCACCATCCCTCAATTTCAGCCAGAAAATACCTGAAATCACAGAAAAATACACAAACTCATAGTAAAGTCCAGAAATGTGAATTTAACATAAAAACCAATGAAAACATCCCTAAAAGTAACTAGATCCTACTAAAAATATACTAAAAACAATGCCAAAAAGCGTATAAATTATCCGCTCATCACAACACCAAACTTAAATTGTTGCTTGTCCCCAAGCAACTGAAAATCAAATAGGATAAAAAGAAGAGAATATACTATAAATTCCAAACTATCAATGAAACATAGCTCCAATCAGATGAGCGGGACTTGTAGCTTTTTGCCTCTTGAATAGTTTTGGCATCTCACTTTATCCATTGAAGTTCAGAATGATTGGCATCTATAGGAACTTAGAGTTCAGATAGTGTTATTGATTCTCCTAGTTCAGTATGTTGATTCTTGAACACAGCTACTTTATGAGTCTTGGCCGTGGCCCTAAGCACTTTATTTTCCAGTATTACCACCGGATACATAAATGCCACAGACACATAATTGGGTGAACATTTTCAGATTGTGACTCAGCTTTGCTAAAGTCCCCAATTAGAAGTGTCCAGGGTTCTTAAGCACACTCTTTTTTTTTGCTTTGGACCTTGACTTTAACCCCTCAGTCTCAAGTTTTCACTTGACACCTTCACGCCACAAGCACATGGTTAGGGACAGCTTGGTTTAGCCGCTTAGGCCAGGATTTTATTCCTTTAGGCCCTCCTATCCACTGATGCTCAAAGCCTTGGGATCCTTTTTATTACCCTTGCTTTTTGGTTTTAAGGGCTATTAGCTTTTTGCTCTTGCCTTTTGGTTTTAAGAGCTTTTGGCTTTTTCTGCTTGCTTTTTCTCTTTTTTTTTTTTCTATTTTTTTTTGCCATTTTTTTTTCTGCAAGCTTTGTTCTTTGCTGCTTTTTCTTGCTTCAAGAATTATTTTTATGATTTTTCAGATTATCAAATAACATGTCTCCTTGTGATCATTCTTTCAAGAGCCAACATATTTAACATTCTTAAACAACAACTTCAAAAGACATATGCAATGTTCAAGCATTCATTCAGAAAACAAAAAGTATTGTCACCACATCAATATAATTAAACTAAGTTCAAGGATAAATTCAAAACTCATGTACTTCTTGTTCTTTTGAATTAAAACATTTTTCATTTAAGAGAGGTGATGGATTCATAGGACATTCATAACTTTAAGACAAAGTTACTAATTACTAATGATCATGTAATAAGACACAAACATGGATAAGCACTTAACATAAAGAAAACGAAAAACAGAGAATATAAGAACAAGGAATGAGTCCACCTTAGTGATGGTGGCGTTTCCTTCGTGAGGAACCAATGACGTCCTTGAGCTCTTCTATGTCTCTTCCTTGTCTTTGTTGCTCCTCCCTCATTGCTTTTTGATCTTCTCTAATTTCATGAAGGATGATGGAGTGCTCTTGATGTTCCACCCTTAATTGTCCCATGTTGGAACTTAATTCTCCTAGGGAGGTGTTGATTTGCTCCCAAAAATTATGTGGAGGAAAGTGCATCCCTTGAGGTATCTCAGGGATTTCTTGATGATGAGCTTCCTTATGTGTTTCTTGAGCTCCATGAGTGGGCTCTCTTGTTTGCTCCATCCTTTTCTTAGTGATGGGCTTGTGAGATGAATCTTTCCATCTCCCATGGCTCAGAGGTGGAAGCAATTGTCTTCCCTTTCCTCTTTCTTCAGGTTTCTCTGGCCTTAGGTGCCATTAATGGTTATGGAAAAACAAAAAAAGCTATGCTTTTACCACACCAAACTTAGAATGTTTCTCGTCCTCGAGTAAAAGAAGAAAGAATAGAAGAAGAAGCAGAAGATATGGAGGAGATGGAGGGATGTGTGTATGAATGTGAGTGGTGAATGGAAAATAGAAGGGATGACCATGAATGGAGAGAGAGAGGGTGAGGTGGGTGGGGATCCTGTGAGATTCACAGATCCTGAGATGATCCTGTGGTGTCCACAGATCCTGAGGTGTCAAGGATTTACATCCCTGCACCCATTAGGCATGTAAAATGCCTTTGCATACAATTCTGGCGTTTAAATGCTGAATTGATGCTTGTTCTGAACGTTCAGCGCCCAGATGCAGCATATTTCTGGCATTGAATGCCAGCCAGATGCTTGTTTCTGGCGTTCAGTGCCAGCTTTCCTCACTGTGCATTTCTGGCGTCTGAACGCCAGGATGCTGCTTGCTTCTGGCGTTCAACGCCAGAAACATGCTCTGTTCTGGCGTTGAACGCCAGACAGATGCTCCTTACTGGCATTTAAATGCCAGTAAGATCCTTCTCCAGGGTGTGATTTTTCTTCTGCTGTTTTTGATTCTGTTTTCAATTTTTCTATTTATTTTGTGACTCCACATGATCATGAACCTAATAAAACATGAAAGAACAACAAGAATGAAAATAAATTAGATAAATAAAAATTGGGTTGCCTCCCAACAAGTGCTTCTTTAATGTCAATAGCTTGACAGTGGGCTCTCATGGAGCCTCACAGATGTTTAGAGCTTTGTTGAGACTTCCCAACACCAAACTTAGAGTTTGGATATGGGAGTTCAACACCAAACTTAGAGTTTGGTTGTGGCCTCCCAACACCAAACTTAAAGTTTGATTATGGGGGCTCTGGTTGACTCTGTTTTGAGAGAAGCTTACTGTGCCTCTTTTCCATGTTTACAGAAGGATGACCTTGAGTTTTAAACTCAAGGGAGTCCTCATTCAATTGAAGGACTAGTTCGCCTCTGTCAACATCAATCACAGCTCTTGCTGTGGCTAGGAAGGGTCATCCAAGCATGATGGATTCATCCTCATCCTTCCCAGAATCTAGGACTATGAAATCAGCAGGGATGTAAAGGCCTTTAACCTTTACTAACACGTCCTCTACTTGTCCATAAGCCTATTTTCTTGAATTGTCTGCCATCTCTAATGAGATTTTAGCAGTTTGCACCCCAAAGATTCCCAGTTTCTCTATTACAGAGAGGGGCATGAGGTTTATCCCTGAACCAAGGTCACACAAGGCCTTTTCAAAGATCATGGTGCCTATGGTACAAGGTATTAAGAACTTTCCTGGATCCTGTTTCTTCTGAGGCAATTTCAGTTGATCCAGATCACTTAGTTCATTGGTGAACAAGGGAGGTTCATCTTCCCAAGTCTCAATACCAAATAATTTGGCATTCAGCTTCATGATTGCACCAAGGTACTTGGTAACTTGCTCCTTAGTAACATCCTCATTCTCTTCAGAAGAGGAATACTAATCAGAGCTCATGAATGGCATAAGGAGGTTTAATGGAATCTCTATGGTCTCTAGTTGAGCCTCAGCTTCCTTTGGTTCCTCAGAGGGAAACTCCTTATTGATCACTGGACATCCCAGGAGGTCTTCCTCCTTGGGATTCACGTCCCCCTCCTCTTTTGTGGTTTCGGCCATGATGGTCATTTCAATGGCCTTGCACTCTCCTTTTGGATTTTCTTCTGTATTGCTTGGGAGAGTACTAGGGGTGATTTCAGTGACTCTTTTACTCAGCTGGCTCACTTGTGCCTCCAAATTTCTAATTGAGGACCTTGTTTCATTCATGAAACTTACAGTGGCCTTAGATAGATCAGAGACTAAGTTTGCTAAATTAGATGTATTTTGTTCAGAATTCTCTGTCTGTTGCCGAGTGGATGATGGAAAAGGTTTACTATTGTTAAACCTACTTCTTCCACCATTATTAAAGCCTTGTTGAGGCTTTTGTTGATCTTTCCATGAGAGATTTGGGTGATTTCTCCATGAGGGATTATAGGTGTTTCCATATGGTTCACCCATGTAATTCACCTCTGCTATTGCAGGATTTTCAGGATCATAGGCCTCTTCTTCAGAAGGCGCCTCTTGAGTACTGTTGGATGCAGCTTGCATTCCATTCAGACTCTGAGAAATCATATTGACTTATTGAGTCAATATTTTGTTCTGAGCCAATATGGCATTCAGAGTATCAATTTCAAGAACTCCCTTCTTCTGAGGCGTCCCATTACTCACAGGATTCCTCTCAGAAGTGTACATAAACTGGTTATTAGCAACCGTGTCAATGAGTTCTTGAGCTTCTATAGGCGTTTTCTTTAGGTGAATAGATCCACCTGCAGAAGTATCCAATGACATCTTAGCTAATTCAGACAGACCATCATAGAATATATCTAGGATGGTCCATTCTGAAAGCATGTCAGAAGGACACTTTTTGGTCAGTTGCTTGTATCTCTCCCAAGCTTCATAGAGGGATTCACCTTCTTTCTGTTTGAAGGTTTGAACATCCACTCTAAGCTTGCTCAGCTTTTGAGGAGGAAAGAACTTGGCTAAGAAAGCCGTGACCAACTTATCCCAAGAGTTCAGTCTATCTTTGGGTTGAGAGTCCAACCACACTCTAGCTCTGTCTCTTACAGCAAAAGGGAAAAGCATGAGCCTATAGACTTCAGGATCTACTCCATTAATCTTAACAGTATCACAGATCTGCAAAAATTCAGTTAAGAACTGAAAAGGATCTTCAGATGGAAGTCCATGAAACTTGCAGTTCTGCTGCATCAGAGAAACTAATTGAGGCTTCAGCTCAAAATTGTTTGCTCCAATGGTAGGGATGGAGATGCTTCTTCCATGTAAATTGGAATTAGGTGCAGTAAAGTCACCAAGCATCCTCCTTGCATTATTATTATTTTCGGCTGCCATCTCCTCTTCCTGTTCGAAAATTTCTAAAAGGTGCTTGCTGGATTGTTGTAATTTAGCTTCTCTTAGTTTCCTCTTCAGAGTCCTTTCAGGTTCTGGATCTGCTTCAACAAGAATATTCTTGTCCTTGCTCCTGCTCATATGAAAAAGAGGGAACAGAAAAATAATAATAATAGGGATCCTTTTTGCCCAGGTATAGAGGTTCCCTTATGTAAGTAGAAGATGAAAAGAAGAGTAATGTAAAGAAAAAAACACAAGGGTGAGGAGAGCAAAGATATGAGATGAAGAGAAGTGTTAGTAGATGAATAAATAAATAGAAGGAGATGAGAGAGAAAGAGGATTTTCGAAAATAATTTTTGAAAAAGAGTTAGTGATTTTTGAAAATAGTTTTTGAAAAAGGTTAGTAATTTTCGAAAATTAAGAATAAAATTAAAATAAAAAATTAAAATAATTAGTTAATTAAAAAGAAATTTTGAAAAAGAGAGAGATATTTTCGAAAATTAGAGAGAGAGAGTTAGTTTGGTAGTTTTGAAAAGGATAAGAAACAAACAAAAAGTTAGTTGGTTAGTTGAAACAAATTTTGAAAATCAATTTTGAAAAGATAAGAAGATAAGAAGTTAGAAAAGATATTTTAAAATCAAATTTTTGAAAAAGATAAGATAAGAAGATATTTTTTGAAAAGATATGATTGAAATTAGTTTTTGAAAAAGATTTGATTTTTAGAATCACAATTAATGACTTGATTCAAAAGTAATCACAAGATATGATTCTAGAACTTAAAGTTTGAATCTTTCTTGACAAGCAAGTAACAAACTTGAAATTTTTGAATCAAAACATTAATTGATGATGATATTTTCGAAAATTATGTGATAAAGATAAGAAAAGATTTTTGAAAATATTTTTAAAAATTTTCGAAAATAAATAAGAAAAATGAAAAAGATTTGATTTTTGAAAAAGATTTTGAAAAAGATAAGATTTTTAAATTGAAAATTTGATTTGACTCATAAGAACAACTAAATTTTAAAAAGTTTTGAAAAAGTCATTCCAAATTTTCGAAATTTTAAGAGAGAAAAAGGGGAAGATATTTTTTTTTTGGTTTTTTTTGAATTTTTATGATGAGAAAGAAAAACATGAAAATGATGCAATGCATGAAAATTTTTAGATCAAAATATGTGATGAATGCAAGAACACTATGAATGTCAAGATGAACACCAAGAACACTTTGAATGTTAAGATGAACACCAAGAACATATTTTTGAAAATTTTTTATATGCAAAGAAAACATGCATGACACCAAACTTAGAAATCTTTAATGCTTAGGCACTAAGAATTCAAGAATGCATATATTAAGGTACCTCAAAAAGTGTGCGGAATATGTGCCTGCTATACTCATTACACTGATGAGTGTCCACAGCTCCAACAAGAAGACAACACTTTGGCAGCTACTCATAATTTCGATGACCGCCCGAATCAAGGATACTATTGACAAGGCAGAAACTATAACCAAGGTGGGAACTATATTAAGGATGGATTCA
Organism: Arachis hypogaea; assembly: GCF_003086295.3. Lineage (NCBI taxonomy): Eukaryota > Viridiplantae > Streptophyta > Magnoliopsida > Fabales > Fabaceae > Arachis > Arachis hypogaea. The sequence goes on along the minus strand of NC_092055.1, from coordinate 58,071,039 downwards.
TTATCTACTCCCAATAATCAGCCATCAAGCTCTAGTGCAATTATTTCTCAACCTTTACCCAACACCAAAGGTGGAATCAATGCCATCACTTTGAGGTCTGGAACCACACGGCAAGAGAGGAGTCATGAGGAGCCAAGCTCAAAGGAAAACATTCAAGTTGAAGATATTGTTGAGGTAGAGAATGTTGAAGAGGAGGAGGAAGTACAAGACATGGTTGAAGAAGAAGCAGCTTGGTGCACGAAATTGTGATCTCAGGCAACGGCGCCAAAAACTCTGTACGCATGTCTTAATAGATCGTTTTTCATTCACAACTTCGATACAACTAACCAGCAAGTGCACTGGGTCGTCCAAGTAATAAACCTTACGTGAGTAAGGGTCGATCCCACGGAGATTGTTGGTATGAAGCAAGCTATGATCACCTTGTAAATCTCAGTCAAGCGGATATAAAATGGTTAAGGAGTTTTCGAAATTAATACTAATTAAACAGAAAATAAAAATAGAAATACTTATGTATATCACTGGTGAGAATTTCAGATAAGTGTATAGAGATTCTTTCGTCCCTCTGAATCTCTACTTTCCCCCTGTCTTCATCCAATCAGTCCTACTCCTTTCCATGGCTGGCTTTATGTAAGGATATCACCATTGTCACTGGCTACTTTTCATCCTCTCTGGAAAATGGTCCGATGCGCTGTCACTGCATGGCTAATCATCTGGAGGCATCACCGTGGTCAATGGCTGCATCCTATCCTCTTGTGAAAATGGTCCAAATGCTCTGTCATAGCACGGCTAATCATCTGAGGTTCTCGATCATACTGGAATAGGATTCACCCTCCTTTTGCGTCTGTCACTACGCCCATCACTCGCGAGTTTGAAGTTCGTCACAGTCATTCAATCCCAGAATCCTACTCGGAATACCACAGACAATGTTTAGACTTTTCGGATTCTCATGAAAGCCGCCATCAATCTAGCTTATACCACGAAGATTCTGACTAAGAGATCCAAGAGATACTCATTCAATCTATGGTGGAACGGAAGTGGCTGTCAGGCACGCGTTCGTGGGGGAATGATGATGATTGTCACGTTCATCACATTCACGTTGAAGTGCGAATGAATATCTTAGAAGCGGAATAAGTTGAATTGAATAGAGAAACAGTAGTACTTTGCATTGATTCATGAGGAACAGCAGAGCTCCACACCTTAATCTATGGAGTGTAGAAACTCTACCGTTGAAAATACATAAGTGAAAGGTCCAGGCATGGCCGAATGGCCAGCCCCCAAAATGTGATCAATATGATCCTAAGATGAACTAAAAATCATAAGATGTCTAATACAATAGTAAAAAGTCCTATTTATAATAAACTAGTTACTAGGGTTTACAGAAGTAAGTAATTGATGCATAAATCCATTTCTGGGGCCCACTTGGTGTGTGCTTGGGCTGAGCTTGAATGTTACACGTACAGAGGCTCTTTCTGGAGTTGAACGCCAGGTTGTAACGTATTTATAGCGTTCAACTCTCGTTCGTGACGTGTTTCTGGCATTTAACTCCAGATAGCAGCGTAGAACTGGTGTTCAACGCTCTTTTACGTCATCTAAACTCGGCCAAAGTATGGACTACTATATATTGCTGGAAAACCCTGGATGTCTACTTTCCAACGCAATTGGAAGCGCGCCATTTTGAGGTCTGTAGCTCCAGAAAATCCACTTTGAGTGCAGGGAGGTCAGAATCCAATAGCATCAGCAATCCTTCTTCTACCTCTGAATCTGATTTTTGCTCAAGTCCCTCAATTTCAGCCAGAAAATACCTGAAATCACAGAAAAATACACAATCTCATAGTAAAGTCCAGAAATGTGAATTTAACATAAAAACCAATGAAAACATCCCTAAAAGTAACTAGATCCTACTAAGAACATACTAAAAACAATGCCAAAAAGCGTATAAATTATCCGCTCATCACAACACCAAACTTAAATTGTTGCTTGTCCCCAAGCAACTGAAAATCAAATAGGATAAAAAGAAGAGAATGTACTATAAATTCCAAACTATCAATGAAACATAGCTCCAATCAGATGAGCGGGACTTGTAGCTTTATGCCTCTTGAATAGTTTTGGCATCTCACTTTATCCATTGAAGTTCAGAATGATTGGCATCTATAGGAACTTAGAGTTCAGATAGTGTTATTGATTTTCCTAGTTCAGTATGTTGATTCTTGAACACAGCTACTTTATGAGTCTTGGCCGTGGCCCTAAGCACTTTATTTTCCAGTATTACCACCGGATACATAAATGCCATAGACACATAATTGGGTGAACCTTTTCAGATTGTGACTCAGCTTTGCTAAAGTCCCCAATTAGAGGTGTCCAGGGTTCTTAAGCACACTCTTTTTTTTGCTTTGGACCTTGACTTTAACCGCTCAGTCTCAAGTTTTCACTTGACACCTTCACGCCACAAGCACATGGTTAGGGACAGCTTGGTTTAGCCGCTTAGGCCTGGATTTTATTCCTTTAGGCCCTCCTATCCACTGATGCTCAAAGCCTTGGGATCCTTTTTATTACCCTTGCCTTTTGGTTTTAAGGGCTATTGGCTTTTTGCTCTTGCCTTTTGGTTTTAAGAGCTTTTGGCTTTTTCTGCTTGCTTTTTCTCTTTTTTTTTTCTATTTTTTTTCGCCATTTTTTTTTTGCTAGCTTTGTTCTTTGCTACTTTTTTTTGCTTCAAGAATCATTTTTTTGATTTTTCAGATTATCAAATAACATGTCTCCTTGTCATCATTCTTTCAAGAGCCAACATATTTAACAATCTTAAACAACAACTTTAAAAGACATATGCACTGTTCAAGCATTCATTTAGAAAAAAAAAAGTATTGTCACCACATCAATATAATTAAACTTAGTTCAAGGATAAATTCAAAACTCATGTACTTCTTGTTCTTTTGAATTAAAACATTTTTCATTTAAAAGAGGTGATGGATTCATAGAACATTCATAACTTTAAGACAAAGTTACTAATTACTAATGATCATGTAATAAGACACAAACATGGATAAGCACTTAACATAAAGAAAACGAAAAACAGAGAATTTAAGAACAAGGAATGAGTCCACCTTAGTGATGGTGGCGTTTCCTTCGTGAGGAACCAATGATGTCCTTGAGCTCTTCTATGTCTCTTCCTTGTCTTTGTTGCTCCTCCCTCATTGCTTTTTGATCTTCTCTAATTTCATGAAGGATGATGGAGTGCTCTTGATGTTCCACCCTTAATTGTCCCATGTTGGAACTTAATTCTCCTAGGGAGGTGTTGATTTGCTCCCAAAAATTCAGTGGAGGAAAGTGCATCCCTTGAGGTATCTCAGGGATTTTTTGATGATGAGCTTCCTCATGTGTTTCTTGAGCTCCATGAGTGGGCTCTCTTGTTTGCTCCATTTTTTCTTAGTGATGGGCTTGTGAGATGAAACTTTCCATCTCCCATGGCTCAGAGGTGGAAGCAATTGTCTTCCCTTTCCTCTTTCTTCAGGTTTCTCTGGCCTTAGGTGCCATTAATGGTTATGGAAAAACAAAAAAAGCTATGCTTTTACCACACCAAACTTAGAATGTGGCTCGTCCTCGAGCAAAAGAAGAAAGAATAGAAGAAGAAGAAGAAGAAGAAGATATGGAGGAGATGGAGGGATGTGTGTATGAATGTGAGTGGTGAATGGAAAACAGAAGGGATGACCATGAATGGAGAGGGAGAGGGTGAGGTGGGTGGGGATCCTGTGAGATTCACAGATCCTGAGATGATCCTGTGGTGTCCACAGATCCTGAAGTGTCAAGTATTTACATCCCTGCACCCATTAGGCATGTAAAATGCCTTTGAATACAATTCTGGCGTTTAAACGCCGAATTGATGCTTGTTCTGAACGTTCAGCGCCCAGATGAAGCATATTTCTGGCGTTCAGCGCCAGCTTTCCTCACTGTGCATTTTTGGCGTCTGAACGCCAGGATGCTGCTTGTTTCTGGCGTTCAACGCCAGAAACATGCTCTGTTCTGGCGTTGAACGCCAGACAGATGCTCCTTATTGGCGTTTAAATGCCAGTAAGATCCTCCTCCAAGGTGTGATTTTTCTTCTGCTGTTTTTGATTCTGTTTTCAATTTTTCTATTTATTCTGTGACTCCACATGATCATGAACCTAATAAAACATGAAAGAACAACAAGAATGAAAATAAATTAGATAAATAAAAATTGGGTTGCCTCCTAACAAGCGCTTCTTTAATGTCAATAGCTTGACAGTGGGCTCTCATGGAGCCTCACAGATGTTCAGAGCTTTGTTGAGACTTCTCAACACCAAACTTAGAGTTTGGATATGGGAGTTCAACACCAAACTTAGAGTTTGGTTGTGGCCTCCCAACACCAAACTTAAAGTTTGACTGTGGGGACTCTGGTTGACTCTGTTTTGAGAGAAGCTTACTGTGACTCTTTTCCATGTTTACAGAAGGATGACCTTGAGTTTTAAACTCAAGGGAGTCCTCATTCAATTGAAGGACTAGTTCGCCTCTGTCAACATCAATCACAGCTCTTGCTGTGGCTAGGAAAGGTCTTCCAAGGATGATGGATTCATCCTCATCCTTCCCAGTATCTAGGACTATGAAATCAGCAGGGATGTAAAGGCCTTCAACCTTTACTAACACGTCCTCTACTTGTCCATAAGCCTGTTTTCTTGAATTGTCTGCCATCTCTAATGAGATTTTAGCAGCTTGCACCCCAAAGATTCCCAGTTTCTCTATTACAGAGAGGGGCATGAGGTTTATCCCTGAACCAAGGTCACACAGGGCCTTTTCAAAGATCATGGTGCCTATGGTACAAGGTATTAAGAACTTTCTAGGATCCTGTTTCTTCTGAGGGAATGTCAGTTGATCCAGATCACTTAGTACATTGGTGAACAAGGAAGGTTCATCTTCCCGAGTCTCAATACCAAATAATTTGGCATTCAGCTTCATGATTGCACCAAGGTACTTGGTAACTTGCTCCTTAGTAACATCCTCATTCTCTTCAGAAGAGGAATACTCATCAGAGCTCATGAATGGCATAAGGAGGTTTAATGGAATCTCTATGGTCTCTAGTTGAGCCTCAGCTTCCTTTGGTTCCTCAGAGGGAAACTCCTTATTGATCACTGGACATCCCAGGAGGTCTTCCTCCTTGGGATTCATGTCCTCCTCCTCTTTTGTGGTTTCGGCCATGATGGTCATTTCAATGGCCTTGTACTCTCCTTTTGGATTTTCTTCTGTATTGCTTGGGAGAGTACTAGAGGGGATTTCAGTGACTCTTTTACTCAGCTGGCTCACTTGTGCCTCCAAATTTCTAATTGAGGACCTTGTTTCATTCATGAAACTTACAGTGGCCTTAGATAGATCAGAGACTAAGTTTGCTAAATTAGATGTATTTTGTTCAGAATTCTCTGTCTGTTGCCGAGTGGATGATGGAAAAGGTTTACTATTCTTAAACTTATTTCTTCCACCATTATTAAAGCCTTGTTGAGGCTTTTGTTGATCCTTCTATGAGAGATTTGGGTGATTTCTTCATGAGGGTTTATAGGTGTTTCCATATGGTTCACCCATGTAATTCACCTCTGCTATTGCAGGGTTTTCAGGATCATAGGCCTCTTCTTCAGAAGGCGCCTCTTGAGTACTGTTGGATGCAGCTTGCATTCCATTCAGACTCTGAGAAATCATATTGACTTGCTGAGTCAATATTTTGTTCTGAGCCAATATGGCATTCAGAGTATCAATTTCAAGAACTCCCTTCTTCTGAGGCGTCCCATTACTCACAAGATTCCTCTCAGAAGTGTACATAAACTGGTTATTAGCAACCATGTCAATGAGTTCTTGAGCTTCTGCAGGCGTTTTCTTTAGGTGAATGGATCCACCTACAGAAGTATCCAATGACATCTTAGCTAATTCAGACAGACCATCATAGAATATATCCAGGATGGTCCATTCTGAAAGCATGTCAGAAGGACACTTTTTGGTCAGTTGCTTGTATCTCTCCCAAGCTTCATAGAGGGATTCACCTTCTTTCTGTTTGAAGGTTTGAACATCCACTCTAAGCTTGCTCAGCTTTTAAGGAGGAAAGAACTTGGCTAAGAAAGCCGTGACCAGCTTATCCCAAGAGTTCAGGCTATCTTTGGGTTGAGAGTCCAACCGCACTCTAGCTCTGTCTCTTACAGCAAAAGGGAAAAGCATGAGCCTGTAGACTTCAGGATCTACTCCATTAGTCTTAATAGTATCACAGATCTGCAAAAATTCAGTTAAGAACTGAAAAGGATCTTCAGATGGAAGTCCATGAAACTTGCAGTTCTGCTGCATCAGAGAAACTAATTGAGGCTTCAGCTCAAAATTGTTTGCTCCAATGGTAGGGATGGAGATGCTTCTTCCATGTAAATTGGAATTAGGTGCAGTAAAGTCACCAAGCATCCTCCTTGCATTATTATTATTTTCGGCTGCCATCTCCTCTTCCTGTTCGAAAATTTCTGAAAGGTGCTTGCTGGATTGTTGTAATTTAGCTTCTCTTAGTTTTCTCTTCAGAGTCCTTTCAGGTTCTGGATCTGCTTCAACAAGAATATTCTTGTCCTTGCTCCTGCTCATATGAAAAAGAGGGAACAGAAAAATAATAATAATAGGGATCCTTTTTGCCCAGGTATAGAGGTTCCCTTATGTAAGTAGAAGAAGAAAAGAAGAGTAATGTAAAGAAAGAAACACAAGGGTAAGGAGAGCAAAGATATGAGATGAAGAGAAGTGTTAGTAGATGAATAAATAAATAGAAGGAGATGAGAGAGAAAGAGGATTTTCGAAAATAATTTTTGAAAAAGAGTTAGTGATTTTTGAAAATAGTTTTTGAAAATTTTAGTAATTTTTGAAAATTAGGAATAAAATTAAAATAAAAAATTAAAATAATTAGTTAATTAAAAAGAAATTTTGAAAAAGAGAGAGATATTTTCGAAAATTAGAGAGAGAGAGTTAGTTAGGTAGTTTTGAAAAGGATAAGAAACAAACAAAAAGTTAGTTGGTTAGTTGAAACAAATTTTGAAAATCAATTTTGAAAAGATAAGAAGATAAGAAGTTAGAAAAGATATTTTAAAATCAAATTTTTGAAAAAGATAAGATAAGAAGATATTTTTTGAAAAGATATGATTGAAATTAGTTTTTGAAAAAGATTTGATTTTTAGAATCACAATTAATGACTTGATTCACAAGTAATCACAAGATATGATTCTAGAACTTATGTGATAAAGTTAAGAAAAGATTTTTGAAAAATATTTTTAAAAATTTTTGAAAATAAAAAAGAAAAATGAAAAAGATTTGATTTTTGAAAAAGATAAGATTTTTAAATTAAAAATTTGATTTGACTCATAAGAACAACTAAATTTTAAAAAGTTTTGAAAAAGTCAATCCAAATTTTCGAAATTTTAAGAGAGAAAAAGGGGAAGATATTTTTTTTTTGGTTTTTTTTTGAATTTTTATGATGAGAGAGAAAAACATGAAAATGATGCAATGCATGAAAATTTTTAGATCAAAATATGTGATGAATGCAAGAACACTATGAATGTCAAGATGAACACCAAGAACACTTTGAATGTAAAGATGAACACCAAGAACATATTTTTGAAAATTTTTTATATGCAAAGAAAACATGCATGACACCAAACTTAGAAATCTTTAATGCTTAGGCACTAAGAATTCAAGAATGCATATATTAAGGTACCTCAGAAAGTGTGCGGAATATGTGTCTGCTATACTCATTACACTGATGAGTGTCCACAGCTCCAACAAGAAGACAATACTTTGGCAGCTACTCATAATTTCGATGACCGCCCGAATCAAGGATACTATTCACAAGGCGGCAACTATATCCAAGGTGGGAACTATATTAAGGATGGATTCATTATCTACTCCCAATAATCAGCCTTCAAGCTCTAGTGCAATTATTTCTCAACCTTTACCCAACACCAAAGGTGGAATCAATGCCATCACTTTGAGGTTTGGAACCACACGGCAAGAGAGGAGTCATGAGGAGCCAAGCTCAAAGGAAAACATTCAAGTTGAAGATATTGTTGAGGTAGAGGATGTTGAAGAGGAGGAGGAAGTACAAGACATGGTTGAAGAAGAAGCAGCTTGGTGCACGAAATTATGATCCCAGGCAACGGTGCCAAAAACTCTGTACGCACGTCTTAATAAATCGTTTTTCATTCACAACTTCGATACAACTAACCAGCAAGTGCACTGGGTCGTCCAAGTAATAAACCTTACATGAGTAAGGGTTGATCCCACGGAAATTGTTGGTATGAAGCAAGCTATGGTCACCTTGTAAATCTCAGTCAGGCGGATATAAAATGGTTATGGAGTTTTCGAAATTAATACTAACTAAACAGAAAATAAAAATAGAAATACTTATGTATATCACTGGTGAGAATTTCAGATAAGTGTATAGAGATGCTTTCGTCCCTCTGAATCTCTGCTTTCCCGCTGTCTTCATCCAATCAGTCCTACTCCTTTCCATGGCTGGCTTTATGTAAGTACATCACCATTGTCACTGGCTACTTTTCATCCTCTCTGGAAAATGGTCCGATGCGCTGTCACTGCATGGCTAATCGTCTGGAGGCATCACCGTGGTCAATGGCTGCATCCTATCCTCTTGTGAAAATGGTCCAAATGCTCTGTCACAGCATGGCTAATCATCTGAGGTTCTCGATCATACTGGAATAGGATTCACCCTCCTTTTGCGTCTGTCACTACGCCCATCACTCGCGAGTTTGAAGTTCGTCGCAGTCATTCAATCCCAGAATCCTACTCGGAATACCACAGACAAGGTTTAGACTTTTTGGATTCTCATGAATGCCACCATCAATCTAGCTTATACCATGAAGATTCTGACTAAGAGATCCAAGAGATACTCATTCAATCTAAGGTGGAACGGAAGTGGTTGTCAGGCACGCGTTCATGGGGGAATGATGATGATTGTCACGTTCATCACATTCACGTTGAAGTGCGAATGAATATCTTAGAAGTGGAATAAGTTGAATTGAATAGAGAAATAGTAGTACTTTGCATTAATTCATGAGAAACAGCAGAGCTCCATACCTTAATCTATGGAGTGTAGAAACTCTACCGTTGAAAATACATAAGTAAAAGGTCCAGGCATGGCCGAATGGCCAGCCCCCAAAACGTGATCAATATGATCCTAAGATGAACTAAAAATCATAAGATGTCTAATACAATAGTAAAAAGTCCTATTTATAATAAACTAGTTACTAGGGTTTACAAAAGTAAGTAATTGATGCATAAATCCACTTCCGGGGCCCACTTGGTGTGTGCTTGGGCTGAGCTTGAATGTTACACGTGCAGAGGCTCTTTCTGGAGTTGAACGCCAGGTTGTAATGTATTTCTGGCGTTCAACTCTGGTTCGTGACGTGTTTCTGGCGTTTAACTCCAGACAGCAGCATAAAACTGGCGTTTAATGCTCTTTTACGTCGTCTAAACTCGGCCAAAGTATGGACTATTATATATTTCTGGAAAGCTCTGGATATCTACTTTCCAACGCAGTTGGAAGCGCGCCATTTTGAGTTCTGTAGCTCCAGAAAATCTACTTTGAGTGTAGAGAGGTCAGAATCCAACAGCATCAGCAGTCCTTCTTTTACCTCTGAATCTGATTTTTGCTCAAGTCCCTCAATTTCAGCCAGAAAATACCTGAAATCACAGAGAAACACACAAACTCATAGTAAAGTCCCGAAATGTGAATTTAACATAAAAACCAATGAAAACATCCCTAAAAGTAACTAGATCCTACTAAAAACATACTAAAAATAATGCTAAAAAGCGTATAAATTATCCGCTCATCACAGCTCAACCAAGGAATGGAGAACCAAAGGAAGATGAAGCTACATGAGAAGCCATTCCTATTCCCTTTTCGCACCTTGCAATGAAGTCTAAAAAGCAGATGGAGCTCGACCCCAAGATGGTGGAGATCTTCAAAAAGGTTGAGGTAACCATTCCCCTTTTTTATGCTATTTGCCATGTACCTAAATATGCGAAGTTTCTAAAAGATTTATGCATGCATAAAGATAAATTACATGGTTTAGAAAATATTCCTCTATGTAGTTCCATTTCTGCTTTAATGGGTGATATACCGGAAAAATGTAGTGATCCGGGTCCATGCATGGTTACCTGTACCATTGGGGGTGTAACATTTTCTGACTCCATGTGTGATTTAGGAGCGTTTGTGAGTATTATGCCATTGTCTGTATATGATGCTTTGAGGCTCCCTCCCTTAAAAAGGTCGGCAGCTCGTTTTGTTTTGGCAGATAAAAGCATAATCACGGTGGTTGGAATTGCTGAGGACGTGCTGGTAAGCATTAAGGAGCTTACATTTCCCATTAACTTCTACATCTTGGAGATGCCCCCTAATAACTTTGGAAGACCGTCATCCATCCTGCTTGGAAGGCCATTTCTAAAGACTTCAAGGTTCAAACTGGATGCGTTCTCAGGAACTTACTCTTTTGAGATAGATGGCCGAGCAGTGAGTTTCAACCTGGATGAAGCTATGAAGCACCCACCAGAAGATCACTCCATCTTCCATTGCGACATTATTGATGAGACCGTGGCTGAAGTCCACCAAGAAGAAGTAGAAAAGATGACCATGGAGCAAGGTGCAAGTGTGGGAAACCCTCTGAGCCTACTGAAGATAACTTGCCACCACAAATGGATCCAGATGATCCAGTGCCCAACCATAAGCAGAAAATGGAGTTAAAGCCCCTTCCACCCCACCTCAAGTATGCTTACCTTGAGGATAATCAGAAGCTCCCAGTTATCATTGCAAGGGAACTCACTTTCCAACAAGAGGAGCAATTGCTTAGTGTGCTAAGAAGACACAAGATGGCTATTGGGTGAAGCTTGGCGGATATAGTAGGCATCAGCCCTCAAGTCTGTGAGCACCGTATATTTTTAGAAGAGGGAGCAAGGCCTGTCCATCAGCCTCAAAGGCAACTGAATCCCACCATCTTAAAAGTTGTCAAGAATGAAGTGACCAGACTGCTTGAAGCTGATATCATCTATCCAATCTCGGATATTGAATGGGTTAGCCGAGTACAAGTGGTGCCCAAAAAGTCTGGAGTCACAACAGTGAAGAATGAGCATGGGGAACTCATAACAACTAGAGTGCAGAACTCCTGGAGGGTATGCATTGATTACAGGCGCGTCAACCAGGCTACTCACAAGGATCACTACCCCTTGCCTTTCATCGATCAGATGCTTGATCGCCTGTCAGGTAAATCACACTACTGTTTTTTAGATGGTTACATTGGCTATTTTCAAATTCATATAGCTCCTGAAGATCAGGAGAAAATTACTTTTACATGTCCCTTTGGAACGTATTCATACAAAAGGATACCTTTTGGCTTATGTAATGTACTGGCTATGTTCCAAAAATGCATGATGAGCATTTTCTTAGATCTTCTTAAAGACTGTATGGAAGTTTTCATGGATGACTTTAGTGTGTATGGTGATTCTTTCAACCTTTGCTTGGATAGTTTAGCTAGAGTATTAGACAGGTGTGTTAGTTCAAACCATGTATTGAATTTTTAAAAATGTCATTTTATGGTTAAACAAGGTATTGTTCTAGGACATGTTGTTTCTAATACTGGTATTTCAGTTGATCCAGCAAAGGTAAATGTCATTTCTAGTTTACCTTACCCCTCCTCCGTGAGGGAAGTCCGTTTGTTCCTTGGTCATGCACGTTTCTACCGGAGATTTATCAAGGACTTCAGTAAGGTCGCACTGCCTTTATCCAGACTGCTGCAGAAGGATGTTGAGTTCGAGCTGAGTGAGGACTGCATAGAAGCATTTGATAAGCTGAAGATCGCCTTGAATCAAGTTCCGATTGTGAGAGGGCCAGACTGGAGCCAGCCATTTGAGATTATGTGTGATGTCTCCAACTATGCAGTAGGAGCGACGCTGGCTCAGCGCGAAGGTAAGGACCCTTATATAATTGCTTATGCTTCTAAGACCTTAGACGCTGCTCAGTCTAATTACACTACCATTGAAAACGAGCTTCTGGCTATTGTTTTTGCTCTGAATAAATTCTGAGCCTACATACTTAGTACTAAGGTGGTAGTGTACTCAGACCATGCAGCTCTAAAATATCTATAAGCTAAAAAAGAGTCCAAGCCAAGGCTAATACGTTGGATATTATTACTGCAAGAATTTGATTTAGAAATCAAAGATAGGAGTGGTTCCCAGAATTTAGGGCGGACCACTTGAGTTGCCTTGAGCACATTAAGAATGACTCTGATAAACCCTAATTTTGTGGTTTATATTGTGTAGAAATTGGGGGGTTTTGTCAATATTTCTCACACTTATTCACAAGAAATGCATGGTTTTGTGTTCACTTTTTAATATTGCTCCATAATGAAAAACATGCTTGTTTTGCTTTAAAATTTCCATATTTTAATCCTCTTCTATTTCCATTCGATGCCGTGATGTATTTGTTGAGTGATTTCAGGAATTATAGGGTAGGAATGGCCTAGCAGAGAGAAAGAAAGCATGCACAAAAGGGAGGAAAATGAAGATTTGAATTTTGGGAAAAGCAGCATTGGCGCTCACGCGCACTCCACGCGCATGCGTGGATGAGGATGGCTGGAAGCGGCACGCAAGTATGGACGCATCCGCGCGGATCAGAAGATTCCTATCGACGTGCACGCGCACTTGGCGCGCACGCGTGGATCACAAAAGTAATCGGCGCGCACACGCGGGAAGCTGCACGTGACCTCATTAAAGGAAATCGTGCTGGCGATTTCTGAGGCTCATCAGGCCCAAATTCAAGCTGTTTCTGCATGAAAAAGACCCAAGGATGCTAGGGGAAAAGGGGGGGGGATCAATCATTTTGACATTAAGACACATTTTTAGCTAATTTTTGGTTCTTTGTTCTTCTAGAGAGAGAAACCCTTGTTCCTCTCTAGATCTAGTTTTAATTTGATCTTTCCTTGTTGAATTGTGAATTAGATCTTGTTAATTGCTAGTTTTAATTGTTCAATTTGAATTCCTTAGTATAATTTTGCTTAGATCTTGTGATAGTTTTATAAATTCTTGTCAATTGTCATTTTATACCCATTTCGTGAATGTTGTGAATCTTGACTTGTTGATGTTGCATTGATGATTTCTATGATTAATTGTGTTGTTTGGATGATTGTATGTTAATAATTGTTAGTGGGTACTTGTTAATGTCAATTTAATTGCAATTTGAACATGTCCTTTATTAATGCTTACCAAGTGTTTGATGAATTGTTTACTTTGATTATGGAGTAGTTCTTTTCACTCTTGGCCTAGGCTAAGGGAATTGGGTAAACTTGAGTCATTTGGTCTAATAGATTTGATGATTTGGGAGCCCTTAGTGGTCATTTTGATAACCATTGATGCTAACCTTCTATTAAGTCAATTAGTAGTGAGGTTAGAACTTATGGGTTGATGTTGACCAAACCATTTGACATACTTCAAGTATAGAAGTAGACTTAATGAGTTTGGTTCCTCATAATTGTCAAGATATGATTATTAGACAAGGATGGTGACCCCAATTCCCATGCCTAGCCAAGAGTTGCTTTTATCATCTCTATTTGAAAACCCAAATTCTTAATTACTTGACTTAGTTATAGTTACTTGTTTAGTTTAGAATAGAATCATATTGAATGTTACTTGTTAATTTAAAATTGCTCATATTTTGCTTAGTTATTTGAATTAATTTATTGCAATTTAAGATTACTTGCTTGTTAAGATTCCCATTTATTTTTGTGCTCATGACTCACAACCCCAGATTTCTACCCAATGTTGAAGCACATGTTTGCCCATTCCTTGTGAGACGACCCGAGGTTTGAATACTTCGGTTATTTCTATTGGGGTTGAACTTGTGACAACCAAATCCCTCTCTAAATTTGATACTCGAGGCTTGTTGTTGGTAGAGCTATACGGCTAGTACTTCGGCCTCTCATGAGGAACATACCAAATCACTAGGCGGTACCGAGAGTGACTTGGAGTCTGCTACTTCCTATTCTTCTGTTGGCATTAATAATACTTCTTTACATCCTACAAGTGAGCCGCACATGGCAAAGCCACGATGGATCACTTTGCATGAGCAAGGAGCTCCGGATATCATACTTCAACCATTGCAAGCAAGGTATCCTAACCTTGATCCAAACTTTGAATTGAAGAGTAGCTTGATACATCTACTTCCTAAATATCATGGGTTGCCGGGTCAAGACCACATCCGACATCTGGTGCACAAAATCACAATCACACTTTTGCAATTCCGCACAACTAAACAGCAAGTGCACTGGGTCGTCCAAGTAATACCTTACGTGAGTAAGGGTCGATCCCACGGAGATTGTCGGCTTGAAGCAAGCTATGGTTATCTTGTAACTCTTAGTCAGGATATCAAAAAGTCTCAGATTTAATTGTAAAAAGTAGAAGAACATGAAATACATACTTGTTATGCAGTAATGGAGAACAGGTTGAGGTTTCGGAGATGCTCTGTCCTCTGAATCTCTGCTTTCCTACTGTCTTCTTCTTCACACACGCAAGGCTCCTTCCATGGCAAGCTGTATGTTGGTGGATCACCGTTGTCAATGGCTACCATCCGTCCTCTCAGTGAAAATGTTCCAAATGTGCTGTCACCACACGGCTAATCATCTGTCGGTTCTCGATCATGTTGGAATAGGATCCATTGATCCTTTTGCGTCTGTCACACGTCCAACACTCGCGAGTTTGAAGCTCGTCATAGTCATCCCTTCCCAGATCCTACTCGGAATACCACAAACAAGGTTTAGACTTTCCCGACCTCAGGAATGGCCACCAATAATTCTAGCCTATACCAAGAAGGTTCTAATCTTAGATTAGAAACCCAAGAGATACACATTCAAGCTTGATTGCATGTAGAACGGAAGTGGTTGTCAGGTACGTATTCATAGGTGAGAATGATGATGAGTGTCATGGATCATCACATTCATCAAGTTGAAGTGCGAATGAATATCTTAGAATAGAAGCACGCGTGATAAAATGGAAAACAGTAATAATTGCATTAATTCATCGAAACACAGCAGAGCTCCTCACCCCCAACAATGGGGTTCAGAGACTCATGCCATAGAAGATACAATATGAAACGTGTAGAGTGTCATGAGGTACAAGATGAATCACTAAAAGTAGTTTTTATAGTAAACTAGTGACCTAGGGTTACAGAAAATGAGTAAGCTAGAATAGTTAGTGTAGAAATCCACTTCCAGGGCCCACTTTGTGTGTGCTTGGGCTGAGCATTGAAGCTTTCACGTGTAGAGACCTTTCTTGGAGTTAAACGCCAGCTTTTGTGCTAGTTTGAGCGTTTAACTCCAGCTTTCATGCCAGTTCTGGTGTTTTGACGCCAGAATTTCTATGCTGACTTGGAACGCCAGTTTGGGCCATCAAATCTCGGGCAAAGTATGGACTATTATATATTGCTGGAAAGCACAAGATGTCTACTTTCCAACGCAATTTAGAGCGCGCCAATTGGGCTTCTGTAGCTCCAGAAAATCCACTTCGAGTGCAGGGAGGTCAGAATCTAACAGCATCTACAGTCCTTTTTCAGCCTCTGAATCAGATTTTTGCTCAGGTCCCTCAATTTTAGCCAGAAAATACCTGAAATCACAGAAAAAAACACAAACTCATAGTAAAGTCCAGAAATGTGATTTTTGAATAAAAACTAATAAAAACATAATAAAAACTAACTAAAATATACTAAAAACATACTAAAAATAATGTCAAAAAGCGTATAAATTATCCGCTCATCAACATCTAAGAGATTTTCAAGTTTCTTGTTCTACGGCTCGAAGGCATGGAGCCGATGAGGTGGCTATCATGGTTTTTGCCTTCATTTTCTCTCTTGAAGGGCAAGCAAAGACATGGTTTTATTCGCTACCGGATGAGATTGTGACTAATTGGGATTTCTTGAGAAGAGAGTTTTTAGATAAAGTCTTCCCACCGGAGAAGACCGACTACATCCGGAAGGAGATTTTGGGCATAATGCAAAGAGACCAAGAGAGTTTGTATGAGTATTGGTCTCGGTTCAAGAGGCTATTGGAATCTTGTCCACACCATGGAATGAACACTCACTTGCTCATTAGCTACTTCACCAGAGGTCTTTGTGTGGAAGATAGAAGATTGCTCACCGCTTCTAGTGGTGGTTCCCTTTCGAAAAACAAGACGGAGGGAGAAGCTTGAAATTTGATAAAGGATGTTGCCGAAGCTACACAACATACAAGGGTGAGAAGTAATCCTCTCAAGGGTGTGGTAGAACCATCCCCTTCCGAATCAAGCCTAACCAAAGCACTTGGAGATATGACTACCATCCTTACCCAAATACAAAATGATCAAAAGGAATACTACTCCATCCAAGCCATCCAAGCCCCACCTCCGGTTGCTCAACTTGAAGGTCCTCCTAGGATTTGTGGTTTGTGCTCTAGCACCACACATTACACCGATCAATGCCATCAAATTCAAGAGGAACATGCTCTTGTAGTAGCCAATGTGAATTACAACAACCGTCCACCTTATCCTTCTCAAGGCCAAAACAATTACCCTCAAGGTGGTAATCAACATCAAGGGTGGAGAGATAATTCACAAGGAAGCAATCAAAACCAAAGATAGAACAACTCCTCTTCTCACCACAACAATAACCAATCCTCATCCCAATACCACCATAACAACACTAACTACCAAGCCAACCAAAATCACTCCAACCAAAATCAAAACAACTACACCAAGTACCAAGCACCACACCATAGACAACAATCCAACCAAACTCCTCCATCTTCCAACAATTAATTTGATGAGCTTAGAGCCACCATGGAAAAGCGAGATGAGAGCAACAAGGCTCAATTCGATGCCTTGGGCGCTCAATTGGCTAACCTCACCAACATGCTCTCAAAGATGACCATGTCAAACCAACCATCAACTCCCAACAACAACACCAATCAACCTTCAAGCTCTTCTAACCTTCCATCCCAACCCCAACCAAACCCAAAGGGTGGTCTCAACACCATCACTCTACGGTCAGGGACTACATTGGAGGAGATACCTCCAAGGGTCATGGGAGACATTCATAAGGAAGAAGTGGTTATTGAAGCTCCACATGGAGAAGAGGTGGTAGAGAAAAGGCATGAGGAAGAAGGAGTAAATCTCAAGGAACCTAAGAGGAAAGCTATAGTGGATGAGTCCATTCCTATTCCATTCCCTTCCATGGTGAAGAAGGCAAAGAAAACACCGGAATTTGATCTGAACATGTGTCAAGTGTTCAAGAAGGTTGAGGTAACCATACCACTTCTTGATGCTATTCAACAAATTCCAAAGTATGCAAAATTTTTGAAAGACTTGTATACACACAAAGATAGGATAGGAGAATTGGAGACATTATCCTTGGGTAGTTCAATTTCTTCCTTGATGGAACCTATTCCAAAGAAATGTGGTGACCCTGGACCTTGTTTGGTGTCTTGTTGTATTGGTGGATGCACTTTTCATGATTGTATGTGTGACTTGGGTGTAAGCATCATGCCACTTTCTATCTATGTGCAATTGAATTTAGCTCCATTAAAGAAGTCGGCGGCGAGGTTTGCCTTAGCCGATAAAAGTGTGATCACAGTGATGGGAATAGCGGAAGATGTACTTGTGACGATCAAGGATTTGGTTTTTTCGGTTGACTTTTACATCCTTGAAATGCCTCCAACAGAAAATAGAAACTCATCCTCCGTTTTACTTGGTAGACCCTTCCTCAAAACCTCTAAATTCAAGTTAGATGCCTTCACCGGCACATATTCCTTTGAGGTTGGAGACAAGACTATCAAGTTCAATCTGGAAGAAGCCATGAAACACCCTCCCGAAGAACATTCCGTGCTCCGATGTGATATAATTGATGAAGTTGTAGCGGAAGTGCAAGAAGACCACAACAAGTTGTGCTACCCTATTGTTGAGGAGACGAATGACCAAGAGGATGAACATGAGAAAGTTGTCAAGAATGGACACCATGAGCTTGATGAAAAGGAACTTCAGCTTGAGGCAAAGGGTGAAATGAAGCCCCTTCCATCTCATTTGAAGTATGCTTTCTTAGAGGACAACCAAAATTTTCTGGTCATTATTGCTAGTGAGCTTTCAAGTGAAGAAGAAGAAAAGCTCCTAGATGTTCTAAGGAAGTACAAGAAAGCAATAGGATGGAGCCTAGCGGATATTGTGGGAATTGACCCCCGTAAGTGCATGCATAGGATATTTCTCCAAGATGGAGCTAGGCCGGTTAGGCAATCACAAAGGAGGCTTAACCCGACCATCCTCGACGTAGTGAAGAAAGAGGTCACCAGATTACTGGACGCGGGAATCATATACCCAATCTCCGACAGTGAGTGGGTAAGCCCAGTCCAAGTTGTCCCCAAGAAGTCGGGCATCACAACGGTCAAAAAGGACGACGGTGAAATGGTCACTAAAAGGGTACAAAATGCGTGGCGACTGTGTATTGATTACAGAAGACTGAACGCCGCTACACGGAAGGACCATTATCCCTTGCCCTTCATCAATCAGACTGTTTGGCAGGTAACTCTCACTACTGCTTTCTTGATGGTTTTACTGGCTACTTCCAGATTCATATTGCTCCTGAAGATCAGGAGAAGACCACGTTTACTTGTCCGTTTGGCACTTTTGCCTATAAAAGGATGCCATTTGGACTATGTAATGCACCCGCTACTTTTCAGCGGTGCATGACGAGTGTCATCTCCAATCTAATGGAGAATTGTCTGGAAGTCTTTATGGATGACTTCAGCGTTTATGGTACTTCATTTGCTTATTGCCTAGAGAACTTGGACAAGGTCTTAGCTAGATGTGTTGACACTAACCTTGTCTTAAATTTTGAAAAATGTCACTTCATGGTACGACAAGGCATAGTGTTAGGACATGTAGTATCTCATGAAGGCATTTCTGTAGACCCGGCCAAGGTCGATGTTATCACCACTTTACCTCACCTCTCATCTGTGAGGGAGGTCCGCTCGTTTTTGGGATATGCAGGATTCTATAGGCACTTTATCAAGGATTTCAGCAAGATTGCTTTACCATTGTCGCGCCTACTCCAAAAAGATGTGGATTTTGAGTTTGATAGTGAATGTGTGAAAGCTTTTGAAGAGCTAAGGAGAGTTCTTACCACGGTACCGATTGTGTGAGGCCCCAACTGGACGTTGCCATTTGAGATAATGTGTGATGCGTCAAACCATGCTGTAGGTACCACGCTTGCACAACACGATGGTAAACTCCCTTATGTCATTGCTTACTCTTCTAAGACACTAGATGCAGCACAATCCAACTATACCACTAATGAAAAAGAACTCTTAGCTATTGTTCATGCTTTAGATAAATTCAGATCTTATTTGCTAGGATTAAAGATAGTGGTATACACGGATCATGCAGCTTTAAAGTACTTATTGACAAAGAATGAGTCAAAGCCTAGACTCATACGTTGGATCTTGCTTTTGCAAAAATTCGACATTGAGATTAGGGACCGCTAAAAAGGTGTTGGATTGTGGATTCTGGTGGCCAACCTTATTCAAGGATGCTAACCGGTTATGTGTGTCTTGCCATCAGTGTCAGAGATCGGAAAACACATCCCAAAGGGATGAAATGCCTCAGCAACCTATGTTGTTCTGTGAGATATTTGATGTATGGGGCATTGACTTTATGGGACCGTTTCCCAACTTTAGTGGGTATTTGTATATTCTGTTAGTGGTTGATTACGTGTTAAAGTGGGTAGAGGCCATACCTACCCGCCTTGACGATGCCAATACCGTTGTTTCTTTTATTAGGAATAACATTGTGTGCCGTTATGGGTCGCCATGAGCAATTGTGAGCGACCAAGGATCCCACTTTTGTAACAGGAAGGTAGAGGCATTGCTCAAGCGCTATGGAGTGTCGCATAAGGTTGCTACTACCTATCATCCGCAAACAAATGGACAAGCGGAAGTGTCCAACCAGGAAATTAAGAGGATTTTGGAGAAAGTGGTCAATCCACAAAGAAAGGATTGGAGCCTCCAGTTAGGAGATGCACTATGGGCATATAGAATAGCCTACAAGACTCCGATAGGGATGAGCCCCTTCCAGATCGTCTATGGTAAGGCATGCCACCTTCCAGTGGAGATTGAGTATCGAGCCTATTAGGCGGTAAAGCAGTGCAACATGGATTTAGCCAAGGCGGGTAAAGCCAGGAAATTACAACTAGAGGAGCTTGAGTGTTTGAGGAACGAGTCATATAAGAATGCCCGGATCTATAAGGAGAAGACTAAAGCATTCCATGACCATCACATCCGGAAGAAGGACTTCCAAGAAGGTGATGAGGTCATCCTCTACAACTCAAGACTTCGATTCATGCCTGGCAAGCTCCGCTCTAGATAGGAAGGACCTTTCAAGGTGAAGGAGATAAAGCCCTATAGAGTGGTGGAGTTGTTTGATCCCAAGAGTGAAGCAACTTTCAACGTGAATGGACATAGAGTGAAGAAGTATCATGGCTACAAGCCCCCAAAGAAGCTAGAGGTGTACCTATTGGAGGATGCACCAAGGAGAGAGGAAGCTTAAGAAAAGGACCGTCCAACTTAAGGAAGTTAAAGAAAAGTGCTTGGTGGGAGGCACCCCACCGTGGTAAGATCTTCCTTGTTTATACCATTTTGTTCGTAACCTTAAACTCTTGTGATTTTGTAAATTCTTGATGATTGATTGATTGCATAGGAATATTAGTTTTATTCTTCTTGTAAATCGATAGGATGTTCATATAGTTTTCATCATTTTGGTATGGATGAATTGTTGAAGTAGGGAGAATGGTATGTTTTGGATAGTGCATGAAATTATGAAGTATTCTCTTTGACTACTAGCTTAAGCACCTACCAAGAATGTGTTAGAATAGGTCTTGTTATGTTGAAAAGAAAAAAAAAGTGAAGAGAAAAAGGAAAAATGGGCACCGACGCGCCAGCGCACTGTGCGCGCGCGCACCGGTGGTGCAATTCCAACTCTTGGGCCAAATACCCAAGAGTTATGCCCACTTCGTGCCCAACTCGCACCTGCACTCACGCGTCCACGTACTTGCCGCCTGCGCACACCATTGCAAATCATCCATTGACGCGCAAGAGCACTGTGCGCGCGCGCGCCGATGGCGATATCTGAACTCTCTGGTACAATATCCAGAGACTTGTGCCACATTTGGGCCAATCTTGCACCAAAATTGACGCGTCCACGCGTTGTGCGCGTCCGCGCCAGTCGCGAAATCCCTCAAGCACGCGTTTGTGCACTATGCGCGTCCGTGCGCCTGCGCCACTCACCAACTATTGTACATATTCCAGAGACTTATGCCAACTTTGTGCCAGTTCTGTGCCAGGAGCACAACTCCCCTCGCACGAGCGTGCCACTGCCGCGCACGCGTCCCTTGCCAAAATCTCACCGACGTGCCAGCGCACGGTGCACGAATCGATTTTAAAGCTGCGCGCTCTGCCTTTCTTACCCCCTTTCTTTCCTTATTTCTTTTTTCTTCTTCCTCCATCACACCCCTTCTCTTCTTCTCCTCCCACAACCCACCACCACTGTCTCCGGCCACTCACCGGCGACAACCACCTCTTCCGGTGGCACTACACTTCTCCTATTCCTTCTCATCTTCACAAAAGAAAATTCAACCTTGTTCTTTTACACTTCTCAAGGTTCCACTTTCTTCGTTTCTTTACTTTCATTTTCTTTGCATCATTTCTTCTAGTTAGATTCTTCTTGTTGCTTTACTTAATTTTTCTTTCAGCTACATGATTATATTACTTACCTTTTGCTTACTTTTCTTTTTTTTTTTAATTTTTCATGGATGTTGAATTTGAGTTTACATTGCTTTAGTAGAATTTTTGTCATTTTTTTCCTTATCTTTGCCAACATGTGATGTTTATGTGATGATTGTTATTTCAATTTGGGCTTTAATTTGATTGAGTATCTTATAATTGCTCTTTGCTTGACAATTGCACGCCAAGTGTTCGAGGAAATGCATCAATACCATTTTGGTTTCTTTTAATAATGTACTTTGAATTTGGATGCTTCCCCTCATTCACTTGTTGTCTTCTATACGCATTGAGTCCACTTTGCTTGTTGATTAGATACTCATTGAACATGACTTGCTCTTTGTTATGGATGCTTGAGACTATACTTCTCATGCCACTTTGCATGCTTCACTTCCTCTTGCATCCCATGCCAAGTGTTGTGACCCATGTCTTTATGATTAGATTATTGCAATGCTTCCTTTGGGCACTACCTTTTACTTGCATGTTTTGATTAAGATGATTCTTTGGGTTTAATGTTTTCTTATTTCCCTTCCCTTCCCAGGATGGCCACCAAGAAAGGCAAGGAGAAAGCTCCAAGGAAACCGGCTGCAAAGAGGGCACCCCAAAGATCAACTTCTAAGGCGCACTCTTCATTAGGAGCCAAATCCCTATCCAAGAAGGCTAAGACACCCGCTCCTATTGATGAGAAAGAAAAGAGAAAACCGGCAAAAGATTCTTCAAGGTTCCCCAACCACTTCTGTGAACTTGTGTTCCCCTCCATGGTTGTCAGGAAATATCATCCTGAGCATCTACTTGCTCCGCCGGACAAGGTTGCTCCTTATATTCTACCCCGCATTGAACAGCGAGGATGGGAGTTTCTTTTGAGTAAACCAAGGGAAATCAACCTCTCTTGGGTGGAAGAATTCTACACTAACTACCATCTTTCCTCTTTTCAATCGGTGTACATGCGCCGGAAGCAAGTCTCAGTTTCAGAAGACGCTATTCAGCAAGTGCTTAATGTCCTACTGGTACCGAGTGACATGGATGGCTACCAAGAAGTCTTACGTCAGCGAGACAAGTTTGGATTTGATTGGGACTCGATCCTCCGAGTCATTACTGAGCCGGAGACATTTTGGACCCAAGGTCGACTCCGGATGAGGACCAAGAACATTGACGCTCGCTTCCTCACTGTAGAAGCTAGAGCTTGGGCCCAGATCCTATCTCACTATGTACTACCTAGCACCAATAAGTCGTCCTTTATGGCATACCTCGCCTTGCTTGTTTGGTGTGTTATCACGGAGAGGCCGGTGAACATTTCGTTTCTTGTCCAGCAAGCGATGAGTCAAGTTCACGCCCGGGCTAATTTGCCATTTCCAGCATTGGTATCTGATTTAGTTGCTACTGCGGGTGTTCCTTGGGAAGCAAAGGACAGGAAGATTATAGTTTCGGCTAAGGGCGATGTGGTCCCAAGTGGAAAATACTTACATCTTCCCATGAACAACCCAAGCCTTAACATAGCCCTCCCATCTTCTGTTCCTTCCACTTCATCATCACCACCACGGCAAAGATCCACACATCAAAGGATAGAAGATCTACACCGGAAGCTTGATAGATATGAGCGGTGCAATCAACGCCGATACACTTACATCAAGAAGCTTCTGCGTTGTGTTACCCCTAGCATGGAGGAACCCGAAATATTCACATCCATCTCAAACCCAAGTGATGGAAGCTCTGAAGGAGAGGATAGTGACGGTTCCGGTCCCGACCACCCTTTGCGCATTGTTCATAGCACGGAGGACCGTGTGATGAACGAGTTTTGCTCGATGGTTTAGAATTTCTCTTCTAGAAATAAGAACTTCGTTGTAAGAATAGTTCTAAACCAACAAACAATTCCCACTACAAAAATTTGAGTTGTCACAAGTACAAACCCCAATAAAAATTAACCAGAGTATTTAGACTCCGGGTCGTCTCACAAGGAGTTGCAATGAAGTGGTCAATTATTGGCTACGGGGATCAAGGGGTTTTGTTGATAAGAGGGCAAGAAAATAAATGTGCAAGAAAAGTAAAGAGAGCAATTAAAGAAAGCAAGTAATAAAGAGAGACATTCATGGAAAGAATTGAGATCATAGGCTTTCTATCCTAGTCATGCAATGATTAATTCATCTTATTTAGTCAACTCCAACAAATAGGGAGAAAGTCAAACAAGATTAATCAATCATGTTACAGTATATAAACAAGAATTTATCTCATTACGTCAACTCCAACAAATAGGGAGAAAGTCTAACGAGACTAGCTAATCTCAATCCAAAAGTCCTAACCAACTTACTAATTAAACTAGCAAAAGATTAGCGTCAATCGAAACAATATTCCATAAGTCCTAATCAACTCACTAATTAAATTAGCAAAAGATTAGCGTCAATGGAAACAATATTAGCTAACAACTCTAGATCACCAACATAAGTTGGGTTTTCATGACTCAAGATTGCCTAATTACTCTTTCCAAGCCAAGAATGCTCAAAATCTACTCTAACATCCTTCCAAGCATTCTATCAAACACTTGGAAGGCATAAAAGGAAAGCATAGTAAATGTGCAAGAATAATAAAATCTACCAACTACCAATAGCAAGAAAAGTAAAATCAATAACTCAAATCAACAATAAAAATAACATCAAACATAAAATTGCATTAAAGGAAAATTAAGATCCAACAAGGTTCATGAACATAAAAGCAACAAAATAAAAGAAATGGACAAGTAAAAACTAGAAGAGTAGAGATGTAACAACAAGAAATTAAAAGGAGAAACTAAATCAAAACAAGAATTAAAAGTTGGATTTAAGAAAATTAAACCTAAACTACCCTAAATTCTAGAGAGAAGAGAGAGCTTCTCTCTCTAGAATTCTACCCTAAAAACATGATGAAAAACTAAAATTCTGACTACTTTCTCTCATTTCCCCTTCAATCCTTGGGTTCAATAGCATCAGAAATGGGTTGTATTGGGCCCAAAATGAGCTGCAAAATCGCTGGGGGCGATTTCATTAAAGTGGGCCACGGATAGCATCGGCATGCGCGCGCAAAGTGCACGTGCGCGCCCCTGAACGCGTAGCAACATATGGCAAAATTTATATCATTTCGAAGCCTCGGATGTTAGCTTTCCAACGCAACTGAAACCGCCTCATTTGGACCTCTGTAGCTCAAGTTATGGTCATTTAAGTGCCAGAAGGTCAGGCTTGACAGCTTTACGGTTTCCTCATTTCTTTATGAGTTCTCCTACTTGCATGCTTTTCTCCTCACTTCTTCCATCCAATACTTGCCTTATGAACCTAAAATCACTCAACAAACATATCAAGGCATCGAATAGAATTAAAGTGAGTTAAATTTAGCTATTTTAGGGCCTAAAAAGCATGTTTTTATATTTACGCACAAATAAAGGGAGAATTACAAAACCATGCTATTTCATTGAATAAATGTGAGAAAAGGTGATAAAATCCCCCAAAATAAGTATAAGATAAATCACGAAATCGTGGTTTATCAAATCTCCCCACACTTAAACCAAGCATGTCCTCATGCTAAGAATAAAGAAGGACAAGAAAAGGGTATGAACTTTTATTCAATGCAAATAAACTAGATGTTCCTATCTACATGCATGCAACTAATTGTAAATTGATTCTACCTACTTGGTTAAAAGCAAATCAATCTCCAAGAACATATATAAGCAAGTAGGGCAAAGATCATATGACAATTCATGAATCCTACCAATTCAAATATCAAAACGAAGTTCAAATATACTTGCAAGAAGAAAGCTCATGAAATCCGGGAACAAGGAATTGAGCATCGAACCCTCACCAGAAGTGTATCCGCTCTAGTCGCTCAAGTGTATAGGGTCGATTCACTCAATTCTCTTTTACTCATGCTTTCCATGATTTGTTTTTCATCTAACAATCAACAATTATTCAATGCATGCATACATTCATCATGAGGACTTATTCATAGGTTGTAATGGGGCTAGGGTCAAGGTAGGGATGCATATGGTCAAGTGAGCTTGAAATTTGTATCTTTGATTAGCCTAAGCTCTCACTAAACACATATAACAACCTATGAAATTCTAATACACAACCTAGCTACCCATGATTCTCACTTTTTTACATACTCATGCATTCTCTTTAATTAACATTTCATATGCATTGATTTTTATTGAACTTTACTTTGGGGCTGATGAGAGAACTTTTGCGTGGTCTAGAAATTTGTGGATAAATCCTCGTTGCAAGTATAGTTTCTAAACCTTCAAAAGTCCTTTCATACAAACGTTTTGGTTGTCACAAGTAACAAACCCCTTAAAAATTGTTAACCGAGTATTCAAACTTCAGGTCGTCTTCTCAAGGAACTGCAGGGAAGTATGTTCTTATTATTGGTTATAGAGGTTGTAAAATCGGGGTTGAGAGTAAAGAGTAGATATGACAAATAATTTAAATGGCAATTTAAAATAAATAAATACTGTAAAGCAATCTTTTGGCAAGGTAAGAGAAATTGGAAGTCCAACTTAGTTCTCTCTCTCAACAATAATGAAAGTTGAATCTAAATTCCACTTAGTTAACCTTTACTAAAGTAAAGGAAAGTCAAGGGACTAATTAGTTTGACCTTCGAATCCTATTTATTTCCTAAGAAAAAGTTGGGATATTTGAAGTTCAGTTCAATTAGCAAGATAACGATTATCAATTATGCTGAGTTTAATAATGTTGAGTTACTGATTTCTTAACCAAGACCAAAATGGGAAAAGTAAAATTGTTGGAATAAAAATGTCCTTAGATGGAAAGCAATGGTAACACAAATCAAGGAGAAAGCAATCAATAACTGAAATACCTCAAATAATCATTAATTCAAATCATAACATGGAAAGGGTTCATAAGTCAAGTTGGCAACATTTATAGATACGAATAAAAGCATTAAAGTAAATATTAAACCTGGATCGAGAGTCACTCTTACAAACTAAGAGAAGTCCTAAATCCCAATCCTAATCCTAAGAGAGAGAGGAGAGAACCTCTCTCAAACTAAATCTAAATCATGGAAAGTGAAAATTGGCGAGCTCTCCCTGAATGGATGTATTCCCTCACTTTGTAACCTCTGGTCTATGCCTTCTGGACTTGGATTTGGACCAAAAAGGGCTTCAGAATTTTCTATGAGCATTTTCTGCAATTTCTGGTGCATGGCCTCTGTCACGCGTCCGCGTGGGTCATGCGGTCGCGTCATTCGGAGCATTTCCTTGCCACGCGGTCGCGTCAGTCATGCGACCGCGTCATGTGCATTCTGCTTAAGGCGCGCGGTCGCGTCAGTCATGCGGCCGCGTCACTGCTGATTCGCGCTTGGCACGCGATCACTTCGTCCATGCGATCGCGTGGATGCTAGTTTCTTTAGGAGCTCTGTTTTGTGCTTTACTTCCATTTTTGTATGTTTCCTTTCCATCCTTTAAGTCATTCCTACCTTAGAAGATCTGAAACTACTCAACACACTAATCACGGCATCGAATGGAAATAAAGGTAATTAAAATAGTTAATGTTAAAGCATAGGAAACATGTTTTTCACATACAGCACATAATAAGGAAGGGAAAGTAAAACCATGCAATTAATATGAATAAGTGGGTGAAGGATTGAATAAATCACTTAAATTAAGCACAAAATATATCATAAAATATGGATTTATCAGGGGTATTTTTTCCCCCTTTTTTTTATTTCTTTTTCTCTTTTTTTTCTATATATTCTTTTTTTATTTCATCATTTCATTTTTTTTGTATATACAAATGTATCAATGCATATGTTTTTACATATAGTGCATGAATATGTACCCAATTCCCAATATTTTAAACAAAAATAAAAATTACACTTTTATCTCAACCAATGTCCCAAGTTTTCCATACCCAATTGATAAACACTCTCACTAGCCTAAGCTAATCAAAGATCCAAATTAAGGACATTTATTGTTTTTCACTTAGGGGTAGTGATGTGCTAAAATTAAGAACAAAAGGGATTCAATAAGCTCAAATCGGCTAACAATGGTTGATGAAAGATAGGCTATTTGGGTAAGTGAGCTAAATGAAATGATGGCCTTAATCATATAAATGCATGTATACATGGAATAATGGACATAAAGAATCAAACAAATCAAAGATTGCAATCATAGAAAGAGAACAATACACACAAGAATGGGAATAAGTGGTTATATGATGTAACCACACCATTTGGCTCAAAACTCACATGCTTGTGTTCTTAGCTCAAAAATCATGTTCCAAAATAAATTCTTCAAGCAAGTACAACAAAAAAAAATTTTCAAATTGGTAGGGTGCCCTAAAAATAATTTTTCTTGGAAAAGAAATCATCACCCTAACCAAGTAGTCCTAACATAAAAAGAAGTGGTAAAATATGTACAAATTCTAACTAACATGCAACCTATCATGCAATGCAACAACTAACTAGCAAAGGAAATTAAGAATTGGTGTTGAAAAAGGAAATTGTTACCCATGAAGATCGGTCGGACGACCTCCCCACACTTAGAAATGTTCACCGTCCTCGGTGCATGCAAAGAAGAACAAGGTGGACGGGTTGCTACAACTTGTTGAGCTTCTTCAAAAGGTTGTGCGGATGACTTGTTTGTTTCCCCATTAGAAATTTTCCCTCCTTTTCCTTCTTGGTGGCCAACCTAAAAGGAAAGAGAAAGAAAGGAATTAAGCCCACAACAAAGATATTCAAGCAAATAAAACATAGGCGGGGGCTAATGCCAAATAAGAGTAAGGTTCTCAAATACATGGTAGCTACAACATGTGAGTGAGATCTCCATTCAAATAAAGGCATATTAACTAATACTTGATGCAAGAACAAGTTAAAGCATGGGTACATGACATGAAGAGCATGTTGCATCAAGCTTAATCAAAAATTGACACAAACAAGATTAGTGATAAGCATGAGAGCATTTGGTCCCATCCTAACTCAATGATGATGAAGTATAAAAACAAGGAATCATGAGTCAGGAAGGACTAAAGCACCAATCTTGTGTGTAGAGAAAATATTACAATTAATGCCAAACAAGTCACAAAGCACCAAGATTAACCAAGAAATTCTCAACAATTGAATATATGAATCCAACACCATTATTAAAATAAGAAATTTAGAAAATAAAATAAGAACAAGCTATAAAAATAAAATTAAAATGAAATGGATGATAATATGCAAATGCAACATATAAAAGAAGATGAAAATAAGAAAAATAAAAAGTGGAATTTTGAAAAGAAAAGAAGAAGTGAAAGAAAGTAAGAAAGAAAGAAAGAAGAAGATAGAAGGTAGAAAGAAAGAGGAAGAAAACAAAGTAGAAAACAGGGGAAGCAGCGCGCGGAACCGACGCGTACGCGCACGGCACGCGTGCGCGTGGGTGGGCAGGCGGAACAAGCGACGCATACGTGCATAGCACGCATACGCGTGGATGTGAATATGGCGACCGGCGCGGACGCATGATGTACGCCTGCGCGTGTTGGCACAACTCTCTGGTTTTTGTACCAGGAGTGTGATATGCACCACCGGCGCTCGCGCGCACAGTGCGCTTGCGCGCGGATGCCCGGTTTTTTTTTTTTTTTGAAACAAGGCACTCTCCTAATCTACAAGAATTATAAAACAATCAAAATTAAATTCAACAACAAATCTTTGTGGTGTTTAAAAAATTTTCAAATACACTAAAAACAGAACTTATACTACAAGTAAAATGCAATTCAACAATAACTAGACTAATCAAAGCATGAATGCAACAAACAACCTATCAATAAAAGCAAAATGCATAAGAGTATAGAAAGTAAGAAGAACTACCTACAATGGTAACTCCAATCACTTATTAACCAAATCTAAAAGAGAGTGGAAAGAGTTTACCATGGTGGGGTGTCTCCCACCTAGCACTTTTAGTTTAAGTCCTTAAGTTGGACATTTGGGAAGCTCCTTGTTATGGTGGCTTGTGCTTGAATTCATCTTGGAACCTCCACCAATGCTTGGTTTTCCATTGTGCTCCAAAATTTCTAATCAGTTGCAACAAGTCTTGATGGAGTCCTTCACAAGCTAAGGGTTCCCAAAATTGATCCTCATATATACCCGGATCCCAAATCTTGTTTCTACACCCATCTTCAAGTTGATCATCACAATTCCAATTGGGTGGTTTAGCTTTGGAATTCTCAAAGAAGCCTCCAAACAACTTCCTAGACCCATGAAATTTGGTTCTACACCAACCATTGCCATTCAACTTTGAGCATGCAACCATTATGAACTTAAAATAATGTTTCTAACCACTACACAACTCTCTCTTACTCTTAACTCCACAAAGAGCTCTAAGTTGACCATCATTTTCAATCAAACCATATTCAAGTGAGAAAGTAAAGCTTAGGGATAAGAATTTTACCCACTTGAATGTTGTATTGGATGTGACTTAGGAAGGGATGTCTCCAATGATCTTGCAAGCTCCACTCCCTTGTACTCTTCCTTGATTACCTCCACCTCTTTACAACTTTCCTTAACTTCAACCTCTTCCTCTTGGTGGCTTGCTTCCAATTCAATTTCTTCTTCATTGCTCACTGATGAGCGGATAATTTATACGCTTTTTGACATTGTTTTTAGTATGTTTTTAGTAGGATCTAGTTACTTTTAGGGATGTTTTCATTAGTTTTTATGTTAAATTCACATTTCTGGACTTTACTATGAGTTTGTGTGTTTTTCTGTGATTTCAGGTAATTTCTGGCTGAAATTGAGGGACTTGAGCAGAAATCAGATTCAGAGGTTGAAAAAGAACTGCTGATGCTGTTGGATTCTGACCTCCCTGCACTCAAAATGGATTTTCTGGAGCTACAGAACTCGAAATGGCGCGCTTCTAATTGCGTTGGAAAGTAGACATCCCGGGCTTTCCAGCAATATATAATAGTCCATACTTTGGCCAAGAATTGACGACGTAAACTGGCGTTCAACGCCAGCCTTCTGCCCAAATCTGGCGTCCAGCGCCAGAAAAGGATCCGAAACCAGAGTTGAACGCCCAAACTGGCACAGAAACTGGCGTTCAACTCCACAAATGGCCTCTGCACGTGCTACACTCAAGCTCAGCCCAAACACACACCAAGTGGGCCCCGGAAGTGGATTTATGCATCAATTACTTACTCATGTAAACCCTAGTGACTAGTTTATTATAAATAGGACCTCTTACTATTGTATTAGGCATCTTTGGATTGTATTTTGATCCTGTGATCTCGTTTAGGGGGCTGGCCATCTCGGCCATGCCTGGACCTTCACTTATGTATTTTCAACGGTAGAGTTTCTACACTCCATAGATTAAGGTGTGGAGCTCTGCTGTTCCTCAAAGATTAATGCAAAGTACTACTGTTTTCTATTCAATTCTTCTTATTTCGCTTCTAAGATATCCATTCGCACCCAAGAACGTGATGAAGGAGATGATTATGTGTGACGCTCATCATCCTTCTCCCTTATGAACGCGTGCCTGACAAACACTTCTGTTCTACATGAATTAAGCTAGAATGAATATCTCTTAGATCTCCTAACCAGAATCTTCGTGGCGTACGCTAGAATGATGGCGGCATTCAAGAGAATCCGGAAGGTCTAAACCTTGTCTGTGGTATTCTGAGTCGGATTCAATGATTGAATGACTGTGACGAGCTTCAAACTCGCGATTGTTGGGCGTTAGTGACAGACGCAAAAGGAGGGTGAATCCTATTCCAGCATGATCGAGAACCGACAGATGAATAGCCGTGCCGTGACAGGGTGCGTGAGCATATGATTCACTGAGAGGAGGGGATGTAGCCACTGACAACGGTGATGCCCTTGCATACAGCCAGCCATGGAAAGGAGTAAGACTGATTGGATGAAGATAGCAGGAAAGCAGAGGTTCAGAGGAACGAAAAGCATCTCCATTCGCTTATCTGAAATTCCTGCCAATGAATCTACATAAGTATCTCTATCCCTTTTATTGTTTATTTTAATCTAATAAAGTATCATGTTTAAATCCGCCTGACTGAGATTTGCAAGGTGACCATAGCTTGCTTCATACCAACAATCTCTGTGGGATTCGACCCTTACTCACGTAAGGTATTACTTGGACGACCCAGTGCACTTGCTGGTTAGTTGTATCGAAGTTGTGACAATTATGAATTAAGATCAAAGCACCAAGCTTTGGAGCCATTACCAGGGATTGTTTGAGCCTGGACATCACAATTTCGTGCACCAAGTTTTTGGCGCCGTTGCCGGGGATTGTTTGAGTTTTCGGCAAGCTTTTGGTCCGGTAACATCAGTGCCAGATTCCCTTTTGATCCGGCAACAGCACCAAGTTTTTGGCGCCGTTGCCGGGGATTGTTTGAGTTTGGACAATTGACGGTTCATCTTGTTGCTCAGATTAGGTAATTTTCTTTTTATTTTATTTTCAAAAATCTCTCATATGTTTTCGAAAAAAAATAATAATAAAAATGTTTTCAAAAATTTTATTCAGAATTTTTAAGAATGAATTCTAGTGTTTCATGGAGCATGTTGAAGCCTGACTGGCTGTAAAGCCATGTCTAAATTCATTTGGACTGAGGCTTGCAATTTGTTATCAAGAGCAACTTAGTTGTTGCTCATCCACCTGCTGCTGATCCATGATCACCTGCTAAAGCTTGGCTGGCCATTGGCCATGTCTAGTGTTTTGGACTGGAGCTTTCTTTGAAAGCTTGGCTGGCTAGTGAGCCATGTCTAATTCCTGGACTGAAGCTTTAGACTAACATGGCAAGATTCCTGGAATTCATATTAAAAATTTTTTGGAATCCTTATTTTTCCTTTTAATATGCGAAAAATATAAAAGAAAAATCCAAAAAAATTAGAAAATCATAAAAATCAAAAATATTTTGTGTTTCTTGTTTGAGTCTTGAGTCACATTATAAGTTTGGTGTCAATTGCATATGCATCTAGCATTTTTCGAAAATATCATGCATTCATAGTGTTCTTCATGATCTTCAAGTTGTTCTTGGTAAGTCTTCTTGTTTGATCTTGATGATTTTTTGTTTTGTGTCTTTTCATGTTTATCATATGCATTCTTGAATTCTTAGTGTCTCAGCATTAAAGAATTCTAAGTTTGGTGTCCTGCATGTTTTCTTTGCATTAAAAATTTTTCAAAAATGTGTTCTTGATGTTCATCATAATCTTCATAGTGTTCTTGGTGTTCATCTTGACATTCATAGCATTCTTGCATGCATCACATGTTTTGATCTAAAAATTTCATGCATTGCATCTTTTTAGTGTTTTTCTCTCTTGCATCATAAAAATTCAAAAATCAAAAAATTATCCTTCCTTTTTTCTCTCATCAAATTGGAAAATTTGGGTTGACTTTTTCAAAAATTTTTAAAATCAAGTTGTTTCTTATGAGTCAAATCAAATTTTCAATTTGAAAATCTTATCTTTTTCAAAATCTTTTTCAAAAATCAAATCTTTTTCAAAATTATTAGTTATTTTTGAAAATTCCAAAAATATTTTTCAAAAATCTTTATCTTATTTTTATCACAAATTTTCGAAAATAACATAATCAATTAATGTTTTGATTCAAAAATTTGAAGTTTGTTACTTGCTTGTTAAGAAAGATTCAAACTTTAAGTTCTAGAATCATATCTTGTGATTTCTTATGAATCAAGTCATTAATTGTGATTTTAAAAATCAAATCTTTTTCAAAACTAATTTTATCATATCTTTTCAAAAATATCTTCTTATCTTATCTTTTTCAAAAATATCTTTTCAAAATATCTTTCCTAACCTCCTAACTTCTTATCTTTTCAAAATTTGTTTCAACTAACTAACTAACTTTTTGTTGTTTCTTAACTTTTTCAAAAACTACCTAACTAACTCTCTCTCTTCAATTTTCGAAAATATCTCTCCCCTTTTTTCAAAATTTCTTTTTAATTTATTAATTATTTTAATTTTTAAAACTTAATTTTCGAAAATTACTAACAATTTTTCAAAAACCATTTTCAAAAATCACTAACTCCTTTTCAAAAATAATTTTCGAAAATTCCCTCCTTCTCTCTCATCCTATTCTATTTATTCATTCATTAACTAACATCTCTTCCTCACATCATCACCAAATTCGAACCCCCTCTTCTATCTGTGTTCGAATTTCTTCCTCTTTTCTTCTACTCACATAAGGGAACCTCTATACTGTGGTAAAGAGAATCTCTATTATTATTATTATCATTTTTCTGTCCATTCTTCCTTGTCATATGAGCAGGAGCAAGGATAAGAACATTCTTGTGGAAGCAGATCCAGAACCTGAAAGGACTCTGAAGAGAAAATTAAGAGAAGCTAAAATACAACAATCCAGAGATAACCTTTCATAAATTTTCGAACAGGCAGAGGAGATGGCAGCCGAAAATAATGATAATGTAAGGAAGATGCTTGGTGACTTTACTGCACCTAATTCCAATTTACATGGAAGAAGCATCTCCATTCCTGCCATTGGAGCAAACAACTTTGAGCTGAAACCTCAGTTAGTTTCTCTAATGCAGCAGAACTGCAAGTTTCATGGACTTCCATCTGAAGATCCTTTTCAGTTCTTAACTGAATTCTTGCAGATATATGATACTGTTAAGACTAATGGAATAGATCCTGAAGTCTACAGGCTCATGCTTTTCCCTTTTGCTGTAAGAGACAGAGCTAGATTATGGTTGGATTCTCAACCTAAAGACAGCCTGAACTCTTGGGATAAGCTGGTCACGGCTTTCTTAGCCAAGTACTTTCCTCCTCAAAAGTTGAGCAAGCTTAGAGCTGATGTTCAAACCTTCAGACAGAAAGAAGGTGAATCTCTCTATGAAGCTTGGGAAAGATACAAACAGTTGACCAAAAAGTGTCCTTCTGACATGCTTTCAGAATGGACCATCCTGGATATATTCTATGATGGTTTATCTGAGCTATCAAAGATGTCACTGGACACTTCTGCAGGTGGATCCATTCACCTAAAGAAAACGCCTGCAGAAGCTCAAGAACTCATTAACATGGTTGCTAATAACCAGTTCATGTACACTTCTGAAAGGAATCCTGTGAATAATGGGACGCCTATGAAGAAGGGAGTTCTTGAAGTTGATACTCTGAATGCCATATTGGCTCAGAATAAAATATTGACTCAGCAAGTCAATATGATCTCTCAGAGTCTGCATGGAATGCAAGCTGAATCCAACAGTACTCAAGAGGCTTCTTATGAAGAAGAAGCTTATGATCCTGAGAACCCTGCAATAGCAGAGGTGAATTACTTAGGTGAACCTTATGGAAACACCTATAACTCAACATGGAGAAATCATCCAAATTTCTCATGGAAGGATCAAAAGCCTCAACAAGGCTTTAATAATGGTGAAAGAAACAGGTTTAGCAATAGCAAACCTTTTCCATCATCAACTCAGCAACAGACAGAGAACTCTGAACAAAATACTTCTAATTTAGCAAATCTAGTCTCTGATCTATCTAAGGCCACTGTAAGTTTCATGAATGAAACAAGGTCTTCCATTAGAAATCTGGAAGCACAAGTGGGCCAGCTGAGTAAAAGGATCACTGAAATCCCTCCTAGTACTCTCCCAAGCAATACAAAAGAGAACCCAAAAGGAGAGTGCAAGGCCATTGACATAAGCGCCATGGCCTAACCTACAAGGGGAGTGGAGGACGTGAATCCCAAGGAGGAAGACCTCCTGGGACGTCCAGTGATCAATAAGGAGCTTCCCTCTGAGGAACCAAAGGACTCTGAGGCTCATCTAGAGACCATAGAGATTCCATTGAACCTCCTTATGCCCTTCATGAGCTCTGATGAGTATTCCTCTTCTGAAGAGAATGAGGATGTTACTGAAGAGCAAACTGCCAAGTTTCTTGGTGCAATCATGAAGCTAAATGCCAAACTATTTGGCATTGATGCTTGGGAAGTTGAACCTCCCTTGTTCATCAATGAACTAAGTGATCTGGATCAACTGACATTGCCTCAGAAGAGACAGGATCCTGGAAAGTTCATAATCCCTTGTACCATAGGCACCATGATCTTTAAGGCTCTGTGTGACCTTGGTTCAGGGATAAACCTCATGCCCCTCTCTGTAATAGAGAAACTGGGAATCTATGGGGTGCAAGCTGCTAAAATCTCAATAGAGATGGCAGACAGCTCAAGAAAATAGGCTTATGGACGAGTAGAGGACGTGTTAGTAAAGGTTGAAGGCCTTTACATCCCTGCTGATTTCATAGTCCTGGATACTGGAAAGGAAGAGGATGAATCCATCATCTTAGGAAGACCTTTCCTGGCCACAGCAAGAGCTGTGATTGATGTTGACAGAGGTGAAATAGTCCTTCAATGGAATGAGAACTCCCTTGTATTCAAAACTCAAGGATCTCCCTCTGCAACCATGGAGAGGAAGCTTGAAAAGCTTCTCTCAAAGCAGAGTCAACCAGAGCCCCCACAGTCAAACTCTAAGTTTGGTGTTGGGAGGCCACAACCAAACTCTAAGTTTGGTGTTGAACTCCCATATCCAAACTCTAAGTTTGGTGTTGAACTCCCATATCCAAACTCTAAGTTTGGTGTTGGAGAGTCTCAACAAAGCTCTGCACATCTGTGAGGCTCCATGAGAGCCTACTGTCAAGCTATTGACATTAAAGAAGCGCTTGTTGGGAGGCAACCCAATGTTTATCTAATTCTTAATTTTATTGTTTTTCATGTTTTCTTAGGTTCATGATCATGTGGAGTCACAAAATAAATAGAAAAATTGAAAACGGAATCAAAAACAGCAGAAGAAAAATCACACCCTGGAGGAGCATCTGTCTGGCGTTCAAACGCCAGAACAGAGCATAGTTCTGGCGCTGAACGCCCATAATGGGAGCATCCTGGCGCTGAACGCCCAGAACAAGCATGGTTCTGGCGTTCAACGCCAGAAATGGCACACAGATGGGCGTTGAACGCCCAAAATGGCCACCAACCTGGCGCTGAACGCCCAGAGTTGGATACAAAGGCATTTTTACATGCCTAATGGGTGCAGGGATGTAAATCCTTGAACACCTCAGAATCTGTGGACCCCACAGGATCCACTCAGGATCTGTGGACCCCACAGGATCCCCACCTACCTCCACTCACTTCTTCTCACCACTCTCTTTCACACAACCCCATAAACACTCTTCCCTAAAAACCCCTCACCAATCACCTCAACCTCTCTTCCCCATTAAACCTTCACCACTCACATCCACCCACTCTTCCCAATAAACCTACCTCATAAACTCCACCTACCTTCAAAATTCAAAACCAATTTCCCACCCAAACCCACCCATAGGGCCGAAACCTTCCCCCCCTTCCCTTCCCTATATAAAGCCCTCCACTCTTCTTCAAATTCACCCAACACAACCCCTCTATACCCTTCTTGGCCGAACAATATCACCATCTCCCTCTCCTCCATTTCTTCTTCTTCTTCATCTTCTATCCTTTTGTTTATTGCTCGAGGGCGAGCAATATTCTAAGTTTGGTGTGGTAAAAGCATAGCTTTTTTGTTTTTCCATTACCATTGATGGCACCAAAGACCAGAGAATCCTCTAGAAGAGGGAAAGGGAAGATAAAAACTTCCACATCCGAGTCATGGGAGATGGAAAGGTTCATCTCCAAAGCCCATCAAGACCACTTCTATGATGTTGTGGCAAAGAAGAAGGTGATCCCTGAGGTCCCTTTTAAACTCAAAAGAAATAAGTATCCGGAGATCCGACATGAAATTCAAAGAAGAGGTTGGGAAGTTCTAACAAACCCCATCCAACAAGTCGGCATCCTAATGGTTCAAGAGTTCTATGCCAATGCATGGATCACCAAGAACCATGATCAAAGTAAGAACCCGGATCCAAAGAACTATGTTACAATGGTTCGGGGGAAATACTTGGATTTTAGTCCGGAAAATGTGAGGTTGGCGTTCAACTTGCCATACATGGAAGAGAACGCACGCCCCTACACAAGGAGAGTCAACTTTGATCAAAGGTTGGACCAAGTCCTTATGGACATATGTGTAGAAGGAGCTCAATGGAAGATTGACTCCAAAGGCAAGCCGGTTCAACTAAGAAGATTGGACCTCAAGCCTATAGCTAGAGGATGGTTGGAGTTTATCCGATGCTCAGTCATTCCCACTAGCAACCGGTCCGAAGTTACTATAGACCGGGCCATCATGATCCATAGCATCATGATTGGAGAAGAGGTGGAAGTTCATGAGATTATACCTCAAGAACTCTACAAGGTGGCTGACAAGTCCTCCACTATGGCAAGGTTAGCCTTCCCTCACCTCATTTGCCACCTATGCAATTCAGCTGGGATTGACATAGAGGGAGATATCCTCATCAAAGAGGAAAAGCCCATCACTAAGAAAAAGATGGAGCAAGCAAGAGAGCCCAATCATGGAGCTCAAGAGGCGCAAGAAGCTCATCACCATGAGATTCCGGAAATGCCTCAAATGCACTTTCCTCCACATAACTATTGGGAGCACATCAACACCTCCCTAGAAGAATTGAGTTCCAATATGGGACAACTAAGGGTGGAACATCAAGAGCACTCCATCATGCTTCATGAAATAAGAGAAGATCAAAAAGCAATGAGGGAGGAGCAACAAAGACAAGGAAGAGACATAGAAGAGCTCAAGGACATCATTGGTTCCTCAAGAAGGAAACGCCACCATCACTAAGGTGGATTCATTCCTTGTTCTTCTTTCTTCTGTTTTTCGTTTTCTATGTTATGTGCTTATCTATGTTTGTGCCTTCATTACATGATCATTAGTAGTTAGTAACTATGTCTTAAAGATATGAATGTCCTATGAATCCATCACCTCTCTTAAATGAAAAATGTTTTAATTCAAAAGAACAAGGAGTACATGAGTTTCGAATTTATCCTTGAACTTAGCTTAATTATATTGATGTGGTGACAATGCTTCTTGTTTTCTGAATGTATGCTTGAACAGTGCATATGTCTTTTGAAGTTGTTGTTTAAGAATGTTAAATATGTTGGCTCTTGAAAGAATGATGACTAGGAGACATGTTATTTGATAATCTGAAAAATCATAAAAATGATTCTTGAAGCAAGAAAAAGCAGCAAAGAACAAAGCTTGCAGAAAAAAAAAAAATTTAGGCGAAAAAAATTATAGAAAAAAAAAAGGGAAAAATCAAGCAGAAAAAGCCAATAACCCTTAAAACCAAAAGGCATGGGCAAATAAAAAGGATCCCAAGGCTTTGAGCATCAGTGGATAGGAGGGCCTAAAGGAATAAAATCCTGGTCTAAGCGGCTAAACCAAGCTGTCCCTAACCATGTGCTTGTGGCGTGTAGGTGTCAAGTGAAAACTTGAGACTGAGCGGTTAAAGTCAAGGTCCAAAGCAAAATAAGAGTGTGCTTAAGAACCCTGGACACCTCTAATTGGGGACTTTAGCAAAGCTGAGTCACAATCTGAAAAGGTTCACCCAATTGTGTCTGTGGCATTTATGTATCCGGTGGTAATACTGGAAAACAAAGTGCTTAGGGCCACGGCCAAGACTCATAAAGAAGCTGTGTTCAAGAATCATCATACTGAACTAGGAGAGTCAATAACACTATTCAAAAGCTGAAGTTCCTATAGATGCCAATCATTCTAAACTTCAATGGATAAAGTGAGATGCCAAAACTATTCAAGAGGCAAAAAGCTATAAGTCCCGCTCATATGATTGAAACTATGTTTCATTGATAGTTTGGAATTTATAGTATATTCTCTTCTTTTTATCCTATTTGATTTTCAGTTGCTTGGGGACAAGCAACAATTTAAGTTTGGTGTTGTGATGAGCGGATAATTTATACGCTTTTTGACATTGTTTTTAGTATATTTTTAGTAGGATCTAGTTACTTTTAGGGATGTTTTCATTAGTTTTTATGTTAAATTCACATTTCTGGACTTTACTATGAGTTTGTGTGTTTTTCTGTGATTTCAGGTAATTTCTGGCTGAAATTGAGGGACTTGAGCAGAAATCAGATTCAGAGGTTGAAAAAGAACTGCTGATGCTGTTGGATTCTGACCTCCCTGCACTCAAAATGGATTTTCCGGAGCTACAGAACTCGAAATGGCGCGCTTCCAATTGCGTTGGAAAGTAGACATCCAGGGCTTTCCAGCAATATATAATAGTTCATACTTTGGCCAAGAATTGACGACGTAAACTGGCGTTCAACGCCAGCCTTCTGCCCAAATCTGGCGTCCAACGCCAGAAAAGGATCCAAAACCAGAGTTGAACGCCCAAACTGGCACAGAAACTGGCGTTCAACTCCAAAAATGGCCTCTGCACGTGCTACACTCAAGCTCAGCCCAAACACACACCAAGTGGGCCCCGGAAGTGGATTTATGCATCAATTACTTACTCATGTAAACCCTAGTGGCTAGTTTATTATAAATAGGACCTCTTACTATTGTATTAGGCATCTTTGGATTGTATTTTGATCCTGTGATCTCGTTTAGGGGGCTGGCCATCTCGGCCATGCCTGGACCTTCACTTATGTATTTTCAACGGTAGAGTTTCTACACTCCATAGATTAAGGTGTGGAGCTCTGCTGTTCCTCAAAGATTAATGCAAAGTACTACTGTTTTCTATTCAAT
This sequence comes from Arachis hypogaea, assembly GCF_003086295.3. Taxonomy (NCBI): domain Eukaryota; kingdom Viridiplantae; phylum Streptophyta; class Magnoliopsida; order Fabales; family Fabaceae; genus Arachis; species Arachis hypogaea. Next base: position 58,030,571 of record NC_092055.1, on the reverse strand, counting down.
TCTTCTTATTTCGCTTCTAAGATATCCATTCGCACCCAAGAACGTGATGAAGGAGATGATTATGTGTGACGCTCATCATCCTTCTCCCTTATGAACGCGTGCCTGACAAACACTTCTGTTCTACATGAATTAAGCTAGAATGAATATCTCTTAGATCTCCTAACCAGAATCTTCGTGGCGTACGCTAGAATGATGGCGGCATTCAAGAGAATCCGGAAGGTCTAAACCTTGTTTGTGGTATTCTGAGTAGGATTCAATGATTGAATGACTGTGACGAGCTTCAAACTCGCGATTGTTGGGCGTTAGTGACAGACGCAAAAGGAGGGTGAATCCTATTCCAGCATGATCGAGAACCGACAGATGAATAGCCGTGCCGTGACAGGGTGCGTGAGCATATGATTCACTGAGAGGAGGGGATGTAGCCACTGACAACGGTGATGCCCTTGCATACAGCCAGCCATGGAAAGGAGTAAGACTGATTGGATGAAGATAGCAGGAAAGCAGAGGTTCAGAGGAACGAAAAGCATCTCCATTCGCTTATCTGAAATTCCTGCCAATGAATCTACATAAGTATCTCTATCCCTTTTATTGTTTATTTTAATCTAATAAAGTATCATGTTTAAATCCACCTGACTGAGATTTGCAAGGTGACCATAGCTTGCTTCATACCAACAATCTCCGTGGGATTCGACCCTTACTCACGTAAGGTATTACTTGGACGACCCAGTGCACTTGCTGGTTAGTTGAACGGAGTTGTGTCCACACATAGAGCCACAATGAGGATTCAATACAATTATGTATTGTTACTCTCACACAAGTACAAAGAACATGGAACACAATTTCGTGCACCACTCACCAAGGGCATGAGAGGTTGTGCATCTTCTTCTTTGATCTCCATGTCAAGCCCAATCGGAGAGGATTCAATTGTACATAGGAATTCCTCAATGATTAAATCCATCTCTTGGTCAACCTCTTCAAAGTTTTCCACCATGATATGCCTTGGAGGTTGTACACCCTCCTCAACATCAATATCAAGCTTCTTTGAAGAGGGCTCTATGACTTCACATTCCCATGGACTTCCAACATCTCCTAGGTCTTCAACCACTTCTTCTGGCTCAATTGTCTTAACTTCCTCCCCTTGTGACAATTCTTGCTTCAACTCTTCTTCTTCACCTTGAAGCTCTAAACTCACTCCCTCACTATGCTCCTTGGTTTCTTCTCCACATTCGTCGATGGGAGTGCCTTGGTCGCTTAGGCTTAGTCGGGAGGAGGCCATGTTGCTAACGGCTTCCACTAGGATAGCCATCTTGGCTCTTAGCTCTTTAAACTTCTTTTCATCCTCCTCTTGTCGCCTTAAGATATGAGATTCAAGATCTCTCAATTCATGTGTGGGGGCTTCATCGGGAGGTGATGGTGGAAGAGAAGGTTCATTGTTTGGGAGGAAGGTTTCATTATTGGAAGTTGGTTCACCTTGGTAAGGGTGTGGAGGTGTATATTGAGGTGGTTCTTGAGAGTAGTTGTGTTGGAATTGTGGTGGTTCTATGTATGGTTCATATGGTTCATAAGGTGGTTGATATGGTGGATAAGGATTAGGGTCATATGAAGGTGTTTGGTGAAAAGGGGCTTGTGAGTAAGGTGGTTCAAAGTCATGTTGAGGGGGTGGTTCATAGGCATGTGGTGGTGGTTGTTGACAATCACAATAAGGGTCACCACATCCATTAGATTGATATGCATTAGGATGAGAGTTATACCCATAAGAATCCGGAGGTTATTGTTACCAAGAAGGTTGATCAATCCTTTGAGACTCTTCCCATCTTTGATTATTCCATCCTTGATGCATATCCTCATTGTAGTTCCCATTTCCTACAACATAATTTGAGACAAACTCATAGCCAAAGTGGTGAGAATTCATAGTAGCAAATAAAAGCAAAAGCTAATAAAAATAAGTAACAAAGTCCTAAAGCTATCAAAAACTAACAAATAAGCAAAAGGCAAACATATTCACAATATTCACAATAGCCAACAATATAACACCATTGCAACTCCCCGGCAACGGCGCCATTTTGATGAACGAGTTTTGCTCGATGGTTTAGAATTTCTCTTCTAGAAATAAGAACTTCGTTGTAAGCATAGTTCTAAACCAACAAACAATTCCCACATCAAAAATTTGAGTTGTCACAAGTACAAACCCCAACGAAAATTAACCGGAGTATTTAGACTCCAGGTCGTCTCACAAGGAGTTGCAATGAAGTGGTCAATTATTGGCTACGGGGATCAAGGGGTTTTGTTGATAAGAGGACAAGAAAATAAATGTGCAAGAAAAGTAAAGAGAGAAATTAAAGAAAGCAAGTAATAAAGAGAGACATTCATGGCAAGAATTGAGATCATAGGCTTTCTATCCTAGTCATGCAATGATTAATTCATCTTATTTAGTCAACTCCAACAAATAGGGAGAAAGTCAAACAAGATTAATCAATCATGTTACAATATATAAACAAGAATTTATCTCATTACGTCAACTCCAACAAATAGGGAGAAAGTCTAATGAGACTAGCTAATCTCAATCCAAAAGTCCTAACCAACTTACTAATTAAACTAGCAAAAGATTAGCATCAATCGAAACAATATTCCATAAGTCCTAATCAACTCACTAATTAAATTAGCAAAAGATTAGCGTCAATGGACACAATATTAGCTAACAACTCTAGATCACCAACATAAGTTGGGTTTTCATGACTCAAGATTGCCTAATTACTCTTTCCAAGCCAAGAATGCTCAAAATCTACTCTAACATCCTTCCAAGCATTCTATCAAACACTTGGAAGGCATAAAAGGAAAGCATAGTAAATGTGCAAGAATAATAAAATCTACCAACTACCAATAGCAAGAAAAGTAAAATCAATAACTCAAATCAACAATAAAAATAACATCAAACATAAAATTGCATTAAAGGAAAATTAAGATCCAACAAGGTTCATGAACATAAAAGCAACAAAATAAAAGAAATGGACAAGTAAAAACTAGAAGAGTAGAGATGTAACAACAAGAAATTAAAAGGAGAAACTAAATCAAAACAAGAATTAAAAGTTGGATTTAAGAAAATTAAACCTAAACTACCCTAAATTCTAGAGAGAAGAGAGAGCTTCTCTCTCTAGAATTCTACCCTAAAAACATGATGAAAAACTAAAATTCTGACTACTTTCTCTCATTCCCCCTTCAATCCTTGGGTTCAATAGCATCAGAAATGGGTTGTATTGGGCCCAAAATGAGCTGCAAAATCGCTGGGGGCGATTTCATTAAAGTGGGCCACGGACAGCATCGGCACGCGCGCGCAAAGTGCACATGCGCGCCCCTGAACACGAAGCAACGAATGGCAAAATTTATATCATTTCTAAGCCTCGGATGTTAGCTTTCCAACGCAACTGGAACCGCCTCATTTGGACCTCTGTAGCTCAAGTTATGGTCATTTAAGTGCCAGGAAGTCAGGCTTGACAGCTTTACGGTTTCCTCATTTCTTTATGAGTTCTCCCACTTGAATGCTTTTCTCCTCACTTCTTCCATCCAATACTTGCCTTATGAACCTGAAATCACTCAACAAACATATCAAGGCATCGAATGGAATTAAAGTGAGTTAAATTTAGCTATTTTAGGGCCTAAAAAGCATGTTTTTACATTTACGCACAAATCAAGGGAGAATTACAAAACCATGCTATTTCATTGAACAAATGTGAGAAAAGGTGATAAAATCCCCCAAAATAAGCATAAGATAAATCACAAAATCGGGGTTTATCACCGTGCTAATTTCTAAGTGTGGGGAGGTCGTTCGACCGATCTCCATGGGTAACAATCTCTTTCTTTCAATACCCATGGATTTATCTTTTGCTTAGTAGTTAGTACATTGTTAGTACATTGCATGTGTAGTTAGTTTTGCTTGTAAATACTCCTTGCATGATAGTTAGTTTCTATAGAGTTGCTTGGTCAAAACAATAACTTCTTTCCCAAGAAACTATGTTTTGGGTACCCTACCAAATTTTGAAATTTTCTGCAGTAAACTTGCTTTAAGAATGTATTTTGGAACATAGTGATTGAGCTAAGAACACAAGCATGTAAGTTTTGAGCCTATTGCATGGTTACATCTTCTAACCATTATTTTCCATTCTTGTGTGCATATCTTTCTCTCTATGATTGTGATCCTTGCTTTGTCTGATTCTATATGTCCATTACTTTGTGTATGAACGCATTTACATGATTGAGGCCATCATTTTAATAGTCACTTTTTCCAAATGGCCTTAACCCTTTTGAGCCCATGATAAACCCTTTTTGTTCTTAAATAGAGCACATCAACAACCCTAAGCAAAAAACCATGAATGCCCCCAAATTTGGATCCTTGATTAGCTTAGGTAAGTTAGGATGTGTATCATTCAATTAGGAGGGTATACTTGGGAAATTTGGGTAGATATATAGGTGTATAATTGTAGTGTAATTGAAATTCTAGGATTTGGGAACATACTCATGTATTGAATGATTGAACTATATGCATTGAAACTTTTGTACACAAGGCCCCAAGAAAAGGGGATAATAAAAAAAACTAACAAACAAAGCAATAAAAGGGGACAAAGAAACCCCAAGACAAAGTAATGAAGAAAATAATGCATATGGGTGTGAATTGAAAAGAATGCATGAGTATGCAAAAAAAGTGAAACTCAAAGGTAGCTAGGTAATGTATTGTAGTTGTATAGGTTGTTCTATGTGTCTAGAGGGATCCTAGGTTAATCAAGGACTCAAATTTTAGGCTCACTTGGCCATATACATCCTTACCTTCACCCTAGCCCCGTTACAACCCATGAATAAGACCTCATGATACTTGTAAGCATACATTAAGTAATTGTTGATTGTTAGATGAAAGACAAATCTTGGAAAGCATGATTAGGAGAAGATTGAGTAACGAACCCTATACACTTGAGCGAATAAAGCGGATACACTTCCGGTGAGGGTTCAATGCTCAATTCTTTGTTTTCGGCTTTCTGATGGGATGCAGAAGCTGGTGAATTAAAAATTTATTAAAATGGTTATGTTGCAAGTATAGTTCTTAACTCACCGAAAATCTGCCTATCAATTTAGAAATATGTCACAGAGAGTTTAAATTAAAATTACTGGGAGTTTTAAGTCCCAGGTAGTCTCCCAACGAGTTGCAGAAAAGTGTGCTATTTTATTAATCAGATGTTCCGAGAAGTTGAGCTAAGTAAATTGGAATTTAAATTGAGGAATTTTAATTAATATAAATAAAAGCCTTGACTGGGAATTGATTAGTTAGAATCTCTATCATTGATGGAGTGATTTTTAAGATTGATTTATAATTAATGGTTACTCTGTTTGGTTATCCTTTACTAGGTAAGGGAAAGTCAAACAAGTTGGAATGCCAGATCTGTTCACGAGTTACAACCCACTTAATTCAAAGGGATTGGCGTTGGTGACAGGATAGCAATCCAACATTTAACCCAACTACAAATTTTTCCTTCAATCCTTCCAACTCAAGAGTTCCTTTTAATCAACTCCCCATCAAGTAATGAAACTACTCACGCATTGTAACTAAAGAATCCATGGCACATGAAAGGGAATTAAAAGAAGACATGATTATTGGAATTGAAATTGAATTAAAAAGAAATAATCCTTGCATCAATTAATCATAAAAGTATCTGAATGACAAAATTGAACATAACAAAGAACATGGAAGAATAAAACCAAGTTAAGAGAACAAACTAGAATAATGAAGTCTTGATGAGGAAATAACTCTTCTCAATGTTCCAATGCTAAGACCAATTGAAAATCCAAATTCTAAAAACTAGAGAGAAAAACCTAAGAGAGTGAAAAACTAGATCTAAAACTACTGAATGAATGTCTGTGTTGTTTCTGCATATTCTCTGACTCTAGTCTGCTGTTCCGGGCCAAAAACTGGGCCAAAATAAGGTCCAAAATCGCCCCCATCGAATTCTGCAGATTATGCAGATCGCGCATGTCACGCGATCGCGTCATCCATGCGGACGCGTCGCTTGCGCTTTTTCCTCTCCACGCGTTCACATCGTCCATGCTACCGCATCGCTTGCGCTTTCCAAACCGCGCGGCCGCGCAAGCCATGCGACCGCGTCACTGCGATTTGTGCCCCTTCGCGCGGTCATGTGAGCCATGCGACCGCGTCACTTCTCGCTGGTTATCTCCTCAAATTCTTGTGTTCCTTCCATTTTTGCTAGCTTCCTCTCCAATCTCCATCTCATTCATGCCCTATAAAGCCTGAAACACTTGACACACAGATCACGGCATCGAATGGAATAAAGGAGAATTAAAATTAAATAATTAAATTCTCTAGGAAGCAATTTTCAAACATGTACTGAATTTAGGAAGGAAATCTAAATGCATGCTAAATTGATGAATAAGTGGGTAAGGATCATGACAAAACCACACAATTAAACACAATATAAACTATAAAATAGTTCTTTATCAACCTCCCCACACTTAAACATTAGCATGACCTCATGCTAAATTGAAGGAGACAAGGAAATAAGTATGAACATGTAGAAACTCATGAAATGCAATGCAATCCTACATATATAAATAAATGCAACTATATGATTATTGTCCACTTGATCAAAAGTAAATAAGCCCTTCAAAACAATTACAAATCAAATTCCACTAATTATATCATTATACAATAAAACCGACAAAAGTGCAAGAAGATAGCTTATGAAAGCAGGAAACATGAAAATTTAAGCATTGAACCCTCACTGATAATGTATGTACGCTCTAATCTCTAGTGTATAGGGTAATCACTCTATTCTTCTCTAGTCATGTTTTCTAACTTTTGTTTTTCTCCTAACCAATCAACAACAGTTAATATACCAATGCAAACATCATGAGGTCTTTTCAGGGTTGTAATGGGGCCAAGGTGCAGGTAAGGGTATACATATGGCTAAGTGAGCTTTATAAATTGAATCTTTAATTAACCTAAGCTCTCACCTAATATACATATATTCTATATACTTTTAAATTCATGCTTAGCTACCCATAATTCCTTTTTTCAACCCATACTCATGTTTCAACTTTGTATTTTAATTCTATCATATGTGCATTGATCTTTGAATTCTGAATTTAATATTGGGGTAATTTTGTCCCCTTATTTATTTGTTTATCCTTTTTTTTTGAATTGAAATAAATAAATCTTATCAATGCACATAGATTTTTTATTCTTATAGTTTCACATGAATAGGTATCCAAATTCCCTTTAAATTTTCATGACACATTCCCTTAACAACTTTGGTTCCCACAATTTCCCATACTTAACTAGCACACACAATTCTATCTTAAGCTAACTAAAGATTCAATTTGGGATATGCAATTATTTTTCAACTTAAGGTTAGTAATGTGGTAAAATATAGAACAAATGGGGTTTTAAAGGCTCAAAGTAGTTAACAAGGGTAATTGAAAAGGGTAGGCTTAATTTGGATGAGTGAGTTTAAACAAATAATGGCCTCAATCATGTGCAAGCATGTAGATATAATAAATATTGGACATATAAGATAAAACAAAATATAGATTACAATTATAGAGAAGTAAACACACAAGAATGAAATAATTATGGTTAAATAATGTAACCATTCATAAAGGCTCAAATCTTCCACAGGTTGTGTGTTCTTTAACTCAAATATCATGTTCCAAATACAGCTCAAGCAAATTTATCATAAAAATTTTGAAAAATTAGTGAAATTTTATTCTAAAGATAGATTTTTAAAAGAAACTTATTGTCTTTTCAATCAAGTAGAACATGCATGCAACTATCCTAACCTATGCAATTTATTCTATTCTATAAAGAAAAGAAAAATCTAACTAAAATATCTTAATTATTGGTGCCAGAGAAGAGAATTTACCTCCGGAAGTCAGGTACTGACCGACCTCCCTACACTTAAGGCTCTGCACCGTCCTCGGTGCCATCTGTCAGGAACAGGGGTGGGCTGGTGGCAGTATCTCCACAGTCGGGACCATCATGGCTCCATGTGCTAGTAAAGGAAGTGGAGTCCGGGGTGTCTGAGTCTCTGAAGCGTCCCTTGAGTAGCTCCTTGAGGTGTTTGAATCGGCGCTCGTTACGGCGCTCTCTCATCTTTGCTTTCTGTTCTTGCCGATCCAACCGTTCGATTATCTGCTGGAGTAATTTCTCAATTGTAGATGCTTGTGGTGTTGAAGAAGGATTATCTTCAATTGGAGCAGTAGGAAGGCTTGTAGTGGCTGCTGAGAGTCTGAGGTATTTCCCGTTAGGGACATATTGATCATCCCGTGGAAGCATGGCTTTGGTGTCCCTAGCTCTGTAGGAGACTCCGGCTGCTGAGACAAGATCTGAGACCAAGGCAGGGAAAGGTAAGTTGTCCGCAATTTGTACGTGTTCTATAGCATTCCAGATATGTCTTGAGAGATTCAGAGGTTGGTCTGTAAGGATGCACCATAGTAGAACAGCCATGTCTGCAGTGAAGGAGGACTCATGAGTGCTCGGAAAGACGTAATGGGACATGATCTGTGCCCATACGTGAGCCTCCAAGGTAAGTGCGGAAGCCAAGATTCCCTTAGGGCGGTACGGTGGTATCCGTAGATCCAACGGCTTCCAGGTAATGCGATGACTCCGAGAATGGAGTCCCAGTCAAATTGGTATCTCTAGCGCTGAAGGGTGGCTTCGTGAAAAGCGTCCATTCCTGCTGGAAAAGGAGGAAGACTCAGAGCTTGCTGGATGGCCTCTTCTGTGATGGGGACTTGCTTCTGCCGGACATAAACGGACTGCAGGGTCGGCATGTAGAAGTTGGAGTAGAACTCAACTACCCAAGAAAGATTGACCTGCCTTGGCTGTTTTCGTAGGAAACCCCATTGTCTTCGCTCAATTTGCGGCTCAACAAAGGTGGCAATATTGGACGGGAGGATAAGAAGGTATTCATTGTTATATTTCCTTTCTGCCAGGATAGGGAACATCTGCTCACAGTAGCGATTGGAAAATCGCGCAGCGTCCTTTGCTGGAAAGGCTTTCTCCTTTTCGTCAACCTTTATTATTCTCTTGACTCATTTTGTTGAGGGCTTGACTGCGGTTGAAGAAGGCTCTGCCATTAATGTTCTTTTAGTTCCTCTTCTTGCTAGTGATTTGGAAGTAGCTTTCTCTTTTCCTTTCTTGGTGGCCATCCTGAAAGAAGGGAAAAGAAAGAAAATTAAATTTAAAGAGAGATACAGCAAGGAAGGAAACAGAAAAGAGGGTGAATGATGCACAGTAAAATGTAGATGACATTAACACATGCTCTCGAGTACATATGAAAAGCCATCAATGGGGAATAGCTAGTGCATAAAAAGACAAGTGAATGCAAGATGTTTATTAGCATGCTGGCAAAGGGCATGAGTAGTATAGACCAAGCATTACTTTGTAACAAACCATCACATTTGTATTGACAATTGAATTCAATTAATAAAATAATAAGGGAAAGTTGTGAAAAACAAGCATTGAATAGTATAGTAACATAGAAAAGTGCATAATGCCACATGGGCTTTTTCACAAACACATGGTATGCATGTTAAACAAGATATAAAAAGTATGAAATTGAACATGCAAGCAATCCCTTAAAAATAATAATAATTATCAAATAAATTGTAACAAGTCACAAGCATATAATGAGGGATAATGACTCAAAAAATTTCTAACACCATGTAAAAAGGGAAAAGAAGAATAAAGAAAATAGGAATAATTAAAAGAAGAAGAAAAGAAAAAGAAAATACATGTAGAACAATAAAAAAATGATAGAAAAAGAAAGAAGGAAGAAGAAGGTAAAACCTTGTTAATGGAGGAGAGAGAGAGAGAGAGAGAAAGAGTGAGAGGTGAGATAGAAAGGGGAATGGAGAAGGAAGAAAGAAGGAGGGAAAAGAAAAATTAGGATTTGGAGGAAAGAAAGATAAGATAATTTGGCAATTTAGGTTGAGCTGTGCGGCGCATGCGACGCGGCCGCGTGGGGCACGCGTTCGCGCGGGTGCGCATCAGGTAAGAAGACGCGATCGCATCAGTCACGCGGTCGTGTGACCTGTGTTGCGCTGCTGGCACGAGTGCATCCTCGCTCCAGCACAACTCTCTGTTCAATTTATTTTAATAGCCAAAATTGGGTGTCGCGATCGCGTGGGTCACGCGATCGCATGAGTGTGCGTTATAAAATGGGTGACGCGGCCGCGTCAGCGACGCGGTCACATGACAAGGATTGTGCTTCCAGCACCAATCTAGCATCAATCTCGCACAGAATGTGACTGTGCACCCTTTGACGTCGAAAACTCAGGGCACGCGGCCGCGTGGGGCATGCGGTCGCGTGGGAGGCCATGATTTCCATGCGACGCGGTCGTGTGGGGTAATTTGTGCCATTGGCACGACTCCAGTGCTCCTCCTGCGTAACTTTCTGTTCATTTTTATTTTTCTTTACTCCCCCTGCCATGCGGACGCGTCGCTGGTACGATCGCGTCGCGCGGCGAAAATTTTTTTTTTAAAAGAAATATAAGGACATGTAGGTGTAAAAGCATGAAAGTATTAATGAAGAGAAGAGTTATTGAAGAAAAGAACGATCATACCGCGGTGGGTTGTCTCCCACCAAGCACTTTGCTTTAACGTCCGTAAGTTGGACGCTCCACTAGCTCAATCTGCTGCTATGTGGGGATCTTCCAAGTGGAGGATCTCAAGCTCCTTGCTTTTCTGCACCTTTTCACCATGGTACAGCTTCAGATGGTGTCCATTAACCTTAATAAGTTCAGAGCTTGAAGGATGGCTTAGGTGGTAAACTCCATACGGTTCAGCCTTCTCTACTCTGTATGGACCTTCCCATTTTGATCTTAACTTACCGGGCATTAGCCTTAGTCGAGATTTGTAAAGGAGGACGAAATCTCCAGGTTGAAATTCTTTCTTCTTGATGTTTTGATCATGCACAGCTTTCATCCTTTCCTTGCAAATTCTGGAATTCTCATAAGCTTCTAGGCGAATGTTCTCCAATTCCTGCAGTTGCAACTTCCTTTCAGCTCTGGCCTTCTCAATTTCCATGCTGCACTCTTTAACTGCCCAGAAGGCCTTGTGTTCGATTTCAACTGGAAGATAGCAAGCTTTTCCATAAACTAAGCGAAAGGGACTCATCCCAATGGGTGTCTTGTATGCTGTTCTATATGCCCACAGTGCATCTTATAGTCTGGTGCTCCAGTCTTTTCTATGAGGCTTCACTTTCTTCTGCAAAATACGCTTAATTTCTCTGTTTGACACCTCGGCTTGCCCATTAGTTTGGGGATGGTAAGCTGTTGCAACTTTATAGATTATCCCATGCTTCTTCATCAATCCTGTTAGTCTCCTGTTACAAAAATGGGTGCCTTGATCGCTCACGATCGCTCGTGGTGATCCAAAGCGGCATATAATATGGTTTCTCACAAAGGAAACAACAGTGTTAGCATCATCAGTGCGGGTAGGAATTGGTTCCACCCATTTGGAAACATAATCCACAGCTAACAATATATAAAAATATCCACTAGAATTTGGAAATGGACCCATGAAGTCAATGCCCCAAACATCAAAAATTTCACAGAAAAGCATATATTGTTGAGGCATCTCATCCCTCTTGGATATGTTACCAAATTTCTGGCATGGGTGACAAGATTTAAAAAACTCAGCAGCATCTCTAAAAAGAGTAGGCCACCAGAATCCACAGTCTAAGATCTTTCTAGCTGTTCGTTGAGGGCCAAAATGTCCTCCACTCTCAGATGAGTGACAGGCCTCTAAAATGGACTGGAATTATGATTGAGGCACACAACGTCTAATTATCTGGTCAGCGCCACATCTCCATAAATATGGGTCAACCCATATATAATATTTAGGCTCACTTTTCAGCTTGTCTCTTTGATGTTTAGAAAAATGTGGAGGAAATGTGCGGCTAACTAAATAATTAGCAACAGGTGCATACCAAGGGACTACCTCAGATACTGCTTGCAGGTTGTCAAAAGGAAAATTATCATCTATAGGAGTAGAATCATCCTTAATATGTTCAAGGTGACTCAAGTGGTCTGCTACTAAATTTTGATTACCACTCCTATCCTTTATTTCTAAATCAAATTCTTGTAACAGCAGTATCCAACGTATAAGTCTTGGTTTGGATTCCTTTTTAGCTAATAGATACTTTAGAACTGCATGGTCTGAATACATTACTACTCTAGTACCAAGTAAATAAGCCTGGAATTTATCCAGAGCGAAAACAATAGCAAGTAGCTCTTTCTCAGTAGTAGTATAATTGGACTGGGCAGTGTCTAAAGTCTTAGACGCATAGGCAATAACAAAAGGATCCTTACCTTCATGCTGAGCTAGCGCTGCTCCTACTGCATGGTTGGAAGCATCGCACATGATTTCAAACGGCTGGCTCCAGTCGGGTCCTCTCACAATTGGGGCTTGAGTTAGAGCAGTCTTCAACTTATCAAATGCTTGTTTGCAATCGTCACTGAACTCAAACTCAATGTCCTTCTGCAGTAATCTGGATAAGGGAAGTGCCACCTTACTAAAGTCCTTAATAAATCTCCTGTAGAAACCTGCATGGCCAAGGAACGAACGAACTTCCCTCACAGAAGAGGGGTAAGGTAAACTAGAAATAACATTCACCTTTGCTGGGTCTACAGAAATGCCATTATTAGATACCACATGTCCTAATACAATCCCTTATTTTACCATAAAGTGGCATTTTTCGAAATTCAATACAAGGTTTGTATTAACACATCTATCTAATACTCTAGATAACCCATCTAAGCAAAGGCTAAAAGAATCACCATAAACGCTAAAATTGTCCATAAAAACTTCCATACAGTCCTCAATAAGATCAGAAAAAAGGCTCATCATGCACCTTTGAAAAGTAGCTGGTGCATTGCACAAGCCAAAGGGCATTCTCTTATAAGCATAGGTCCCAAAAGGACATGTAAAAGTAGTCTTTTCCTGATCCTCAGGAGCTATATGAATCTGGAAATAACCTGTGTAACCATCTAGAAAGCAGTAATGTGATTTACCTGACAGGCGATCCAGCATTTGATCAATGAATGGAAGTGGGTAGTGATCCTTACGGGTAGCTTGGTTGAGACGCCTGTAATCAATGCAGACTCTCCAAGCATTCTGAACTCTAGTTGCTATGAGCTCTCCATGCTCATTCTTCACGGTAGTGACTCTGGACTTCTTGGGCACCACTTGTACTGGGCTTACCCATTCACTGTCTGAAATGGGATATATGATACCGGCCTCCAATAGTCTGGTCACCTCCTTCTTGACAACTTCCAAGATGGTGGGATTCAATCTTCTCTAGGGTTGAGGGACAGGTCTTGCTCCCTCTTCCAAAAATATTCTGTGCTCACATACTTGAGGGTTGATTCCCACTATGTCTGCCAAACTCCACCCAATTGCCTTCTTATGCTTCTTTAGCACATCAAGTAACTGCTCTTCTTGTTGAGAAGTCAGTTCCCTTGCAATAATAACCGGAAGCTTCTGCTCATCCTCGAGATAAGCATATTTGAGATGCGGAGGGAGAGGTTTCAATTCTAACTTTTGATCATGGGCAGGCTCTGGATTATCTGGGGCTTGTGAAAATGGCAAAGTGTCCTCATTGTCAGTTAAGAGGGTCCCCACACTTGGACCTTGTCCAGTGTGCCTTTCTTCAAACTCTTCTTTTTAAACTTCAGCCACACTTTCGTCTATGACATCACACTGGAAGATAGAACGATCTTCTGGGGGGTTGTCAATGACTCCATTCAGATTGAAGATTACTATGCGGCCATCTATTTCAAAGGAGTATGTTCCGGAAGAAGCATCCAATTTGAATTTTGATGTTTTCAGGAATGGTCTTCCAAGTAGGATTGATGACGGCTTATCTGAATCATTATGGGGCATCTCCAAGATATAAAAATCAGTGGAAAATGTGAGCCCTTTAATGTTTACTAAACATCTTCAGCAACTCCAGCCACTGTAATAATGCTTTTATCTGCTAACACAAAACGAGCTGCCGACCTTTTTAAGGGAGGAAGCCTTAAAACATCATATATAGACAAAGGCATTATACTGACACATGCTCCTAAACCACACATGCAATCGTAAATTACTACATCACCAATAGTACAACTAACTATGCAAGGACCTGGATCACTACATTTTTCAGGTAATCCTCCCATTAAAGCAGATATAGAACTACCTAAAGGAATAGTTTCTAATTCATTAATTTTGTCTTTATGGATACATAAGTCTTTTAGAAACTTTGCATATTTAGGTACCTGCTGAATAACATCAAAAAGAGGGACAGTTACCTCAACCTTTTTGAATATTTCTACCATTTTAGGATCAGGTTCCAGCTGCTTCCTGGGCTTCCTTGCAAGTTGTGGAAATGGAATGGGAGTAGTGTTTTCTGTGGTGCCTGCGCCTTTTTGTGCTTCTTCCTGTGGTTGAGCTATCTCTTCTTCAGCTATGTCCTGTATATCCTCTTCCTCTTCAACATCTTCGACTTCTACCACCTCTTCAGCTGAGGCGTATAGTGGTGAGCTTGGTTCCTCCTGATTCCTCTCCTGTAGTGTAGTTCCAGACCTCAGGGTGATGGCATTAATGCCTCCCTTTGGATTCGGTAATGGTTGAGAGGGGATTCCAGTGGTGCTTGAAGGTTGGTTACTGGAATTTTTTGCTGAACCAAGCTGTGTCATAAAAGCTTGCAGAGTAGAGGCGAGACCATTCAGACTGGCGTTAATACTGTTCACAATGGTACTTTCCATGGCCAGTTGTCTTTTCTCAAAAGCTTGTAATAAATCTTCATTAGAAGATACCGAAGAATGAGTAAATTGAGAGGTTTGCTGCTGATTGTTCGGTGGTCCTTGGTTTTGCCTCACGTGAGGTGCTCGGTAAGGTTGATTTTGCTGCCTGTTGTTGTTATTATTCCACCTCTGATTTCCCTGATTATCTCTGCCTCCCCTGTTATTGTTGTCCCTCCAATTCTGGTTTGAATTGTCTTGCCATCCATGGTTATTATTTCCACTTTGATTGTACTCTTGGTTGGGGCGGTCATAGAAGTTGTGAGTGGATGCCACCATGTTGTCTTCTTGTTGGAGCTGCGGGCATTCATCAGTGTAATGGCTGTAATCAGCACAAATTCCGCAAATTCTTTGTGGGACTAGTTGTTGGTTTTGTTGCAGTTGAGTTTGCTGAGCTTGTTGATTCAACTGCATTTGCTTCAGTAGGTTGGTCATCTCACAGATGCTTTGATTTAGAGTAGCAGTCTCTATGCCAGAAGATACTTCTGCAACGGATTTTGAACGGCCTTACTTCTGTCTGTGGTTCTGAGTTGATTCAGCTAAATGACTAATCAATTGCCAAGCTTCATCAGTGGTCTTGTACTTCTTCATAGACCCATTGCTGGCACTTTCCAATGTGGTCTTATCTTGGGGCCTCATACCTTGTGTGATATAGCTGAGTAGCACGATCTTGTCAATCATGTGGTGGGGGCATGCTTCCAGAAGATTATTGAAGCGCTCCCAGTATTCAAAGAGGGTCTCATTGTCATCCTGAACAATCGTAGAGATATCCTTCCTCAGTTTATCAGTAACTTCAGATGGGAAGAATTTCTCCAGAAACTCC
The DNA here is from genome assembly GCF_003086295.3 of Arachis hypogaea. Lineage (NCBI taxonomy): Eukaryota > Viridiplantae > Streptophyta > Magnoliopsida > Fabales > Fabaceae > Arachis > Arachis hypogaea. Next base: position 58,014,901 of record NC_092055.1, on the reverse strand, counting down.
TTTCTGAGTGTATCCCAGTTGGATACATTTGCTATAGGTTGAGTGTAGTACCATTATCTTGCTTTTCCCTCAAGAAAGAACGGAAAAGCTTTCAGCAGAATTGAAGTTTCATCAGTGCCATCACGCCTGACAGTAGAACAGGCTGCCTGGAAATCTCTCAAGTGCTTGATAGGCTCCTGAGCAGGTAGGCCATGAAACTTGGGCATCAAATTTAGCAGTGCGGTCTTTATTTTAAAATCCATAGCTACCGCTGGATGATGCGCTTGAAACGGTTGCATTGTAAAATCAGGAGCTCCTTCCTCCTGAATGGTAACTCTTCTAGCTGCCATGTTTTCTGCACGTAAAACAACCAAATCAGTAGAACGGGGGCTGATTTCTTCCTCAGATTCACTTTCAAATCCGCCCTCAGAGCGGGCTAACCTACGCTGTTCTCGCCTTATTCGTGAAATTGTTCTTTCAATTTCAGGATCGAATATTAGCAAGCACGGATCAGGAAGTGAACGTGTCATTTGGCGAAAGAAACATGCAGCTCATAGTAGCAAAATTAAATAAAATGCAAATAAATAAATTCTAATTAATAAAATTAGCACTCTATTGCAACTCCCCGGCAACGGTGCCAAAAATTGATGGCATGCAGAAGCTGGTGAATTAAAAATTTATTAAAATGGTTACGTTGCAAGTATAGTTCTTAACTCACCGAAAATCTACCTATCAATTTAGAAATATGTCACAGAGAGTTTAAATTAAAATTACTGGGAGTTTTAAGTCCCAGGTCGTCTCCCAACGAGTTGCAGAAAAGTATGCTGTTTTATTAATCAGATGTTCTGAGAAGTTAAGCTAAGTAAATTGGAATTTAAATTGAGAAATTTTAATTAATATAAATAAAAGCCTTGACTGGGAATTGATTAGTTAGAATCTCTATCATTGATGGAGTGATTTTTAAGATTGATTTATAATTAATGGTTACTCTGTTTGGTTATCCTTTACTAGGTAAGGGAAAGTCAAACAAGTTGAAATTCCAGATCTGTTCACGAGTTACAACCCACTTAATTCAAAGGGATTGGCGTTGGTGACAGGATAGCAATCCAACATTTAACCCAACTACAAATTTTTCCTTCAATCCTTCCAACTCAAGAGTTCCTTTTAATCAACTCCCCATCAAGTAATGAAACTACTCACGCATTGTAACTAAAGAATCCATGGCACATGAAAGGGAATTAAAAGAAGACATGATTATTGGAATTGAAATTGAATTAAAAAGAAATAATCCTTGCATCAATTAATCATAAAAGTATCTGAATGACAAAATTGAACATAACAAAGAACATGGAAGAATAAAACCAAGTTAAGAGAACAAACTAGAATGATGAAGTCTTGATGAGGAAATAACTCTTCTCAATGTTCCAATGCTAAGACCAATTGAAAATCCAAATTCTAAAAACTAGAGAGAAAAACCTAAGAGAGTGAAAAACTAGATCTAAAACTACTGAATGAATGTCTGTGTTGTTTCTGCATATTCTCTGACTCTAGTCTGCTGTTCCGGGCCGAAAACTGGGCCGAAATAAGGTCCAAAATTGCCCCCATCGAATTCTGTAGATTATGCAGATCGCGCATGTCACGCGATCGCGTCATCCATGCGGACGCATCGCTTGTGCTTTTTCCTCTCCACACGTTCGCGTCGTCCATGCTACCGCGTCGCTTGCGCTTTCCAAACCGCGCGGCCGCGCAAGCCATGCGATCGCGTCACTGCGATTTGCGCCCCTTCGCGCGGTCGCGTGAGCCATGCGACCGCGTCACTTCTCGCTGGTTATCTCCTCAAATTCTTGTGTTCCTTCCATTTTCGCTATCTTCCTCTCCAATCTCCATCTCATTCATGCCTTATAAAGCCTGAAACACTTGACACACAGATCACGGCATCGAATGGAATAAAGGAGAATTAAAATTAAATAATTAAAGTCTCTAGGAAGCAATTTTCAAACATGTACTGAATTTAGGAAGGAAATCTAGATGCATGCTAAATTGATGAATAAGTGGGTAAGGATCATGACAAAACCACACAATTAAACACAATATAAACTATAAAATAGTGGTTTATCACTTTCACAAGCGTTCATCTAGCAAGTTATATGCACTCCTTAGTGATGTTCAATTTGGTAGGATTCATGAACTACATGCTATTTTCAACCCAGGTATTCATATGTGTTCTTGGAGGATAAATTTACCCTTGACCAAGTAGGTAGATGATTTTACATTAGTTGCATGCATTCACTTAGGTAGTTTGCATTTTATAAACCCTTTCTCACCATGATCTTTGGTCTTTTTATTCTAAGCATGAGGACATGCTTGGTTTAAGTGTGGGGAGATTTGATGAACCCAATTCTGTGGTTTATATTGTGTAGAATTTGGGAGGTTTTGTCAATATTTCTCACACTTATTCACAAGAAATGCATGGTTTTGTGTTCACTTCCTAATATTGCTCCATGATGAAAAACATGCTTGTTTTGCTTTAAAATTGCCATATTTTAATCCTCTTCTATTGCCATTCGATGCCGTAGTGTATTTATTGAGTGATTTCAAGAATTATAGGGTAGGAATGGCCTAGGAGAGAGAAAAAAAGTATGCACAAAAGGGAGGAACATGAAGATTTGAATTTTGGGAAAAGCAGCATTGGCGCGCACGCGTGGATGAGGATGGCTGGAAGCGGCGCGCAAGGATGGAGGCATCCGCGCGGATCAGAAGATTTCTATCGACGCGCATGCGCACTTGGCGCGCATCCGTGGATCACAAAAGCAATCGGCTCGCACGCACGCATGGCGCGCATGCTGATGACAAGTCATCTTAGCCTAGTTTCACTAGTCTTTTTCCTTTGTTTTCATTTAGTTTTATGCACTTTCTTAAGCCATAAGTAAGCCAATTGGGTTGAATTTCATGTTTCCTTTGATTCAATCAACCAGGGATAAATTGATGCATTTTCATGAGTTTTTGTGCCATAATTGCTCATGTGACAAGAAGAAGAACAACTCTCATGATTATGGCATAGCTTTGATACAATTGTTGATTGATGATAGGTGGAATAAAGCTTGGAAGAAGGTTGCAAGAATGGGCTTGAAAAGAGGGATCAACGTTTGAGTTAACGTTTGCCTCAAACATTAACTCAAACGTGAGAAGCAGCTGAAGAACACCCCTGGATGTCGCCAACGTTTGCGCCAACGTTTGCCTCAAACGTTAAGGCAAACATTGGCTAAAGAAGAAACAGGGGAAGGAGCCAACGTTTGCGCCAACATTTGCCTCAAACGTGAGGTCAAACGTTGGCGCCAAAAAGAAGAGAAATAGCACTCCTGGGCACAGCAACGTTTGAGCCAATGTTTGCCTCAAATGTGAGGTCAAACGTTGGCTACATTTTGGCAAGAAAGAGCATGGAAGAGCACCCTTGATTGATGGGTTAGATGAGCTACGTTTGCGCCAACGTTTGCCTCAAACGTTGGGCCAAATGTTGGCCAAAAAGGGAGCCTGGGAAGACCCACGTTTGAGCTCACGTTTGACCTCAAACGTTGGCTCAAACGTGGATGACAGCAAATGGGCTATCTGCATAATGCCTCAAACAAGGGACGTTTGAGTCAACGTTTGCCTCAAACGTTGACTCAAACGTGAATGGTTCATGGCCCGGTTCACAAATGGATTTCTTCCCAACACTAAGAACAATCAACGGAGGCTATTATCAACCCAATTCCATCAAGACTGAAGGCCCAATTCAAGGCTTAATGATCATTTGAAGAAAGTGTATAAATAGCTTAGGATTTGAAGTTTTAAGGGAGCTTTTCTTTTTAGAGTTTTCTTTAAAAATTCTCATAGTATTCACAGTAGAGAGCTTTTGGGTTTTGAGCTGTTTGGAGATTCTGAGTCTTGGGGAAGGAGAATTGAATTCTCTTCCTCTTAGTTTTCTTGTTTTTCAATTTTATCTACACTTGTCTTGAGTCTCGGGTGTTGAAGAATTGAGGAAATTCTGTCTCAATCTCACCTTGAGATCTCTCTGTTTTTCTTACTGCAGCTTCTGGAAAATTGAACTTGAATTTACATTTCTACATTGCTCTCTTCTTTAATTTGGCATTTGCTCTCTAAATTTGGATCTAAGAAGGCATTGAGATCTAGACTTAGTTATCTAGTCTCTTGGGTCCTGAGATCTATTGGTTTCCATTTTAATTTCCTTGTTTAATTACTACACCAAGTTTATTTTCCTTTTAGTTTTGAGATCCGGTTCAACTAATTACATCAACTACTCTTCATTCTGTTAAGTTTTGCTTTTTCCTGTTTAATTTCTGCAGATCCAATTCCCATTCCCCTTTTATTTTTCAAGTCATTTATATTTCTTACACTTTAAGTTTCTGCAATTTACATTACTTGCACTTTAAGATTCAGCTCTTTTTCTTTTTGTTCCCTTTAATTTCCTGCAAATCACCCACTCCCCTTTACATTCTATGCAATTTAATTCCTGTCAACATAATTTCACATAATTAACACTTGTTTGCTTGACTAATTCAACCACTAAACTAAAGTTGCTCAATCCTTCAATCCTTGTGGGATCGACCTCACTCCCGTGAGTTTTATTACTTGATGCGACCCGGTACACTTGCCGGTGAGTTTTGTGTCGGATCGTTTTCCGCACATCAAGTTTTGGCGCCGTTGCCGGGGATTGAATAGATTGACAATGATTAAGTGAGGTGGTAGTTTAGATCAAGCATTTTTTCTTTAATTTTGACTAACCTACTAACTGTTTGAATTTTTGCTTAAGCTAACTAAAACTTCATTCTAGCAATAGATTGAAGTATCACTGGTTGTGTGTTTCTCTTGCTTTGTTTGTATGTCAGGTACAGGGAGAGCTACTCCTATCTTATCCGAAGCTGACCAGAGGACTCTCAGGAGATTAAGAAGAGCTGAAAGAGGGAAAGGTATTGTTGGAGAGGAAGAATCTGAGGAAGAATACCACGAGATGGAAGGAGATCCATCTAATCCCAATCCACCACAGAGGAGAGTGTTAGCCTCCTACACTTTTGCAAATCCCAGACACTGTGGAAGCAGCATCTTAACTCCCAATGTCAATGCAAACAATTTTGAGCTAAAACCACAACTTATTACACTTGTCCAGAACAATTGTTCCTATGGAGGCAGCCCATTGGAAGATCCCAACCAGCATTTATCTACCTTTTTAAGGATTTGTGACACTGTCAAATCCAATGGTGTGAATCCTGAAACTTACAAGCTTCTGTTGTTCCCGTTCTCATTAAGGGACAAGGCTGCACAATGGCTTGAAACTTTTCCCCAAGGAAGTATCACTAGTTGGGATGATTTGGTGACTAAATTTCTAGCCAAATTCTACCCACCCCAAAGGATCATCAGGCTGAAAACTGAGGTGCAGACTTTCACACAATTAGACGCCGAATCCTTGTACGAAGAATGGGAGAGGTACAAAGCCTTAATCAGAAAGTGTCCTCCGGAGATGTTCAATGAATGGGATGTGCTGCAGAATTTCTATGAAGGCCTAACATTGAAATCTCAAGAGGCATTAGATCACTCTGCTGGAGGTTCATTACAACTGATAAAAACTGCTGAGGAAGCCCAGAATCTTGTGGACATGGTGGCCAACAATCAATATTTCTTTGCTCATCAAATAACCCGCCAACCATCACAGAGAAAGGGGGTACTAGAACTGGAAGGAGTAGACTCCATTTTGGCTCAAAACAAGATGATGCAACAACAAATTCAACAACAGTTTGAACAAATGGCCAAAAGGATTGACAGCCTTCAAGTAGCAGCTGTGAACACAAGCCACCCATCAACTGTATGGGTGCAGAATGAAGAAAGCCAAGAAGAACAACAACAGGAGCAAGTGCAGTACATGCATAACCAAAACTCTGGACAGAATGAAGTTTATGGTGATACCTACAATCCTTCCTGGAAGAATCACCCTAACCTTAGATGGGGAGATAATCATAACCATAACCAACAGCCATGGCAAAGAAACACAACCCAAAATAACCCAAGGAACAACCAGCAAAATAACCAAAATTCATTCAGAAAACCGCAAAGCACTTACCCCAACTCTAACCATTATCCAACCCATAACCAACCCATCAACCAAAACACCTATCATTCACCACCCACATCTCACAACCAACCACAAGCATCACCAGAATCTCAAAGAATCACTAACCTGGAAACCTTGATAGATAAAATGTGGAAACACCAAGAAATAACGGCCAAGAATCAAGAATCTTCTATCAAGAACATGGAAAAACAAATAGGCCAGCTCTCTAAACACTTTGCAACAGAGAGACCATCAAGTTCACTACCAAGTGACACAATTCCAAATCCTAAGGAAGAGTGCAAGGCAATACAGTTAAGAAGTGGGAGAACATTGATGAGCAACAATGACACTACAAGGAAACAAGTGGAGAGCAGCAAAAAGCCAACAGATATGGAGGAAGCCAATGATCAAAATATGGTGCCAAACAAGAACTCAGAAAACCCCAAAAGAAAAGAAGACCAGCCAATCAATATACATGAGAGAGAGGAAGAAGCACAGAAAAAGGAGAAAGCCTTCATTCCTCCGCTGCCATATCCACAGAGGTTCAACAAAGAAACCAAGGATCAACACTTCCGTAAATTCCTGGAAACTTTCAAGAAGCTGGAAATCAACATTCCCCTGGCTGAAGCATTGGAACAGATGCCCTTATATGCCAAGTTCTTGAAGGAACTCATTAACAAGAAAAGAAGCTGGTTGGAGAAGGAAACTATACTTCTCACTAAAGAATGTAGCGCGGTGCTTCAGAAGGGAATCCCACCAAAGCTTAAAGATCCAGGAAGTTTTGTAGTTGCTTGCACCATAGGCAAAATGACATTAGACAAGGCTCTTTGTGATCTCGGAGCTAGTATTAACCTAATGCCCCTGTCTATGATGAGGAAGCTTGCTATAGAAGAACTCAAACCCACCAGGATGTCACTAGTCATGGCTGATAGATCGATCAAGACACCCAATGGAATTGTAGAAAACCTGTTGGTGAAGGTTGGGGAGTTTATTTTTCTAGCAGATTTTGTGATTTTGGATACTGAAGAGGAAGGAAACAATTCAATCATTTTAGGAAGGCCATTTCTAGCCACAGCAAGAGCCATCATTGATGTAGAAAAAGGAGAGATGATCTTCAGGGTCCACAATGAACAAATGGTCATAAACATTTTCAAGTTAATGCAACACATTCCTGAGCAAGAGGATTACATGAGAGTGGATATGATAGAGAGTTTGGTGGAAGAAATGTTGAAAGATAATCCTCAAGAGTAAGAAGAAAATCAAGAGACAACAGAGGAACAAGTAGCCGAGATGTCTATTGAGCAAGAGAAACAACAAGACAAGAAGGAAGAAGTACGAAAACAAGAACTGAAGCCATTACCCACCCATCTCAAATATGCATTCCTGGGTGCATCAAATAACTTCCCAGTGATCATCAATTCGTCATTAACAAAAAAAGAAGAAGGAGAACTTCTTGATGTACTCAAAGCTCACAAAGATGCTTTAGGATGGACTATTGACGACCTGAAAGGCATCAGCCCTGTAGTATGTATGCATAAGATCCTCTTGGAAGATAACTCCAAGCCAGTAGTTCAACCTCAAAGAAGGCTAAATCCCACGATGAAAGAAGTTGTCCAGAAGGATGTAATGAAGTTGTGGAATGCAGGGATAATCTTCCCAATATCTGACAGCTCATGGGTAAGCCCGGTCCAAGTTGTACCAAAGAAAGGAGGAATGACGGTCATCACCAATGAGAAGAATGAGTTAATCCCTACTAGAACGGTGACGGGGTGGAGGATGTGCATAGACTATAGAAGATTGAATGATGCCACCAGGAAAGATCATTTTCCTCTCCTATTCATTGATCAGATGTTGGAAAGATTGGCCGGCCATGCCTATTATTGCTTTTTGGACGGATATTCTGGGTATAATCAAATCGTGGTGGACCCCAAGGATCAAGAGAAGACTGCATTTACATGTCCAATTGGAGTCTTTGCATACAGGAGGATGCCCTTTGGGCTTTGTAATGCCCCAGCCACATTTCAAAGGTGTATGCTCTCCATCTTCTCTGATATGGTCGAAAAGTTTCTAGAGGTCTTCATGGACGACTTCTCTATTTTTGGTGATAATTTCAATGCTTGCCTGAAACATCTAACTCTTGTCTTGAAACGGTGCCAAAAAACTAATTTGGTTTTGAACTGGGAGAAATGCCATTCCATGGTGCCCGAAGGGATTGTTCTTGGTCACAAAGTTTCAAGAAAAGGGATAGAAGTTGACAAGGCAAAAGTGGAAATCATAGAGAAGCTCCCTCCACCAACTAATGTGAAATCTGTTAGAAGTTTCTTGGGACATGCAGGATTTTATAGAAGGTTTATCAAGGATTTTTCTAAAATAGTTAAACCTTTGAGTAATCTGCTTATGATTGATACTCCTTTTGTTTTTGATGAAAATTGCCAGCATGCCTTTGAAACTTTAAAAAACAGACTCACAACAGCACCAATCATCACACCCCCAGATTGGGAACTACCTTTTGAACTCATGTGTGATGCAAGTGACATTGCAATTGGTGCTGTGCTTGGACAAAAGAAGGGAAACTTGCATCACGCCATATATTATGCAAGTAAAGTATTGAATGAAGCTCAAAAAAATTACACCACAACAGAGAAGGAATTGTTAGCTGTAGTTTACGCATTTGATAAGTTTAGATCATACTTGATAGGATCCAAAATTGTGGTTTATACTGATCATGTTGCCATTAAGTATTTAATGTCAAAACAGGATGCTAAGCCAAGACTTATCAGGTGGATATTACTCTTACAAGAATTCGATATTGAAATAAAGGATAGGAAGGGCACTGAAAACCAAGTTGCTGATCATTTATCAAGAGTACCACAAGAAATAATTCAAGAAGCCTCACAGTCTGTGAATGAAAGCTTCCCAGATGAACATCTGCTGCAGATTCAACAAGCACCTTGGTTTGCTGACATAGCAAACTACAAAGTAGGGAGGAAGATACCTCAAGAATTATCTAAGCAACAAGTGAAGAAGTTAATCAATGAAGCAAGAAAGTTCTTGTGGGATGAACCTTTCCTGTTCAAGAGATGCTCTGATGGAGTAATTAGGAGATGTGTCCCTGAGAGTGAAATAAGAAATATACTGTGGCATTGTCATGGCTCAGCCTATGGTGGACATTTTGGCCCAGAAAGAACAGCTGCAAAGATACTACAGAGTGGGTTCTATTGGCCAACTATCTTCAAAGATGCTAGAGAATTTGTTCACCAATGCAACGAATGCCAGAGAACAGGAGGCTTGACAAGAAGGAATGAGATGCCTCAAAACTTCATTCTGGAAGTGGAATTATTTTATTTATGGGGTATTGACTTCATGGGACCTTTCCCCCCTTCCTATTCTTTCAGATATATTTTGGTGGCAGTAGAATATGTCTCAAAGTGGGTGGAAGCCATAGCCACAACCACCTGTGATGCACAAATTGTCCTTCAATTCCTTAAAAAGCATATTTCCACTAGATATGGGGTTCCCAAGGGTCTTGTGAGTGACGGTGGTAGCCATTTTTGCAACAAACAGATGGAGAAACTCCTCCATAAATATGGAGTGATTCATAAAGTAGCCACGCCATATCACCCCCAGACCAATGGACAGGCTGAATTGGCAAATCGGGAATTGAAGAAGATTTTGGAAAAGACAGTAGGAAGTTCAAGAAAAGATTGGGCTCGGAAGCTGGAGGATGCACTTTGGGCATACAGGACAACTTTCAAAACTCCCATTGGGAAGTCACCCTTTCAGCTATTATATGGCAAATCATGTCACCTCCCTGTGGAGCTGGAACACAAAGCTTTTTGGGCTACTAAACTCCTAAACCTTGACTCTGAAGCAGCAGGTGAGAAAAGGTTGTTGCAGCTAAATGAGCTGGATGAATTTAGGTTAGAAGCCTATGAAAGTGCCAAGATATACAAGGAAAAAGCCAAGAGGTGACATGACAAGAAGGTCATGAAGAAAGAATTCAAACCTGGGCAGCAAGTACTTTTGTACAACTCACGGCTCAAGATATTCCCTGGCAAGCTTAAATCTAAGTGGACTGGTCCATATTTGGTAACCAAGGTTTTCCCTTATGGGAGTATTGAATTGCTAGATGAAGCAACAAAGAGTCAATTCACAGCAAATGGTCACAGAGCAAAGCTGTACTTGGGAGGACATTGGGACAAGAAAAAAGAGGTTCAGAGCTTACAACGTCCTTGAAGCAAAAATGAAGAATGTCAAGCTAGTGACATTAAAAGAGCGCTTGTTGGGAGGCAACCCAACCTGAGGTAGTCCTTTTCTTTCAATGCTAGTTCAATAAAAAGATTAAGTGGATTCACCTGCAGTGCAAGGAGCTAAGTTTGGTGTCACACACCAAAATAATTTAAAGGAGAATGAAGGATTTTAAGTTTGGTGTTCCACCAAAAATCTAATCTAAAAACACATTCTCACCTTCTGCATAAAGGGTTGCTAGCTCCAAGCAATCAGATGAATCATTTAATCATTGTCTGCTTCTACTTTGTAGTTTTATTACTTTTAGCTAAGACACTAGGAATTCACATATGATCAACTCGATGCATCAAAGGTAGTGGCAAGGGACTAAGTTTGGTGTTCACAAACCAAAGTAAGTTCAAAAGCCTACAAGAAGGTCCCGCACACTAACTAGTTATCTAAGGGCTTGAGAAACAAGCAACTTCCATTAACTCTGCAGGGATTCAAACACTTTCTTGGGAGGGCTTCACACCATCAGTTGAGAGTAAGAAGCCACCAAAAGGTTGTATTGTCACTTAACTCCATCAGCATGCAATCTTTCTAAATTTGAAGTTTGAATATGCCCATCTTAGCAGTAACTGTTAGTTCAGTAGTTATGCATCTTGAATATTATTGTCAATAAGAACGCTAATCTAAATGTACTTGTGTGTTTACTTTCACTTAACTAATGCATGCTTTGTCCCCTAAGTCTTTTCAATTCAATAAAAGAAATGTTTGAAACATGAAGTAAGATGGTTCATTGCTAGCTAGAAGTCAAATAATAGTAAGTGGTGGCATGTATGTGTGATTGTGTGGCAACTCACTATTAGTGAATAAAAGGAATAGACTATTCTCTTTTTAAGAAAAAAGTAGTTCACTGTCTATGAATCTCAACAAAATAAAAGTCCTTGGGTGAAAAGAAAAACAAAAAAGAGAAAAGAAAAAGCCAAAAGTGGCAACAGAACAAAAGAAAAAAATAGAAAAAAGAGAAACAAAGCTAGACACCAATAGCTTGAACCTTAGAATATATGCCTGTGGTGTCTTTGTACTAGGATCTGCTTGGATTATTAACTTCTTTGGAGTGCATCAACACTTGGTAACTTGGGTTAACTAACCCGGGATTATCAACTGAAAGTCCACTGTCAAGAGCAACCTGGCTACAAGACATTTAGTAACCCAAAGAGGTGCTGGGCATCAATGTTCTAAGAAGGCATGTGAGCCAAGTGTCTAAAGTGAATAATGTGTCAAGCATAAATAAAGAAAAGAGCTTGTTACACATGACACTGAACTAAAGTTTATAAAAAAAATCAGTAAACAAGGACAAATGAATAATGAGAGGTCATAGCAGTGTGTTGCTTAATGCTTAGAGGAAACTTTCTAGGCCTACTTGTCAATAAGAAGTGAGTAGTTACATATCTGCATAAAATCCCATGAGCTACCAATAATACTCTGCTAACATGAGCATTCTCTTTTGTTTTCATTCTTTCTTCTTAATAATTCTGTTCTAGCTTGGGGACAAGCAAGTTTTAAGTTTGGTGTTGTGATGACAAGTCATCTTAGCCTAGTTTCACTAGTCTTTTTCCTTTGTTTTCATTTAGTTTTATGCACTTTCTTAAGCCATAAGTAAGCCAATTGGGTTGAATTTCATGTTTCCTTTGATTCAATCAACCAGGGATAAATTGATGCATTTTCATGAGTTTTTGTGCCATAATTGCTCATGTGACAAGAAGAAGAACAACTCTCATGATTATGGCATAGCTTTGATACAATTGTTGATTGATGATAGGTGGAATAAAGCTTGGAAGAAGGTTGCAAGAATGGGCTTGAAAAGAGGGATCAACGTTTGAGTTAACGTTTGCCTCAAACGTTAACTCAAACGTGAGAAGCAGCTGAAGAACACCCCTAGATGTCGCCAACGTTTGCGCCAACGTTTGCCTCAAACGTTGAGGCAAACGTTGGCCAAAAAGCGAGCCTGGGAAGACCCACGTTTGAGCTCACGTTTGACCTCAAACATTGGCTCAAACGTGGATGACAGCAAATGGGCTATCTGCATAATGCCTCACACAAGGGACGTTTGAGTCAACGTTTGCCTCAAACGTTGACTCAAACGTGAATGGTTCATGGCCCGGTTCACAAATGGATTTCTTTCCAACACCAAGAACAATCAACGGAGGCTATTATCAACCCAATTCCATCAAGACTGAAGGCCCAATTCAAGGCTTAATGATCATTTGAAGAAAGTGTATAAATAGCTTAGGATTTGAAGTTTTAAGGGAGCTTTTCTTTTTAGAGTTTTCTTTAAAAATTCTCATAGTATTCACAGTAGAGAGCTTTTGGGTTTTGAGCTGTTTGGAGATTCTGAGTCTTGGGGAAGGAGAATTGAATTCTCTTCCTCTTAGTTTTCTTGTTTTTCAATTTCATCTACACTTGTCTTGAGTCTCGGGTGTTGAAGAATTGAGGAAATTCTGTCTCAATCTCACCTTGAGATCTCTCTGTTTTTCTTACTGCAGCTTCTGGAAAATTGAACTTGAATTTACATTTCTACATTGCTCTCTTCTTTAATTTGGCATTTGCTCTCTAAATTTGGATCTAAGAAGGCATTGAGATCTAGACTTAGTTATCTAGTCTCTTGGGTCCTGAGATCTATTGGTTTCCATTTTAATTTCCTTGTTTAATTACTACACCAAGTTTATTTTCCTTTTAGTTTTGAGATCCGGTTCAACTAATTACATCAACTACTCTTCATTCTGTTAAGTTTTGCTTTTCCCTGTTTAATTCCTGCAGATCCAATTCCCATTCCCCTTTTATTTTTGAAGTCATTTATATTTCTTGCACTTTAAGTTTCTGCAATTTACATTACTTGCACTTTAAGATTCAGCTCTTTTTCTTTTTGTTCCCTTTAATTTCCTGCAAATCACCCACTCCCCTTTACATTCTATGCAATTTAATTCCTGTCAACACAATTTCACATAATTAACACTTGTTTTCTTGACTAATTCAACCACTAAACTAAAGTTGCTCAATCCTTCAATCCTTGTGGGATCGACCTCACTCCCGTGAGTTTTATTACTTGATGCGACCCGGTACACTTGCCGGTGAGTTTTGTGTCGGATCGTTTTCCGCACATCACATGCGCGGGAAGCTGCACGTGACCTCATTAAAGGAAATCATACCTGGCGATTTCTAAGGCTCATCAGGCCCAAATTCAAGCTGTTTCTGCATGGAAAAGACCCAAGGATGCTAGGGAGAAAAGGGGGATCAATCATTTTGACACTAATTCACATTTTTAGCTAGTTTTTGGTTCTTTGTTCTTCTAGAGTGAGAAACCCTTGTTTCTCTCTAGATCTAGTTTTAATTTGATCTTCCCTTGTTGAATTATGAATTGGATCTTGTTAATTGCTTGTTTTAATTATTCAATTTGAATTCCTTAGTATGATTTTGCTTAGATCTTGTGATAGTTTTATGAATTCTTGTCAATTGTCATTTTATACCCATTTCGTGAATGTTGTAAATCTTGACTTGTTGATGTTGCATTGATGATTTCTATGATTAATTGTGTTGTTTGGATGATTGTATGTTAATAATTGTTAGTGGGTACTTGTTAATTTCAATTTAATTGTAATTTGAACATGTCCTTTATTAATGCTTACCAAGTGTTTGATGAATTGTTTACCTTGATTATGGAGTAGTTCTTTTCACTCTTGGCCTAGGCTAAGGGAATTGGGTAAACTTGAGTCATTGGGTCTAATGGATTTGATGATTTGGGAGACCTTAGTGGTCAATTTGATAACCATTGACGCTAACCTTCTATTAAGTCAATTAGTAGTGAGATTAGAACTTTTGGGCTGATGTTGACCAAACTATTTGACGTACTTCAAGTATAGAAGTAGACTTAATGCATTTGGTTCCTCATAATTGTCAAGATATGGTCATTAGACAAGGATGGTGACCCCAATTCCCATGCCTAGCCAAGAGTTGCTTTTATCATTTCTATTTGAAAACTGAAATTCTTAAATACTTGACTTAGTTATAGTTACTTGTTTAGTTTAGAATAGAATCATATTGAATGTTACTTGTTAATTTAGAATTGCTCATATTTTTCTTAGTTATTTGAATTAGTTTATTGCAATTTAAGATTACTTGCTTGTTAAGATTCCCATTTATTTTTGTGCTCATGACTCACAACCCCGGATTTCTACCCAATGTTGAAGCACATGTTTGCCCATTCCTTGTGAGACGACCCGAGGTTTGAATACTTCGGTTATTTCTATTGGGGTTGAACTTGTGACAACCAAATCCCTCTCTAAATTTGATACTCGAGGCTTGTTGTTGGTAGAGCTATACTTGCAACGCAATTTTATTGAGAAAAATCTTTACTGAGCATCCTCGGGACTCCATCAGACTTCACTCCTATCAATGATGCTTTTCCATTTGATAGCTTGCACGCAATATCTGAAGTAGTGCCTTGGTACGCACCTATAGCTAATTTTCTGGTTAGTCGTACCTTCCGTCCTAATTTTACTAAGCATCAGAGGGACAAGCTGAAAAGCGAGTCCAAATATTATATATGGGATGACCCATATTTATGGAGGTATGGTGCTAACCAGATAATTAGAAGGTGTGTGCCACAATCAGAATTCCAGTCAATTTTAGAGGCCTGCCACTCTTCAGAGAGTGATGGACATTTTGGTCCTCAAAGAACAGCTAGAAAAATTTTAGACTGTGGATTCTGGTGGCCCACTCTTTTTAAAGATGCTACTGCCTTCTGTAAATCTTGCTCCCCATGCCAAAGGTTTGGAAATATATCCAAGAGAGATGAGATTCCCCAACAACTTATGTTGTTTTGTGAGATTTTTTATGTTTGGGGCATTGACTTCATGGGTTCATTTCCAAACTCTAATGGTTTCTTATATGTATTGTTAGTTGTTGATTACGTTTCCAAATGGGTGGAAGCGATTCCTACCCGTACTGATGATGCTAACACTATTGTCTCCTTTGTTCAAAATAATATTATATGTCGCTTTGGATCACCACGAGCAATCGTGAGTGATTAAGGTACTCACTTTTGTAACAGGAGATTAACAAGCCTACTGAAGAAACATGGCATTATTCACAAGGTGGAAACTGCTTACCATCCCCAGACTAATGGACAGGCTGAGGTGTCTAACAGAGAAATAAATCGTATCCTCGAGAAAGTCATCAAGCCTCATAGAAAAGACTAGAGCACCAGGCTTGCATATGCGCTTTGGGCATATCGGACAGCGTATAAGACACCAATCGGGATGAGTCCTTTCTGCCTAGTCTATGGAAAGGCCTGTCACCTCCCAGTGGAGGTCGAGCATAAAGCTTTCTAGGCGGTAAGGGAATGCAACATGGGATTTGAGAAGGTCGGAGCTGAAAGGAAGCTGCAACTACAAGAATTAGAGAACCTTCGACTCGAAGCATATGACAACTCCAGGCTATACAAGGAGAAGTTGAAGGTTGTACATGACAAGAATATCAAGCGAAGAGAGTTCAGACCTGGGGAGTTAGTTCTCCTTTACAACTCCAGGTTAAGGCTCATGTCAGGCAAGCTGAGATCAAGATGGGAAGGTCCCTACAAAGTGGAGAAGGCAGAGCCATATGGCGTCTTCCACCTGAGTCATCCTTCAAGTTCCAAATTCATCAAAGTCAATGGCCACTGCCTGAAGCTGTATCATGGAGAGAAGATGAAGAACAACAAGGAGCTAGAGATCTTCCTCTTGGAGGATCCACCAACAGAAGAAGACTGAGCTTGTGGACCGTCCAACTTAAGGACGGTAAAGAAAAGTGTTAGGTGGGAGACAACCCACCATGGTACAATCTTTCATTTTTATTCTTAATTTACTTTATAAATTCTGCATAAATCATCTGCATTCTGCATATAAAAAATATGGGAGCATTCGACGCGCAAGCGTCCATGACGTGTACGCATCATGTTGGTATGCGAAATTATAGAGAATGACCAGAGAGTTGCGCGGGAGTGGAGCAGGAAGCGTTCCTAGCGCACAATCACGCCCACACGTATGCTCATCACTTGAAATTTTGGTCATCCACGCGTACGCGTACAAGACGCGCATGCGTGCATCAGAAAATTGGTGTAAATGGGTGTGCAAACCGAGCGTTGTGCTGGTCTGGGGCTGGCACTGTGCTGGAGGCACAATTTTCATCACGCGTACGTGTCCCTGACGCGTGCGCATCCCTTCACTTGATGACCACGCGCACGCGTCGTATGCAATTATGGCCCCAACCCAGATTGAACAGAGAGTTGTGCGTACGCAGGGCTGCCTTCACGCGATTCTCACCACCAAGGGCACGCATACGCGTGCCAGACGCTTACGCGTCGTATGCGCCGCCTCACTTACACAGTATGCCGCCTAGATTTCAATTTTTCCCTCCCAATCCTAATTCTCTCTCAATCCTAATTCTTTCTTCTTTCTTCTTTCTTCTTCCCTCTTCCTACTTCTTACTTCCTACTTCCTTCTTCCCCTTTTTCGTCTTCCTCACCAGGTTTCTTTTCTTCCTCTCCTCTACTATTTCATTCTTATTTATTGCATTTAATTATTTTATTCTTCTTTCTTCTCCTCTTAGCTTAGTTATTTATGGTTTCTTTTTCATTCATTTCTCATGCATTTTTATGTTGGTGTTAGAGCCTTATTTGGGTCTTATATTATTATATTTGAATTTATGGATATTCTGAGAAGTTATTTGACAATTGACATTTTATTATGGATCTCATATACACTTGATTTACTTATTTTAATTCCTATTCTAACTTGAACACCAACTATTTATGAAAAAGCCAACATGGCATTTTGAATTCTTTTCTACTCTTTTCTTACTAATTTAATGCCTCTTTTTCACAACACTTGCATTCCACATGGATTGGGATTATCATTCACAATTGTCATCATACAAATGCTCACTCTTTTCTTCCATGTGATACTTCTTGTTCAATTTGATGCTTGAGTTATGCTTCTCATGCCTCTTAATTGCATGCCATAAACCCTATTGCATCTTGTTGTTATGAATTGCCTTTATGATCCTAATTGATGTCTTACCTACATGTTGTAGCTACCATGTATTTAAGCAATTATCTTTTCTTTGGCATTCATTATCACTTGAAATTTCTTCCTTCTGGTTCTTGGCACTCTATATTTAACATTCTTCCTTTTTCTTTCTTCCTTAGGATGGGTACCAAGAAAGGAAAAGAGAAGGCTATTGACAAGACACCGGCAAGGAAAGGCACTAAAAGAACTGTGGCTAAGGCACAATCCACTACAAGCATTAAGCCACCCACGAAGCGGGTGAAGCGGATAATCAAAGTTCATGAGGCGGAAAAGGCATTCCCTGCTAGGGACTCTGCACGGTTCACTAACCGTTACTGTGAGCAGATGTTCCCCATCATGGCTGAGAGAAACTACAATAATGAGCCCCTACTCATTGTTCCAACACACTTTCTTGATTTTGTGGAGCCCCGCATTGAGAGGAGACATTGGGGATTCTTGAGAAGACTGCCGCGGGAGGCCAATCTGTCATAGGTAGTCGAATTCTACTCCAACTTCCACTCGCCTACCCTGCAGTCTGTTTATGTTCGTCAAAAGCAAGTACCTGTCTCCGTAGGGGCCATCCAGAGAGTATTGAATCTTCCACCTAGCCTAGAGGGATGGAACGCCTATCAAGAAGCCTCTTTCAAGTGCCAGACATACCAGTTTGACTGAAATAGGGTCTTTGGCGTCATAGCACAACCTGGCAGCACATGGATCTACGGACAACATCGGACTCGACCTAAGAGCATCGCAGCTCCTGCACTCACTTTGGAGGCTCGCGTGTGGGCACAGATTATGTCCCACTATGTCTTTTTGAGCACTCACGAGTCCACCTTCACTGCAAACATGGCTGTCCTCATCTGGTGCATCCTTACAGAGCAGCCTCTCAACTTACCCAGACACATCCGGCAGGCCATGGGACACGTACAGATTGCGGGTAACCTACCCTTTCCCGCCTTAGTTTCGGATCTTGTCTCTGCAGCAGGCATCTCTTATAGGGCTGGGGATACCAAGGTAATGATCCCAAGAGCTGATCAGTATGTCCTGAACGGAAAGTACATCAGACCCCCAGTACCCTCTGCTAGCCGACATCCCGACCCATCTTCAGACACTCCTACTATGTTCGCCCCGCCATCACCCACACCTCCTACACCATCCACTACTCAGATGTTCCTTCAGATCCTTCAGAGGTTGGAGTGGCAAGACCGGCAGATGGAGCGAATGGAGCGCCGCAACAAGCACCGATACAACTACCTAAAGGAGCTCATTGTTGGTAGTCACCCACCTCCGAAACCGAAAGACACCCGGGACTCCCTTTCATCTAGTAGCACAGAGAGCCATGGTGAGCTAGACAGTGATGAGTATTTTTATGGAAAAACGAATTTCTCCAAAACACCCAAAACTAACCGGCAAGTGCACCGGGTCGCATCAAGTAATAATAACTCACGGGAGTAAGGTCGATCCCACAGGGATTGAAGGATTGAGCAATTTTAGATTAGTGGTTGATTTAGTCAAGCGAATCAAGTTTTGGTTGAGTGAATTGTGATTTGCAGAATTTAAATCGCATGGAAAGTAAAGGGAATGGGTAATTGGCATGAAATTAAAGAGAACTGAAATTTAAAGTGCTGAATCTTAAAGAACAAGAAATTAAATGGCAGAAACTTAGAACGCAAGAAATGTAAATTGCAGAATCTTAAAGTGCAAGAAATGTAAATGGCTTGAATTGTAAAGGGAATTGGGAATTGGATTTGCAGAAATTAAACAAGGAAAAGTAAAATTTAACAAACAGAGAAATAGAAAATGACTTGGATTGAACGGATCTTAAAACAGAAATGTAAATGAGATTGAAAAACATTAAACAGAGGATGTAAAATTGGAATTCAGACCTCAGGACCCAAGAGACTAGATAACCAAGTCTAGATCTCAATGCCTTCCTAGATCCAACAAGAACAATTGCAAAGGAATTGTAAATTGCAAAGAAAGTAGATGAAGAAGCAATTAACTGAAACTAAAATTCAATTAAACAGAGAATTAAAGAGTGCTGGGCAAGAACAAGGAAGAAGAGAGATCAAGTCTCCTCCCAAATTCTCTTGAATTAAAAACAACAATGCTAAAAGGTAAAAGTGAGCTCTCTACAAACTACCCAATCAAAACCGAAAAGAAAGCTCTATGAAAACTAAAAAGGGAAGCCCCCTGAAAAACTTAAATCCTATGCTATTTATACACTTTCTTCAAATGGTCTTCAATCCTTCAATTGGGCCTTTGCTCTTGATGGAATTGGGTTGATAGAGGCCTTGGTTGATTGCTCTTAGAGTTTGGAGAAGAACCGAATTGAACCGGGTTTAGAATCATGAAAGCTTGAGTAAAAATTTGAGTAAAAGTTTGAGGCAAACTTTTACTCCAACTTTTCACATCAGCCACCCTCTTTTGCTGATACCAACGTTGGGGCAAAAGTTTGGGGTCAAACTTTTGCTCCAACGTTGGCCTCCCCTTGCACACTCATGGCGCCAACGTTAGCCAAAAAGTTAGAGGCTAACGTTGGCGCAAACTTTTGCTCTCCAGGGTGTTGATTTGTGATGCCAAAAGTTTGCCAAAAAGTTTGAGGCAAACTTTTGCTCCAGCTTTTTGCCCAAAAGTTTGCACAAAAGTTTGAGGCAAACTTTTGGTCCAGCTTTTTGCTCCCTGGTTCATTTTCACTTATTCCAAAAGTTTGAGCTAAAGTTTGAAGCAAACTTTTGCTCAAACTTTTTGTCCTCTCTTCCTCCTAGCCATTCCTTCTTGCTTCAACCTTTCTCCAAGCTTTCTTCACCTATCATTAATCAACCAAACACATCAAAACTATGCTCAAAATCATGAGATATTCATTCTTTCATAATATGTGACAATTATAGCATAAAACCTCATGAAATAGCATGAATTCATACATGGTTGATTAAATCAAAGGAAGCATGAAAATCTACCCAATTGGCTTGCTTATGGCTCAAGAAAGTGCATAATTCAATTGAAAACAAAAGAAAAAGGCTAGTGAAACTAGGCTAAGATGACTTGTCATCAGACAGCGGAGGCGATGCTTCCAGCCCTACCTTGCTCCTTACTGATGGCATGGAGGACCGTGCCAAGCTTTAAGTGTGGGGAGGTCAGTACCTGACTTCCAGACATAATCTCTCTCTCTTAACACCAACATTTTAGTTTTTCTTTTATTAGATAGGATAGATTGCATGATAATAATTACTTGCATGTATGTTCTGCTTGGTTGAAATAATGAGTTTCTTTTCAAGACCCTATTTTAGAGCATTTCACTAATTCAAACTAAAAATTTGTGTTAAACTTGTTTGAAGATTGTATTTGGAACATGGTTTATAGCTAAGAACATACAACCTGTGAGATTTTGAGCTTAATTATATGGTTACATTATTTAACCATGATTTTTATTCTTGTGTGTTTGCTTCTCTATGATTGCAATCTTTGCTTTGTTCCATTCTATATGTCTATTGTTTAGTGTATTTACATGCACACATATGATTGAGACCATCATTTATTATTAGCTCACTTATCCAAAATAGCCTACCACTTCAATTACCCTTGTTTGCCACTTTGAGCCTTTTAAATCCCCATTTGTTCTATATTTTACCACATCACTAGCCTTAAGCAGAAAAATAATTAATTATCCCATTTGAATCTTTGGTTAGCTTAAGATAGAGATTGTGTGTCAATTAAGTGTGGGGAATTGTGGGAACTTGGGTTGATAAAAAAGTGTTGAGTTTTATTGATAAGATATTGAGACTTTGGGTGCTGCATACTCATGTGAAACCAGAAAAACCATATGCATTGATATGTTATGTTTGCTTCCATGTCTGCAAAAAAAAATTTAATATTACAACATAAATAAATAAATAGGGGACAAAATCACCCCAAGGTTAGCTCAATAAAAGATCAATGCATACGTGATGAAATTAAAGAAAATTTGATACATGAGTATGTGAAATATACAAAGGTGAGAATATGGGTAGCTAGGCATGATTTTAGAATTATATAGAATGTGTGTGTGCGTGTAGGTGAGAACTTAGGTTAGTCAAGGATTCATATTATAGCTCACTTGGCCATACATATACCCTCACCCTTACCTTAGCCCCATTACAACCTTGAAAAGACCTCATGATGTTTGCATTTGTACATTAAATATTTGTTAATTAGTTAGATGAAGAACAAAATTTTAGAAAGCATGACTAGAGAAGAGTAGAGTGGATTAACCCTGAACACTTGAGTGATTAGAGTGCATATACACTTCCAGTGAGGGTTCAATGCTTGATTCTATGTTCCCGGCTTTCATGAGCTATCTTCTTACAAGTTTACTTGTCTTTTATTGTGTGATTTGAATTAGTGGAATCTGATTCATGTTTGTCTTGGAGAACTTGTTTACTTTTAACCAAGTAGGTAGAAGTATCTTAGCATATAGTTGCACTCATAGGTTGCATTGCATTGCATGAGTCTTACTTTCCCCCATTCATTCTTTTGGTCTCCTTGAGCTTAGCATGAGGACATGCTAATATTTAAGTGTGGAGAGATTGATAAACCACTATTTTATGGTTTATCTTGTTCTAAATTGAGTGGTTCTTATCAACTCTTTGCTTACTTATTCATACAATTTGCATGATTTCACAATTCCTTCCTAATTTTGTTATATGATTGAAAACTTGCTTCCTAAGCCCTTAAATTGTCAATTTTTGATTCCTCTCTATACCATTCAATGCCGTGATCTGTGTGTTAAGTGTTTTCAGGCTTTATATGGCAAGAATGGCTTAGAGGATGGAAAGAAAGCTTGCAAAAATGAAAGGAACACAAGAAACAAATGAGATATCCAGCGAGGATCGACGCGCACGCATGGTTCACGCATGCGCGCGGCTTGGTGCAATTGACAGCGACGCGTGCGCATACTTGACGCGTACGCGTGACACGCGCAGAGGCCTATCGACGTGTGCACGTACCCGACACGTGCGCGTACGCGTGACATGCGTCACGTACAGAAATTGCAGAAGATGCTGGGGGCGATTTTGGGCTGAGTTTGGACCCAGTTTTCAGCTCAGAAACACATACTAGAGCCAAGGGACAGCAGAGACTCAACACACATTCACATTACACTTAGTTTTAGTTTTAGTTTTTGAATCTTAGAGAGAAAATCACTACTTCCTCTAGGGTTCTTCACATTCATAGATTTCTAGTTTTATGCTTTTGATTTGGATATTGAGAAGAGTTACTACCTCCGTTGAAGTCTTTATTATTCTAGTTTGTTTCCTTATTTTCTTACTCTTTTATCTTCCATTAACCCTGTTCAGATGTTACATATGGATATCTTTGATTTTGGAATTTATTAATGCAAAGAACTATTTTTACCTTTAATTAATTTTCAGTTATTATTTCATTTAATTTATCATGTTTTCTTTTTATTCCCTTTATATGTCTATAAGAATGGTATTCATGTCAATGGAGTAGACTCCTAACTTGACTTTGGAGTTGATTAATAGGAGAACCTTGAGTTGGGATACTCAAGTGTTAATTTTAATTGGAAGTTGTTGGCTGGCTCTCTAGTCTCTCACTCTAATCCTTCCTTAGGAGAGGATTAGGACTTGAGATTCATAGTTGGTTAGTTAGTTACTTGACTTTCCTTTATCAGGTAAGGAATAACTAAGTAGAACAACAACCTCTTACTATTACACTTGGGAAGATTCAACAAGGATAGAACTTCCACTTAATCTTCTCTGGGTCAAGGCTTTTTATTTCAATTACATAAAACCTCTTGTTAATTTTCATTGCTTTAATTTATAATCATTTATTTTTCTGTTCTCCAACTCTAAAAATTTCTCGGAAACTCCTGACCAATAAATTGCACTCTTTTGTCAACTCGTTGGGAGACGACCTGGGATTTCTACTCCCAGTATTTTATTCTCAATTTGTGACAATTCTTTCTAAATTGATAAGCGAAATTTTCGTCGGTTAAGAACTATACTTGCAACGCTATTTCTATATTAAATTCTTAATCGGCAATTTTTCGCCCGTCACATATATATAATAAGCTTAGCCAAAATTATGAAATTTTCTAAGGATTTTATCTATAGGGTACCCCAATTAATTTGAGTAAAAAAATTTTTAGAACTTTCTTGAATTATATACATCGTGGAACATGATTTTTGAGCTAAGAACACATAAGCATATGAGTTTTGAGTCCAATTGTGTGGTTACATCATATAACCACTTATTTTCATTCTTGTGTGTATTATTCTCTTTCTATGATTGTAATCTTTGATTTGTTTGATTCTTTATATCCATTATTTTGCGTATGAATGCATTTATATGATTGAGGCCATTGTTTCAAATAGCTCACTTTCCCAAAATAGCCTACCTTTTATCTTTCATTGTTAGCCAATTTTGAGCCTATGCTAAACCTCTTTTGTTCTTAATTTTAGCACATTACAAGTCTTGAAGCGAAAAATAATAAATATCCCTTCTTTGGATGTTTGATTAGCTTAGGATAGTGAGAGTGTTTATCATTTAATTGTGGGAGAGTTGGGAACCTTGGGTAGAGATAAAAGTGTATTTTTGGTAGTTTTGTTGAAAATTTTGGGAATTGGGTACATACTCATGCATTAAATATTTAAACCATATGCATTGGTACCTTTGTATATAATTCATCAAAAGAAAAACAAAAGAAAAATAAATAAAAAGAAAAAAGAAAAAGAAAAAAAAATAGAAAAAGAAAAGCAATAAGAAGGGGACAAAATGCCCCAAAATGAAGTTCAATAATAATCAATGCATATGGGTTGTGATAAAAAGAAGAATGCATGAGTGCGTGAAAAAGTGGAGAATGGGCAGTTAGTTTTGCTTAAAATAGTATAGGTTGTCATAGGTTAGGTGGGAAGTTTAAGTTAATTAAAGATTCAAATTCTAGTCCACCTAACCAAATACAATCTCACCTTGACCCTAGCCACATTACAACCTATGGATAATGACGTTAGGATTTTTGTCGGTAAAGAATTTTATAAAAACAGTCGCGTTGTAGATATAATCTCTAAACCAACAGAAATCCCTTCGTACAAACGTTTTGGTTGTCACAAGTAACAAACCCCTTTAAAATTGATAACCGAGTATTTAAACATTGGGTCGTCTTCTCAAGGAATTGCAGGGAGGTATGTTCTTATTATTGGTTATGAGTTTGTAAATTAGGGGTTTTAGAAATTAAGGAGCAGTATGTTGCATAAGAAGAATAAAATAAATAAATAAATATAAAATAAACTCTTGGCAAGGTATGAAAACAGAAAGTCTTATCCTGGTTATCCTTATCAATTGTAATGAGAATTGGATTTTTCTCCCACTTTGTTGACCTCTAACTATGAAGGTAAGTTAAGTGGATGAATTAATTTTTATTCCTCAGGTCCTAGTCTTTCCTTGGGAAAGGCTAGAGTTATTGGAACTCAAATTAATTCTTGAAGAATTCTAATTTTCAATCAACAATTAGTTTGATAACTCAAGTGTTTCCAATGATTCAACCAAAGCTAAAAGGGAAGAAAGTCTACTTGAATGAAAATAACTTGGATAAACACAGAGCATTAAAAAATTAAAGAGAGCAATCATAAGTCTGAAATACCTCAAATTATATTAAATAAAATATTCAAATCATAACATGGAAAAGTTCATAAATTAAATTGGAAAAATAAATAAAAATAAAAAACCTGTGATTGAGAGTCGCTCCTAAAACTAAGAAAAATCCTAAATCCTAATCCTAAGAGAGAGGAGAGAACCTCTCTCTCTAAAAACTACATCTAAATCTTAAAATTGTAAATATGAGATCATGATTATGAATGGATGCATTCCTCCACTTTATAGCCTCTAATCTGTGTTTTCTGGGCCGCAAACTGGGTCGGAAACAGCCCAGAATTCGCTGGTTGTGAATTCAAACACGCTGATTTTCGTCACTGCGATGCATCCGCATGGAGCACGCGGTCGCGTCACCTAGCATCAGGGCAACTATGGCATGTTATATATCAAATCGAAGCCCTGGACGTTAGCTTTCCAACGCAACTAGAACCGCATCGTTTGGATCTCTGTAGCTCAAGTTATAGCCGTTTGAATGCGAAGAGGTCAGGCTGGACAGCTTAGCAATTTCTCCAACTTCTTGTATTCCTTCCACTTTTGCATGCTTCCTTTCCATCCTCTAAGCCATTCCTGCCGTGTAATCTCTAAAATTACTTAACACACATATCAAGGCATCTAATGGTAATAAGAGAGGATTAAACATAGGGAACTTAAGGCCAAAAAAGCATGTTTTCAATCAAAGCACATAATTAGGAAGGCAAATGTAAAACCATGCAAATAGTATGAATAAGTGGGTAAAGAGTTGATAAAAACCACTCAATTGAGTACAGGATAAACCATAAAATAGTGGTTTATCAAACCACCCCACACTTAAACATTAGCATGTCCTCATGCTAAGCTCAAGAGAAGCTATAAAGAAATGAAGAAGAATGGTAGAATGTATGAAATGCAACCTATCTATATGAATGCAACCACATGCAAAATATTTCTACCTACTTGGTTAAAAGTAAACAAATCTTTTAAGAACAAATATGCACTGGATTTGACTAATTCAAATTACAAAATAGAGTATAAATAGACTTGCAAGAAGAAAATAGCTCATGAAAGTAGGGAACAAGGAATTGAGCATCGAACCCTCACTGGAAGTGTATACACTCTAATCGCTCAGGTGTTTAAGGTTCGATTCTCTCAATTCTCTACTAACCTTGCCTTCTAAGGCTTACTCTTCATCTAACAATCAACAAAAGTTTAATGCATAGATACACATATCAAGAGGTCAAGGTAGGATTGTATTTGGCCAAGTGGACTAAAATCTGAATCCTTAATTAACTTAAACTTTCCACCTAACTTAGACAATCCATGTAATCACATACAAAAAGCTAACTATCCATCAACCATGTTTTCCACATATTCATGCATTCTAATTTCAAGTACAGTACATATGCATTGCTTTCACCACTTACTTTGGGGCATTTTGTCCCCTTTCACTTATTTTGCTCTTTTTTTTTCATTTTTTTTCATTTTCAATTTTTTTTAATTATTTATATATTATTTTTTTCTCAATGCATATGATTAATTTATTGAATGCATGAACATGTCCTAGACATTTTTTCACATTTTCAGAAATTTCTAACATACTCAATTCTCAAACCAAATGTTTTCAATCCCAATTTCCCCATACTTAATTCATGAGCACTCTCACTGGTCTAAGCTAACCAAGGATTCAAATTAAGGACATTATTATTTTTTGCTTAGAGTTAATGATGTGCTAAAGTAAAGAACAAAGGGGTAAAATAGGCTCAAATTGGTTTGCAAAGGATAATGAAAGGTAAGGCCATATGGGTATGTAAGCTAAGTGAAACAAAGGCCTCAATCATATAAGTGTATGCATACATCAAATAATGGAAATATAGAATTAAGCAAGACAAAGATCACAATTTTAGAGAGAAAAATACACACTAAAACAGAAATTTTTGGTTGATAAAATGCAACCAATTCAAATAGGCTCAAAATCTCACAGGTTTTGTGTGTTCGAGCTCTAACCCATGTTCCAAAATAATATCTCTTCAAACAAGTGTAACATTAAATTTTATTCAAATTAGTGAAATGCTCTAAAAAAGTTTCTTTGAAAAAGAAAATATTACTTTAACCAAGTGGTAAAATATGCAAAAAATTAAACAAATATGCAATCAAACATGCAAATGCAACAACTAACAAGGAAAATAAACCATTGGTGTTGAGATAGAAGAGTAACTAACCCATGGAGATCGGTATCGACCTCCCCACACTTAAAGATTACACCGTTCTCGGTGCATGCTAAGATGTGCAAGTGGACGGGTTGTTCCAACTGATGCTTTTCTTCAAGGATTGTGCAGATGGACTTGTTTGTCTCCCTTTATAGAAGTTTCTCCCTTTTCCGTCTTTGGTGGCCA
Organism: Arachis hypogaea; assembly: GCF_003086295.3. Lineage (NCBI taxonomy): Eukaryota > Viridiplantae > Streptophyta > Magnoliopsida > Fabales > Fabaceae > Arachis > Arachis hypogaea. Next base: position 57,987,467 of record NC_092055.1, on the reverse strand, counting down.
TCCTGAAAGAAGAGAAAAAGAAGAACAGAAACCCAGAAGATAGAAAATAAATAAAATATGGGTGTTAAAGCCAAATGATAAGGGCCTCATTTACATGGAAGCTTCAACATGTACGTGAGAAAATAATAGAAGCCATGGCATACCAGTGGTGCAAAATTTGCAACAATGGGGAAGATAGTGGGTAATGAAAGACAATGTAAGTTCATGTCAATGCAAAAGGAATATCAGTAATATAAAAATTAGCATTGATATAAATAATATTACTCAATCAGAATTAAACAAGTCATTAAGCACCAAGAAAATACCTGAAAAGATGTAACAGTTGAATAAGAGCATTTGAACACCAATGGTAACATAATAAATTTAGAAAAATAAAAATATGCAATGAATGAAAGTATGCAAATAAATAAAATAAAGAAAAAGATAAGAAGAATGAGAAGGGAAAGAAATAAAGTAAGAAAGAAAGAAGAAAGAAGAAAAGATAGAAGAAATTAGGATTAGAGAAGAAAAGATAAGAAAATTGGCACTAATCTGGATAGGTTGTGTGACGCTGGCGACGCGGTCGCATGGGTAACGCGGTCGCGTGGTGCGCAATAAGGTCAGGCGACGCGGACGCGTGGGGCACGCGATCGCGTGACTTGATTTGTGCTAGTGGTGCGAGTACAGCCTCGCGGTCGCACAACTCTCTATTCGAAACTTGGTATTGCCAAAATCCAGGGTGACGCGGTCGCGTGGTCGATGCGATCGCGTGAGTGGCCATCATGGGGATATGACGCGGACGCGTGAGCCATGCGTCCGCGTGGTAAGGCGTGTGCGGTCAGCACCAGTCCAGCACCACTCTCGCACAACTTTCGGTCGTGCACCCTTCGTACGTCGATTTCCAGGTCACGCGGCCGCGTGAGTGACGCAGTCGCGTGGGAGCCATTTTTCCCACATGACGCGGACGCGTCAGCGACGCGGACACGTCAGCGACGCTGCCGCGTCGCGTGCGTGCTTCTCTTTTTTCTTTTTTTTTATGCATGAAAAATGCAGAATGCAGTGTTAATATGAATATGATGCAAAACTCCAGGTTCAATATAATAAAATAAAATAAAACTCGAAAACAAATAAAACTAACAAAAAATGAAAAAGGAACGATCATACCATGGTGGGTTGTCTCCCACCTAGCACTTTTAGTTAAAGTCCTTAAGTTGGACATTTGATGAGCTTCCTGTTATGGTGGCTTGTGTTTGAACTCATCCAGGAATCTCCACCAATGTTTGTAATTCCAATAGCCTCCGGGATCCCAAACTAGGCACGTAAAGCCTTTGAGCAGCTTCAAACAGATTCTTAGGCTCCCGGGGTGTTGGATGTCAGAATAGATTCCAGGATCCCAAATCTTGCTTTTACACCCGTCTTCAAGTTGATTATCATGATTCCATGCGGGTGGTTCAGCTTTATAATTCTCACTGAAGCGTCCAAACAACTTCCTAGACCCATTCAATTGAGCTTTACACCAACCCTTGTGTTTAAACTTAAAGCTTCCAACCATAATGAACCTTGCAGGACAATTCTTACCACTGACCATCTTTCTCTTACTCTTAATGCCACAAAGAGCTCTAAGTTGACCATCCGTCTCCAGTAGCCCATATTCAAGTGGGATTAGAAAGCTAAGGGATATGAATTTTACCCACTTGAATGTTGTGAAGGATGATGGCAACTTAGGGGGAGGTGTTTTTAATGAAATTGCAAGCTCCACTCCCTTGTGCTCTTCTCTGATAATTACCACCTCTTTGCAAGCTTCTTCAATTTCAACCTCTTTCTCTTGGTAGCTTTCTTCCAATTCAATCTTCTCTTCATTGCTTTCCAAGGGCATGGGAGGTTGTGCTTCTTCTTCTTGAATCTCCATCTCTTAATCAACCTTTTCCAAGTCTTTAACTGTGATATGCCTTGGAGGTTGTACACCCTCCTCAACATCAAATGCAACTGTCTTGAAAGGAGATTCTATGTCTTGACTTTCCCATGGAGGTTCAGCATTTCCTAAGTCTACAACCACTTCTTCCTTTGCAACTATTACGGCTTCCTCCACTTGTTCCAATACAAAGCCATGTTCCTCATTGTCCACCGAAGTTTCTAGTGTTTCCTTCATGCTTTGCTCTTCTTTTGATTCTCCACATGTAGCCATGAGAGTTCTTTGAGTGCTCAGATATTAGGAAGCTATTATATTTACTAACTCGCCAAAAGCGGCCGCAAAATTTTGCACTCTTATTCATCATTTCTTGCCTTTGAAGAATAACACGAAGTCTGTCATCCATTGGAGGTTGGGGTGGATGTGAGGATTCATTGGTTGGGAGAGAGGGTTCATAATAGGAAGGTGGTTCATCTCGATAATGATATGGAGATGATAAATATTAAGGTGGTGGTTCATGAGAGTAGTTGTGTTGGAAAGGTGGTGGTTCTGTGTATGGTTCATTTGGCTCATAAGGTGGTTGGTATGGTGGATGTGGGTTAGGGTCATATGGAGGTGAATGGTGGAAATGGGCTTGTGAGTATGGTGGTCCAAAGTCATGTTGAGGAAAGGGTTCATAGGCATATGGTAGTGGTTGTTGATAGTCCATTGGAGGTGGTTGTTGCCATGAGGGTTGATCAAATCCTTTTGGCTCCTCCCATCTTTGATTATTCCAACCTTGATGCCTGTTCTCATTGTAATTTCCTCTTTCTGCAATATAATTGTAACCAGACTTATAGCCAAAGGGGTGAGAGTTCATAGTAGTAAATAAAAATTAAAAACAAAAATAAAAATAAATTTAAATTAAAAGGTTATTTAAATTTTGAATTTGAAAATTAAATTTTGAAATTTTGAATTTTAAATTTTTGAATTTTGAATTTTTGAAATTTGAAATTTGGAAATTTTTAAATTTGAATTTTGAAAATTTTTAAATTTGAATTTTGAAATTTGATTTTTGAAATAAGATAAGATAAAATAAAAATTTTAAAATAAAAACCAATAACCTCTTAACTTAAGAAAAAGCAAAAATAAAAACAAATAAACAAGTAAAAATAAAATATTTACAATAACCAATAATAAGGCACACGTTTGCAATTCCCCGGCAACGGCGCCATTTTGACGTTAGGATTTTTGCCGGTAAAGAATTTTATAAAAACAGTCGCGTTGTAGATATAGTCTCTAAACCAACAGAAATCCCTTCGTACAAACGTTTTGGTTGTCACAAGTAACAAACCCCTTTAAAATTGATAACCGAGTATTTAAACCTCGGGTCGTCTTCTCAAGGAATTGCAGGAAGGTATGTTCTTATTATTAGTTATGAGTTTGTAAATTAGGAGTTTTAGAAATTAAGGAGCAGTATGTTGCATAAGAAGAATAAAATAAATAAATAACTATAAAATAAACTCTTGGCAATGTATGAAAACAGGAAGTCCTATCCTGGTTATCCTTATCAATTGTAATGAGAATTGGATTTTTCTCCCACTTTGTTGACCTCTAACTATGAAGGTAAGTTAAGTGGATGAATTAATTTTTATTCCTCAGGTCCTAGTCTTTCCTTGGGAAAGGCTAGAGTTATTGGAACTCGAATTAATTCTTGAAGAATTCCAATTTTCAATCAACAATGAGTTTGATAACTCAAGTGTTTCCAATGATTCAACCAAAGCCAAAAGGGAAGAAAGTCTACTTGAATGAAAATAACTTGGATAAACACAGAGCATTAATAAATTAAAGAGAGCAATCATAAGTCTGAAATACCTCAAATTATATTAAATAAAATATTCAAATCATAGCATGGAAAAGTTCATAAATTAAATTGGAAAAATAAATAAAATAAAGAACCTATGATTGAGAGTCGCTCTTAAAACTAAGAGAAATCCTAAATCCTAATCCTAAGAGAGAGGAGAGAACCTCTCTCTCTAAAAACTACATCTAAATCTTAAAATTGTAAATATGAGAGCATGATTATGAATGGATGCATTCTCCCACTTTATAGCCTCTAATCTATGTTTTCTGAGCCACAAACTAGGTCAGAAACAGCCCAGAATTCGCTGGTTGCGAATTCAAACACGCTGATTTTCGTCACTGCAACGCGTCCGCATGGAGCACGCGGTCGCGTCGCCTAGCATCAAGGCAACTATGACATATTATATATCAAATCGAAGCCCCGGACGTTAGCTTTCCAACGCAACTGGAACCGCGTCGTTTGGACTTCTTTAGCTCAAGTTATAGCTGTTTGAATGCGAAGAGGTCAGCTGGACAGCTTAGCAATTTCTCCAACTTCTTATATTCCTTCCACTTTTGCATGCTTCCTTTCCATCCTCTAAGCCATTCCTGTCCTGTAATCTCTGAAATTACTTAACACACATATCAAGACATCTAATGGTAATAAGAGAGGATTAAACATAGGGAACTTAAGGCCAAAGAAGCATGTTTTCAATCAAACCACATAATTAGGAAGGCAAATGTAAAACCATGCAAATAGTGTGAATAAGTGGGTAAAGAGTTGATAAAAACCACTCAATTGAGCACAGGATAAACCATAAAATAGTGGTTTATCAGATAACTCCTCATGATATTTGTATGCATGCATTGAATAATTGTTGATTGTTAGATGAAAAACAAATCTTGGAAAGCATGAGTAGAAGAGAATTGAGCGAATCAACCCTATACACTTGAGCGTCTAGAGCGGATACACATTCGGTGAGGGTTCGATTGCTCAATTATATGTTTTCACCAATGATCATCTCCTTTCTTGCAAGTTGTTAATACCTTTAGCCCTTATGCTTATATATGTATTCTTGGGAATTGATCTATTTTGACTAAGCAGTTGCATTCATTTAGATAGATTGGATGTAGGTAGGTTGCATATAGATAGTTTGCATTGAATAAATGTTGATACCCTTTGTTTCTTTCTTGAGTTTAGCATGAGGACATGCTTAGTTTAAGTGTGGGAAGGTTTGATAAACTCCAATTTTGTGGTTTATCTTGTGCTTAATTTAGGGGATTTTATCAACTTATCTCACATTTATTCAATGAAATAGCATGATTTTGTAATTCTCCCAAAATTTGTGCTTAAGAGTGAAAATATGCTTTTTAAGCCTTAAATTTGCTAATTTTAATTCACTTTAATTCCATTCGATGCCTTGATATGTTTGTTGAGTAATTTCATATTCATAACGCAAGTATTGGATGGAAGAAGCGAAGAGAAAAGCATGTAAAGTGGAGAATTCACGAAGAAATGGGCATTTGGAGAATCGAAGGCCACGCGCATGCGTCATCCACGCGTACGCATGAGAAGAACATTCACGGCCACGTGCACACGTCACCCACGCGTATGCATGAGGAGGAAATTCACCAGCGATACGCACTCGTCGTCCACGCGCACGCGTGACGTTGATCACGTGGCCTCATTAAAGTGAATACGCTGGGGGCGATTTCTGAGCTTTCCAGGCCCAAATCCAACTCATTTCTGAGACTATTTCATGCAGAGTTGAAGATTGGACAAAGAATGAGCAATTAGATTAGCTGAGGACCATGTAGAATAATTTTCTAGAGAGATAAGCTCCTTCTTCTCTCTAGAATTAGGGTTTTTAGGTTAATTTCATCTTAGATCTAAGGTTTAATTCTTGTTTTGAATTACATTTCCCTTCAATTTCTTGTTGCTACATCTTTACTCTTCTAGTTTTACTTGTCATTCCCTTTATTTTGTTGCTTTTGTGTTGATGAACTCTTGTCAATTTCAATTTCCTTTAATGCAATTTGAAGTATTTCATGTTAATTTTGCTTTCTTTAGATGTTATTGTTGATTTCTTGCATTGGGTAGTAGTAGATTTTATTATTCTTGCAATTTTATGATGCTTTCCTTTTATGCCCACCAAGTGTTTAACAAAATACTTGGTTGGATGTTAGAGTAGCTTTTTAAGCATTCCTGGTTTGGAAAGAGAAATTAGGTGCTCTTGAGTCATTAATACTCAATTTAGATTGGTGGTCTAGAGTTGTTAGTTAATATTGTTTCCATTGACTCTAATCTCTTCCTAATTCAATTAGTAAGTTGATTAGGACTTATGGATTGAGATTAACTAGTCTTATTTGACTTTCTCTCATGTGAAGATAACATTGCACCTTCTTCCAATGTTGGAGATGACTAAATAGGATTAGCTCTTGTTAATTATTGTATTATGATTGATGACTAGGTTAGAAAGCCTATATTCTGAATCCTTGCTATGAATGTCTCTCTTTATTAATTTCTTTCTTTAATTGTTTGCTTCATTTTTCTTGTCATTTATTTTCTTGCCCTTTTATCAACCCAACCCCCGTGAAACTCATAACCAATAATTGAGCACTCGATTGTGATTCTTAGGGAGAACGACCTGAGATCTAATACTCTCGGATATCTTTATTGGTTTGCACTCGTGACAAACAAAAATTTAACTTTGATTGAGCATTGCTTGTCGGTTGAGAACTATACTTGTAACGAAGTTATTTCCTCTAACCGAGAAGAAATTCTTAACCGACGGTAACGCTCTTTCAGTGCACACCATCATTAAGATTGACATTCCCTACAATATTGTAACAACCAAACTCCAAGCTAAAAGGATGAGAATTTGTAGAGAAGAGACGAAATAAAAACAAAAACTATCAAGAAACAAGAAAAAACACAATTCTAACTATTAACAAATACAAGCAAACAACCAAAAAATAAGCTATTTACATATTAACATATTCACAATAGCCAACAATATAACACCATTGTAACTCCCTGATAATAGCACCAAAAACTTGACGGAGAAAAATCGTCGGTTTGAAATTTTTGCAAAATAGTCTCGTTGAAGTATAGATCCAAACCAGCAAGGGTTACCATGAGTGTTGCTCATACGCATACGGTTCCTCTCTCAATTGATTCTCCCACTCTATGATGCAATCCCAATTTAAAGTCATCATATCCTACAAAATAATCACAACCAAACTCCAAACAACAAGAGTGATAACTCATATAAAAAGTAGAAAATAAAAACAAAAGACATTAATAAAAAAAAAACTAAAACCCTAAGTATTAATAAAAACAATTAAATTTAAGATAAATAAAACAATAAAAAAATAATTGATATTAGTTAAATGAAAATGAGTTCTTAACATTATTTTTAAAGGTAATAAAAATAGGGAGCACTCATTTAACTCTTTTCAGGAAAAATTATCACCAAAATGAAAATTTAATAATTTCGGAAAATTTAAACCTATAACCATAAAAGAGTCATCAATTAATTCCCAAAACCTAACCATTTGTACCACTTGCCCATCACAAAAATAAATATTTCGCTTAATCACTTGCTTGATATTTCTCTCTCAATGACAATACAAATGTATAGAACTTAGAATAACGTGGGGCACCACCCAATCCAAAAGAAACAAGACTAGTAGACTACCAAATATTGCATGTGGGTTGGTAACTTGGTATCACTCAGAATAATCACGTAAATATAAAATAAACTCAACGGCACATGAATATTTTACTAAAAAAAAATCCCTATCAATAATTTGGTAAACTGAAATTAGGCAGAAACGTATTGAAATAGAATAGAGTGGTGTCACCCAAGTCAGTGAAGTCACCATTCACCAACCCCAGACCAAATACATTTAGGGGTATTTTTGTAATCTCAGTTTTCCAACAATACCCGTGGGACCCGATCATATCAACCAACCACTATTATGCCAGTATATCCACCACTGTTACAAAATTTGCAAAATAAAAGAAAGCTGAAAAAATAAGTTAGATAAACTACCAAAAATATATGTGAATAATTTTATTGTTAATAAAAATATATTTAAATTTTATTATCGATAAAAATGTTATTAAATAATTTAAAAATATAAAAAAATTATCTAATATAGTGATTAAATTTTGATATGATTTTTTGTAAGTATAATTAAAAAAATAAATTTTTTATTTTTAAAATTTGATAATTTTTGTTAAATATATATTTTTTGTTAATTTTTTTGTCAATAATAAATAATATTTTTAGAAAAATAAAAAATATGTACTTGATAAAAAATTATTAAATTTTAAGAATAATAATATCTTATATATTTTTTTAAATATATTTGTAAAAAATCGTATCAAAATTTAATTTTTAAATTATTTTTTGAAAATACATATTAAATTTTTGTCACGTTTTTAAATTATTTAAGAACATTTTTATCGATAAAAAAATTCGAATATATTTTTATCAATAATAAAATTATTTGAGTGTATTTTTAATAATTTATCCAAATAAATTAGTCATAAATCATAATGCAGCTTTTCTAAAAGAATTGAGTGTAATTGAACCCATCCTTTTTTTTCAATAAACTAATGTGGCAATATTATTCGACATTTGTTTGAAAAGTTTGAGATGAATTATATATTATTATACTATAAGTTAATTCTTTTAGTATAATCGCATAATTATAATTTCATGAAAATTAATAAACTATTAAATTTGATCGAAAACATCAACTTTCATTCTTTTAAGAATGTGAATGTGAATGAGCTATTAATCTAATATCTCAGTTTTTTAATTATGTGTATTATTTAATTAATTAAATTTATAATAATTTAAATTTTAATTTTATAATAAAATATTAGAAAATAATGTATTTACAAAATTAACATATTTAATTTAAAATTTAAAAATATAAAAATACTAATTTTAGTGAATTTTTAATGGATAATAAATAATTTTTTAAGATATAATCATAATTAATTTTATATTTATTAGATTTAAGTGATCTTTACTAAGTAAAGATAAGAAAATTAGCTTTATTTTTTAAGTTCAGTACAAATCAAATTCAAATTAAATTAGGTAGATAAATACGTTACTATTTATAGTAGAAAATTGTGCTCTAACCAACTACCATGATATACTAACAATATTTTTTTAATATCTCAAGTTGTGGTTATTCGATTGACTTTGTTTAAGGTTCGCTTAAAATTAACTCAATTCTCTATAAATTTGTATCTAATAACTATTTCTAAATTTTAAACATAGAAAACTTTATAAGGCTTATAAAGTGACGATTCAGATTGGAGATTTCACCTAAATGCGAGTTAGATTCTCTTAATACAATTTGTACATACCTAAGAGCTATTTGAGTCCTTTCTTTCTCATTCTATTCCCCCTTTCCCCTCCTTTTTTTTTTTTATAGAAAACGTTCTAGGTAACCTATCTTCTATTATTTCTATACATTGTCATTCATATACTTTTTCCACTTCATTATGAGAAAAATCATTATTTCTTCTCACTTCCTTACTCTCACTCTAAAGTCTTCGCCAAACTATTCACAAATTTCACTCATATATTGTTCGAGAAAATATCCCCTCTAAATTATGCAAACTACATGTTAGAGAATCATTAGAATCATTTTCGATCATTTAGTATCGTTTATATTTATATAGTATATCTATATATTAATAGTAGGATTCTATACCTTTATTACTTTTATTCTTCTGGCACCTATATATACCCCTTGTATATTGTACTTTTTGAACACACTGAATAATACAAAAATACTTTCTTTATTTTGGTCTCTTATTTCTAACATGGTATCAAGAGCTTAGGTTCTCTTTTTTTTCAATGAATATTAGTTCATAGTCCTTTGTTTTTTTCCTCTTCCGGCAGTGTTCTTTGGTATCTCTTTTGCTCCCTTTTCAGACGCTTTGGTTCGTCACCGCCTCTACCACCGCCTTCGTCTCGTCGTTGCGAGTTCAATGAGTCCAGCCTCGTCACCGGAAACCACCGCACGCGCCGCCATGCCCCGTCTGAAGGTCGCCGTCCGTTTGTTTTTGAGCAATACTTTGTGCTCAGTTTTCAACTCGTTGCAACGTTTTCAACACCACCGGAATCACTGCCAGACTCCGCTGGACGCGCCGCCACGCGCCGCTTGAAGTTGGATGTCCGGTTGCAGGCGTTCTCATTCCAGAAGCATCTGTCGATGTTGGATCAGCGCCCAATATCAACAGCTCAGCAGTGCGCCACGTGTCAACCAGACGAGAGACGGATCGTGATCGACCCGCGCGCCTGACCCGACCCGATTTTCCAACCCGCGTGCCACCTCACGCCCAGTCAACCGCTGACGTATCTTGAATCTCCAATCACTCCATGCCACGTGTCATTGCTTGTTGACGTGGCAGCTGACATGGAATCTGACGTGGCTGCTGACATGGCAAACAGTGGAACCCTTCCTAAGGTTTTTTGGTGAGCTCTTTCCGATTTCGGCCTCGGATTTCTCATTTTCTGCTCTGGAATTGCAGTTTTTCTCTCCTCTTCTTAATTTGTGTGTCTACTATTATGGAAACATAAGCTGTTTTTGCTGCCATAGACAGGCCGTGTACTTTTTGTCGAAACTGTAACCGCTCCGGACACCTCTTCTCTGACTGTCCTTCTGTTGAATGTTGCACATACCACTAAAAGGGTCACATTAGCTACCATTGTTCCCAGCTGTTCTGCCACTATTGCAAGCTCCCGGGACATTTGATTACTACCTGTCCTACTCGCCCACCACGTCCTGAGCCTGCTTCTGCTGTTGATGCTACTCTTGACTCTACCACCTTTGCTCCTCTCAACCCGTCTCCTGTCTCTCTATCTGATATTGCATCTCTTTTTCAGCGTCTTCTCTCTCTTTCTGGTAATACTCCTGCTGCTCTTTCAACTCCTCCAGGTAATTTTAAATGGTATTTTGACTCGGGATGCTTTAATCACATGTCTTCATTGCGTAATCTCTTCTTGTCTCTGTCTACCACTACAAATGGACCTTCTGTCAATACTGCTAATGGTTCCCTCTTGCAAGCAACACACAAGGGTTCTATCTCCCAGTTGACTCTTAATCTTCCTGATACTTATTTTATTCCCAATTTAAACTTTAATCTTATTTCTGTTGGTCAACTTGTTGATCTGGGTTTTAATGTCACTTTTTCTATCTATGGTTGTCGTGTACAGGATCGTCAGACGGGACAAGTCATTGGGACTGGACGTAAGGTTGGAAGGTTGTTTGAAGTTGAGAATCTTCATATTCCTCCTGTATCAAATCTCTATGCTGCTTCTTCTCCATCTACCCTTCACTTATGGCATCAACGTCTTGCCCACAGCTCCTTAGGAAAATTGCGTCCTCTTGTGTCTCAAGGTGTTTTGGGTCAGGTTCCTAATGAATCTTTTGATTGCATTTCTTGTCAAACTGCTAAACAACCTGCTTTATCTTTTCACAATAATTTCTCTCTTGCAAGCTCTCCTTTTGATCTAATTCACTCTGATGTTTGGGGTCCCGCTCCCACCGCTTCTATGGGAGGAGCTCGATACTTTGTTGTTTTCATTGATGATTATTCACGCTTTACTTGGGTTTATTTGATGACCAATCGCCATGAGTTACCTCAGATTTATATTAACTTTGCCACTATGATTAAAACTTAGTTTTCCAAGGTTAATAAGGTTCTTCGCCATGATAATGCTATGGAATATCGTGATTCCAAACTCTTAACCTTTCTTGCAGAATAGGGTACCTTGTCTGAGTTCTCTTGCCCTGGTACGTCTCAACAAAATGGCCGAGCTAAACGCAAACACCGTCACATTCTTGACTCTGTTCGTGCAATGCTTCTTTCTTCTTCGTGTCTTGAGCGTACTTGGGGTGAAGCTGTTCTTACTGCTATTCATGTTATCAATCGACTCCCTTCTTCTATTCTTGGTAATGTTACTCCCTTTGAGCGTCTTTATCGTACCTCCCCAGATTATAGTTCTCTTCGAGTTTTCAGTTGTGTCTGTTTTGTTCTTCTTCAGCCTCATGAACATAGTAAACTTGAATATCGGGCTCGTATGTGTTGTTTCCTTGGTTATGGCTCTGAACACAAGGGTTATCGTTGTTGGGATCCTCTCTCTAAACGTATTCGTATATCTCGTCATGTTGTCTTTTGGGAGCATCACATGTTTTCTCGGTTCTCCTCCTTTGAGTCTATTCCTCCTACTCAGTCACCTTTTTTCACTAACCCCAATGTTGATCTTTTTCCTAGTGATGATTCTACAGGTTCTATCTCGAGTCACCCCCCACAGCCTCCTGTTCCTCTGCCTTCTTCATCTCCCGATGATTCCGGACTGGACGACGCTCCTGCTCCTACCGTCATGCGTCATCCTTCCACTCGCTGTTCTAGGGTGAGAAATCAACCTCCTCATCTTCTTGATTATCATTGTTTTTCTACTATTCTTCATCAACATGAACCTAAGTCATTCAGAGAAGCCTCCACAAATCCAAATTGGCAACAAGCAATGCAGGAAGAAATACAGGCACTTGAAAAAGCACACACTTGGGACTTGGTTGATTCTCCTTCAAATCAGGAAATTGTGGGAAGCAGATGGGTATACAAGATCAAGACTCGCTCTGATGGTTATATTGACCGTTATAAGGCACGCTTGGTTGCTCAGGGTTGTACGCAAAAGTATGGTATCGACTATGAGGAGACTTTTGCTCGTCTCACATCTATTCGAGCTCTTCTTGCCATTGCTACGGTCAAAAGATGGTTTCTCAGTCAGATGGATGTGAAGAATGCATTTCTTAATGGAGATTTGAAACAGAAGGTCTATATGAAACCCCCTCCGAGTTATCCTTGTCCTTCTGGCAAAGTTTGTTTACTTCGCAAGGCACTCTATGGGCTTAAGCAAGCTCCTCGTGAATGGTTTGACAAGTTCAGCACTACCATATGCGGTCTTAGTTTCACTTTCAGTCCTCATAAGAATGCTCTCTTTATTCGTAAAAGTGAACATGGAGTTGTTCTTCTACTTCTGTATATTATGACATGATCATTACTGGAGATGATGCTGATGGTATCTCTGATCTCAAGGCGTCCCTTCAGCATACTTTTGAGATGAAAGATCTTGGTTCTCTCAACTATTTTCTTGGTCTAGAAGTTATATCCACCGATGATGGCATCTATCTCAGATCTTCTTGCTCTAGCCGGAATTATCGATAGTCGCACTAAGTCTACTCCTCTTGAGCCTAATGTTCAATTTACTCCTATGGATGGCACTGTTTTGGATAATCCTACTCTCTATCGATAGCTAGTTGGAGGACTCGTCTACTTAACTGTCACCCGACCAGACATTGCCTATCCAGTTCATGTACTTAGCCAGTTCTTGTCAGCTCCTCGTACTACTCACTATGCGGCAGTTCTTCGCATTCTCCGCTACATCAAAGGCACTTTATTTCATGACCTTTATTTTTCTGCCCATTCCTCTTTGTCCCTTCAGGCATACTCCGATGTTGATTGGGCTGGTGATCCCACTGATCGTCGTTCTACTACTGGTTACTGTTTGTTTCTTGGCGACGCTCTCATTTCTTGGCATGCTAAGAAGCAAACGTTCACTGTTCGATCAAGCACAGAAGCTGAGTACCGTGCCCTCGCTGACACCACTGTTGAGGTTATCTCGATTCGTTGGCTTCTCAAAGATTTAGGTGCTCCTCAGTCGTCCCCTACTAATGTTTTTTGTAACAACCGCAGTGCTATTCAGATTGCCCAAAATGATGTCTTTCATGAACGCACCAAACACATTAAGATTGATTGTCACTTTATTAGGCAACGTATCCTTATTGATGCTGTTTGTCTCATTGTTGTTGGAACACTGGATCAGACTGCTGATATCTTTACGAAAGCTCATCACCCGACTCGTTTCCGGACTTTGTTATCCAAACTCAAGTTGGTATCCTTAGCTCCCACTTGAGTTTGAGGGGGGATGTTAAAGAATCATTAGAGAATCATTAGAATCATTTTAGATCAGTTAGTATCGTTTATATTTATATAGTATATCTGTGTATTAATTGTAGGATTCTATGCCTTTATTGCTTTGATTCTTCTGGCACCTATATATACCCCTTGTATATTGTACTTTTTGAACACACTGAATAATACAGAAAACACTTTCTTTAGTTTGGTCTCTTTTTTCTAACACTACAGAATATAGAAATTTTCTTTCTATCCAGTCAAAGATTTATACCTACATCAAAACATACGCAAAGTCTAACCATGAAACAAGTCTCCCTTCGCTAACGAATCGTATCTATTTGCGCTGAAATATATATAGGATTTCTACAAATTTCACTCGAGGTAGGAGTTTTATACTACTTTTTTTATATGTCATATCTTAAATATTTTTTAATATAGATGTTAGTATTGCATGTTATGATATAATGTCTCTTTATTTCATACACATTAAGCATTATAATAACCATCTTATGTGCATTAAAGAACTGAGGGAATAATCATTCGATAAGGAAAGGTGATTGATCAAGATGATCTTTCGGTAGGAGAAGGTGATCGCCAAACTTTTGGGATAAAAATCTCCGGTAAAGGAAGGGGACTCCTACCTTTTTATACCGGTTTGAGTTCAATACCTTTCAAAATCAAAGTAATGTTAAAAAAATGCTTAAGAAAAGTTAAAGTCTATTTCATGCATTGTATAAGAGTTTCTTAGTTAGTAAGAAATTATTTTCTTTTCATGTAAAGAGAAGTTAGGAGAATGTCAAGAGAAACCAAATCAAGGTCCATGTGTTTGCATTATGTATGATTTAACATTATAAGCATTTAGTCATGAATCACATGTGTCATAACATAAGTAAATAAGAAGCATCTAAAAGTCACACCACTTCGATTAACAAAAACTTTTGAAAATAATAATTAAACAACATTGTATCATTGTTTTTATTTTAAAGCTCCGAGTGGTTGGGAATGAATACGATAACACCATATAGATAAACTATTGAAAAACTTTGTTTCTCACATCCCTCTTTCTGTACTATCTTCAGGAACAACGCGACATGAAATAATATACTGCTCGAGTGAGCTGAAAAGACTAATATACTATTAGGAGCGAGATATTAAAGGGGTGGACATAAAACGTTAAGCACTTACCCAAATTCATATTAAGGAAAGAGAATAAGCGATTGTTTTAGTCATAACTATGCAAATGGAAAGAATTATAATTTTTTATTTATCTTGTTTTATATTTATTGAGTGACTATAATTGTGAATACGATGTGTCTTTTTTTTTTTGTGATTATTTGATATAAGTAAAATTTATCATTATTTTTGTCTTTATAATTTAACACGTTTATTTTTTATGTTATTATTTATATTTTTTAACTAGTAACAGTTCTAATAAAAATTAACTTTTTTAAAAAATTTTGTAAACAATCAATCTCGTTCAAATAAGGCTTAAACCTGTTTAGAAATATTAGGGTGTGGCAATTAGCACCACTACCTTTGCATGCGGCAGAGTTTCTTCATTGTTTTTATGACTTTAAATACTGAAGCATGCCACTTAGCTTGATTGAAATGTCATAATTCCCATCAAAATGATGTCACGGTCCATTTTCAATGTTAATATCTAAACTAAAATAATAAACAAGAATGCTACAAAATCAACATAATTTATTTTTTTTTTTCTTAGCACTTAAACTATTAGTATATTGTTATAAGTTTTTTTTATAGCATTTTTTAATTTGATAGATTAAAGATTAATTTTCGTGAATCTAAATTTTATTTAAAAATTTATTATTAATCAATAAATTGCTACATATATTTATTTGAGAAGACAAATAAACTGATTACTAAATTAATCTAAATTAATTGTATATTTTTATAAATTAATATTAAAAAATAGATCCAAATACACTATTAAAATGTGTGTATTAAGTATTAACTAAAATTATTGACAAATATAAATAAAAATTGCTGACCTCTAACTTTTTCTCAATAATAAATAAATAAGTAAAGATGCAGTAAATCACTTACCAACAAAAAGAAAATATAGGACTAACTCAGCGGGGCTCTACATCATGAAAGTGGAAGCCTGAAACGTGCTCATTATATTGCACATATATCTATTTAGGAAAAGGAATTATAAATTATAATTCACAAACTTCACCAACCCCAAACCGGGTTCGCCATCCGGTTCAACCAAACATCATTTTCCTCTCACCAACCGCATTTTCTCAAACTTCATTTGCCTTTCCTCTTCTTTATATATACCATCCCTCGTTCATCCTTTTCCACAGGACTCACAACACAATCATAGAGGGAGCACAGAAGAAGATCAAGAAGAAAGAAAGAAAAAAAAAAAACAAAAGAATTACATAGAAACGATGGCCAGCAACGGAGAGCAGAACCAAACTTCTGAAGCTGGAAGGCACCAAGATGTTGGTCACAAGAGCCTTCTCCAGAGTGATGCTCTATACCAGGTAACCAAAATACTCGCCTTTCAGCACGCAATTCTTTTACACTTGTATAAATTAAATACATATTATATTCTTTTGGGTTCTTTGATTTCAAAATAAATTGTGTGTTATTATGATGAATGTACAGTACATTCTGGAAACCAGCGTGTACCCAAGAGAACATGAAGCCATGAAAGAATTGAGAGAATTGACAGCAAAGCACCCATGGTATGTATTATGATCCATTTTTATTTTGTTCTCCATAATTAGTATCTTTTGTTAGAATTCTGGGCAGGCAAATGAAATGATTACTGATTAGTTGATTGATCAAAATTCAAACAAAAACAGGAACATCATGACAACCTCTGCAGATGAAGGACAATTTTTGAACATGCTCCTTAAGCTCATCAATGCCAAGAACACCATGGAAATCGGTGTCTACACCGGTTACTCGCTTCTTGCCACTGCCCTTGCTCTTCCTGAAGATGGAAAGGTACCAAGACCAAGATTTTTTTTTTTTTTTTTTTGTTTTCTATGTAGGATAATAATTTTTTGGATTTGGATTTGATATTTGTTAATTAAAGATACATACAATCAATTTAATTAATTCTTGAATGCGTTAATTACATGAGAAAAATTAGTAAAGCTTTAAATTCCGTTCTCTTTCATAATCAATGTTTTAAGGAAACTTTTTGACAGAATCCAAATTGCTTTCACCTGTTCAAAATTTGTCATAACTCGTAGTAATGGGCGGTCATACTTTATACGCCTATAGTCAAATTGGGTATTTGGTACGGGTTTGGTTAACAAACCTTTAAAGAAGTATAAAGGAAACAGTTTATTAAAAAAAAAAAACAATTTATTAAAAAAATAAGTTTTTTAATTATATTTTTATTATAAACATAAAAAATCATTATTAGCAGTATCGTTAACAAGTGTCTAAGCCACTTGTTAGTTAATTATATTTAATATTTAATAATAGTAAAATTTTTGGTATGTTTTTGAGATTGGATCAAAGTCATCAAATATGCGCAATTTTTGATTGGTACTATAAAAACTATGCTCAATTTTTTGTCTATTTTAATGAATTTAATTTTAATATACGGGATAATATAAATTTTTCCCAAACTTATCATATTTATTTTTGGTTATTTAAAAATAAAAAATTATTTATTAATATGTCAATATATCATTGGATATAAATGTTTGCCAATAGATCAAAGTTAAACTTTTTATTTTACAATGAATTAAATATATTAAAAATTTTAACAAATACTTTTTAGGTATTTTTATGAAATACAATTTTTAATTATATTAATCGTAACAGATCTTGGCCATGGATATTAACAAGGAGAACTACGAATTGGGTCTGCCAGTAATTAAAAAAGCCGGTGTTGACCACAAAATTACCTTCAAAGAAGGACCAGCTCTCCCTGTTCTCGACGAATTGGTTAAAGATGTAAGTATCTCTAGTCCCAAAAGGGAAAAAAAAAAAGCCAATGAATAATATCTCAAATGGCATAGTCTCCCCATATTCAATTAAGAGGTTGCGAGTTCGAATCTCATATCTTTGGTGAAAAAAAAAAAAATGCAAGTTTTTCCTTTGGTTGATTAATTGCTTAGAAAAATGTTTTCTTGACTCAACTCTATTATATGACCCCAATTTAGCCCCTTTCAGTGTGGAAATTATAACACACTCATAAAACCACTTAAATAAATACTATTAACAATTACGATGAAAGACATTTTTATTTCTAGCACATTTCTAATTAAAGGTGTGAATGTGTATGTAACGTGAAAATGTAGGAGAAGAACCATGGAAACTACGACTTCATTTTCGTGGACGCAGACAAGGACAACTACCTGAACTACCATAAGAGGCTCATCGATTTGGTGAAGGTAGGTGGTGTGATCGGCTACGACAACACCCTATGGAATGGGTCTGTGGTCGCACCTGCCGATGCACCCATGAGGAAGTACGTTAGGTACTACAGAGATTTTGTGTTGGAGCTTAACAAGGCCTTGGCTGTGGACCCCAGAATTGAGATCTGCATGCTCCCGGTTGGTGATGGAATCACTCTCTGCCGTCGGATCAGCTGATTCACCTACTCCAACAACCATTAACCACCGTTCATTTCTTCAACACATGAATTCCTTGTCTTGGGAGCTAAGAAATCCTAAACCGTTTTATAAACAATCAACCAACCGATCCCATTCCCTTCTTTTTTTTCTAAAGATATTTTGTATTTGTAATTGTAATTTTCTTCTTACTATTGTTGATCTGAAAACGGTGGATGAGTAAAGAGTTTTATATGCTTGTGCCTTTTCTTTCATTCCATTTGCTTCAATCTCATGGTATATCTTAATTTGGAGGTAATTAATCTTCCAATTATGATATAAATTGAGATCTTGTAATGCACTTTCAAAAAAAAGATGCCTTATTCTGAGATCAAATTAACTTGTCCAATTATCACATATAAGCTTGTGCAGATTGTTGAGAAGAGTTTGGTTTTTAGCATCTTTCCATTCTTTTGACTATGTTTCTTTAGTCAAAATTTTATTGTTCAACTAATAAAAGTAAAATGTTTGCTTCGGTAAGACGATAAATTTATTCGTATCAGTACAATAAAAATATGGACAAATTAAAACATGACATGTAGATTATGTTTTCTACGTCAATAATTAATTTTTCTTTTTTTAAATACATATTATATCAATGATTTTACTAAATCACCCTTATACTTTAATAAAAATAAAAATAAAAATAACCCTAATTTTATAATTTAATCAAAATTCAATTAACTTTAGTTTTAAAATTTTAAATCTAAATCAATTAAAAAATCAAAATCAAAATACATTTCATTATTTTAAATCTAAATCAATTAAAAATCAAAATCAAAATACATTTCATTATTCATATACACTAAAAAATTGCTTTACTTGTCATGAACCCTAAAATTCTAAATCTTCCAATGCAGTCCGATCCCACTCTTGACTCCTTTCCTCTCGGAAACTGAAAAGTGAAAAGGGAACAAAGAACTCTAGCTCCCCCAGCCTTCCGCAACCCCGCAGCCACTGCAGCCACCAGAGCCACCGCAGTCACTGCAGCTCCCGCAGCCCCACTTTGTTGTCATTGCGGAACTCTCCTCCGTTGGGAAGCTCCATCGCCAAGGTAATTAATTTGTCACCAATTTCAACATGCATGCTTACCCGTTATATAATGTTATTAATGATTAATTGATGATTATATGATGAAGCAACTATACGATGCCGGAGCAAGAAAAGTGTGGGTTCTAAGTACATTGTCATTGGGGTGCTTTACCAGGAGGTAGAACTGCAGCAAGAGGACCTTTAAGATTGTGTTCAGATATTGTCAATGAAAAAGCTCAATTATTCAATGGTCAATGGTCAATTAGCATTGACTATTAGTTCTTTGTTGGATGCTAATTGACCATTGAATAATTGAGCTTCTCCATTGACAATATTAGAACACAATCTTAAAGGTTCTCCTGCTGTAGTTCTACCTCCTAGTAAAGCACCCCAATAGCAATGTACTCAGAACTCATACTTTTCTTGCTTCAGCATCGTATACTTGCTTCATCATATAATCATCAATTAACCAACAATAACATCATATAACGATAAGCATGCATGTTGGAATTGGTGACAAATTAATTACCTTGACGACGGAGCTTCCCAGCAGAGGAGAGTTCTGCGATGACAACGAAGTGGGGCTGCGGGAGCTGCGATGACCGCGGGGGCTCCGGTGGCTGCGGGGCTGCGGGAGACTGGGGGTGCTAGAGTTCTTTATTCCCTTTTCACTTTTTAGTTTCTGAGAGGAGATGAGTCAGGAGTGGGATTGGACTGCGTTGGGGAATTTAGAATTTTAGGGTTCATGATAAACAAAACAATTTTTTAGCGTATATGAATAATGAAATGTATTTTGATTTTGATTTATAAATTGATTTAGATTTAAAATTATAAAACTAAAGTTAATTGAATTTTGATTAAATTAACGAATTAAGGTTGTTTTTGTCTAATACAAAAAAAGGATATTTAAGTATTTTTGTAAAAATTAAATAAAATTTATTTTTATTTTTATTTTTATTAAAGTATAAGGGTAATTTTGTAAAATCATTGATATGATATGTATTTAAAAAAATTAATTATTGACGTGAAAAACATAATCCACATATCGTATTTTAATTTGTCTATATTTTTATTGTACTAGTACGTATAAATTTATCGTTGTACTAAAACAAATACATAAAAGTAATTTGTATACAATGTTGCCAATTCTGCGTCGTCCATTAGTTTAACATTGTTGCACCACTCAGACGTTCACCATTTAAAACTTCAGACGTTCACCATCTAAAATTGACTAGCGATAATTGATACTAGAGTATACACTACACCTTTAATCATATAAACTAAAAATAACGGAAAAGTGTTGTTTTCAAAATCTATCGAATAAACGAACACAATAATTCAATGAAATGTCTATACTTTACACTTCATAGATCAGAATTGATGTGGTGTTTACGGTACACACGAACCGAGATGTATTTTTTTTAAATGTCTATACAGCTTTAGCACTTAGTAGTAGTGCTATTATTGATGGAAATTTAACATTTTGGCTATGCAATTAAATTATGTATTTATTTATTGACTAAATTATAGTCAGCTTTTTATCTACTGAAAGCTGAACTTAGTCAAAATTAAAAACATTTGGAGAGAAAGCCTACCAGATTATAACTTTTCAAAACACCAGATGCAATTGCAACTTTTTCATTTATATGTAAACCGCGGCACTCTGATGCGGATTAGAGTTTACACGTAAACCGCTACATCCTGTCGCGGTTTACATTTAGATGCTGTAAGTACATAAACCGCTACACCCTGTAGCAGTTTACGAAGGAACGAATAGCATGAAGAAATAGCGGGACCCTGTAGCGGTTTACATAAATTATATTGGCTTGATTTTATCTTTTAATTTAGTTCAATTTGATCTTTTTTATATAACACTTAAAAATAGATATTTTATGTAACACTTAGAAAAATATTACAATAGATATTTTTTATAACATTTAGAAAAATGTTACACAAAATCTTTTTATATAATTAATTTGAATTTAAATTATTACTCTATCCTTTTATTTTTAATAAAATTACTACACTACCCTTATCCTTTTTTAATTCAAAGAAACTCTAACCTTAAAACACATTACACTCACCTCACCCTTCACTATCCCACGCCCGCCGTCATCCCCATGGACCAGCGTAAGAAAGAAAGAAAGAAAGGAAGAAAGAGAGAAGAGAGGGAAAGCCCACGGGAGTGAGGGAGAAGAGAAAAGGGAGGAGTCACGCCGCCACCACACCCCGTCATACCCAGCCGCATCTAGCTCGCTGTCGCGCCACCACTGCCCCACGTCGTCATCGAGAAAACAGAACCACGAAGAGAGAGAGAGAAAGCAGTGCCGAGAAGGAGAGCTCGAGGAAGAAGCTGTTGGCGCCACGCCTGCTCTGCCGCTGCCATCCCGTCGCCATTGCTGTCGTGGGAGAGAGGAGACGCGTGAGTCAGGGACGCACCAAGGAGCCACACTGCTGCTGCCGTGTAGCCTGCCTCGCTATTGTCGCCGTTGTTGGTTTCGCCACTGCTGAGGAAGAAGACGCATCCGAGGGAGAGAGAACCAGGGGGAGTGACGCGTGAAGGACGACGGCGTTATCTCGCCGCCAGTGCCGTGTCACCTTCACGAACCGCCGCCGTGCTAACCATTGGAAATCATCGTCAGAGCTTCTGTCATCGTATCCGAAGCTCTGTGGTCACCAGGAAACACCACTGGTTAGGGTGTTCTTGGTCTGGCTTCCGTCATTTTAATTTCTAAGGATAGTGTGGTCACTGCGTTGTTGTTGCAGTTGTCGCTGAGGTTTTCCGTCATCACCAGAATTGCCACTGGATTTACGGTCGCTCCATTTCCACGTTTCCTCTTTGTTACAGTAGGTATCTCTATTCCGAAACCCTTGCCACTAGTGTATAAGTATTCTATTATGTTTGGTTACAGATTCTGAGATTTTGGTAACGTAGGGTCGAGTTTCGGTTATTGCATATCGTGACTAGAGTTGCTGTGGTTGCTGCGAAAGTAGTTTGGAACTGTGGTTGTAGCTACCGCTGTTACAGGCGTTGCGTAGTTAAGTCGCAATCGAGTTAGGGGCGCTTTCCTTAAACTCATTTTATTTTCTAGAATTGTTATAAATTGATATTGATGTAAAAATTTAAGGATTGAACTAAGTTGTTTTGGATGAATGAAATTATTTGTTTGATTGATTTATTGAACAATTGAGAAAGCTGAATATTCTAATTAGTTGACTGATGTTGTTGAATTAGTTTTTCTTGATTTACTAGAAGAGATTTAATATTGGAATTTGATATGATTTTGGAAATGAGTAGATTTTGGAAAAGTTTTAATATTGGAATTGGTTTGGTTATGGAAGAGATTTAATACTGGAATTTGGTTTGATTTTGGAAATTATTTCGTATTTGGAAATAATTTGATACTAGAAATGGTTGAGAAGCGTTTGAGAGATGTTTGGATGGAACACTTGAAGGGTGGTAAAGTCCAAGTTTTAGGGGAGGTGCTGCCAAATTTTTTATAAGCTTGCACAAAAGTCAAGAATTAACTTATTTTATTTTGATTTTGATTAAAGAATTATGTTTTGAGTTTGATTAAAGAACCACAATTTGAGGAGTTTTAGTGAATTTAAAATATTTGAATTTTGATTGGTAAAGAGAGGTGATTTTTTAGTCTTTTGGAAACTTAGTAAACTTGAGTACAAGTTTTATTTGATTAGTTTTAATTAAAAGGGTTAATTGAAGAATTATTTTATTTGATTTGGATTAATTAAGGAAAGGATTATGTTTTAAGGATGCTTTAGCGGATTTAAAGTATTTTTTAAGAATGAAACTGATTATGTTCAATTAAGCAACTTTCATGGAAACTTCGTAAGTTTGATTAAAGAAATGGGTTTGAAGTTAATTTTTAGGAGTTTTAGTGGTTTTAGAAGCTATTGAATTTGATTGATGAAACAAAATAATTTCTGAGTCTTTTGGAAATAGTTTAATCTTGTGACTGAAATTTGGAATCGGTTTTGGGAATTCGATTGACTCAAAAATGAGTTTATTTGATTGATTCAAATTAAGAAGTTATAATTTAAGGATTTTACTAATTTTAAAGAACGAGATTGGTTGTCGTCCCCCCCCCCCCCCGGGCGCCCATAAAGTCTCGAGATGCTGTCGTGGAGTTTAATTAATAAACAGTGGTTGGTTTTAAAGAAAAATAATTTGAGGAAAAGTGATTTTTGGCGTGCGATGAACTGAACGTATATTTCTATTGAAATAACTGGGCAAGTTGAGATTGAGGATTCTCTCTCTTGCTGCGATAGACAAGTTTAGGTTGAGGATTCTTTCTCTTGTTGCGATTGACAAGCTTGAGGTTGAGGGTTCCCTTGCTTGTCGCACCGGAAAGTTGGATAAAAGATTGAGAATTCCCTTCGGTTCAATTCTGTATTATTAATTCTAATTTTGGTTATGTTTGACTATGTTGGATTGTAATGAGTTTTGGATTGATATGGTGAGGACGGTAGTTTTGTCCCGCTCACATATAGGCAAGTTGAGATTGAGGATTCTCTCTCTTGCTATGATAGACAAGTTGAGGTTGAAGATTTTTTCTCTTGTTGTGATGAACAAGTGGGGTTAAGGATTCTCTCTCTTGTTACATCAGAAAATCGAATGGAAAAGATTGAAGATTCCCTTCAATTCAATTTCTGGCTGTGGTATGAACGAGTTAGGTTGAGAATTTCCTATAATTACATCACAGTCTCTCTCTGAAAGGGAAGTTGAGGATTCACTCTCTTGTTGTGATGGACAAGCTTGAGGTTGAGGATTCCTTCGCTTGTTGCACCGAAAAGTTGGATAGAAGGTTGAGAATTCCCTTCGGTTCAATTCTATATTGTTAATTCTAATTTTGGTTATGTTTGACTATGTTGGATTGAAATGAGTTTTGGATTGATATGGTGAGGATGGTAGTTTTGTCCCGCTCACATATAGACAAGTTGAGATTAAGGATTCTCTCTCTTGCTATGATAGACAAGTTGAGGTTGAAGATTTTTTCTCTTGTTGTGATGGACAAGTAGGGTTAAGGATTCACTCTCTTGTTACATTGGGAAATCGAATGGAGAAGATTGAGGATTCCCTTTAATTCAATTTCTGGCTGTGGTATGAACGAGTTAGGTTGAGGATTTCCTATAATTACATCGCAATCTCTCTCTGAAGAGGAGGTTGAGGATTCCTTCCTGGAAGGTTGAAGATGCCCTTCGTGTTGAGAGACCATGTCTGGGTTAGCTATCGGATGTGTCAGGTTCTGGAAGTTTAATCGATATGTGAGCTCATGGCAGGCATGCATCATATGCATCTATGTGACATTATTTGGGTGTGTATATTGTACGTGGTTTGCCTATGTGAATAATTCTGTTTAACTGCTAATTGCTATACTTGATGTAATTTCTCTTGATTGTGTTTGAATTGAATTACTTGTGATTGTTACTGCTGGTTCGGATTATGGTGGTTGGAGTGTGATTTGATTTTGTGTTGGGTCAAAGACTGTGATGTGATATTGTTTTAGGCCGGAGGCCGTGATTGGATGAATCAGTGGTAAGTTTGATGAAATTACTCCTTTGGTACATGTAGTGAAAGGTTACGAGATATTGTGTTTACTTGGGGTTTTTATAAATTCAAAATATGAATTCAGATTTTAGGTAATTAACTAATGGTTTTTGAAAAAGTTTGGGTTATCGGATGATTAACAGTTGGTTTTCAAAAGATTCATAAGACGAGCAATGATCACTGCAATCGGAAAAACAGTTTTCTTTTAAATATCCTCTTATGACCATTCTTAAAAACCCTCTTCAGAGAACCAGCAAGGACAGTGTTCTCACTTGTTACATATTTTCCTTTTCAAGACAGACGAAGAGTTTAAGGAGTTTCTTCTGCACATCTGATTATTGTATATATATATATATATATATATATATATTTGTAAGAGGAAATAAGAGTTATAATGATATGTATGTATGTATATTTGTAAGTTGCTTGTATAAGAAGTTTTGTATATATATATATATATATATATATATATGAGGATTGTGATTTGAATTGTGTTATATATGCATGCCACTACAAGAAAATGGAACATTTGTAACAAAAACTTTGTAACAAATTTAAAATTGTTACAAAAAATTATTTTTTGTAACAAAAAATTAGTGATTGTTACATAATAATAATATTTTGTAACAATAATATAATTTTTTACAAAACGTTTTGTTATTTTGTAACGATTTGATTTTTTTGTTACAAATTATATTGGCTTTTGTAACAAACCGGTGTTTTGTTGCAAAATTTTATAATATTTTATAACAAAAGATGAAGTTGTTACAAAAGTTCAAAATATTTTATAACAAAATATCTATTTGTTTCAAAAATTCTAATTATTTTATAACAAAAAATTAATTTGTCACAAAATTCAAATTGTTTGTAACAAGTTATTTGTTTGTCATAAAATGTAAAAATTTTTGTACCTAAAAAGAATTATTTTAAAATATTAAAATCTTTAAGATAATTTTATTTTGATTTAAAAATTTAATTTTTTTAAATATTATTTGTATTAATTAATTATTTTTTATAAAAAATTAAAGATTAAATGATTAATTTTTAAAAAGTATATATTATTTAATATTTTTTTATAAAACTAATATATAAGTTTTACTAATAATCAATTCTTAAATATTGACTAAAAATTAATTTTTTAAATTAAAAAAATTAATTGTTAAACATAAATAAAAATAGTTAAAATTGAAAAATAAAAACAAATGTAAAAAGTAAAAACCTTAATTCTAACTCTCACTTTCACTCTTCATTCTACTGTTCACTATTCTCGTCCACTTTTACTATCTCCACGGCTCTACTTCTCACGCTCAAGGTAAGGCAAAATCGCTTGCTGGGTCACCCTCCTTCTCTTACATAAAATAAATTTATAACAAATATTATTTTTTTTTGAAAAACTTCTTTAAAAACAAAATATAGAATTCTAGTTTTGTCCTTCTTTTTACTAAAATCTTAAATCCACCATAACCCAACACTCATTATTAAGCCTTTAAAATTTTTGGTTGTTAAAAAATAAATAATAAATTATTTATGATTTATTATAGTTATTTATGATTTTATTTTCAAAAAATTATTTATCAAAAAGAAATTAAATCAAAGTAATGAGATTTTAAGTTTAAAATTAATTAAAACTTATATAATTTTCATAAATATTTAATACTGTATAGTCTAATTTAATTAAAATTACTAAATCTCAATTTATCTAAAAATATCTAACTTTACATTTTCCCCAAAAACAAACCCTAATTCTTAAATTAAAAATCTTAATCCTAATTTTACCCGAACTCTACCCACACTCACTTACTCACCTTCACTCACCCTAGCCTTAAACCCTCCGAGCTGCCAGACCACCAAGTCTCCAAATGCACACTAACAACACAAAAATACACACACACATCAAGAGAAAGGGAAGAACGGAGTGGAAAAGAAAGGAAAAGAAAGGGAAAAACTGGAATCAGAGAGCAAAAGAAGGAGAAGGGAAAGAGGGAGGACGGCCCCCTATGGGGAGACATTGAGCGAGAGGAAGAGTTGCTCGATGAAGGAGCGCCGCTGTGCCTCCATCGCCGCCGTCAGTTCGCGTTCTACTGTCGTCGAGGGAAGCCACCGTCGTAGTCTCATCTCAAGCGGGTCGTTGCCAGCTTCCACCGCCGTCGCATCTCCCATCACGGATGACGCTGAGGACGCGCAGGAGAGATAGACGCATGGAGGGAGGAAGACTGAGGAAGAAAGAGGAGGCACTGTTCGCGCAGTTGCGCCCAGTCGCCGTTCGTGGAGTCACCGTCGTCGCCGCTGTTAGGGGTTGCGTCACTGAGCCCCTATCGTTGGAAAACAACGCTGCCTCGTCGGGATCCACTGCTGGTAAGGGCATTCTCCCCTCTGATTTTGATTTGCTTTAATTTTTGGGAATATTGTTGTCATTGATTTCAGTTACAGCCGTGTCATTGGAAATCCATCACCGGAGCTTCGGGTAGCCGCCGTTATTCATGGCCCTGTGCCAGCCATGATACTTCGTCGTTCTCAGTCTCTGCGCATCCGTGGTTGCATCTTCCAATGAGTCTCAGGTATCACTTGTTCATTCTTTGTTCTGATTTCTGGTTTATTATGATTTTTAAAATTTTCAAGCCTTAGGTTTTTTTTATTTAATTCTGTTTATAAATTGTCTTTACTTGCTGAAACTTGCAAATCACTTGTTCATTTTTTGTTCTGATTTCTTGTTTATTATGATTTTTAAAATTTTCAAGCTTTAGGTTTTTATTTATTTAATTCTATTTGTAAATTGTGTTTACTTGTTGAAACTTGCAAATTTTTTGTTCTGATTCCTTAGGATTTTTTTAGGTTTATTTGTAAATTCTGTTTTATTTGTTGGAATTCGTTGTTATGGTTCTAATTTTTAAAACAATGTAAAAATTGAGGCACGACCCTGTTATCCTATGTTGAAGATTGAGATTAAAATAAGTTAATGATATTTCAAACAAGTGTCTGCACATGTTATAAGTTAGAAATTTCTTTGATTTCTATTTTGAAGGTTAGTTAGACCAAGAGGGTAATGATTATCCAATATAACTTAGTTTTATTGTCTAGTAATCACATATCTCTAGCCTATGTTGGATTATATCTATCTCTTTGTTAAGTGGTGTTCATTATGGTATTTAATGAAACAAGTAAACTAAAATTTGAAACAGAGGAAGTAGTAGAGAATAGAAAAAATGTATCGTATTGTTGCTTTCTTCAGAAAACAAATGATTGGTACAATAGTTATATATAGAACTTGCTATTAGTATTCACAAAATCTGAATGGTACTAACGGAAAGATACAAGGAGATTTGGAGAAGATTCCGGAATGGTCTTGCTGGCATATGCTGGATATGCATTTCGTCTTAAAATTTTGCATGAAAGGGGACTTAATCTGTTAAACAAGGAAGGTATGGGCTTCCACTACTTATATGAATTTGATGACTTATTGGAAATCTCACTTCAATCCTACTTATCAAACCATTTAACATAATGATCAAGCAAAGTGTGTTCATTCTACTGAGAAGAAACTTTTTATTCATAGTCAGTATGCACGCATGATCAATGGTTTACAAAGTCGTCATCTAAATTAGAGGATACATTAACTTGTTTGATAGATACAATAAACTGGATTTATTTATTGAATTTTTTAGTTAAATTTTTCTTGTGTAATAGATGTGCTCAAAGAAAAACTTGAAGAGCAACGAACACGGTAAGAGGAAGAATTAGCTCAAATGAAAGCTCAATTGGAAGCTCAACAAGCCGTTGTGAACTCTTTTATAGCGCGCTTTGACAATGAAAGAAACTAGACAACTAAAGGTACTCCTAAAACCGCTTATGGTTTTAATACATATTCCTAGATGATTCCTATATTATTAGTATAGTTTAATTTGTATATGGATCTATTTATCACATTTTACTTGTGTCATGGTTGAGAAATGGTAAATATCCTATTATTTGGTTTTATAAATTTGGTTGTGTATTGGATGAGAAATAAGTTGTGAATTGGTTGTTTTTGTTGGAACCGTAGACGGTAGAAATATCCAAGTTTTAGGGGAGGTTCTGCCCAAAATTTTCTAAACATTTTGGATAAAACTTAATGAAAAAAATTATAATTAGTGTTATATCTTATTTTTAATTTTTTGTTTCGGTTTTTCTTATTTACAGGAGTGCTGAAATGGTGACCACATGCTACATTGAGGGCTCAAGAATATTTTGATTCATAGAGACACTAATCTATGTTAGAACTTTTAACTTTTGGTTGAACTTATGCAAGACATATAACTTGTAGAACTAATCAATGTACTCACTAATGTTATTTTGTTTTAAAACAATTTTAGCTAAATGAGGCATGTTTGAATTATGTATGTTTTTACATATTATATAAATGTAGACTTGCTTATTAAAATAGTTAATATATTAGTTAATTCAAAAATAATTTAGTAAATTATGCATGCAATTTGTATTGAAAAAAATGTTACAAAAGAATTATTTTACTTTTGTAACTAAAGAAAAAAATGCTACAAAATCAAGTTACATTTCGTAACAAGATTTTATGATAGGAAAAAATAGATTGTCACCAAAAATACTTTGAAGATAAAAATTTATTACCACTTTTGTAACGACTTCTGGTTCTTTGTATCAGACATTTTTTTTACAAAATATCACTCTAAATTGTAACAGTTCCATTTTTTATTACAAAAACTTTTTGTAACGGGACATATTGCAACGGCCCCTTTTTTTTGTTACAAAATCCTTTTGTTTCAAAATTTCAATTTTCTATAACAATTTTTTTTGTTACAAATATTGCTTTTTCTTGTAGTATGCACTAACGGTGGTGCTAACGCCAGTGATTAACTTCAGTTTCAATGGCACCCATGCAAGTATGAGAACGTTAGTGAGTTAATACCAGTGTTAACTTCCGAAAGAGCCACTCCTAACTTGCTTCAACTAAGGCCAAAGCCCACATCCAAAGACATGAAGATTGATTTGGAAAGTGTATATATAGGAAGAGTTTTGAAGTTAGAAAAGTGGCTGGGATTCATTTTCTTTCTTTTTGTACTTAGTTTACTTTCATGTACTTTTCTTTCTCTCTTTGAATTTTTGGAGCAATGATGAACTAAACCCCACATCATTAGGGGGGGGGGAGGAGCTCTATTGTAATTCAAATAAATGAATAAAACTCTTTTTCTTCTCAATCCACTTGTTGTAGCTAAGAGATAACTTTCGTTCTTAATTGATCCATTCACTACCAGAAGGGGGTTTGGATCCATTGAATTTTTATGTGAGCCTCGGAAGGGGAATCATAGAAATTAGTTTGAAGCTCTTTCTCTCACAACTCTCTTGATCAACAAATTCGAGATGAATTGAGATCATGAGAACTTGTGTGGCTCATGGATAAGAGAATTGAACTTAACCTCTTCTCATGACCATTAGATCAAGGAATTGGCAAATTGATTGTGTTAAAAGAAATTGGGTTGCCAAGGAATTGGGACTCAATCAATTACAATTTACCATAGATCTACTTCATATGATTGAGAATGAAGTTGAGACCCATTGATTCATGATGGATTATGATGTCTCCAATTCCTAATGAATCTTTCTCTTTGTTATTCTTCACTTTAATTGCTTTGAGTTTATTGCTTTCTTTAATTTCCAGCTCCCAAGACCCTTTTACATTTCGTGCAATTTATATTTCATTGTCATGTACATTCTTGCCTTTACTTTCTTGTCATTTAAGCTTCAGCTCTTTTAATTTCTTGCCATTTAAGTTTCAGTTCTTTAGTTTCTTGCCATTTAAGTTTTCGCAATTTACATTTTGCAATTTACTTTCAACACTTTAATTTCTTGCAATTTACATTCTGTTAATTCAATTTCACCAAAATCATCAACATTTAGCTTGATTAGATATATCACCTCAGTAAAGTTGCTTAATCCATCAATCCCTGTGGGATCGACCTCACTCAACAGTGAGTTATTACTTGACGATTTGGTACACTTGTCGAAGGGAATTTGTGCTGTGCAAGTTCTTGTGCATCAAGTTTTTGTCACCGTTGCCAGGCATTGATTCAGATTGACAATGATTAAGTAGGTGATAGTCTCGATTAAGCATTTTTCTTTTGTTTTCTTCAAAGCATACTAACTGTTTGACACATTGTGTCTGCTAACTCTAACATTCACTCTAGCAATAGAGTGCTCATTTGCTTTTGGTTTGTCTTTGTGTTGTGTATGCCAGGGGGAAGAAGAGGTGCATCTACTTCCTTTGATTCTGAACCCGAAAGAATCTTTCTGAGACTTAGAAGAGAAGCAAGAGGGAAGGGAGTGGTTGGAGAAGAAAATTCAGAAGAAGGAGACCAAGTTATGGAGGATAACCTGCACAACCCACCTGAGGAGGTTGCCAACAACAATGGTCAACCTGCAAGGAGGGTGCTAGCCTCCTATACTATCCCTAATATAAGTAATTGTGGGAGTAGCATTCTTAGTCCTAATGTTCATGCCCACAACTTTGAGCTTAAACCACAGCTCATTACTCTAGTTCAGAACAATTGTCAGTATGGAGGAAGTGCTTCGGAGGACCCAAATCAACATCTCTCTGTTTTCTTGAGGATATGTGACACTGTCAAGACTAATAGAGTACACTCAGACATCTACAAGCTCTTGCTATTTCCCTTCTCTCTAAGGGACAAAGCTACTCAATGGTTAGAAACCTTTCCAAAGGAAAACATCACAAACTGGGAGGATTTGGTTAACAAATTTTTAGCCAAGTTCTACCCTCCCTCAGAGAATCATTAAGCTCAAGACTGAGGTGCAAACTTGCAGACAACTAGAGGGAGAAACCTTATATGAGGCTTGGGACAGGTACAAGGCACTAATTAGAAAATGTCCTGCTGATATGTTTAGTGAATGGGTGAAGCTCCAAAACTTCTATGAAGGTCTCTCCATGATAGCAAGAAAGGTATTAGACTACTCTTCAGGAGGATCACTGCAAATGATGAAAAATCTAAAGGAAGCACATGATCTCATAGATATGGTGGCCAACAACCAGTATTTTTACTCCTCAGAGAGGCAAGCAACTCCAAAGAGAGGTGTCTATGAGCTTGAGGGTGTGGATGCTATCCTAGCCCAGAACAAGCTAATGCATCAACAACTTCAGCAACAAATAGAAATGATATCAAAGAGGATGGATGGACTGCAATTGGCTGTAGTTAGAACAATAAAACAACCTCAAAATGTATGGGGCCAACATGAAAAAAGCTATGAGGCATACAACAATGAGCAGCAGCCTGAACAAGTTCAGTACATGCAAAACCCAAGTTCTTCCCAAAATGACTTTCATGGAGATACATACAACTCCTTATAGAGGAACCATCCTAACCTGAGATGGGGAGAAAACTAGAACCAATGGCAAAGGAACTCAAACCCCAACAGCTTTCGCAAAACAAGCAACCAAGACCATCACCCCACTAACAACAATCCATACAGAAAACCACAAAATAATCTTCCCACATCCATATTTTACGCACAAAATAACCCCACAAATAACCAAAATAACTTCCACCAACCATCAATATCCCACACTCAATTACAACCACATCAAGAATCCCAAAGAATCTCTAACTTAGAGATGATGATGGAAAAGCTCATGAAGAATCAAGAGATGGCAAGCAAGAATTATGAAGCATCAATGAAGAACCTTGAAAGGCAAATTGGGCAACTGTCTAAGCAGCCTGCTGAGAGACCGATCAATGTATTTCCAAGTGACACCATTCCTAACCCAAAGGAGGAGTGCAAAGCCATACAGCTTAGGAGTGGCAAGACATTGGAGAATGACACCAAGGTTGACAGCAAGGAAGAAACAAAGGTTGAAGAGAATGGTAAGGTGGAGCCCAAGAAGGATGATGAACCATAAGCTCCAAAGAGAGGCAAACAAATCTCAGAGGCACATACACAAGAGCTGAGAAAGGAGGTGAAGCGATATGTCCCTCCACTACCTTACCTTCAGAGATTGCAAAAGGAGATGAAGGACCAACAATTCCTTAAATTCTTGGAGATTTTCACGAAATTGGAGATCAACCTTCTACTTGCTAAAGCCTTAGAACAAATGCCACTCTATGCAAAGTTCCTCAAGGAACTCATCACCAAGAAATAGAGCTGAAAAGAGAAGGAAACTGTGATCCTTACTCAAGAATGCAGTGTTGTAATTCAGAAAGGTTTGCCATCCAAACTCAAGGACCCAGGGAGTTTCTTCATACCATGCACCATTGGGAATATACCAATTGACAAAGCTTTATGTGATTTGGGATTCAGCATCAATTTGATGCCACTATCCATGATGAGAAAGCTGTCAATAGAAGAAGTGATGCCCACCAGAATGTCACTACAACTTGCTGATAGATCCCTTATAATACCCAAGGGAGTAGTGGAGAACCTTCTAGTTAAGGTTGGCAAGTTCATTTTCCCTGCAGATTTTGTGATTCTGGACTTAGATGAGGAAGAAAGTGACTCAATCATCCTGGGAAGACCTTTCTTAGCCACAGCAAGAGCCATCATTGATGTGGAAAAGGGATAAATGATCCTGAAAGCACATGATGAATAGATAACCCTCAATATGTTCAAAGAAATACAATACCCTGATGAAAAAGAAAACTGCATGAGGATTGAGGATGAGGACTTAAATTGAAAGGAGAAGCCCAAGGAATCACTCATAAACTCACCCTTGGTGGAGAAGAATGAGACTGAAGAGAAGCAAAAGGATCAAAAGGACAGAAAAACTGAAGAAGAATTGCAAACAAAGGTTCCAGAGGTGACAACTAAGAAGAAGGCTCCTGACGTTAAGCTTCCTAAGAAGGAAGAGTCAAGGAAAAAGGGGAAGAAGAGTAAGAAAAAGATGCCTAAGGGGTGGAGAAACAAGAACATTCCAACTGAAGGATTCTCACCAGGAGACAAAGTGAAGTTAATCTATCAACAGTTGGAAACATCTCCACATTCTTCTGGATATTACACTATCAACAAGATCCTTTCACTGGAGCATATGGAAATCATCAAACAAGACACCAGAAGAAAGCTCACAGTGAAAGGAGATAAACTGAGGCACTATGATCATCAACCTCCCTAACAGAGAACAACTGTCAAGCTAGTGATGATAAAAGAATGTTTCATGGAAGGCAGCCCATGTTTAGCATTTTTCAATTCCTGCTTTAGTGATAATAACAAATGGTTTTCTATCATGAATTCAGACTTTCATAAACAATTTGATAATTGCATTAAGCATTTCATGAAGCATATGATCAACTTCTAAGTTTGGTGTTCCTGGAGGCACCCTAAGATGATTTCAAGCATGATGAACATATAGACATCTTAGGATAGCTATTCAAGCATTTTGTTGGAGTATATAGCCAAACATTAAGTTTGGCGTTCCACATATGCTATGAGTATGAATGTTGAGAATCAAATCGTTTAAAGTCTTGAATTTCATAAGAAGTGAACCTTTCTCTGCATCTTTCTGAATTTATTTTTTGAAAGTAGATAATAAAGTAGTCCTCATGATGATCAAATCAAAAGTGACAAGGATTTAATTGAACTCTTTCATGAATCATATAGTGGACAACAAGTTTAGTGTGCAAGGCACTTTGAATGATGCATAAGGCTCATAATATATACATCCTAGGAACTTAATCAATTTCCTTATATCACATGACCAAACACTAAGTTTGGTATTCATAAATGTTGCATGCACACTTACAAGGAGTCACGTTGGTTTTTGATTTATGGGGAACACTTAGTTTGTGGTCAATTTAAGAAAATTCAAAAGTTAGTTGTACATTTCATTTTTGCCGCCATTTATTTTGATTCATTTTTGTTTGTTGTTTTGAATAAGCATATGGAGAAGGAGATTTCTCTGTGTCATAAGAACACCTTGATGACCGAACCTACCAACCTCATAAAGAAGCAATCCATGTCTCCATTCAATCTTGCATGCACACCATTCATTTCCACCATATCAATTGAATCCTCACCATTCATTTCTTCACCATACTTCATTATAAATACCCTCCATTTGGTTCGAGCCTCACATTCAAAAATACACTTCCTTGTATCTGATGACAAGTCATCTTAGCCTAGTTTCACTAGCCTTTTTCTTTTGTTTTCATTTAGTTTTATGCACTTTCTTGCATTATAAATTAGCCATTTGAATTGGAATTGCTTGGTTTCCTTAAATCAATCAACCACCTTTTAATTGATACAAAATCATGAGGTTCAAGCCAACTTTAGTTGATAATTAATTGATTCATAAACCTTGTGAATTTTGTGATACTTTGATTGGTTGTTTTGATTACTTGTAGGTGAAGAAAGGAAACAAAAGGTGTGCCAACATTATGGAAGAAGGTTGCAAGAATGGCTTTGAGAAAATGGAATTCACGTTTGAGCTAACGTTTGCCTCAAACGTCAACTCAAACGTGAGTAGCAGTTGAAAAACACCCTGGGGAAAAGCCAACGTTTGCGCCAACGTTTGCCTCAAACGTGAGGTCAAACGTTGGCTCCAAAAGAGAAGAGAATTGAAGCTCCTGGAAAGCAACGTTTGAGCCAACGTTTGCCTCAAACGTGAGGTCAAACGTTGGCTCCAAAAGAGAAGAGAATTGAAGCTCCTGGGAAGGCAACGTTTGTGCCAACGTTTGCCTCAAACGTGAGGTCAAACGTTGGTGCCAAAGAGAAGAGAAATGACATCCCTGGAGGCAGCAACGTTTGAGCCAACGTTTGACTCAAACGTGAGGTCAAACGTTAGCACCAAACAGCATGAAGGGGCATACTTCAAACAAGAATAACTTGAGTTGTAGATGTCCAATTGAGGTGATTCCAAGTGGGTTAGAAAGCTGACATTCAGAGCTTTCCAACCATATATAATAGTCTCTATTGGGCACAAAATTGGCAACACGACAAGAGGACAAAGTAGCCCCCAAGAAGCATACAAGAAGGGAGGTCCACGTTTGAGCTCACGTTTGACCTCAAACGTTGAGCCAAACGTGGAACACAGCACATGGCCTAGCTGCATAATGCCTCACTCAAGTAACGTTTGAGTCAACGTTTGCCTCAAACGTTGGCTCAAACATGAATGGTTCATGGCCTGGTTCACTAATGGATTTCCTCCCAACACCAAGAGCAATCAACAGAGGCCACTATCAACCCAATTCCATCAAGGCTAAAGGCCCAATTCAAGGCTTAATGATCATTTGAAGAAAGTGTATAAATAGCTTAGGATTTGAAGTTTTTGGGGAGCTTCCCTTTTAGTTTTTCATAATAGCTTTCTTTTCAGTTTTGCTCAGAGCTCACTTTTATTTTTCTCAGCATTGTTGTTTAATTCAAGAGAATTTGGGAGGAGAATTGATCTCTCTTCCTCCTTGTTCTTGCCCAGCATTTTTTACTTTTCTTGTCTTGGATTTTGGGTGGAGAATTGAAGAAATTCTGTTTCAATCTCACCTTGGGATCTTGTTTAATTTTCTGCTTAATTGAATTTCAGTTTCGGTTCATTGCTTTTCATCTACTTTCTTTGCAATTTACAATTTCCTTTGCAATTGTTCTTGTTGGATCTAGGAAGGCATTGAGATCTAGACTTGGTTTTCTAGTCTCTTGGGTCCTGAGATTCGAATTTCCCATTTCCCATTCCCTGTTTTGCTCATTTAAAATTCTGTTTCTAGATCTGAATCAATCCAAGTGTTCTTCTATTCCTCTGCTTGTTGCAATTTTACATTTCCTTGTTTAATTTCTGCAGATCCAACTCCCCATTCCCTTTACAATTCAAGTCATTTACATTTCTTGCACTTTAAGATTCTGCAATTTACATTTCTTGCGTTCTAAGTTTCTGCCAATTTAATTCCTTGTTCTTTAAGATTCAGCACTTTTATTTTCCGTTCTCTTTGATTTTCTGCAATCTACCCCTCTCCCTTTACTTTTCATGCAATTTAATTTCTGTTAATCACAAATCACTCAACCAACACTTGATTCGCTTGACTAAATCAACCACTAAACTAAAATTGCTCAATCCTTCAATCCCTGTGGGATCGACCTCACTCATGTGAGTTATTATTACTTGATGCGACCCGGTGCACTTGCCGGTGAGTTTTGTGTCGGATCGTTTTCCGCACATCAAGTTTTTGGCGCTGTTGCCGGGGATTGATTAGATTGACAATGATTACGTGAAGTGGAGATCTAGATCAAGCACTTTTTCTGATTCTTTAATCTTGGACTAACCCACTAACTGTTTGAAGTTTTGTCTCAACTGACTACACTTAATTTTCAAGAGAATCGCTGTGTGTTCCGTTGTTGATTTATATGTCACAGGGAGGAAGAGCAGCCAGAGGGAAGGAAGTCATTGAAGAAGGAGTTTCTGAGAAAGAAGAACACCACCACAACATGAAGCCACAACTCATTACACTAATAGAGAACAATTGCTCCTATGGTGGAACTCCACTGGAGAATCCTAAACAGCACATATCCAATTTTCTGAGAACTTGTGATGCTGTCAATCTCGATAATGTAAATCATGATACCATTAAGCTCTTGTTATTTCCCTTCTCACTGAAGGATGAAGCGGCACAATGGCTTGAAACCTTTCCCCAAGGAAGTATAACTAGTTGGGAAGATTTGGTTGCCAAGTTTCTAGCCAAATTCTCCTCGTCCCAACAACACATCAAGATGAAAGAGGGAGTACATCCATTCATACAAGGAAGGGAAGAATCATTGTTCAAAGCATGGGAAAAATACAAGAAGACAAGCAACAAAGCGGATTTCCAAGCGTTCTATGAAGGATTAACCCCAGAAACAAGAAGAGCGGTGGATCACTTCTTAGATGGCCTACTCAACGCAACAGCAACTATCCAAGGAACTGCAGAGTCCAATGACAAGAGAGCCAATAACAAACGCTCATCTGAGACCCCACAGAATGCAACTTCAGAAAAGGAGATAATGAATCTTGAAGGAATGAAGGCAGTCATGAATCAAAGCAAACAGCTACATCAGCAAACTCAGCAACAATTGGAAGCAATAGCTAGACAAATTGATTTTCTCCATTCTACTACAGTGAATGCACAATTTCCACCATGGAAGCCACATTCTTATCTAAGAATGAGGGAATCTCCACATAAGGAACAAAGGGACTTCAACTACAACAACCCCAATTTCCCAAACCTGCAAAAACACCACCATACCAACAACAATCACTACATACCACCACACTACCCACCCTTCCAACCCCCAACACCCCACAACCCACAAATTTCACAAGACTCTCAGGGGATCACCAATCTGGAGATCTTAGTAGAGAGAATGATGACACATCAAGAGATGATAAGCAAACACCAGGAGGCCTTACTCGGGAGAATTGAGAGGCAAATAGAACAATTAGCTAAGAATCTCACAGGAGTGAGTGAGAAGAGGGCTAAAGGAAAAGAATTACTCATCCAGGATGAGCATCACAAAGCAAAGCCTCACTTAGGAGGACAAGGGGACAAGGAGAAGGAAGCTCAAAATCTGAACTGAGCAAGCACAGAGGATGTCAAGCTAGTGACAATAAAAGAGCGCTTGTTGGGAGGCAACCCAACCTGAGGTAGTTTTCTTTTCATATCTATTTCAATAAAAAAGTTAATTAGTTTTATCTATATTGCAAGAAGCTAAGTTTGGTGTTGCACACCAAAACAATCTAAGGGAGAATGAAGGATTCCAAGTTTGGTGTTCCACCAAAATCCCATCATAAAACACATTCTCACTCTCTGCATAATGCTAACTTCAAGCATTTAGATAAACTAGTTAACTATTCTGCTGTTTCCTAGTTTTCAGTTTTATTGCTTTTGAAAAAAAAAAAAATCATCACACATGGTTAATTTGATGCATGAAAACCATTGGCAAGGTACTAAGTTTGGTGTTCCCACACCCAAGTAAGTTCAAAAGCCCATAAATAAATCAGCCAGACTAACCATTGTTTTCAAGTGCTTGGGGAACAAGCAACTTTCAATATCATTGCAGAGGTCCATACAAGCTTTTGGAAGGATTAAACATCATCAACCAAAGAAACAAGAGATGAACCTAAAGGCCAGCAATGATGATGATGAGAAGAAGGAAAACAAGTGAACTCCAAAAGGTTGTATTGTTAAGTGATTATCTTACATCAAACACTGCTATGATTGAGAGTGGTTTAGTTTCCCTGATTATCTGTCTGTTTAGCATGGTTTCTTTTCTGTAAGTCAATAAGCAAGATGCTTGATCATTCACAACATTTTTCTCTTCAAAACTTGTTTGCACTCAATGTTCAAAAAATTGCATCACATGAAAGTTCTTTGAAAAGAAGGATTGAGGAATTAAACAATCTTGAGGCAAGCAAAAGATTAGGAGAAGTGGTGGTTCTAGTTGTATGAATATGTGTTGAGGTTGCATGCTTGTGAAAACTTGCATGAGAGCTCATAGGCAGGACATGAAGTTCAAAGAAGTATTGTGGAGATTCTCAAAAATCTATTGATCCAAGAAGCAGCAAACAAAACAAAAGAAAGAAAAGAAAATACAAAGACAAAAAGAAGATGACCCAAGGCTCTGAGCATCAATTACTAGGCAGAAAAGAAAGAAGAAACAATGACTCAAAGAGTTGTTAGCCTAGTAAAATGCTTGTGGTTGAGTTGTGTCAAAGAAAGAGGCTTGAGTAAGTAAATCCCTAGGGGTGCTTCAACACCTAATACCTTAAAACCACCTGGTTTAGGAGTATTGATTGAAAGCTTATCTAAAGAGCCGCTTTGAGACATGACACTTAGAGTCAAGGCCAAAGCAAAGAAACTATAAGCTGCTTCAAGGTGACTACATATAAAGAGATCTCCATGATACAATTTGGATGAAAATCCTAAGACCTAAGACTCCCAATATGTGAGGACTAGTAAGCACTGAAACCCTTGTATGAGCATATAATTTAGAGTTCACCCCACTATTACTTAATCACTGCACTCACAGGACTTTACAAGTTGTTCTTCAATCCGTCTTAATTAAAAGAACCTTGAGCATAATTCTTTTCTTGATTGGGGACAAGCAAGCTTTAAGTTTGGTGTTGTGATGACAAGTCATCTTAGCCTAGTTTCACTAGCCTTTTTCTTTTGTTTTCATTTAGTTTTATGCACTTTCTTGCATTATAAATTAGCCATTTGAATTGGAATTGCTTGGTTTCCTTAAATCAATCAACCACCTTTTAATTGATACAAAATCATGAGGTTCAAGCCATCTTTAGTTGATAATTAATTGATTCATAAACCTTGTGAATTTTGTGATACTTTGATTGGTTGTTTTGATTACTTGTAGGTGAAGAAAGGAAACAAAAGGTGTGCCAACATTATGGAAGAAGGTTGCAAGAATGGGTTTGAGAAAATCGAATTCACGTTTGAGCTAACGTTTGCCTCAAACGTCAACTCAAACGTGACTAGCAGTTGAAAAATACCCTAGGGAAAAGCCAACGTTTGCGCCAATGTTTGCCTCAAATGTGAGGTCAAATGTTGGCTCCAAAAGAGAAGAGAATTGAAGCTCCTGGAAAGCAACGTTTGAGCCAACGTTTGCCTCAAACGTGAGGTCAAACATTGGCTCCAAAAGAGAAGAGAATTGAATCTCCTGGGAAGGCAACGTTTGCGCCAACGTTTGCCTCAAACGTGAGGTCAAACGTTGGCGCCAAAGAGAAGAGAAATGACATCCCTGGAGTCAGCAACGTTTGAGCCAACGTTTGACTCAAACGTGAGGTCAAACGTTGGCACCAAACAGCATGAAGGGGCATACTTCAAACAAGAATAACTTGAGTTGTAGATGTCCAATTGAGGTGATTCCAAGTGGGTTAGAAAGCTGACATTCAGAGCTTTCCAACCATATATAATAGTCTCCATTGGGAACAAAATTGGCAACACGACAAGAGGACAAAGTAGCCCCCAAGAAGCATACAAGAAGGGAGGTCCACGTTTGAGCTCACGTTTGACCTCAAACGTTGAGCCAAACGTGGAAGACAGCACATGGCCTAGCTGCATAATGCCTCACTCAAGTAACGTTTGAGTCAACGTTTGCCTCAAACGTTGGCTCAAATGTGAATGGTTCATGGCCTGGTTCACTAATGAATTTCCTCCCAACACCAAGAGCAATCAACAGAGGCCACTATCAACCCAATTCCATCAAGGCTAAAGGCCCAATTCAAGGCTTAATGATCATTTGAAGAAAGTGTATAAATAGCTTAGGATTTGAATTTTTTGGGGAGCTTCCCTTTTAGTTTTTCATAATAGCTTTCTTTTCAGTTTTGCTCAGAGCTCACTTTTATTTTTCTCAGCATTGTTGTTTAATTCAAGAGAATTTGGGAAGAGAATTGATCTCTCTTCCTCCTTGTTCTTGCCCAGCATTTTTTACTTTTCTTGTCTTGGATTTTGGGTGGAGAATTGAAGAAATTCTGTTTCAATCTCACCTTGGGATCTTGTTTAATTTTCTGCTTAATTGAATTTCAGTTTCGGTTCATTGCTTTTCATCTACTTTCTTTGCAATTTACAATTTCCTTTGCAATTGTTCTTGTTGGATCTAGGAAGGCATTGAGATCTAGACTTGGTTTTCTAGTCTCTTGGGTCCTGAGATCCGAATTTCCCATTTCCCATTCCCTGTTTTGCTCATTTAAAATTCTGTTTCTAGATCTGAATCAATCCAAGTGTTCTTCTATTCCTCTGCTTGTTGCAATTTTACATTTCCTTGTTTAATTTCTGCAGATCCAACTCCCCATTCCCTTTACAATTCAAGTCATTTACATTTCTTGCACTTTAAGATTCTGCAATTTACATTTCTTGCGTTCTAAGTTTCTGCCAATTTAATTCCTTGTTCTTTAAGATTCAGCACTTTTATTTTCCGTTCTCTTTGATTTTCTGCAATCTACCCCTCTCCCTTTACTTTTCATGCAATTTAATTTCTGTTAATCACAAATCACTCAACCAACACTTGATTCGCTTGACTAAATCAACCACTAAACTAAAATTGCTCAATCCTTCAATCCCTGTGGGATCGACCTCACTCATGTGAGTTATTATTACTTGATGCGACCCGGTGCACTTGCCGGTGAGTTTTGTGTCGGATCGTTTTCCGCACATCAGTATCCTCACTTCATCTCTTGTGTTCCTTTAACTCCAAGTCTTACCTGTATTCTTGTTCATTCAACCATTTCTTGTTTCACT
Source organism: Arachis hypogaea (assembly GCF_003086295.3). NCBI lineage: Eukaryota > Viridiplantae > Streptophyta > Magnoliopsida > Fabales > Fabaceae > Arachis > Arachis hypogaea. The sequence continues at coordinate 57,945,316 of NC_092055.1, read as the reverse complement.
TAATCAATCACTTGTCTTCACTCTCAAGCTATACTCTCACTCTCCCTTATACAAACCATACTAGCCACTCTTCCCTATCCCTTCTTTCTCTTCTATTCGGCTAAGTTAAAACAAACCAATGGCATCATCAAGTTCTAAAATGAGAAAGGGAAAGGAGCCTGTGGAGGAAATTTTCTTTGACAATTGGAGGTTCAAGTCTGTGTTTTATGAGATACAACTTGAGTGGATAAAGCCTAAGGAAATACTTCCCAAGTTAGCATTCCAACTTTCGGGTGATGAATGCCAAAGAGCAGGAGGCCTAACAAGGAGAAATGAAATGCCCTAGAATTTCATCTTGGAAGTAGAATTGTTTGACCTTTAGGGCATAGATTTCATGGGACCCTTTTTCCCATCATACTCATTCAAGTACATATTGGTAGTAGTGGAATATGTCTTCAATTGGGTGGAAGCCATAGCAACAACCACATGTGATGCAAGCATTGTTCTCCAATTTCTCAAGAAGTACATCTTCACCAGATATGGAGTGACTAAAGGTCTCATTAGTGATGGTGGTAGTCACTTTTGCAACAAGCAAATAAATACCTTGCTCTATAAATATGGAGTAACTCACAAAGTGGCTACATGATAAGTGAACAAAATCATCGGCTAGAAATTTTATCTCAAAATAAGGTTAGCACTGTAAGTATAGTTCCAAGCCAACGAGCAATGGTCAAATCAAATAATAAATTCAAAACAAAATATAAACCGAGAGTAATGAAACCTCGGGTCGTTCTCCCTAAGAATGCAAATGAAATGTTTTCTCTTTCGGTTGTGAGGAAAAGGGAGTTTTCAAGCAATAAATGAAAGATTAAAAGAACTTAAGCAATAAAAGAACCAAGAGATGCTCAAAATTGTAATTTATGCAAGTAAAGAGAGAATGGGATCAAAACTAGTGAAAATACTATAAATGCAATAAAAGATCCTTGACTTGGGAATGAGAATCTAAGAATCTTATCATTGTCATAACCACAACTATGATAATTATGATGAGTCAATCTCGCCTAGTCAACCCCAATCATCGATGAGTAAGTCAAGCAAGCATAATTGACCTTAATCCATATGTCCTAACCAACTTACCAAACTAGTTGATAAAAGGTTAGTGTCAATGGAAACAAGATTCAACTAACTACCCAAGAATTACCACTAAATGTCGGACATTATGACTCTAGTATCCTAGGAACTCAAACCACAAGCCAAGGTGGGAAATCTACTCAAAATCTAGAGTTGGCATTTTCACAAACACCTTGTATGCATAAAAGTAAAGCATGAGAAATTATAAAGGAAATTGGAAAACTATACCCAATTATCAACAAAACCAAACATAAACAAGCAATCAAAAATAAAAGAGGCATGAAATGTAAAATTCATCAATCAAAACTTCAAGAAACACAAAATTGCAATATAAACAAAGTAACTTGAACCAAGGAAATGAAAATGCTTTAATTAAGAGGAAATTGAGAGTACTTACAATTAGAAAAGCAAAATGAAAGATCAAAGCTTGCTATAAAATGCTACAATGGAAATTAATAAACCCTAGGAGAGCTATCTATTCTACACTACTCCTACTCCTAATTACTATGTAAAACTATGTAAAAATTGCTCCAAATGCTCCCCCCTTTGATAAGTGTTGAACTCTCATCTACATAGCACTTCAATTCAGCATCCAAGCCATCCAAAATGGGCCAAAAGGCCTCAGAAATCGCGAAGCACGTGCATCATTAATGAAATCACGTGTTGAGACCTGTGCGGACGCACAGACGTGTGCGTCCGCACACGCGGTTGAAAATGGACCTGTGCGTACACACAGATGTGTGCGTATGCACACGTAGAAAATCTTGTCTGTACGCGCGCACGCAAGGCTGTGCGCACACACACTTCCCTGTGTGTGCTTTTCCTTGATTTCTTCATGTTTTCTCCCTTGTACATGCTTTCTTCCACTTTTATCCTTCCATTCTTGCCTTCAAGGCCTGAAATCACTCACAAACCATATCACGGCATCGAATGGCACAAAGGTGGGATTAAATTGCTCTATTAAAGCACAAAATTGCATGTTTTCACATTTAAGATCAAACTAGGGATTAAACACAAAATTATGCTATTTTGGTGCTTAAGTGTGAGTTCATGTGCTAGAATCCATCCAAATTGAGTCAAAATACACCATCAAATATGGACTCATCAACTCCCCCACACTTAAACAATAGCATGTCCTCATGCTAAACTAACAAGAAGAATGATCCAAAAGGGGTAATCATCTTATTAAATGCAACTACCTATATGCATGCAAGTATGTAAATACTATCTATCTATCTATCTATCAATCTATCTATCTATCTATCTAACTATCTATGGTATCTATATGAAATTGGTGAAAACAAACAATCAAATTTCCAAGCAAGCATAGACAAGTAGGGCCAAGCAAGGAAATGATCCAATGCAATAAAAAATCTAAAGAATTGATTCCATTCATCAAAGTAAAGTAACTTGCAAGAATACATGACAAGAAGCATGGAAACATAGAGTTGAGTAATTGAACCCTCACTAGGTGTGTATACACTATAATCACTCGGTGTTTAGGGTTTCAATCACTCAAGTCTCCTCTAATCATGCTTTCAAGGAATTACTTTTCATCTAACAATCAACACAGGTGATGCATGAATGCAATTATCATGAGGACTTCATATGGTTGTAATGGGGTTAGGGTTAAGGTGAGATAGGTATGGCTTAGTGGACTAAAATCGTTGAATCCTTGATTAGTTTAAGTATCCACATCAACCTATATCAATCAAATTAAAACAAAATGTAATCCTAACCTTCCATCAATTCTTATTCATTAACATTCATGTATGTTTTCTCACAACACGTCACATATGCAATTCTTTATTCATTTCTTTTTACCTTAGGGTGACTTTGTGCCCTTTTATGATGAAGGATATTTTTTTTATGAAGATAAAATGCATATGATTAAGCAGCTCATACATGATTGTTCCCATTTTCCAAAATTTTTAATGAAATACCCAGAAATAACCTTTTTCAATCACTACCAAAGTTTTCCAAAATTTCCCCACACATAAATGAAACATACTTCCTCAACCTAAGCTAATCAATGATGCAATCCAAGGTAATTACAGGTTTTTCGCTTAAGGTTGTGATGTGCTAAAGTCAAGAACAATGGGGTAAATACAACTCAAAGGGGTTAGTGGTGCACGAAATTGTGATCTTCAATGGCGCCAACAACTTGGTACGCACAATTGTAATCTCAACTCTTTGTCACAACTCCACACAACTGACCAGCAAGTGCACTAGGTCGTCCAAGTAATAAACCTTACGTGAGTAAGGGTTGATCCCACGGAGATTGTCGGCTTGAAGCAAGCTATGGTCATCTTGTAAATCTCAGTCAGGCGGATTCAAATGGTTATGGAGAATTGATAATTAAAAGATGAATAAAATATAAAATAGGATAGAGATACTTATGTAATTCATTGGTGAGAATTTCAGATAAGTGTATGAAGATGCTTTGTTCCTCCTGAACTTCTGCTTTCCTATTGTCTTCATCCAATCATTCATACTCCTTTCCGTGGCAAGCTGTATGTTGGGTTTCACCGTTGTCAATGGCTACCTCCCGTCCTCTCAGTGAAAATGGTCCAAATGCGCTGTCACCGCACGGCTAATCATCTGTCGGTTCTCGATCATGTTGGAATAGGATTCATTGATCCTTTTGCGTCTATCACTACGCCAAACACTCGCGAGTTTGAAGCTCATCACAGTCATCCCTTCCCAGATCCTACTCGGAATACCATAGACAAGGTTTAGACTTTCCGGATCTCAGGAATGGCCGCCAATAATTCTAGCTTATACCACGAAGGTTTTAATCTGAGATTAGAAACCCAAGAGATACACATTCAAGCTTGTTTGCATGTAGAATGGAAGTGGTTGTCAGGCACGCATTCATAGGTGAGAATAGTGATGAGTGTCACATAATCATCACATTCATCATGTTCTTGAGTGCGAATGAATATCTTAGAGAAGAAATAGGCTTAAGTTGAATAGAAAAATAATAGTACTTTTCATTAATTCATGAAGAACAGCAGAGCTCCACATCTTAATCTATGGTGTGTAGAAACTCTACCGTTGAAAATACATAAATAAAAGAAGGTCTAGGCATGGCCAAATGGCCAGCCTCCCAAAGAGGGTTCAATCATCAAAGCATGATTAAAAGAAGGATTGAAAGATGAAAATACAATAGCAAAAGGTCCTATTTATAGAGAACTAGTAGCCTAGGGTTACAGAAATAAGTAATTAATGCAGAAATCCATTTTCGGGTCCATTTGGTGTGTGCTTGGGCTGAGCATTGAAGCTTTCATGTGTAGAGACTTTTCTTGGAGTTAAACGCCAGCTTTTGTGCCAGTTTGGGCGTTTAACTCCAGCTTTTATGCCAGTTCTGGCGTTTTGACGCCAGAATTTTTATGCTGACTTGGAACGCCGGTTTGGGCCATCAAATCTCGGGTAAAGTATGGACTATTATATACTGTTGGAAAGCCCAGGATGTCTACTTTCCAACGCAACTGAGATCGTGCCAATTGGGCTTTGGTAGCTCCAGAATATCTACTTCGAGTGCAGGGAGGTCAGAATCCAACAGCATCTGCAGTCTTTTTTCAGCCTCTGAATCAGATTTTTGCTCAGGTCCCTCAATTTTAGCCAGAAAATATCTGAAATCACAGAAAAACACACAAACTCATAGTAAAGTCCAGAAATGTGAATTTTGAATAAAAACTAATAAAAATATACCAAAAAGTAATTAAAATATACAAAAAACTACCTAAAAATAATGCCAAAAAGCGTATAAATTATCCGCTCATCAGTTAGCAATGGTAAGTGCAAAGGGTAGGCTATATGGGATAGGTGAGCTTTTAAACAAAGATGGCCTCAATCATGCTCAATGAAATTCAAAACATCAATCACTGGAAATAAAGAATCAAGCAAAACCAAGATTACAATCATAGAAGAGATATATCACACAAGAACAAAAATTAGTGGTTAAAATATGTAACCACTCAATATATCTCAAAACTCACAAGGTATTTGTTCTTTACTCTTCTATGTTCCTTGAGGAAATCATTCAAGCAAGTTTAAAAAAAAAAACAGTTTTCCAAATCAATTCAATAGAATGCCTTTGAAACAAAATTCTTGAAAATCCTTGTTGTTTTTCACCAAAATTATTTCCTATATATGTAGGTATGTAAGTTGTGATGGATGCAAAATTTTCCAAAACTTCCTAGTTTTTCTCCTAATTTTCAACAAGCAAAAAGTAACATGAACAATTAGGACCAAGATAAACTAGGCATAAGCTATTCACATCATCCAATCACAATCCAACTTTATACTAAATACCATGCAAAAAATAAAATGCGATATGTATATATATACTGAAAAATGAAAGTGCAATGCTAGATATAACCAAAAATAAAAGTGTAATGCTAGGTATAACCAGAAACAACTAATATATATACCAAAGTTAAAAGTGCATAAGTTAAAGTACTAAAAGTATCTACAAAAGCATAATAAGGACTGAAAATAAACTAAAATGACAAGGGTTCGGAAGAGAATATTTACACCTAATAATAGTAGAACCTCCCCCACACTTAGATGATGCACGGTCTTCCGTGCCAAAATAATGAATCTGGGAAAGTCAACTGTGAGAAGGTGATGGATGATGATGATGACGGTGATATACAATCAACTCTCGGGATGTCACTGGCGCGGTCTCAGCTCTCGGCTGCTCAAGTGTCGGGTCAAGTGTCTCAACTACCATCTCTACTCTCTGCTCAGGTCCAGCTGCCTGCTCCTCGACTTCGGGCTGCTCAGCTACTACCTCCTCAACCGTAGGCTTTGCTGATCTCCGGTCTGGGTGCTCGATGACCTAGCCAGCTTCAGCTGCTGGCTCCTCGGATGCATGCTCCTCGGCCTCTGACTTTGGTGTATCTGGAGGAGGTGGCCCGGGGTTTCTACCCTCAAACTTTGCCACTATCCATTAGAAGCAGCGAGCGTTGCGTCACTCTTAACGGTGCACTGCCGGGAGGATATCTCGACACAACTCATACGGTGTCTGAGGTCGTGGTGTGGGTATAGGAGCTGTGGGAGGTGCTGATGGTTCTGCTGTGGCTGATGAAGGCTCAGAGGTCTTTCTCTTCTTCTGGGGTGGCCCGTCGTAATCTCCGTGTGGTAGATATGGTTGCTTACTGATGTAGACAGATGTCCGGTTTGTTGGGCGTCTTTCTACACTAGATAAGGCTGCTAATCTGGTAATCAGTGATGGAAAGGGGACGTTGAATTTGAGTTGTTGGTTCACCTTCATCATTGACTCTCTGATAAGGGGAAGAACAGAGATCATCTTCCCCTCCAGAATAGCCCATAGTATCACTGCCACACGAACTCTGATATGCGTGGCCTGCGTGCTTGAAAGGATGTAATCGACAATGATCTGCTGCCAGATCCTTGCCTCTGGGTTGAGATCCGTGCAGGCAATGCTCAATGGGACTGCCTGCTCTCCCTTGCTATACTCCCATCTGGCCTCAGGCTAGCCAATCTTTTCCAGGACTACATCTAAGGAAATCTTGCCCAATGACACGTCTTTCATTATTTGAGTGTAAGCGTCCCTAGCCGGAGGAATATGCGGGATGCCTAAGAGGGCCTCTAAAGCAGTATCAGAGGTGTCCAAGGTGACACCTCTGAGAAAAATGGTTTGGGCGTCCCTCTTTAGGAAATTGGCGTAAAATTCTTTGACCTGGTGTTCATTTACTTCCACCGGGTTGAATTTTATGAATTCCCACTGGTAAAAATTGATTCTGTTTAGAATGGCATCTGCATACATCTCAGGAAGGTTTAGCTTCCTCTCATAATGAAAGGCATGCTTGTCTAACTTCTTATATTGTTCTTGGGCCTTAGAATTAATGAAAGTGTTTGGGTGGTCACTCGGTGGCATGGGAGGAGGAGGACGAGCCAAGGGGTTGGCTTTCTCCTTTCCTTTGCAGCCCATCCTGAAATAAGACAAAAACAGAATACAACTCAGGGAACAGATAAAATCACAGAAAGAAGAAGGATATAATCAAACAATTCAATTAAGAGCCAGTCAGATAAACAAATGCCAATCAGGGAAAAACATGTGTAAACAGTAAAATGTTCCAAAGAGAATACATTTTCCCAAAATTAAGTAACCTAAGCGACAAATGAATGAATGAACAAACAAAGAAAGCATGTATATGACTTAGGTACATTATGTCTGTGAATTGAATGGAAAGAAACTGATTGTCGCCATTGTGCCTTAAAGGTTGAAAAATTTGTAAAAATTGGCACAGTGGGTATAAATCAGATTCAGAGTGAAATTTTTTGCATATTCTTGCTTAAAAGATAAGAAGTGACCACATATATACAATCTGTTGTCCAAAGCAATGCTTGATTGAAAAATAAGTTTCCATTGCTCAAAAACTTAAAGGAACAAGTTGTTATGTACATGGATTTGATGTTAAACACATATGAATTAGTAGTTATCGATTCACCAAATAGACATTATATGTACTACTGCAAAGAGGGCACCAAACAAATTTCCAAAGTTAATTTTGAATGTTAATTTGGTGCTAAAGCAAAATGGCAGGGCAGTTAGTACGTGAAGCATTAAATCAACAGGCTATGCACTTTAAAGTACCAAATAGAATGGTTAAAGTTGTAAAAATTCAATCCAAGTTAGTTTTGAGAACAATTCCAGTAAAGAAGTGCATATCTGGCCAACTGATTAGTAAAGGATGATATTCACCACAATTTGACATCAAACAAGACAATATGAGCACACAGGTAAAGGCAAGTTCAGTATGATGTTCAAATAGGAACAGTGGTAAGTGTATCTAGAAACTCAGTCTTAACCATCATCCCTAAACTGCACATATATGAATTAAAAATGCATAATGGAGGGAAATTCAAAACCTATGTTGATCAGACATGGAAATTGAATAAAAAATTCCATTTAAGGGTTTTGTCAAGCGTAACAGGTACAACAATTCTGAGCAGCAATCACAGTTTCAATATACATTGCAGTAAACATAGTTCAGTATCATCACAATCCAGACATAGCAACATTCAGAGTGAAGTTAAGAATGACATCAAACAGTCCAGAAAGCAAACCAAAAAAACTCAGCTAGCATCACATATATTCAATCCAGAAAATAGAAGTTATCTAACCTAATACCTCCTAGTAACTAGAACAGAATCAAAAAGCCGTAAAGAAAGAAGCAGTAAAGATAATCCAGCAGAAGAGAAGTGGAACAGGGGGAAGGGAAACTGGGATCGAACCTGTAATGCGGAAGGGAAAAGAAGACGAAAAGAAGTGAGGGTGAGGTAGGGAGGGTCGCAGCGGCACAAGGGTCCGCCGCTGCTGGTGGCTACTCGTCGGAACGGAAAGAGCGCGACCTTGGTCTAGCCCAGGCACAGAAGCAGGGAAGGGAGAGAAAGAGAGAGTTGGCGGTGGCAATATGGTCGTCGCCGGTGGTGGTTGGTCGCAGGGTGGAGAAATGGGCTGGGTGAGTGTGGGTGCTCAGAGGAAAGAGAGGAAAGGTTTGGGGTAAGGTAGGGAAATGAAGCGCGAGCCCCTGATCTTTTCAAATTGACGTTCGAAAAGGGACCTATGCGGACGCACAAGGTCGTGGGTGGACGAACACAGGGAGAATGAGGAAGGCATGCGCGCGCACAGAGGCATGCGAACGCTTCGGGCAGGAGGCGAAACGCAACCTGTGCAGGCGCATCGAGAGTGTGCGCTCGCACAATAAAAGAGAGAGGGTGGCGTGCGATCGCACAATCTATGCAGATGCTGCTATCAGAGGGTTATGCCCAGGCTGTGCGGACGCACAAAGGGTGAGCGCTCGCACGTTTTTTTTTTACAATGAGAATTCTTGTATGTTTCGGAATCAATCAAAACAAGAATCAATTCGTTGGTAGCATAGTCAAAACCAACAATGAATTCTCAAGACCAAATAATAAATTCAATACAAAATAACCGAGAGTATTTATCTCCCGGGTCGTCTTCCTTAGGAGTTGCAATGAAATGTACAATCATTGGCTATGAGAGAGCATGGGGAATTGTGAATGAAAGCAAGAGAAAGCAAGGAAATATAAATAGCAAGAAATTAAATGATCATGCAATGAATTAAAAGAAAGCAAGTAAAGGCAAAGAAAATAGAAATTAAGTACTATAAAGGACTCTTGGCAAGAAGTGGGTAATCTAGATTTCCTATCCTGAAAATTAGTCAATCCTCCTTGAGAATTAGTCAAAAGATGTAGTTGGTCTCAATCCATAAGTCCTAGTCAACTCACTAATTACTTAGTGAAAGACTAGGATCAATGGAAACCAAACCAATTAACTATTCTCACACAATGCGGAATGGACATCCACAACTCAATTCCGCCCAAACGCCCAATTTCTCAACCAAGAGTATGAAAACTAAATATGCAAGAAAGTAAACATCAAAGCAATAAAAGTCAAAGCAATAAAACTTCAAATTCAAGAAACCTCTTGGCAAGTAATTGAGAGCTTAGGCTACCTATCCTAGTCATTGACCACAAACACATGATGATTATGGAGAGTTAATCCTACTTAGTCAACCTTACATCGAAGATAAGTCAAATAGGCATAATTAATTCCAATTCCTAAGTCCTATGTCAACACTAAGGGGTCACATAGAGTCAAGGGAAACCAAATTAACTAACTATTCTAATGTATCAAATAAGAATGGACATCAATGACTCAAGGAACACCAAAGTCATCAATTCCAAGCCAAGAATATAGAAAAACTAAAGGAAAACTAAGCCAAACATTTTATCAAACACTTGGTATGCATGAGAATAAAATAATATTAAATTGCAATAAAATAAATTCTAAAACTACCAAAGCAAGAAAATAACAATAACAACTAAAGAAAACAATAAATGACATGGAAACATAAATTTGCATTAATTAAAATTAAAATATAACAAGAGTGTCATAAAACATAAAATGACAAAATAAAGGAAATAGCAAGATAAATAAAGAAGAACAAAGATGCCATAACAATAAATGACAAGGAAAAAGTAAATTAAAACAAGAATTAAATATAGAAATTACAATAATTAAACTAAAGAACCTTAACTCTAGAGAGGGGGGAGCTTCTCTCTCTAGAGAATTAAAGCAAAAACATAGAAAATCTAAACCTAATTGTCCCCCCTTGATTCCTCTTCACTTTGGCCTTAAATAGCTTCAAAAAATGAGTTGGAATGGGTTTTGGAGGTCCAAAAATCACTGCCAGCGAGTTGTAATTGATGAGGTCACGTGCAGGGACCTGCTGTGCATCCGCACACATGCTGAATTTTGACTTGTGCGTACGCACAAGTACCTGTACGTATGCACACGTAGACTTATGTTCACTATAGCAAATTACAAATCATTTTGAAGCCTCGGACATTAGCTTTCCAATGCCACTGGAACCGCCTCATTTGGACCTCTGTAGCTCATGTTATGACCAATTTAGTACAGAGAGGTCAGGGCTAGCAGCTTTCCAAATCCTTCATTTCTTGAATTCTTCCCTTTTGCATGCTCTTTTTCTCACTTCTTCTACCCATACTTGCCTTGGAAACCTGAAAATCACTTAAAAAATACATCATGGCACCAAATGGGATTAAAGTGAATAAAATTGACTAAATTAAGCACAAAAGAGTATGTTTTCACTTTCTAGCACAATCTAGGAAGAAATCTCAAAAGCATGCTATTTAGGTGAATAAATGTGGGTTTATGTGATGGAATCCACTCATATCAAACCGAAATATATCATAAAATATGGACTCATCAATTCCCCCACACTTAAACAATAGCATGTTCTCATGCTAAACACAACCAAAGGAGATGAATGAAGAGGTAAATGATTTATTCAATGCAACTACTTATATGCATGCAAGTATGTATATACTATATATACCTATCTATCTATCTATAGTATCCTATGAAATTGGTGAAAACAAACAAACAAATTTTCAAGCAAGATTATGGACATGTAGTGCTAAGCAAAGAAGCAATTCAATGCAATCAAAATCTAGAGAGTTGATTCATGACATCAAAATGAAGCAACTTGCAAGAATACATGATAAGAGATAGAGGAACATAGAATTGAGTAATTGAACCCTCACTAGGTGTGTATACACTCTAATCACTCGGTGTCTAGGGTTTAATCACTCAAATCACTTCCTAATAATGCTTTCGAGGATTTGCTTATCATCTAACAATCAACAAACAAGTGATGCATGAATGCAATAATCATGATGACTTATTAGGGTTGTAATGGGGTTAGGGTTAAGGCGGGATAGATATGGCTAAGTGGGCTAAAGAATTGGATCTTTGATTGGCTTAAGTATCTCACTCAACCTATATCAACCAAATCACAAAAATGTATTCTAACCACCCATTAGTTCTTTTCACACACATTCATGCCTTAATTTCTATTCAAAACACATATGTATTCCTTATTCATTTTTTTCTTTTCTTTGGGACAACCTTTGTCCCCTTTTATTACAAAATTTTCTTTTTCTTTCATTTTATTTTTTTCTTTTCTATTTTTTTTTTCTATGACAAATGCATATGGGTAAAGTAAATTGATACATGAATGTGTGACAGGCTCCCAAGGGTGTATTGGTAAAGATTTTCTCCAATAAAACCACGTTGCAAGTATAGCTCTACTAACAACAATCCTCGGGGGTCAAATTTAGAGAGGGATTTGGTTGTCACAAGTTCAACCCCAATAGAAATAACCGAAGTATTCAAACCTCGGGTCATCTCACAAGGAATGGGTAAACATGTGCTTCAACATTGGTTAGAAATCCGGGGTTGTGAGTTATGAGCATGAAAATAAATGGGAATCTTAACAAGCAAGTAATCTTAAATTGCAACAAACTAATTCAACTATCTAAGCAAAACATGAGCAATTCCAATGAACAAGCAACATTTCACTTAATTCTATTATAAACCAAGCAAGTAACTGTAACTAAAGCAAATAATTTGGGAAAATTGGTTTTCAAATATGAATAATAAAAGCAACTCTTGGCTAGGCATGGGAATTGGGGTCACGATCCTTGTCTAACAACCGTATCTTGACGATTATGAGGAACCAAGCTCATTAAGTCTACCCTCAAAGTCTTAAGTACGTGATATCTACTTCTAGACTTGAAGTACGTCAAATGGCTTTGATCACATCAACCCATAAGTCCCAACCTACCTACTAATTGGATTAGTAGTGGGTTGGCGTCAATGAGTATCAAATTGACCACCAAAGGCTCCCAAATCATCAAATCCATTAGACCCAATGACTCAAGTTTACCCAATTCCCTTGACCTAGGCCAAGAGTAAAGAAGACTACTCCATAATCAAAGTAAACAATTCATCGAACACTTGGTAAGCATTAACAAAAGACATGTTCAAAATAACAATTAAATTGAAATCTACAAGTACCCACTAACAATTATCAACATACAATCATCCAAACAACAAGATTAAACATAGAAATTATCAATGTAACATCAACAAGTCAAGATTCACAACATTCATGAAATGGGTATAAAATGACAATTGACAAGAATTCATAAAACTATCACTAGATATAAGCAAAATTGTAACAAGGAATTAAAATTGAACCATTAAAACTAGTAATTAACAAGATCCAATTCATAAATCAATAAGGGAAGATCAAATTAAAACTAGATCTAGAGAGGAACAATGGTTTCTCTCTCTAGAATAACCAAAGAACCAAAAACTAGCTAAAATTATGTCTTAGTGTAAAAATAATTGATCCCCCTTTCCTCCTAGCATCCTTGGGTCTTTTCCATGTAGAAAAAACTTGAAATTGGGCCTGATGAGCCTCAGAAATCGCCAGGCACGATTTCCTTTAATGAGGTCACGTGCAGCTTCCCACGCGTGCGCGCCATGCGTGCGTGCGCGCCGATTGCTTTTGCGATCCACGCGCGCGCGCCAAGTGCGCGTGCGCGTCGATAGGAATCTTCTGATCCGCGCGGATGCGTCCATCGTTGCGCGCCGCTTCCAGCCAATCCTATCCACGCGTCCGCGTGGAGTGCGCGGGTGCACCGATGCTGCTTTTCCCAAGATTTCAATTCTTCATGTTCCTCCCTCTTTGTACATGCTTTCTCCCTCTCTTCTAAGTCATTCTTACCCTATAATTCCTGAAATTACTCAACAAATACACCACGGCATCGAATGGCAATAGAAGAGGATTAAAATATGGCAATTTTAAGGCAAAATAAGCATGTTTTCCATCACGGAGCAATATCGGGAAGTGAACACAAAATCATGCATTTCTTGCGAATAAGTGTGAGAAATATTGATAAAATCCCCCAAAATAAGCACAAGATAAACCACAAAATTGGGGTTTATCAAATCTCCCCACACTTAAACCAGGCATGTCCTTATGCTTAAAATAAAAAGACCAAAGATCATGATGGGAAAGGGTTTTTGAAATGCAAACTACCTAAATGGATGCATGCAACTAATGTAAAATCATCTACCTACTTGGTCAAGAGTAAATCTATCCTCTAAGAATACATGTGAGCATATAGGGTGAAAATAGTATGTGATTAATGAATCCAACCAAATTGAACATCACCATGGAATGCATATGACTTGCTAAACGAACGCTTGTGAAAGCCGGGAACAAGCATTGAGCATCGAACCCTCACCGGAAGTGTATCCGCTCTATTCGCTCAAGTGTATAGGGTTCGTCACTCAATCTTCTCCTAATCATGCTTTCCAAGATTTGTCTTTCATCTAACAATCGACAATTACTTAATGCATGCTTACAAGTATCATGAGGTCTTATTCATGGGTTGTAACGGGGCTAGGGTGAAGGTAAGGATGTATATGGCCACGTGGGCTTAAAATTTAAGTCCTTGATCAACCTAGGATCCATTAGACACATAGAACAACCTATACAACTACAATATATTACCTAGCCACCCTTAAGTTTTACTCTTTTTGCATACTCATGTATTCTTTTCAATTCACACCCATATGCATTGTTTTTGTTACTTTATCTTGGGGCATCTTTGTCCCCTTTCATTGCTTCCTCTCTTTTATTATATTTTTTTATTATTATTATCCCTTTTTCTTGGGGTTTCATTGTGAACAAAAGTTTCACTGCATACAGTTTCGTCATTCAACACATGAGTATGTTCCCAAATCCTAGAATTTTTCAATTACACTACAATTACACACCTATATATCTACTCGAATTTCCCAAGTATACCCTCCTATTTAAATGACACACATCCTAACTTACCTAAGCTAATCAAGGATTCAAATTTAGGGACATTCATGGTTTTTCACTTAGGGTTATTTATGTGCTCTATTTAAGAACAAAAGGATTTATCATGGGCTCAAAATTGGTTAGCAACGGTAGATAAAAGGGTTAAGGCCATTTGGGAAACGTGACTATTGAAATGATGGCCTCAATCATGTAAATGCATTCATACACCAAGCAATGGACATATAGAATCAGACAAAGCAAGGATCACAATCATAGAGAGAGAGAGATATGCACACAAGAATGGAAATAATGGTTAAAAGATGTAACCATGCAATAGTGATGAGTATTTTGGTGAAACATAAATTTCCCCCCAAAACACACAAATCTAACCGGCAAGTGCACCGGGTCGCATCAAGTAATAATAACTCACGGGAGTGAGGTCGATCCCACAGGGATTGATGGATCAAGCAATTTTAGTGGGTGATTAGTTTAGTCAAGCTGACATTTAGTGAATTGTGTGAAATTGTAGCCAACAGAAAGTAAATGACAATGAATTTAAAGTTGCAGAATGTAAATTGGCAAGTAACTTAAAGAGCAAGAAATTAAAATTGCAAGAATCTTAAATGACAAGAAATATAAATTGCATTAAATGTAAAGGGAATTGGGAATTGGATTTGCAGAAATTAAACAAGGAAAAGTTAAATTGCAACAAGCAGAGAAGTAAAAGATGGATTTGATTGATTCGGAACCAAAACAGAAATGTAAATAAACATGAAAAGCAATAAACAGAGAATGTAAAATTGGAATTAAGATCTCAGGACCCAAGAGACTAGATAACCAAGTCTAGATCTCAATGCCTTCCTAGATCCAACAAGAACAATTGCAAAGGAAATGTAAATTGCAGAGAAAGTAGATGAAGAGCAATTAACAGAAAATTCGATTTAATTAAGCAGTAAAGAAAGCAGAGAGAAATCTCAGAGGGAGAATGAAACAGAACACCTTCAATTCTCCACCCAAGACTCAAAAACAAAGAAAAGAAAATTAAAGAGAGCTCTCAAATCCTCGTGCTCCCTCGTGGAGCCAGCCTCCTACAAATATGAAACAGATGCCTATTTATAGGCATTTTTACAAAATGAAAATGAAATTCAAAACAAATTACAATTAAAATGAAATTTCTATTCTAACTATCTCTTGTGCCTTTGAGTGGTGTCTATTGGGTCCTTGCTCTTGATGGAATTGGGTTGATAAAGGCCTTGGTTGATTGCTCTTGGAGTTTGAAGAGGAACCGAATTGAACCGGGTTGAGTTTGCAAAAGTTGGTGCAAAAGTTAGAGCAAAAGTTAGGGGTCTAACTTTTGGTCTAACTTTTCATATCAGCCCACAAAATTTGCTGCTATCCACGTTGGGGCAAAAGTTAGGGGTCTAACTTTTGCTCCAACGTTGGCCTCCCTTATGCACATTTATGGCGCCAACTTTGTCCTCTTGTCATGTTGCCAATTTTATGCCCAATATAGACTATCATATATGGTTGGAAAGCTCTGAATGTCAGCTTTCTAATCCATTTAGAATCACTTCAATTGGACATCTACAACTCAAGTTATGATCATTTGAAGAGGGCATGGTCGCTGGCTTTGGTGTGCAGCGTTTGAGGTAACGTTTGCCTCAAACGTTGGCGAAAACGCCAGTTCTGGAGGCTCAAACGTATTGTCCACCCCATACTATTATACATTGTTGGAAAGCCCTGGATGTCTACTTTCCATTGCCGTTGAGAGCACATCATTTGGAGCTCTACAGCTCGAGTTATACTCCGTTGAAGGTGCAGAGGTCAGTTGGCCTCACTGCAGGTTGTCACCATGTTCGTTTATGCACATTGCGGGGCAGTTTTCTCCCTCAATTTTAGTGTCCACCATGCAGTGCCATATATGCTTGGAAAGCTCTTGATTCCTACTTTCCAATGCTTCTTGAATCACCTCATTTGGAGCTCTGTAGCTCAAGTTATTCTTGTTGGAAGTATACCCCTTCAAGCTGTTGTGGTGTGTGGCGCCAACGTTAGCCACCAAGTTAGGGGGCTAACGTTGGCGCAAACTTTTGCTCCCCCTTGTAGTTTTCATGTGCCAACGTTAGCCTCAAAGTTAGGGGTCTAACGTTGGCACAAACTTTTGGTGCCCAGGGAGGTTTTCTTCATGCCAACGTTAGCCTCAAAGTTAGGGGTCTATCGTTGGCGCAAACTTTTGGTACCCAGGGAGGTTTTCTTCATGCCAACGTTAGCCACCAAGTTAGGGGGCTAACGTTGGGGCTAACTTTTCACCCAAAAGTTTGTGCAAAAGTTTGATGCTAACTTTAGGTCCAGCTTTTTGCTTCCTGGTTCAATTTCACTTATTCCATTGTCTTCTCTTTACTCCTAGCTATTCCTTCTTGCTTCAACCTTTCTCCAAGCTTTCTTCACCTATCATTAATCAACCAAACACATCAAAGCTATGCTTGAAATCATGAGATATTCATTCTTTCATAATATGTGACAATTATAGTATAAAACCTCATGAAATAGCATGAATTCATACATGGTTGATTAAATCAAAGGAAACATGAAAATCTACCTAATTGGCTTGCTTGTAGCTCAAGAAAGTGCATAATTCTAATGAAAACAAAAGAAAAAGACTAGTTAAAATAGGCTAAGATGACTTGTCATCACAACACCAAACTTAAACCTTGTTTGTCCCCAAGCAAGAAAAGAATCATGCAATAAAAATTGACAATCCAAGGCAAGAAGAATAGCAACTCAATGTTCATGGTAAGCTAGTTTTCTAAGCATGCTACAATCACAAAAGAAATGTAAATGATTGATGCTTCCATCTAGCTCAATTTATGAAATCTTTCTCTTATATTTCTTCCTTGAAACAAACTTTTGATTTTCTTATTTAGCTTCTCCTTTTTGGGTGCTTTGCCCCATGAGTTGATAACAAAGCTACGACTTCTAAATGCTTTGTTTTCAAGTATTACCACTTGATACATAAGCACCACAAGCATTTGATTAGAGGACTTCATTAAGCTCATTTTTCTTGACTCTCTAATCATTGATGCTCAGAGCCTTGAGCTTTGAGGGAGTGCTTTTGCACTTTGAGCCTAGCCTTGACTTCTAAGTGTTTTGTTTTCAAGCATTTGGCTTGATACATAAACACCACAAGTACTTAGCAAATAAATTGCCATTGGTACTCAGAACCTTCAACTTTCTCATTCTTTCCCTTTTTCTTTTCTTGCTTTAATTGTATTTGCTTCTTCAAGGTTTTCATGATTTTCAAAAGATTTCACAAAATGTCCTAGATGAAAACTTCAATTAAATAAAATCCAATGCAATTAAGCAACAATCAAATATACTAGCTTACCAATACTTTTATGCACATGCTAAAATCTTCTTTAATGCCTTGTTTGTTTATGATCATGATACTTTTGTTGCTTTTGAATTCACAAAACTCAAGTTGGTAATCATAATGACACAGCACCATGTTGCAATTTAGAAATCAAACTAGGCCTTTTCATACACACATGCATACAGAGAAGGTAAAGACAATCATGCAGTTTATAGTGCTTGAAACAAATGAGAGGAAAAGGAACTTTACAACCTTGTAGTTCATCTTCTCTATTGTTGTCATTTTCCTCCCATTCTCCTCCTTCCCATACCAAACTCAGAATGCTTGCTCATCCTCAAGCAACTATTAGAACCGTGGCTATGGGGCTAAGATGGATCATGAATGTCTTTCACAAGGAATGTTAGTAGTACATGTGTTTCAAGCAAGCAAAATTAAAGATAATAATCAAGGCACAAGAGACAGAGACATTGTGATTGCAAACTTAAGAAGGTGAGCATAATACTTTGCATAAAAGATAAGTGGCACACCAAACTTAGTGTGACACTTTCACTTGGAATTAATGCAAGTATCTTGTAAAGATTTGAAGCAAATTGTGTTGCATAGCAACACCAAACTTAGAATGCAATCCTATGTCCATTTATTTGAATTAAAACCAAGCAAATGAAACTGTTCTTTATTAAATACAATCACTGAGCCAAGAATCTGTCATTAATAAAGCTCTCTTGGTGATGTATTAATAAACACAGCAAATAAGCAAACTAAAATGGAAGCATTAAAAACAAAGAATTAACTAAAGTAAACAGAATAACAAAATATCAAACCAAAAGAAAATTAACACTGCAAAGACATTATGGTTATGCAGACAAGTGGTGTTGCTGAACGATTTGCATAGAAAAATAGGTGGCACACCAAACTTAGAATCTTGGTGTGTCGCTTTTCATTTTTGATTTGATGCAATCATCCAAAAAGATTGAAAACAATTTGTTGCAAGGCAACACCAAACTTAGAATGTAACCATATGCCAATTTATTGAATTTTAAATAAAGCAAGGAGAAAAAATATACCTACTATCTACCTGTTCCTTACTTTCTTCCTCTTCTTCCAATTTGTTAAGAGGAATGACTTCAAGAGAGGAGAAGATTCAGCTATTGCCCCTGTCTTGGTTTCCTCTCAGCAAGCTTTTTGTTGTACATGGCTTGATTGAGCTTGCCTGCTATTGGTCCAGGGGTTGGATTGCTTGTGGTTGACCTCCTCTTGAATGTTGTCCTTGGTAGTTTGGTCGCAATCCTCTTTTCGGTGCTTTTGTCAATTGCCTTCACTTCTTTGAATCCAAGTCTTGGTGGTTGTGTGATTTTTGGAGTTTTGTATTCATCCAGAGCCTTTTGTATTGGTGGTTCCATGAACTCCTCCTTTATGTACTTCTCTGCCTCACTTGAGTTTGGAATGACTTCTTCACTTTCTTGCTCCTCCACTTCCTCTTTTACACCCAACATTTGTTTCAATCGTTCTATCATGGGGAGGTTTGTCGATCTTCCCAACATTTCTTCATCTCCTCGTCATACCTTTCAATCATGGATTCAAATACTGAGGCGTTTTGGTCCAGGAAGGTTTGTGAGAGTTGTGAGTCTTCATGTTCTCTTGTCATCTCAAGTGCAGTTTCAGGTTCAACCACCTCATTCTTCATTGAAAGTTCACTTGATGCAGTGGCCTCCTTATCTTGCTTTTCCACTTCCTCACCCACACATTTGTCTTCATTTTCACTGGTTGATGGTTCTAAGTTTCCCCTTGTTTGCTCTAAGGACCCATTTATCTGCTCGAGGATGGTTTCTTCCCAAGATGGGGATTTTGTGTAAAATTCCACAAGTTTTCTCTGTATTTCAATGCCTTCCCGGTATTCCTCATCTGTTAATTCAATGCCTTCAAGGTATTCCTCATCTTTTAATTCAAGAGATGAAGGTCGAGAGTAATTTTGGTGAAGTGAATGTGTTGTGGTGAAGTTGTGTTGAGGGGTGTGGAATGAGTTGTGTGATCGATAGGATGACTGGTATGGATTTTGGAGGAAACTTTGTGTTGAGGCATAATCAAGTGATGAAGAACTTTCAAATGAGAAACTGGGACGTGAGGGTGGATGCTTTTCCATTCTTTGGCGATGCTTCCATCTTCCATGAGGATAATGATATGAATCATTTTATGGTGGTGGTTGGTATCCCATATGATTCTCTTGCTCATCTTGTGTCTCTGAAGCCAATCTCCATGAATTGGAGTGCTCAGGATTTGTAATTTGTTGGTGATATTCCCAACCACCATTAGAGATTGGTGATGGTGGGTGATATCTCATAAAATTTGTTTGACCATAAGATGAGTTGAACTCCATTTGAATTTTGTAAAACACAACACCAAGGAGAATTGAAATTCATATCTCAGAGATGAATTTCTTAGTGAGGCAATAACTCAAACACCTTGGTTTCAACTTAGAGCAGAGAACAAAAATAAAGAAAATGCTTGATCTAGACTTCTCACCCACTTAATCATTGTTGATCTAATCAATCCCCGGCAACGGCGCCAAAAACTTGATGAGTATTTTGGTGAAACATAAATTTCCCCCAAAACACACAAATCTAACCGGCAAGTGCACCGGGTCGCATCAAGTAATAATAACTCACGGGAGTGAGGTCGATCCCACAAGGATTGATGGATCAAGCAATTTTAGTGGGTGATTAGTTTAGTCAAGCTGACATTTAGTGAATTGTGTGAAATTGTAGCCAACAGAAAGTAAATGACAATGAATTTAAAGTTGTAGAATGTAAATTGGCAAGTAACTTAAAGAGCAAGAAATTAAAATTGCAAGAATCTTAAATGACAAGAAATATAAATTGCATTAAATGTAAAGGGAATTGGATTTGCAGAAATTAAACAAGGAAAAGTTAAATTGCAACAAGCAGAGAAGTAAAAGATGGATTTGATTGATTCGGAACCAAAACAGAAATGTAAATAAACATGAAAAGCAATAAACAGAGAATGTAAAATTGGAATTAAGATCTCAGGACCCAAGAGACTAGATAACCAAGTCTAGATCTCAATGCCTTCCTAGATCCAACAAGAACAATTGCAAAGGAAATGTAAATTGCAGAGAAAGTAGATGAAGAGCAATTAACAGAAAATTCGATTTAATTAAGCAGTAAAGAAAGCAGAGAGAAATCTCAGAGGGAGAATGAAACAGAACACCTTCAATTCTCCACCCAAGACTCAAAAACAAAGAAAAGAAAATTAAAGAGAGCTCTCAAATCCTCGTGCTCCCTCGTGGAGCCAGCCTCCTACAAATATGAAACAGATGCCTATTTATAGGCATTTTTACAAAATGAAAATGAAATTCAAAACAAATTACAATTAAAATAAGATTTCTATTCTAACTATCTCTTGTGCCTTTGAGTGGTGTCTATTGGGTCCTTGCTCTTGATGGAATTGGGTTGATAAAGGCCTTAGTTGATTGCTCTTGGAGTTTGAAGAGGAACCGAATTGAACCGGGTTGAGTTTGCAAAAGTTGGTGCAAAAGTTAGAGCAAAAGTTAGGGGTCTAACTTTTGGTCTAACTTTTCATATCAGCCCACAAAATTTGCTGCTATCCACGTTGGGGCAAAAGTTAGGGGTCTAACTTTTGCTCCAACGTTGGCCTCCCTTATGCACATTTATGGCGCCAACTTTGTCCTCTTGTCATGTTGCCAATTTAATGCCCAATATAGACTATCATATATGGTTGGAAAGCTCTGAATGTCAGCTTTCTAACCGACTTGGAATCACTTCAATTGGACATCTACAACTCAAGTTATGATCATTTGAAGAGGGCATGGTCGCTGGCTTTGGTGTGCAGCGTTTGAGGTAACGTTTTCCTCAGACGTTGGCGAAAACGCCAGTTCTGGAGGCTCAAACGTATTGTCCACCCCATACTATTATACATTTTTGGAAAGCCCTGGATGTCTACTTTCCAATGCCGTTGAGATCACATCATTTGGAGCTCTACAGCTCGAGTTATACTCCGTTGAAGGTGCAGAGGTCAGTTGGCCTCACTGCAGGTTGTCACCATGTTCGTTTATGCACATTGCGGGACAGTTTTCTCCCTCAATTTTAGTGTCCACCATGCAGTGCCATATATGCTTGGAAAGCTCTTGATTCCTACTTTCCAATTCTTCTTGAATCACCTCATTTGGAGCTCTGTAGCTCAAGTTATTCTTGTTGGAAGTATACCCCTTCAAGCTGTTGTGGTGTGTGGCGCCAACGTTAGCCACCAAGTTAGGGGGCTAACGTTGGCGCAAACTTTTGCTCCCCCTTGTAGTTTTCATGTGCCAACGTTAGCCTCAAAGTTAGGGGTCTAACGTTGGCGCAAACTTTTGGTGCCCAGGGAGGTTTTCTTCATGCCAACGTTAGCCTCAAAGTTAGGGGTCTAACGTTGGCGCAAACTTTTGGTACCCAGGGAGGTTTTCTTCATGCCAACGTTAGCCACCAAGTTAGGGGGCTAACGTTGGGGCTAACTTTTCACCCAAAAGTTTGTGCAAAAGTTTGATGCTAACCTTAGGTCCAACTTTTTGCTTCCTGGTTCAATTTCACTTATTCCATTGTCTTCTCTTTACTCCTAGCTATTCCTTCTTGCTTCAACCTTTCTCCAAGCTTTCTTCACCTATCATTAATAAACCAAACACATCAAAGCTATGCTTGAAATCATGAGATATTCATTCTTTCATAATATGTGACAATTATAGTATAAAACCTCATGAAATAGCATGAATTCATACATGGTTGATTAAATCAAAGGAAACATGAAAATCTACCTAATTGGCTTGCTTGTAGCTCAAGAAAGTGCATAATTCTAATGAAAACAAAAGAAAAAGACTAGTTAAAATAGGCTAAGATGACTTGTCATCAAATAGGCTCAAAACTTTCATGCTTGTGTTCTTAGCTCAATCACTATGTTCCAAAATACATTCTTAAAGCAAGTTTACTGCAAAAAATTTTTTTTTCAGAATTTTGGTAGCTCACCCAGGACACAGTTTCTTAAAAAGGAAGTTATTGTTTTGACCAAGTAACTCTATAGAAACTAACTATCATGCAAGGGTATTTACAAGCAAAACTAACTACACATGCAATATACTAACTTCTAAGCAAAAGATAAATCCATGGGTATTGAGGGGAAGAGAATGTTACCCATGGAGATTGGTCGAACGACCTCCCCACACTTTAGAAATTATCACGCTCCTCCGTGCTACGAATAATACGCAAGGGACGGTCGGGATCGGAACCTTCATTATCCCCATCATCAGAGCTCCCATCACTTGGGTTTGAGGTGGATGTGAACATTTCGGGTTCCTCCATGCTAGGGGTAACATAACGCAGAAGTTTCTTGATGTAAGTGTACCGGCGGTGGTTGCGCCGCTCATATCTATCAAGCTTCCGGTGAAGATCTTCTATCCTTTGATGTGTGGATCTCAATAGTGGTGATGATGAGCTAGAAGGAAAAAGAAGTGGCGGGGCCATGTCGAGGCTTGGTTTGCTCATGGAAAGGTGTAGGTATTTCACGCTTGGGACCACATCGCCCTTAGCCAGAACTATGATCTCTTTGTCCTTGGCTTCCCAAGAAACACCCGCAGTAGCAACTAACTCATACACCAATGCTGAAAATGGCAAATTACCTCGATCGTGAACTTGACTCATCGCTTGCCTGACAAGAAGCGGAATATTCACCGGCTTCTTCGTGAGAACACACCAAACAAGCAAGGCGAGGTCTGTCGTGAGGGACGACTTGTGGGTGCTAGGTAGCACATAGTGGGATAGGATCTGGGCCCAAGCTCTAGCTTCCACAGTGAAGAAGCGAGCGTCAATGCTCTTGGGCCTCATCCGGAGTGGACCTTGGGTCCAAAATGTCCCTGGCTCAGCAATGACTCGGAGAATCGAGTCCCAATTAAATCCATACTTCTCTCACTGACGTAAGACTTCTTGGTAGCCATCCATGTCACTTGGCACTGGTAGGGCATTAAGCACTTATTGAATAGCCTCTTCTGAAACTGAGACTTACTTTTGGCGCATGTATACCGATTGAAGAGAGGGAAGATGGTAGCTAGTGTAGAATTCTTCCACCCAAGAGAGGTTGATTTCCCTTGGTTTCCTCAAAAGAAACTCCCATCCTCGTTGTTCAATGCGGGACAAAATATAAGGAGCGACCTTGTCCGGCGGAGCGAGTAGATGCTCAGGATGATAGTTCCTTACAGCTATGGAGGGGAACATAAGTTCACAAAAGCGGTTGGGGAACCTTGAGGAATCTTTTGCCGGTTTGCTCTTGTCATTCTCATTAAAAGGAGCGGGTGTCTTCCCTTTCTTAGATAGGAGTTTGTCTCCTAATGAAGAGCGCGCCTTAGAATTTGACTTTTGGGGTGCCCTTTTTGTGGCCGGTTTCCTTGAAGCTATCTCCTTGCCTTTCTTGGTGGCCATCCTGAAAAGGAAGAGAAGGAAGGAAAACATTAAACCCAAGAATCAATTTGACAAAAAACATGCAAGTGACTTGTAGTGCCCATGATGAATGTAAAAGCAAGGGTCACAACACTTGGCATGTGATGCAAGAGGAAGTAAAGCATGCAATGGCATGAGAAGAGTAGTCTCAAGCATCCATAATAAAGAGCAAGTCATGTTCAATTAATATCTAATTGGCAAGTATAAACTTTAAGCACACAAATTAGACTCAATGCATTTAAGAGAAAGTAAGTGAATGAGGAGGGAGCACCAATTTGAAAAATATATGACTAAAATGAACCAAAATGGTATATGTGCATTTCCTCGAACACTTGGCGTGCAATAATCAAGCAATGAGCAATTATGAGATACTAAACCAATTCAAAGCCCAAAATAGAACATCAATCATCACATAAACATTACACAATGGGAAAGATAAGAAAAAGAATGACAAAAGATTTATTAATGCAAATTAAGCTCAAATTCAACATCCATGGAGAAATAAGGAAAAAGGAAAGGTAAGCAAACAAAAAGCAAGAAACATCATCATGCAAGTAAAAGGGAAACTAAGTAAAGCAATAAGAAGCATCTAACTAGAGGAAATAATGCAAGAGAAAATAAAGAAGAGAAGTAGAAGAAGTGAAACCTTGAAAAGTATGAAGGAACAAGGTTGAATCTTCTTTTGTGAAGATGAGAAAGAAAATGAGAGAGGTGTAGTGCCACCGGAAAAAGTTGGTTGTCGCCGGTGAGTGGCCGGAGACAGTGGTGGTGGGGTAGGGAAGAAGAAGAGGAGAAGAGAGATGATGGAGGGAGAAGGAAAAGAAACTAAGAAAGAAAAGGGTTTGAGAGAAAGAAAAACAGGGCAAGGCACGAAGTATAAAACTAACTCGCGCAACCGGCGCGCGCGCGCAAGGTGCGCTGGCGCGTCGGTGAGGATGCTAGCAGGGGACGCGTGCGCGTCAGTGGTGCGTGCGCGCGAGGGGAGTTGTGCCTCAGGTACATAAGTGGCACAAAGTTGGCTCAAGTCTCTGGTTTTTGTACCAGAGTGAATCAGTGAGGCAGGCGCGCGGACGCGCACCTTGCGCGGACGCGTGCTTGAGGTATTCCGCAACTGGCGCGGACGCGCACAACGCGCGAATGCTTCAGTTTTGGCACAAGGTTGGCCCATTTGTGGCACAACTCTCTGGTTTTTATACCAGAGAGTCCAGATATCTCCATCGGCGCGCGCGCGCACCGTGCGCTGGCGCGTTGATGGTTGAATTGCAAGGGTGCGCGCAGGCGGCATGTACGCGAACGGGTCGGTGCCTGGCGCGAATTGGGCATGAAGTGGGCATGACTCTCGGGTTTATGGCCCTAGAGTGGAATTTCGCTACCGGCGCGCGCGCGCACTGTGCGCTGGCGCGTCGGTGCCCTTCTTCAAAGAAATATTTTTATTTTCTTTATTTTTTTCACATCCTATCTATATGAACATTCTGCCTATCCAACAAAAGCAACAAAGCTAGCATTCCTATGCATTCAATCAATCATCAAAAGATCACAAAATTCACAAGAAACTAAAGATACGAACAAGATGGTATAAACAAGGAAGATCTTACCACGGTGGGGTGCCTCCCACCAAGCACTTTTCTTTAACGTCCTTAAGTTGGACGGTCCTTTTCTTAAGCTTCCTCTCTCCTTGGTGCATCCTCTAATATGTACACCTCTAGCTCTCTTGGGGCTTGCAACCATGATACTTCTTCACTCTATGTCCATTCACTTTGAAAGTTATTTCACTCTTGGGATCAAACAATTCCACAACTCTATAGGGCTTCATCTCCTTCACCTTGAAAGGTCCTTCCCATTTAGAACGGAGCTTGCCAGGCATAAATCGGAGCCTTGAGTTGTAGAGGAGGACCTCATCACCTTCTTGAAAGTCATTCTTCCGGATGTGATGGTCATGAAATGCCTTAGTCTTTTCCTTGTAAATTCGGGCATTCTCATATGACTCGTTCCTCAAACACTCAAGCTCTTCAAGTTGTAACTTCCTAACTTCACCCGCCTTGGCTAAATCCATGTTGCACTGCTTTACCGCCCAATAGGCTCGATGCTCAATCTCCTCCGGAAGGTAGCACGCCTTACCGTAGATGATCTGGAAAGGACTCATCCCTATCGGAGTCTTATAGGCCATTCTATACGCCCATAGTGCATCTCCTAACCGGAGGCTCCAATCCTTTCTTTGTGGATTGACCACTTTCTCTAAGATTCTCTTGATTTTCCAGTTGGACACTTCTGCTTGTCCATTTGTTTGCGGATGATAAGCAGTAGCAATCTTATGTGACACTCCATACCGCTTATGAAATGCTTCTACCTTCCTGTTACGAAAGTGGGATCCTTGGTCGCTCACGATTGCTCGTGGTGACCCATAACGGCATACAATGTGATTCCTAATGAAAGAAACAACGGCATTGGCGTCGTCAAGGCGGGTAGGTACGACCTCTACCCACTTTGACACGTAGTCAACCGCTAACAGAATATACAGATACCCACTAGAGTTGGGAAACGGTCCCATAAAGTCAATGCCCCATACATCAAATATCTAACAGAACAACATAGGTTGCTGAGGCATTTCATCCTTTTGGGATGCGTTTCCTGACTTCTTACACTGATGGCAAGACACACATAACCAATTAGCATCCTTGAATAAGGTTGGCCACCAGAATCCACAATCCAACACTTTTTTAGCGGTCCTTTGTGGGCCAAAGTAGCCACCACATTCGGACGAATGACAAGCTTCAAGAATTGGTTGGAATTCAGACTCTGGGACACATCTTCGAATTACTTGGTCTATGCCCCTCTTCCACAAGTGAGGGTCATCCCAAATATAGTATTTGGAATCACTCCTCAACTTGTCCCTTTGGTTTTTCGAAAAGTTGGGAGGGAAGATTCTTGCAACCAAGTAGTTCGCCATTGGGGCAAACCAAGGAAAGCTATCCGACACAGCATGCAAATTATCCAATGGGAATGAGTCATTGATCGGAAATGGATCAATTTTTAAATTCTCAATGCGGCTTAAATGATCCGCAACCAGGTTTTGAGATCCACTCCGGTCCCTAATCTCAATGTCGAATTCTTGCAAAAGCAAGATCCAACGTATGAGTCTAGGCTTTGACTCATTCTTTGTCAATAAGTACTTTAAAGCTGCATGATCCGTGTATACCACTATCTTTGAACCTAGCAAATAAGATCTGAATTTATCTAAAGCATGAACGATAGCTAGGAGTTCTTTTTCAATAGTGGTATATTTGGATTGTGCCGCATCTAGTATCTTAGAAGAGTAAGCAATGACATAAGGGAGTTTACCATCGCGCTGTGCAAGCGCGGCACCCACAGCATGGTTTGACGCATCGCACATTATCTCAAATGGCAACGTCCAGTTGGGGCCTCGCACAATTGGTGCCGTGGTAAGAACTCTCCTTAGCTCTTCAAAAGCTTTTACACATTCACCATCAAACTCAAAATCTACATCTTTTTGGAGTAGGCGCGACAATGGCAAAGCAATCTTGCTGAAGTCCTTGATAAAGCACCTATAAAATCCTGCATGTCCCAAAAATGAGTGGACCTCCCTCACGGATGAGGGGTGAGGCAAAGTGGTGATAACATCGACCTTGGCCGGGTCTACAGAAATGCCTTCATGAGATATTACATGTCCTAACACTATACCTTGTTGTACCATAAAGTGACATTTTTCAAAATTTAAGACAAGGTTAGTGTCAACACATCTAGCTAGGACCTTGGCCAAGCTCTCTAAACAAAAATTGAATGAAGTACGATAAATGCTAAAGTCGTCCATAAATACTTCCAGGCAATTCTTCATTAGATTGGAGAAGACACTCGTGATGCACCGCTGAAAAGTAGCGGGTGCATTACATAGTCCAGATGGCATCCTTTTATAGGCAAAGGTGCCAAATGGACAAGTAAACGTGGTCTTCTTCTGATCTTCAGGAGCAATATGTATCTGGAAGTAGCCAGTAAATACATCAAGAAAGCAGTAGTGAGATTTACCTGCCAAGCAGTCTAGCATCTGATCGATGAAGGGTAAGGGGTAATGGTCCTTTCGTGTGGCGGCGTCAATCTTATGTTGTCAATACATACTCGCCACGCATTTTGTACTCTTTTAGTGACCATTTCACCGTCGTCCTTCTCGACCGTTGTGATGCCCGACTTCTTGGGGACAACTTGAACCGGGCTCACCCACTCATTGTCAGAAATTGGGTATATGATATCCGCATCCAGTAATCGGGTGACCTCTTTCTTCACTACATCGAGGATGGTTGGGTTGAGCCTCCTTTGCGGTTGCCTAACCGGCTTAGCTCCATCTTGGAGAAATATCCTATGCATGCACTTGCGGGGGTCAATTCCCACAATATCCGCTAGGCTCCATCCTATTGCTTTCTTGTACTTTCTGAGAACATCTAGGAGCTTTCCCTCTTCTTCACTTGAGAGCTCACTAGCAATAATGACCGGAAACCTTTGGTTATCCTCTAAGAAAGCATACTTCAAATGAGATGGAAGGGGCTTCAATTCACTTTTTATCTCAAGTTGAGGTTCTTTTTCATCAATCTCATGGGATTCATTCTTGACAACTTCTTCATGTTTATCTTCTTGGTCATCCGTCTCCTCAACAATGGGGTAGCACAACTTGTCATGGTCTTCTTCTTGCACTTCCGCTACCACTTCATCAATCACATCACATCGGAGCACGGAATGTTCTTCGGGAGGATGTTTCATGGCTTCCTCTAAATTGAACTTGATAGTCTTGTCTCTAACCCCAAAAGAATATATACCGGTGAAGGCATCTAACTTGAATTTGGAGGTTTTGAGGAAGGGTCTACCAAGTAGAACGGAGGAGGAGCTTCTATTTTCTGTTGGAGGCATTTCAAGGATGTAAAAGTCAACCGGAAAAACCAAATCCTTAATTGCCACGAGTACATCTTCCGCTATCCCCATCACTGTGATCACACTCTTATCGGCTAAGGCAAACCTCGCCGTTGACTTCTTTAATGAAGCTAAATTCAACCGCACATAGATAGAAAGTGGCATGATGCTTACACAAGCTCCCAAGTAACACATATAATCATGAAAAGTGTATCCACCAATACAACAAGACACTAAGCACGGTCCAGGGTCACCACATTTTCTTGGAATAGGTTCCATCAAGGAAGAAATTGAACTACCCAAGGATAATGACTCCAGTTCTCCTATCCTATCCTTGTGTGTACACAAGTCTTTCAAAAATTTTGCATACTTTGGAATTTGTTGAATAGCATCAAGGAGTGGTATGGTTACCTCAACCTTTTTGAACACTTGAAGCATGTTCAAATCAAACTCCGGTGTCTTTTTCACCTTCTTCACCATGGAAGGAAATAGAATAGGAATTGACTCATCCACTATAGCTTTCCTCTTGGGTTCCTTGAGGTTTACTCCTTCTTCCTCATGCCTTTTGTCTACCACCTCTTCTTCATGTGGAGCTTCAACAACTACCTCTTCCTCATGAATTTCTCCCATGACCCTTGGAGGTATCTTCTCTAATGTAGTCCCCGACCGTAGAGTGATGGCGTTGAGACCGCCTCTTGGGTTTGGTTGGGGTTGGGATGGAAGGTTAGAGGAACTTGGGGGTTGATTAGTGTTGTTATTGGGGGTTGGTGATTGGCTTGACATGTTCATCTTTGAAAGCATGTTGGTGAGGTTGGCCAATTGAGTATTCAAGGCCTCGAATTGAGCCTTGTTGCTCTCATCTTGTTTTTCTATAGCGGCTCTAAGCTCATCAACTTGATTGTTAGAAGATGGAGGAGTTTGGTTTTGATTTTGTTGTCTATGGTGTGGTGCTTGGTACTTGGTGTAGTTGTTTTGGTTTTGGTTGGAGTGGCCTTGGTTGGCTTGGTAGTTGGTGTTGTTATGGTGGTATTGGGATGAAGATTGGTTGTTGTTGTGATGAGAAGAAGAGTTATTCCACCTTTGGTTTTGATTGCTTCCTTGTGCATTATCTCTCCACCCTTGATGTTGATTACCACCTTGATGGTAGTTGTTTTGACCTTGAGAAGGGTAGGGTGGACGGTTGTTGTAATTCACATTGGCTAACACAAGGGCATGTTCCTCTTGAATTTGATGGCATTGGTCGGTGTAATGTGTGGTGCTAGAGCACAAACCACAAATTCTAGGAGGGCCTTCAAGTTTAGCAACCGGAGGTGGGGCTTGGACGGCTTGGATGGAGTAGTATTCCTTTTGATCCCTTTGGATTTGTGTAAGGATGGTGGTCATATCCCCAAGTGCCTTGGTTAGACTTGCTTCAGAGGGGGATGGTTCTACCACACCCTTGAGAGGATTACTTCTCACCCTTGTGTGTTGTGTAGCTTCGCCAACATCTTTTATCAAATTCCAAGCTTCTCCCTCCGTCTTGTTTTTCGAAAGGGAACCGCCACTAGAAGCGGTGAGCAATCTTCTATCTTCCGCACAAAAACCTCCGGTAAAGTAGCTAATGAGAAAGTGAGTGGTCATTCCGTGGTGTGGACATGACTCCAATAGCCTCTTGAACCGAGATCAATACTCATACAAACTCTCTTGGTCTCTTTGCATTATACCCGAAATCTCTTTCCGGATGTAGTCGGTCTTCTCCGGTGGGAAGAACTTATCAAGAAACTCTCTTCTCAAGAAATCCCAATTAGTCACAATCTCATCCGGTAGCGAGTAGAACCATGTTTTTGCTTGCACTTCAAGAGAGAAAGGGAAGGCAAAAACCATGATAGCTACCTCATCAGCTCCAAGCCTTCGAGCCGTAGAACAAGCAACTTGAAAATCCTTCAAATGTCGGATGGGGTCTTGACCCAGCAACCCATGATACTTAGGAAGTAGATTTATCAAGCTACTCTTCAACTCAAAGTTTGGATTAAGGTTAGGATACCTTGCTTGCAACGGTTGAAGTATGATATCCGAAGCTCCTTGCTCATGCAAAGTGATCTGGCGTGGCTCCGCCATGTGTGGCTCACCTGTAGGATGCAAAGATGTATTAGTAATGTCAACAGAAGAATAGGAAGTAGCGGACTCCAAGTCACTCTCGGTGGCATCTAGTGATTCGGTATTTTCCTCAAGAGAGGCCGAAGTACTTGGCGTATAGTCCAACCGCCGTCTAGCTTGCCGAGTGTGTAACAAAGTTCTTTTGATCTCGGGATCAAAATTGGCTAAGCTAGAATTCGGTTGAGACCGAGTCATCAAACTTGAAAGTCATAGCAAAAATGCAAAAGAAATCTAAACTATAGTTAAGTATTGAAAGAGGTAAAATATCTACAATATTCACATATTCACATAACCAATATCAAGGCATATGTTGCAACTATTCTTCGGCAACGACGCCAAAAATTTGACAGGCTCCCAAGGGTGTATTGGTAAATATTTTCTCCAATAAAACCACGTTGCATGTATAGCTCTACCAACAACAATCCTCAGGGGTCAAATTTAGAGACGGATTTGGTTGTCACAAGTTCAACCCCAATAGAAATAACCGAAGTATTCAAACCTCGGGTCGTCTCACAAGGAATGGGCAAACATGTGCTTCAACATTGGTTAGAAATCCGGGGTTGTGAGTTATGAGCATGAAAATAAATGGGAATTTTAACAAGCAAGTAATCTTAAATTGCAACAAACTAATTCAACTATCTAAGCAAAACATGAGCAATTCCAATGAACAAGCAACATTCCACTTAATTCTATTATAAACCAAGCAAGTAACTGTAACTAAAGCAAATAATTTGGGAAAATTGGTTTTCAAATATGAATAATAAAAGCAACTCTTGGCTAGGTATGGGAATTGGGGTCACGATCCTTGTCTAAGAACCGTATCTTGACAATTATGAGGAACCAAGCTCATTAAGTCTACCCTCAAAGTCTTAAGTACGTGATATCTACTCCTAGACTTGAAGTACATCAAATGGCTTTGATCACATCAACCCATAAGTCCCAACCTACCTACTAATTGGATTAGTAGTGGGTTGGCGTCAATGAGTATTGATGAGCGGATAATTTATACGCTTTTTGGCATTATTTTTACATAGTTTTTAGTATGATTTAGTTAGTTTTTAGTATATTTTTCTTAGTTTTTAATAAAAATTCACATTTCTGGACTTTACTATGACTTTGTATATTTTTCTTTGATTTCAGGTATTTTCTGGCTGAAATTAAGGGACTTGAGCAAAAATCAGATTCAGAGGTTGAAGAAGGACTACAGATGCTGCTGGATTCTGACCTCCCTACACTCAAAGTAGATTTTCTGGAGCTACAGAACTTCAAATGGCGTGCTTTTAATTGCGTTAAAAAGTAGACATCTAGGGCTTTCCAGCAATATATAATAGTCCATACTTTGCTTGAGTTTAGATGACACAAACTTGCGTTCAACGCCAGTTCCATGTTGCATTCTAGAGTTAAACGCCAGAAACAGTTTGCAAAGTGGAGTTAAACGCCAGAAACAGGTTACAAACTGGCGTTCAACTCCAAGAGAAGCCTCTACACATGTAAAGCATAATGCTCAGACCAAGCACACACCAAGTGGGCCCAAAAGTGGATTTTTGCATCATTTACTCATTTCTGTAAACCCTAGTAACTAGTCTGATATAAATAGGACCTTTTACTATTGTATTAGACATCTTTGATCAGTTTTATGCTATCTTAGACCTTATTGGGGGCTGGCCACTCGGCCATGCCTGGACCTTACTCTTATGTATTTTCAACGGTAGAGTTTCTACACACCATAGATTAAGCTGTGGAGCTCTGTTGTTCCTCATGAATTAATACAAAGTACTATCATTTTTCTATTCAAATTCAAGCTTATTCCGATTCTAAGATGTTCATTCGCACTTCAATATGAATGTGATGATCGTAACAGTCATCATCATTCCCAACCTATGAATGCGTGCCTAACAACCACTTCTGTTCTGCCTTAGATTGAATGAATATCTCTGGGATTCCTTAATCAGAGTCTTCGTGGTATAAGTTAGAATCCATGGACGGCCATTCTTGAGATCTGGGAAGTCTAAACCTTGTCTGTGGTATTTCGAGTAGGATCTGGGAAGGAATGGCTGCGACGAGCTTCAAACTCGCGAGTGTTGGGCGTAGTGACAGACGCAAAAGGATCAATGGATCCTATTCCAGTATGATCGAGAACCGACAGATGATTAGCCATGCAGTGACAGCACATTGGACCATTTTCACTGAGAGGACAGGATGTAGCCATTGACAACGGTGACGCCTAACATATAGTTTGCCATAGAAAGGAGTATGAATTACATAAGTATCTCTATCTTTAATTTCCGTTTTATTTATATTTTAATCATATTTTAATTATCAAATATCCATAACCATATGAATCTGCCTGACTGTGGTTTGCAAGATGACCATAGCTTGCTTCAAGTCGACAACCTCCGTGGGATCGACACTTACTCACGTAAGGTTTATTACTTGGATGACCCAATGCACTTGCTAGTTAGTTGTGCGAAGTTGTGACAAAGAACTAAGATTATGAACATGCGTATTTAAGTTTTTAGCGCCGTTACCAAGGAATGAACCGTCACGATTTCTGCGCATCAAGTTTTTGGCGCCGTTGTCGGGGATTGTTCGAGTTTGGACAACTGACGGTTCATCTTGTTGCTCAGATTAGGTAATTTTATTTTATTTTTAAGATTTTAAATTTTATTTATTTTCGAAAACTAAAAAAAAATTTCTTCTTTTTCTTTTTTCCCAAAATAATTTTCGAAAAAAAAAGAAAAACCCAAAAAAATTAATTTGATGTTTCTTGCTTGAATCTTGTGTCAGTTTTTAAGTTTGGTGTCAATTGCATGTTTATCTCTTTCTTGCATTTTTCGAAAATCTATGCATTGCATTCTTCATGATCTTCAAGTTATTCTTGGTAAGTCTTCCTGTTTGATCGTTAAAATTTCTTGTTTTGTGTCTTTTCTTATTTTCCATATGCATTTTCAATTTGTTAGTGTCTAAAGTTTGAAAATTTCTAAGTTTGGTGTCTTGTATATTTTTCTTTTCTTCAAAATTTTCAAAATAAGTTATTGGTGTTTATCTTGACATTCATAGTGTTCTTGCATGCATCATTTGTTTTGATCCAAAATTTTCATGCATTGAGTCTTTTTGATGTTTTTCTCTTTCTTCATTAAAAATTCAAAAATAAAAAAAATATCTTTCCCTTTTTTTTCTCATAAAATTTGAATATTTGACTTGGCTTTTTCAAAAATTTTTAAAATCTAATGAGCCAAATCAAATTTTCAATTTAAAAATTCTATCTTTTTCAAAACTTTTTCAAGAAGCATGGAAACATAGAGTTGAGTAATTGAACCCTCACTAGGTGTGTATACACTCTAATCACTCGGTGTTTAGGGTTTCAATCACTCAAGTCTCCTCTAATCATGCTTTCAAAGAATTGCTTTTCATCTAACAATCAACACAGGTGATGCATGAATGCAATTATCATGAGGACTTCATATGGTTGTAATGGGGTTAGGGTTAAGGTGAGATAGGTATGGCTAAGTGGACTAAAATCGTTGAATCCTTGATTAGTTTAAGTATCCACATCAACCTATATCAATCAAATTAAAACAAAATGCAATCCTAACCTTCCATCAATTCTTATTCATTAACATTCATGTATGTTTTTCTCACAATACGTCACATATGCAATTCTTTATTTATTTTTTTTCCCTTAGGGTGACTTTGCGCCCTTTAATGATGAAGGGTATTTCTTTTTATGAAGATAAAATGTATATGATTAAGCAGCTCATACATGATTGTTCCCATTTTCCAAAATTTTTAATGAAATACCCAGAAATAACCTTTTTCAATCACTACCAAAGTTTTCCAAAATTTCTCCACACTTAAATGAAACACACTTCCTCAACCTAAGCTAATCAAGGATGCAATCCAAGGTAATTCATGGTTTTTCGCTTAAGGTTGTGATGTACTAAAGTCAAGAACAATGGGGTAAATATAGCTCAAAGGGGTTAGCAATGGTAAGTCCAAAGGGTAGGCTATATGGGAAAGGTGAGCTTTTAAACAAAGATGGCCTCAATCATGCTCAATGCAATTCAAAACATCAGTCACTGGAAATAAAGAATCAAGCAAAACCAAGATTACAATCATAGAAGAGATATATCACACAAGAACAAAAATTAGTGGTTAAAATGTGTAACCACTCAATATAGCTCAAAACTCACAAGGTATTTGTTCTTTACTCTTCTATGTTCCATGAGGAAATCACTTAAGCAAGTTTAAAAAAAAAAAACAGTTTTCCAAATCAATTCAATAGAATGCCTTTGAAACAAAATTCTTGAAAATCCTTGTTGTTTTTCACCAAAATTATTTCCTTTATATGTAGGTATGTAAGTTGTGATGGATGCAAAATTTTCAAAAATTTCCTAGTTTTTCTCCAAATTTTCAACAAGCAAAAAGTAACATGAACAATTAGGACCAAGATAAACTAGGCATAAGATATTCACATCATCCAATCACAATCCAACTTTATACTAAATACCATGCAAAAAAATAAAATGCGATATGTATATATATACTGAAAAATGAAAGTGCAATGCTAGATATAACCAAAAATGAAAGTGTAATGCTAGATATAACCAGAAACAACTAATATATATACCAAAGTTAAAAGTGCATAAGTTAAAGTACTAAAAGTATCTACAAAAGCATAATAAGGACTAAAAATAAACTAAAATGACAAGTGTTCGGAAGAGAATATTTACACCTAACAATAGTAGAACCTCCCCCACACTTAGATGATGAACGGTCTTCCATGCCAAAATAATGAATATGGGGAAGTCAACTGTGAGAAGGTGATGGGTGATGATGATGACGGTGATATACAATTAACTCTCGGGATGTCACTTGCGCGGTCTCAGCTCTCGGCTGCTCAAGTGTCGGGTCAGGTGTCTCAACTACCATCTCTACTCTCTGCTCAGGTCCAGCTGCCTGCTCCTCAACTTTGGGATGCTCAGCTACTACCTCCTCAACTATAGGCTTCGCCGATCTCTGGTCTGCGTGCTCGATGACCTGGCCAGCTTCAGTTGCTGGCTCCTCGGATGGATGCTCCTCGGCCTCTGGCTCTGGTGTATCTGGAGGAGGTGGCCCAGGGTCTCTACCCTCAAACTTCGCCACTATCCACTGAAAGCGGTGAGCGTTGCGGCGCTCGTAACAGTGCACTGCTGGGAGGATATCTCGACATAACTCATACGGTGTCTGAGGTCGTGGTGTGGGTGTAGGAGCTGTGGGAGGTGTTGATGGTTCTGCTGTGGCTGATGAAGGCTCAGAGGTCTTTCTCTTCTTTTGGGGTGGCCCGTCGCAATCTTCGTATGGCAGATATAGTTTCTTACTGATGTAGACAGACGTCCGGTCTGTTGGGCGTCTCTCTACACCAGATAAGGCTGCTAATCTGGTAATCAGTGATGGAAATAGGATGTTGAATTTGAGTTGTTGTGTACCTTCATCATTGTCTCTCTGATAAGGTGAAGAACAGAGATCATCTTCCCCTCCAGAATAGCCCATAGTATCACTGCCACACGAACTCTGATATGCATGGCATGCGTGCTTGGAAGGATGTAATCGGCAATGATCTACTGCCAGATCCTTGCCTCCGGGTTGAGATCCGTGCAGGCAATGCTCAATGGGACTGCCTGCTCTCCCTTGCTATACTCCCATCTGGCCTCAGGCTGGCCAATCTTTTCCAGGACTACATCTAAGGAAATCTTGCCCAATGACACGTCTTTCATTATTTGAGTGTAAGCTTCCCTAGCCAAAGGAATATGCGGGATGCCTAAGAGGGCCTCTAAGGCAGTATCAGAGGTGTCCAAGGTGACACCTCTGAGAAAAATGGTTTGGGTGTCCCTCTTTAGGAAATTGGCGAAAAATTCTTTGACCTGGTGTTCATTTACTTCCACTTGGTCAAATTTTACGAATTCCCGCTGGTAAAAATTGATTCTGTTTAGAATGGCATCCGCATACTTCTCAGGCAGGCTTAGCTTCCTCTCATAATGAAAGGCACACTTTTCTAACTTCTTATATTGTTCTTGGGCCTCGGAATTAATGAAAGTGTCTGGGTGGTCACTCGGTGGCACGGGAGGAGGAGGACGAGCCAAGCGGTTGGCTTTCTCCTTTCCTTTGCGGCCCATCCTGAAATAAGACAAAATCAGAATACAACTCAGGGAACAGATAAAATCACAAAAAGAAGAAGGATATAATCAAATAATTCAATTAAGAGCCAATCAGATAAACAAATGCCAATCAGGGAAAAACATGTGTAAACAGTAAAATGTTCCAAAGAACGCATTTTCCCAAAATTAAGTAACCTAAGCGATAAATGAATGAATGAACAAACAAAGAAAGCATGTATATGACTTAGGTGCATTATGTCTGTGAATTGAATGGAAAGAAACTAATTGTCGCCATTGTGCCTGAAAGGTTGAAAAATTTGTAAAAATTGGCACAGTGGGTATAAATCAGATTCAGAGTGAAAGTTTATGCATATTCATGCTTAAAAGATAAGAAGTGACCACATATATACAATCTGTTGTCCAAAGCAATGCTTGATTAAAAAACAAGTTTCCATTGCTCAAAAACTTAAAGGAACAAGTTGTTATGTACATGGCTTTGATGTTAAACACACATGAATAAGCAGTTATTCAATTCACCAAATAGACATTATATGTACTACTGTAAAGAGGGCACCAAACAAATTTCCAAAGGTAATTTTGAATGTTAATTTGGTGCTGAAGCAAAATGGCAGGGCAGTTAGTACGTGAAGCATTAAATCAACAAGCTATGCACTTTAAAGGTACCAAATAGAATGGTTAAAGTTGTAAAAATTCAATCCAAGTTGGTTTTGAGAATAATTCCAATAAAGAAGTGCATAGCTGGCCAACTGATTAGTAAAGGATGATATTCACCATAATTTGACATCAAACAAGACAATATGAGCACACAGGTAAAGGCAAGTTCAGTATGATGTTCAAATAGGAACAGCGGTAAGTATATCCAGAAACTCTGTCTTAACCATCATCCCTAAACTGCACAGATATGAATTAAAAATGCATAATGGAAGGGAAATTCAAAACCTATGTTGATCAGACATGGAAATTGAATCAAAAATTCCATTTAAGCGTTTTGTCAAGCATAACAGGTGCAACGATTCTGAGCAGCAATCACAGTTTCAATATACATTGTAGTAAGCATAGTTAGTATCATCACAATCTAGACATAGCAACATTTAGAGTGCAGCTAAGAATGACATCAAACAGTCCAGAAAGAAAACCAAAAAAACTCAGCCAGCATCACATATATTCAATCCAAAAAATAGAAGTCATCTATCCTAATACCTCCTAGTAACTTGAACAGAATCAAAAACCGTAAAGAAAGAAGCAGTAAAGATAATCCAACAGAAGAGAAGTGGAATAGGAGGAAGGGAAACTGGGCTCGAACCTGTAATGCAGAAGGGAAAAGAAGACAAAAAGAAGTGAGGGCGAGGTAGGGAAGGTCGCAGCGGCAAAGGGGTCTGCCGCTGCTGGTGGCTACTCATCGGAACAGAATGAGCGTGGCCTAGGGCTAGCGCAGGCGCAGAAGCAGGGAAGGGAGAGAAAGAGAGAGTCGGCAGTGGCAATGTGGTCGTCGACGGTGGTGGTTGGTCGCGGGGTGGAGAAAGGGGTTGGGTGAGTGTGGGTGTTCAGAGGAAAGAGAGGAAGGGTTTGGGGTAAGGTAGGGAAATGAAGCACGAGCCTCTGATCTTTTCGAATTAACGTTCGAAAAGGGACCTGTGCGGACGCACAAGGTCGTGTGCGGACGAACACAGGGAGAATGAGGAAGGCATGCGCGCGCATAGAGGCGTGCGAACGCTTCGGGCAGGAGGCGAAACGCAACCTGTGCAGGCGCACCGAGAGTGTGCGCTCGCACAATAGAAGAGAGAGGGTGGCGTGCGATCGCACAACCTATGCGGATGCTGCTATCAGAGGGTTTTGCCCAAGCTGTGCGGGCGCACAAAGGGTGAGCGATCGCACGTTTTTTTTTTTTACAACGAGAATTCTTGTATGGTTCGGAATCAATCAAAACAAGAATCAATTCGTTGGTAGCATAGTCCAAACCAACAATGCAAGACCAAATAATAAATTCAATACAAAATAACCGATAGTATTTAGCTCCCGGGTCGTCTTCCCTAGGAGTTGCAAGTTTGTACAATCATTGGCTATGAGAGAGCATGGGGAATTGTGAATGAAAGCAAGAGAAAGCAAGGAAATGTAAATAGCAAGGAATTAAATGATCATGCAATGAATTAAAAGAAAGCAAGTAAAGGCAATGAAAACGGAAATTAAGTACTATAAAGGACTCTTGGCAAGAAGTGGGTAATCTAGATTTTCTATCCTAGTTGTGGACCACAAACATGGCAATTGTGTAGAATCAATCCAAACTAGTCAATCCTCCTTGAGAATTAGTCAAAAGATGTAATTGGTCTCAATCCATAAGTCCTAGTCAACTCACTAATTACTTAGTGAAAGACTAGGATCAATGGAAACCAAACCAATTAACTATTCTCACACAATGCGAAATGGACATCCACAACTCAATTCCGCCCAAACGCCCAATTTCTCAACCAAAAGTGTGAAAACTAAATATGCAAGAAAGTAAACATCAAAGCAATAAAAGTCAAAGCAATAAAACTTCAAATGCAAGAAACCTCTTGGCAAGTAATTGAGAGCTAAGGCTACCTTTCCTAGTCATTGACCACAAACACATGATGATTATGGAGAGTTAATCCTACTTAGTCAACCTTACATCGAAGATAAGTCAAATAAGCATAGTTAATTCCAATCCCTAAGTCCTATGTCAACACTAAGGGGTCACATAGAGTCAATAGAAACCAAATTAACTAACTATTCTAATATATCAAACAAGAATGGACATCAATGACTGAAGGAACACTAAAATCATCAATTCCAAGCCAAGAGTATAGAAAAACTATAGGAAAACTAAGCCAAGCATTTTATCAAACACTTGGTGTGCATGAGAATAAAATAATATTAAATTGTAATAAAATAAATTCTAAAACTACCAAAGCAAGAAAATGACAATAACAACTAAAGAAACCAATAAATGACATGGAAACATAAATTTGTATTAATTGAAATTAAAATGTAACAAGAGTGTCATAAAATATAAAATGACAAAATAAAGGAAATAGCAAGAGAAACGAAGAAGAACAAAGATGCAATAACAATAAATGACAAGAAAAAAGTAAATAAAAACAAGAATCAAACATAGAAATTACAAGTAATTAAACTAAAGAACCTTAATTCTAGAGAGAGGGGGGAGCTTCTCTCTCTAGAGAACTAAAGCAAAAACATAGAAAACCTAAACCTAATTGCCCCCCTACATTCTTCTTCACTTTGGCCTTAAATAGATTAAAAAATGAGTTGGAATGGGTTTTGGAGGCCCAAAAATTGCTGCCAATGAGTTGCAATTGATGAGGTCACATGCAGGGACCTGTGCGGACGCACAGACGTGTGCGTCTGCACACATGCTGAATTTTGACTTGTGCGTATGCACATGTAGACTTATGTCCACTATAGCAAATTGCATATCATTTTGAAGCCCCGGACATTAGCTTTCTAATGCCGCTGGAACCGCCTCATTTGGACCTTTGTAGCTCAAGTTATGATCAATTTAGTACAGAGAGGTCAGGGCTAGCAGCTTTCCAAATCCTTCATTTCTTGAATTCTTCCTTTTGCATGCTCTTTTCCTCACTTCTTCAACCCATACTTGCCTTGGAATCCTGAAAATTACTTAACAGATACATCAAGGCACCAAATGGGATTAATGTGAATAAAATTGACTAAATTAAGCACAAAAGAGCATGTTTTCACTTTCAAGCACAATTTAGGAAGAAATCTCAAAAGCATGCTATTTAGGTGAATAAATGTGGGTTTATGTGATGGAATCCACTCATATCAAACCGAAATATATCATAAAATATGGACTCATCAATTCCCCCACACTTAAACAATAGCATGTTCTCATGTTAAACACAACCAAAGGAGATGAATGAAGGGGTAAATGATTTATTCAATGCAACTACTTATATGCATGCAAGTATGTATATACTATATACCTATCTATCTAT
Organism: Arachis hypogaea; assembly: GCF_003086295.3. Taxonomy (NCBI): domain Eukaryota; kingdom Viridiplantae; phylum Streptophyta; class Magnoliopsida; order Fabales; family Fabaceae; genus Arachis; species Arachis hypogaea. The sequence goes on along the minus strand of NC_092055.1, from coordinate 57,903,898 downwards.
CTATAGTATCCTATGAAATTGGTGAAAACAAACAAATAAATTTTCAAGCAAGATTATGGACATGTAGGGCTAAGCAAAGAAGCAATTCAATGCAATCAAAATCTAGAGAATTGATTCATGACATCAAAATGAAGCAACTTGCAAGAATACACAATAAGAGATAGAGAAACATAGAATTGAGTAATTGAACCCTCACTAGGTGTGTATATACTCTAATAACTCGGTGTCTAGGGTTTAATCACTCAAATTTCTTCCTAATCATGCTTTTAAGGATTTGCTTTTCATCTAACAATCAACAAACAAGTGATGCATGAATGCAATAATCATGAGGACTTATTAGGGTTGTAATGGGGTTAGGGTTAAGGTGGGATAGATATCGTTAAGTGGGCTAAAGAATTGGATCTTTGATTGGCTCAGGTATCTCACTCAACCTATATCAACCAAATCACAAAAATGCATTCTAACCACCCATTACTTCTTTTCACACGCATTCATGCCTTAGTTTCTATTAAAAACACATATGCATTCCTTATTAATTTTTTCTTTTCTTTGGGACAACCTTTGTCCCCTTTTATTACTAAATTTTCTTTTTCTTTCATTTCATTTTTTTCTTTTCTACTTCTTTTTTTTTCTATGACAAATGCATATGGTTAAAGTAAATTGATACATGAATGTGCACCCATTTTTCCAAAATTTTCAATAAATACCCAAAACATAAAATTTTTTTTCTCTACCAATACTTCCCAAAATTTCCCCCACACTTACATGACACACACTCCTCAACCTAAACCAATCAAGGATACAATCCAAGGTAAATTCATGGTTTTTCGCTTAAGGTTGTAAAGTGGTGATATTACAAACAATGGGGTCAAATAAGGCTCAAAAGGGTTAACAAAGGTAGATGCAAGGGTAAGGCTATATGGGTGAGTGAGTTTAGTTCAAATATGGCCTCAATCATGCTAAATGCAATCACAACATCAAATATTAGAAATAAAGAATCAAGAAAAACTAAGATCTCAATCATAAAAGAGATATATCACACAATGAACAAAATTAGTGGTTAAAAGGTGTAACCACTCATTCAAGCTCAAAAACTCACAAGGTATTTGTTCTATCTCTCTTCTATGTTCCACAAAATTTCATTCAAGCAAGTTTGAAAATAATTTTCTCAATCAATTCAATAGAATGCCCTTGAACAAAATTCTTGAAAATTTCTTGTTGTTTTTCACCAAAATTATTTCATAAATATGTATGTATGTATGTTGTGATGGATATAATTTCAAAATCTTTCCTAGTTCTATTCCTAATTTTCAACTCTGCAAAACTTAACATGAACAATTAGGACAAAATTGAACTAGGTGCTATACTATTCACATCATCCAATCACAACTTCTATCTATAAAATATATACTAAGAAAAAGATGCAAAAATGTAATATACAATAGCTAGAAATAAACTTTGCATAAGCTAAGAAATATATACTATAAGAAAGATGCAATGCAACAATCAAAAGCAATCTAAATATCTACAAGAAACATAATAAAAGAAAACAAAAATAAAGTACAAAGTGTTTGGGAAAAGAAAGTTTACACCCCAAAATGGCGAATTCTCCTCCACACTTAAGCGTTGCACGGTCTTCTGTGCACAAACAAAATCCAGTGAGAATGTCTCTTAAGAGCTCCACCTTCGGTTGGCGGGTGCGGAAGCTTGGGTTGTGTGGAAATTACCAAGTTCAATGTATTCTCGGCATCTCCCTCCTCGGTGTCCTCCTCCTCTCCCGGCTCTTTGCCTTTTTGTCTCATCCTCAAAAAGAGTAAATAAGGTATAATTAGGAATCATAAGGCAAGTAGCACAAAAGGGTCAAGGAGAAAATAAGTAAGCATCTAATTGAGGAATTTTGCATAGTTGTGTGGTATGATGAGAAGATGAGCCATGTGTGTATTCTAAGTGTGCACATGGTTAGAATACATACAATGGCCGGTTAAGATGGCATCCACACACTTAAAAGTAATAATGAGTTCCTCAATTAAATGGTGTAAGATGCAACTAAAAGATGAGCATCAATTAAATGCATGCAAACTTTGGCAACTACAATAAAAGTGAATTAAATATAGGAAATATTGGATATTGAAGGTGTGCAAGTGAAAGAGCACAAGTGATGTAAATTGGCACAACAAACAATAACCAATGCAAGGATGAAAAGAAAATTACTTATTCATCTTTAGGAAAAATCAAATAATCATATGGTTAAGGTGTTTGTTATAGAAAGTGACAAGTCTTGATAGGAATCAAGTCAAGTCAACTCAAACAAATGCAAAGCATTAACAAGAAACAAGGACCTCGTGATGTGATTATATTGACTTAAAAACCATGATGAACAAGTAATTCAATTCAATTCACTAAATTTCATGTGCACTCATAAAAGTTTCACCTAATATGTAACAAAATGTAAATGTACAAATCTAGTTAGGTGATCGTAATTGAAGGCAAAGTATAAGTGCATTGATGAAATTCAGTCAAGAAGCAACCTAATCAACATTAAGCAAACACTTGCAACTTATTTAATTAACAACCAACTAAAGTAAAACTAATATAATCACTAAAGTAGGAATGAAATGCCAACAAAACAAAGTAAAGCAAGTAGAGAAGAAGGCAAAAGCAAGGGAAGAGAGAGGTGGAAGAGAGAAGAAGAGAAGAAGTAGAGAGAAGAGGAAAAAAGAAGCATAAAAGTGAGAAGACAGGGGCGTGCGCACGCACAGGCTTATGTGTGTGCGCACACTATGAAGAAAGGGGGAAGGTATGCGAGCGCTCCTGGCAGAAGAGGGAGTAAGAAGTGTGCGTGTGCACAAGGGTGTGCGCACACACAAAAGAAGTTTTTTTTAAGGAAAGGATCATGTGTGCGTGCGCACACAAGTCCGTGCGCGCGCACAAGAGCGTAAGGGGCAGGGGTTTACACGCACCTTCTGTGCCAATGCTCCCACTAGAGTGGTTGCAAGCTAGCGTGCGGATGCACAAGGCTGTGCGGCCGCACAGAGAGTGCGAAAAAAGGCATGCGTGCGTACGCACAAGTACGTGCGGACGCACAGATCGTAGAAAACAGGGGTGCTAGCGCACAAGGGGTGCTGGCGCTGTGAACAGAGGGCATAAAGGCTAGTGTGCGTACGCACAACTGTGTGCGTACACACAGAAGGTGAATTTTTGTTGTTGTGTATGTGCGCACAACGGTGTGCGCACGCACATGCCCTGTTTTTCCCAAAAAATTTTCTTCAAAATTCTAAGGAACCAAGCCTTAGCTCAATCAAAACTCAGCACCAAAACCTGCAAGAACCCATAAATTCATGATCCAAACCAAAATTAACTTACAAATCTCAAAATTAAAGTAATTCTAAGCTAACCAATCAAACAAACATAAAATAAACCAAAATATATACAAAAAGAGAAGAGTAGGAACAATGTTACCAAACACTTTTATTTGATGTCTTTAAGTTAGACAATTGGGAGAGCGTTTGCTATGGTGGCTTGTGGTTGACTTCTCCACCAATGCTAGAATGTCCAATGTCCTCTAGGATCCCAATCCTAACCATCAACAAAGACAATTAAAAATCAAGCTATTTACATATTAACATATTTACAATAGCCAAAAATCAAACACCATTGCAACTCCCCAGCAACGGTGCCAAATTTGATAAGTGAACAAAACCGTCGGCTAGGAATTTTATCTCAAAATAAGGTTGGCGCTGTAAGTATAGTTCTAAGCCAATGAGCAATGCTCAAATCAAATAATAAATTCAAAACAAAATATAAACCGAGAGTAATGAAACCTCAGGTCGTTCTCCCTAGGAATACAAATGAAATGTTTTCTCTTTCGGTTGTGAGGAAAATGGGGTTTCCAAGCAATAAATGAAAGATTAAAAGAACTTAAGCAATAAAAGAACCAAGAGATGCTCAAAATTGTAATTTATGCAAGTAAAGAGAGAATGGGATCAAAACTAGTGAAAATGCTATAAATGCAATAAAAGAGCCTTGACTTGGGAATGAGAATCTAAGAATCCTATCATTGTCATAACCACAACTATGATAATTATGATGAGTCAATCTCGCCTAGTCAACCCCAACCATCGAGGAGTAAGTCAAGCAAGCATAATTGACTTTAATCCATAAGTCCTAACCAACTTACCAAACTAGTTGATAAAGGGTTAGCGTCAATGGAAACAAGAGTCAACTAACTACCCAAGAATTACCACTAAATGTCGAACATTATGACTCTAGTATCCTAGGAACTCAAACCACAAGCCAAGGTGGGAAAATCTACTCAAAATCTAGAGTTGGCATTTTCACAAATACCTTGTGTGCATAAAAGTAAAGCATGAGAAATTATAAAGGAAATTGGAAAACTATACCCAATTATCAACAAAACTAAACATAAACAAGCAATCAAACATAAAGGAGGCATGAAATGTAAAATTCATCAATCAAAACTTCAAGAAACACAAAATTGCAATATAAACAAAGTAACTTGAACCAAGGAAATGAAAATGCTTTAATTAAGAGGAAATTGAGAGTACTTACAATTAGAGAAGAAAAATGAAAGATCAAAGCCTGCTATAAAATGCTACAATGGAAATTAATAAACCCTAGGAGAGCTATCTACTCTACCTTACTCCTACTCCTAATTACTATGTAAAACTATGTAAAAATTGCTCCAAATGCTCCCCCCTTTGATAAGTGTTGAACTCTCCTCTATATAGCACTTTAATTCAGCATCCAAGCCATCCAAAATGGGCCAAGAGGCCTCAGAAATCGTCAAGCACATGCATCATTAATGAAATCACGTGTTGGGACCTGTGCGGACGTGTGCGTCCGCACACGCGGCTGAAAATGGACCTGTGCGTACGCATAGATGCGTGCATACGCACATGCGGAAAATCTTGTCTGTGCGCGCGCACGCAAGGCTGTGTGCATGCACACTTCGCTGTGTGTGCTTTTCCTTATTTTCTTCATGTTTTCTCCCTTGTACATGCTTTCTTCCACTTTTATCCTTCCATTCTTGCCTTCAAGGCCTGAAATCACTCACAAATTGAAGGTTGTGGTAGGCTTAGAGAAGGGGGGTTGAATCTATGCTTTCCTTTTAAGTTGCTATTATTACCCTTTTAAAATGAACTTTCAATTCAGGTTCTGTTTGAACTCTGCAGCGGAAATTTATGAGACAATTTATTTTTGTCTCATGAATATTAGAAAACAGAACTCAGCAGAGAAGAGAAAAGCTAACACCAGCATGTATCCTGGTTCGGTTGCCTTGTGCTATGCAACCTACATCCAGTCTCCTCCACAACTATGGAAGAATTTCACTATAGTTAACAGTATTACATACACCAATTTCACAGGATTGACCCAATCCTTTCACACTCAAGTTCTAACCTAACTTGACATTGGCTATGCTAATACCTAACTATTTCTCTTAGTGCTAACCCAACTAAGAAAGGGATACCTTACAGGTACATGATACAAGACACTTAATCAACCTAAAGAAATCAGAAAATAACTCTAGGCTTTTCTCTCAAGTGTATCTCTCAGCCTTTTTCCACTCATGGCTTTTTCTTAAGCTTTCTCACAATGCCTTTTCTCTCAAGAAATTACAGAAAGATAAACTTAGAAAAGTACATTACAATCAGTAAAACATGAAGGAGATTGACTTCATCATCAGCCTCTTTGCTATGTGCAAAACCAGATTCGCAAACTTCAGATGCAGTCTTTAGTATTGGCCGAATGCTTCTTTGAAAGAAAGCATTATCCAAGTAGAGGAACTTCTTAACAGAACACTGTTCTCACACTCTGGTTTTTTTTTCTTACTTACTGAATGAACAGCAAGCTTCTTTTATCTCCTTGCATGTTGCTTGGTTCTTCTTCCAAGGTCAACACCTTGAGCCTTGAGCTTCACCAACCCACAGATTCACTTTTTCACCTTAATCCTTAGAGAAGAAACTTTCCCTCTGACTTCCTCATCTTGATCGAAAGCCATAAAAAGCAACCATAGAAATCTTCCAAGGTCAACTTGATCTGAGTCCTTGAAAACCAACTTGGTCCCCAAGTCTTGTTTAACACCGTAGCTACACAGCAGGGAAGAACAGAAATCCTCTTTCCTTTGTATCCCATTTCGGATAGATCAGAGAGTTGGGAAGAAGAGATGTAAGCGAGTTGCATGTATGAGGAAAAGATTTACCTATAACCTAAGCTTGATTTAGTTTGGATTTGTTGAGATGACTTCTGCCTTTCAAGCTTAGTTTTTCTTTCTTGCTTCTTTTGTGACTATCTTGGTGAAGAAGCTCTTTCTCTCTTTCTCTTTCTTGCTTTTCTGAAGCTGATTTGACTTGGTCAGAGAGAGATGAACGTTGCACATTGAAAGAGTGAAGACTTCAATCTTACAAGAGAAGCTTTGTGGGATGGATACGGGCTTAGATTGGTTTTCCATTAAGCAACCCGTTGGTGTCTTGCCTTACTTCTTTGAAGAATTTTTCTTGGGATGAATGACTTGGGCTTGTCTTAATTTTTCACTTACCATTCAGCCCAATAGCATATTTCTTTTGTTTGATGTTGGGCTGCTGCAACACTTGTTTTTAGCCTGCATCATTTATCAAAAATAATCAAAACTAATTTGGTGATTAGCCCACTAATTAAATGTTTGTCATCATCAATTCTATTAATTAATTTCTTAACTCAACAATCTCCCCCTTGATGACAAACATAATCAAGTAATGATCAAGGGAATTAAAATTTTTGATAAAGTTAGAAAACTTCCCTTTGATGTTTCTTGCTTTAGTGTTGCTCCCCCTTTCCTCTTCAAGATTAGCTCCCCCTGAATTTATGCTTTCTTCTTTACTCCTGTTTTACATAGTACTTAAAGATAACACAATAGAGAGCTGTACACAATTTTATTGGCTAAGGGATATCAAGCAAGCAACACTATATAATCAGCCCAACATTAAGCTAATATCATCAGCAATTGAAATCATCAGCTAAAACTTAAACAGTAAAAACATCATCCTATTACTTTTACTCCCCCTTTTTCTCATCAAGGGTGGACAATAAGCATGAACAATAAAAGCACCACTATAAATCCTGCAAGAAAGGTTAGCGCACAGTCCAAATAACTAACCAAACAACCATAAGTGCATCAGTATCCAAAGTTATTTCAGTCACCCAAGAAAACAAAAGTAGGCCAAATAGAACAAAATAAAATAGAGTTCATGAGACAAAAAAAAGCAGCAGTTTTTTATGAGACAAATCTTAGGCATCAGAACCACTCCCCTCTGAAGCAGCTTCCTCTTCAACATCAGTGGCAATGTCTTCATCATTTTGAAGGTTATCAATGAAGGTCATGAGCACAGCCACCCTGTCCCTTGATTTCTTCAGAAAGTTCTCATGCTTGCTAGCTAGTTTCCTTTGTTCCTTGCCCATGGCAATCAAGTGATTGGATTCGGAAACAAACTCTTGAGCGACATCCTTGACCACATTCAGCAAAGCAGAATTCTTTCCAGTGGAGATGGAAGTACCTTCTGTGGAAGGAGGAGGAGAGTCATCTGGAATGAACTCTTCATCATCATCATCTAGAACGACTCTCTCAGATCTAGTTGGTCCTTTTTGCTGTTTCACTGAACCACCCCCTTTTAGGTATGAATGTCTGTTTTCATAAGCCTCATTTGACAGATCAACACCAAAATTCTCAAATATGCAAGTTAAAAACATGCCATAAGGTAGTGCTTTATCTTTCACACTTCTAACAGAATCAAACATGTATCTAGCCATCAAATAGACAAAAGAAATTTCTGTTTTAGTGATTAGGGCATACAAAACAAGTGTGTCCGTGTAAGAGACCCTTTGATATGAACCACTTTGAGGAATCAAGATGTGATTAACAATTTGGTGCAACTGAGCACGTTCATATCCTAGGGCTTTGTGAGTGGGTGTGATGCCATCAATTAGGGAAACATGTTCACAAATGTGAGCCAAAGCATCATGGTAAGAGATACCAACCCCATCATCCCACTTTACAGATGTATAAGCACATGGCCCAACATCAGTGTACTTCAAGGAGTCACTGATGGTTTCATTATTCAAGATAATGTCTCTGCCCTTAACATACGAATGCACACTTCCTTCATGGTAAGTCATGTTTGCATAAAATTCTTTGACCAACTAAGGATATACAGGTTTTTTGATTTTGAAAAGGTGATTCCAATCTAAAAATTCCAAATTTTCAACAAAAGGAAACCTTTCTTTTTCAAATCAGGTAAATCAGCCAGAAAAGATGGACAAAGAGTGCGATACTTAATAACTCCCTCATAGAAATCATGGTTCATGGAAGATTTGAAACGATGGGGGTTAAAGTCTGAGTGAGATGTCATGAAGTGTGATTTATGAGCAAAGGGGTCAATGTCTGGTTCAGTAACAGATTTGAGAGGGTGATGAGGGTTACCTCTTTGTGAACGCACAGGAACAGACCTTGACTTAGGTTTTGTTGGCTTAGGAACAGGCTCTTCAACAGCAGGACGCTTATCCTTGGATGAAATAGGTTTTGTGGAACTTGGATTGGATGGCGTTGCCTTAGATGGTGGCGTCGGTTTGGCAGGAGCAGGGTACCTTGGAGTGGTCTTGGTTCGCACCATGGGAACCGTGCGTGGAGGAGAGGTAGGAGGAGAAGGAGATGGAGTGAAGGTTTTGTCTTGTGAGCGAGTGGAAGGCTTGGATGGATGTTTATACAACTTTTCTCGAGGAGGCTTGTGTGCTATGGTTTTCTTCCTCATTTGGTGGTTTTTGATTTAAGAAGAAAGAGAGTAATGTGGGTAGTGGTGAAAACCGAAGGGATAAAGAAGGAGTTATGGAGGGAAGATAGGGAGTGTTGGTAACCGTACCCAAAAGCAAATTTCCAAAACCATGCAACTGCATCACCATTTGAAAAGACTTGAAAAGACATGACCTCATAAAAGAAAGTTTTGATTTGATTAAAAATTTAATTTTAAAATTTTGAAATCCAAAAAAAATAAAACTGAAAATCCCTTTTTTTTTTCAAAAAAATTAAAAGAAATTTTTTTTTAAAAAATTAAACACACATGTCAACAAAAATTAACCAAAAAATGTAACATTCATATTTGGGCCCAGAGATGTTGGACTTAAGGAAACAGGTTTGGACCACTCATGATCTGAATTTTGAGGTTGCCCCAGATTAAGGTTCATTTGAAACAAGCCCAGAACACGCTGACTTGAGGAAAATGTTCATCACCTGCCCAGAATTGTCTCATGCCTGTTTATGAGACAAAAAGCTCCAGCAAATACATCAGCATTTTTCAATATAAAGAATCATAACTCAAAATTCCTAGACAAGTCGTAAGCATGCAGAATATATCCTCAGCTAATGGTTTTGTGAAAATATCTACTAATTGCTCCTCTGATTTAACAAAATGAATACTAATATCTCCCTTTTAGACATGTTCTCTTATTGAGTGAAATTTCACTTTAATATGCTTAGTCCTAGAGTGCAAAACTGGATTTTTAGAAATATTAATGTCACTCATATTATCACACATCAAAGGAATATTTTCAGCATTTAATTTGTAATTAGCAAGCTGTGTTTTTAACCATAAAAGCTGAGAACAATAAGAAGAAGCAGCTATGTACTCAGCCTCTGCAGTGGAAAAGGCCACTGTTGGTTGCTTCTTACTTGACCATACATTTAAGGACTTCCCAAGGAAGCAACATAAACCAGAAGTGCTCCTTCTATCAACTCTATCACTAGCAAAATCTGCATCACAATAACCAACTGCAGAAAAATCATCAATCTTAGGATACCATAGACCAAAATTGGATGTGCCATGAACATATCTAATGATCCTTTTAACTGCAGAAAGATGTGACTCTTTAGGTTTGGATTGGAACCTAGAACACAATCCAACACTTTGCATAATATCGGGTCTAGAGGAAGTTAAGTACATTAGAGAACCAATCATTCCTCTATACCTAGTCTCATCAACATCTTTCTCAGTTTCTCCCTTATCTAATTTAGAACTAGGATGCATGGGAGTTTCATGGGTTTGGCATTTTCCATACCAAATTTCTTAACTAATTCCTTGGCATACTTCTCTTGACGAATGAAAATACCTTTTTCAGATTGTATAATTTGCAGCCCAAGGAAGAAATTAAGTTCACCCATCATACTCATGTCAAATTCACTTGTCATGAGTTTTCCAAATTCAGAACAAAGGGATTCATTTGCTGATCCAAAAATAATGTCATCAACATATATTTGGACTAGAATAAAAGAATCATTAGAGTTCTTGATGAATAGAGTTGTGTCAGTGGTGCCTCTTTGAAAGCCATTTTTCAAAAAAAAAGAACTAAGTCTCTCATACCAAGCTCTAGGAGCTTGTCTTAAACCCTAGAGAGCTTTAGACAATTTGAAAACATGATCAAAATGCTCTTTATTTTCAAAACCAGGAGGCTGCTCCACATACACTTCTCTATCTATCACTCCATTCAAAAATGCACATTTCACATCCATTTGATATAATTTAAAACCACAATATACAGCATAAGCTAAGAGAAGACTTATGGCTTCCATTTGGGCAACAGGGGCAAAGGATTCATCAAAGTCTATTCCTTCTTCTTGGTCATAACCTTGTGCCACTAGCCTTGCCTTGTTTCTTGCAATGCTACCATCTTCTCCCAACTTGTTCCGAAAAATCCACTTGGTGCCGGTCACTTTCTTTCCACTTGGCCTTGGAACCAAAGTCCATACTTGGTTCTTTTCAAACTCAAGAAGCTCATCCTCCATAGCTTTAACCCAAGAAGGGTCACTAAGTGCTTCCTTGACGTTTTGAGGCTCTATTTGTGAAAGAAGGGCAATGTTTGATCCTTCACTTGCCTTTCTAGTGGAAGACCTTGTTTGCACTCCATGAGATACGTCCCCAATGACAAATTCCTCAGGATAATGCTTCAAGAATCTCCATTCACGAGGTCTGGTGGACTTGGAGGCAGATTCTGTCACTAAGGGATTCTGAATGCTGTTGGCTACAGGATTTCCTTCAGATTCATGAGACAAAATGGAATTGTCTCTTGAATTTTTGGCATTAGCAGTTTCTGGTTCAGCTTGTCCAGAATTTTCTTTTTCATGATTTTGAGCAGCTTCATCTTCCTTTTGAGATTGATTTCCTGCATCACAATCTTCCAAAATGCTTTGTACCAAGTTAGTATCACAAAATGTAACATGTATGGACTCCTCAATAATCCTAGCATCTTGATGATAAACCCTATATGCTTTACTAGTTGTGGAATATCCTACAAACAAACACTCATAAGCCTTTGGATCAAATTTACCCAAATTTTATTTGTTATTTAAGACAAAACATTTGCATCCAAAGATGTGTAAGTAATCTAAGTTTGGTGGGTAGCCTTTCCAAAGTTCATAAGGGGTTTTCTTCAAAAATTTTCTTATGATTGTTCTGTTTAAAATGTGGCAAGCTGTGTTTACCGCTTCAGCCCAAAGGAATTTTGGAACATTACTCTCACAAAGCATATCTCTTGTCATCTCTTGTATGCTTCTATTTCTTCTTTCCACAACACCATTTTGTTGTGGTGTTCTTGGACAAGAGAAGTTGTGAGATATTCCAAATTCCTCACAAAAGGATTCAAACAAATTATTTTCAAATTCAGTTCCATGATCGCTTCTTATAGAAGAGATTTTCAAATCCTTTTCATTTTGAATTTTCTTGCAAAAAGGTTCAAAGGCCAAAAAGGCTTCATTTTTGTGTGCAAGAAATAAAATCCAACCAAACCTAGTATAGTCATCCACAATCACTAAACCATAATGTTTACCACCTAGGCTTTGAGTTCTTGTTGGACCAAATAAATCAATGTTAGCAACTCAAGTGGTCTTTTAGTAGAGATGCCTTCCTTTGGTTTAAAAGAACTTTTTGTTTGTTTTCCCATTTGGCAAGCATCACAAGTGATGTCTTTGTCAAACTTTATCAAAGGAAGACCTTTTACTAATTCTTTCTTTACAAGTTTGTTGATTTGAAACATACTTGCATGGCCCAATCTCTTGTGCCATAACCACTTTTCAGATTCTTTAGAGTGAAGACAAGCTACATTTTGATCCTTTAGTTCATCAAGAGTAAGTCCATACATATTATTGAAACGCTTGGCAACAAACATCACTTCATTTGTTTTTTCATTAACAACACAGCATTCAAGCCTTTTGAAAACAACTAAATATCCTAAATTACACAGCTGACTTATACTCAAAAGATTGTGCTTTAAACCACATACCAAAAGTACATCATCAATGAAAGTAGATTGCTCATTATCTACTTTTCCAACAACAATGATTTTACCTTTACCATCATCTCCAAAGGTCACAAAACCTCCATCATACTTATTTAGTTTGATGAAGTAGGTTGACCTTCCAGTCATGTGCCTTGAACATCCACTATCCATGTACCACATGTCCTTTTTGTTCTTGGATGCTAGGCAAATCTGCATGATGAGTTTCAAGTAGCCTTAGGTATCCAAATTAATTTGGATCCTCTGAAGTTAATCCATCTTGGTTGCCCAAGTGCATTGAAATCACAAACAACATTGTAGACTTTGTTTCCTACAACTCTCTTTTCAATGAAGCATTGTGCATATGAGTGACCAAATTTCTTGCAATTAACACAATGATTTTCTGGTGTGTGTTGCTGAAATTGATGTGAGTTATATTGCTTGAAATGATTAAAGTTTTGAAATTTTCTGGTTTTTGGAGGAGATGCATTTCTTTTGACAAACTGATTTTTATTAAAGTTATTCCTCTTTGCAAAAGCATTTTCACCAGAATTTTTTTTGAACATTTTTACCTTTCGAAAATGAGGTTTTGTTGTAAAAAGGTGGTTTCTTGAAAGCAGCCTCATTTTTTGAAATGTAACCCAAACCTGGCCGGTTTGAACTCGGACCAGTTCTTGGTGAAGGCTCAGCTTCATTTGTGTATTCTTCATCAGATTTTTCTTCACAAGTTGAAACATATCCGATACCTGATTTGTTTGGTATGGATTTGGTATTTGATAAAGAGGCCAAAAATTTTATAGAGGAAGTGTTAGAAACTACATCTTCCTTGGCTATGTAGCCTAAACCAGATTTTTCAAACAATGGCCTTTGACTTGCAAGTAATTTATCCAAGTTGCTAGAACCTTGAGCAAATTTTGCTAAGTCACCATTCAGCCTTTTGATCATATCATTTAATCTTTCATTTTCAGCAATTAACTCATGAGAAGGATCCACAATGTGCTTTCCTTTTAATTTTTCAAGTTCAGATTTTAGAAATCTGTTTTCTTCAATAATGTCCAAGGCACATTCAGTTTCCTTCACTTTTTCTTTTAAAAAATCATTTTTAGCTCTTAACACATCTCTTTCAGATCTGCATTCATTGTATTTGTCAAGCAGTTTTGATGTGTTTAAAGTGAGATCATCAATAATAGCATGCAAGTCCTCAATGGTCAAATCATAATAGTTTACCTCATCAAAATTGTTGTTTCCAGCCATGAAGCAGTCTTTGTTATCTCCTTCAGATTCTTCTTCTTCATTTGAGTCATTTTCAAGATCCTCCCAAGCTACCATGAGTACTCTCTTTCTTTCCTTCTTGCCTTTGTCCTCCTTCTTGAGCTTTGGACAGTTTAGCTTGAAATGTCCAACTTCCTTGCAGTGATGGCACGTCACCTTGCTCAAGTCGATTTTGTGCTCCTTTGAACTTAAACCCTTGTATTTGCCCTTGTTCTTCATCATCCTTCTAAATCTCCTAGCAAAAAACAAAAGTTCGTCATCTGAAATACCATCACTAGACTCACTCTCTTTCGGTTCTATTTGTGACTTGAGAGCTATTCCCTTTTTCTTTGAGTCTGTGTTTGTGTGTGTGGCTTCATAGGCAAGGAGTTTTCCTCTCAGCTCATCATAGGTTATGGGACTTATGTTGTTACTCTCGGTTAGGACAGTGGCAGTGTTTTCCCATTCTTTTGTGAGACTTCTAAAGAGTTTTCTCACCAAGGTTTGTTCTGCATAGTTTGTACCCATAGCATCAAGGTTGTTGATTATGATTGAGAATCTCTCAAACGCTTCATCAATGCTTTCTCCATCCTTCATGCTAAACATCTCGTACTCTTTTCACATCATATCAATCCTCGTTTCTTTTACTTCTTTGGTGCCTTCGTGTGTAACCTGGAGTTTTTCCAAGATTTCTTTAGCTGTCTTGCATCTAGACACCTTCTGATACTCTTCAAAGCTGATAGCACAGTGAAGAAGGTTGATTGCTTTAGTATTCAGCTCTATCTTCTTCTTGTCATCTTCATTCCATTCAGCTTCTTCTTTTGAAGTCACCACTCCATCAGCACTTGTTTTTGTTGGGATCTTGGGACTGCTCACAACAATCTTCCATATATTGTAGTCAATAGATTGGATGAAAATCCTTATCCTTTCTTTCCAGTAGGAGTAGTTCTTCCCGTTGAAGAAAGGTGGCTGGTTGTTTGACTGGCCTTCAGTGACGGTGTAGGCAACTATGGTTGTGCCCAAGTTGTTCGCCATTGGATCTTTGCTCAAAGCGGTTAAGCTTGATTCTTGAGACCTTAGCTCCTGATACCAATTGAAGGTTGTGGTAGGCTTAGAGAAGGGGGGGTTGAATCTATGCCTTCCTTTTAAGTTGCTGTTATTACCCTTTTAAAATGAATTTTCAATTCATGTTCTGTTTGAACTCTGCAGCGGAAATTTATGAGACAATTTATTTTTGTCTCATGAATATCAGAAAACAGAATTCAGCAGAGAAGAGAAAAGCTAACACCAGCATGTATCCTGGTTCGGTTGCCTTGTGCTATGCAACCTACATCCAGTCTCCTCCACAACTATAGAAGAATTTCACTATAGTTAACAGTATTACATACACCAATTTCACAGGATTGACCCAATCCTTTCACACTCAAGTTCTAACCTAACTTGACATTGGCTATGCTAATACCTAACTATTTCTCTTAGTGCTAACCCAACTAAGAAAGGGATACCTTACAGGTACAAGATACAACACACTTAATCAACCTAAAGAAATCAGAAAATAACTCTAGGCTTTTCTCTCAAGTGTATCTCTCAACCTTTTTCCACCCATGTCTTTTTCTTAAGCTTTCTCACAATGCCTTTTTTCTCAAGAAATTACAGAAAGATAAACTTAGAAAAGTACATTACAATCAGTAAATCATGAAGGAGATTGACTTCATCATCAGCCTCTTTGCTATGTGCAAAACCAGATTCGCAAACCTCAGATGCAGATCTTCAGTATTGGCCGAATGCTTCTTTGAAAGAAAGCATTATCTAAGTAGAGGAACTTCTTAACAGAACACTGTTCTCACACTCTGGTTTTTTTTTCTTACTTACTGAATGAACAGCAAGCTTCTTTTATCTCCTTGCATGTTGCTTGGTTCTTCTTCCAAGGTCAACACCTTGAGCCTTGAGCTTCACTGATGCGCATAAACTAGTTATGCTACGATTTAGGAAATTGCACGATCGGCAAAATTCCTTCCGGCAAGTGCACCGGTTATCGTCAAGTAAAAACTCACAATAGAGTGAGGTCGAATCCCACAAGGATTGGTTGAGTGAGCAATTCGGATTAGAAGTGTGTTCTAGTTGAGCGGAATTAAGATTGAGATGAGAATTGCGGAATGTAAAATTGGCGGGAAAAGTAAATGACAAGAAATTGAAATGGCGGAATCTTAAATTGCATGAATTAAAGAGCAGAAACTAAATTGCTGAAATTAAAAGGGAATGGGGGTGATTGCATGAATTGAGTTGCAGAATGTAAAGAGAAGATGTAATCAGAATTGGGGGATTCATTGGGTTATAGGAGATATTGAGATCTCCGAATCAAAACATGTTTATCTCTTCCTCAAGCAATGCGTTCATTGAATTTTGCTTGGCAATCTTATATGATTGGATCCCAATCCCTTGGCTCACCAATTCTCTCTAAAAATGAACAAATTCCCAATCCCTTGGTTTAAATGTTCATAAGAAGAGATGATGCTCGATCACTGATTATACCACACAGTTTCATGAACCACAATTTGGTAGGATTACATGTCACAATATCCATCCAAACCCCAATCCAATTCACTGTGAGAAAGCTTCTCTAGCATGAATCCTCCATTCCTTTCCCAAGGTTCCGAAGGATTCCAATTATGGGTAATTTCTTCCCCAAGACAACTACCCAATGGAATTAGATCGAGAAGCTTTCTAACAAAATTCAAGAGAAAAGATTGAAGAAAAAGATAAACTATTATTGATTCATTGAATTACAATAGAGCTCCCTAACCCAATGAAAGGGGGTTTAGTGAGTCATAGCTCTGAATTCAATTACAAAGATATGAAAACTAGCTAAAAGTGAAGGTAAAAGTCAAGTCCCCCTCAGGGGCTGGATTCCCTTCAATCCCCCCTCCCAAATGCAGAAACTAAGGCCTTTAAATAGGCTCCCTAAATTACAAAATGAAAATGAAATTCAAAGCAAATTACAATCAAATGAAAATAAACTATTCTAGATGATTCTTGTGGCCTTGATTTGGTGTTGTTGATGGGCCTTGCTTGCTTGAAGGGTAGAGTGACATAATTGATCCAAAAAGGATAATGATCCATTAAACTACACTCAAACGTTGCACCCCCCTTTCTTGAGTCGTCACTTTGTTCTCTTGTCAACCTTGCCAATTTGATGCCAAATATAGACTATTATACCTCGTTGGAAAGCTATGGATGTCAGCTTTCTAACGCAACTGGAAGCACCTCAATTGGATCTCTACAACTCGAGTTATACTTCATGGAAGGTGAAGAGGTCAGCTGGCCTGATTGCATGTTGGTACTATGCTCTTCTATGCACATTACGGGGCTGTTTTCTCCCTCAATTTTTAGTATCCACCATGCATGCCATATATGCTTGGAAAGCTCTAGATGTCTTCTTTCCAATGCATTTTGAATCACCTCATTTGGAGTTTTGTAGCTCAAGTTATTTATGTTTGAAGAAGGCATGGTCAAGCTGTTCCATATAACACGTTTAAGCTCCAGTTTAAGGTTAAACTGGAGCTTAAACGTGGAAATAGAGAAAGCCATCTGGGAGGTCGAACACGTTTAAGCTCCAGTTTAAGGTTAAACTGGAGCTTAAACGTGGAAATGGAGAAAGCAACCCTGGAGGAGAAAACTTGGTCGAACACGTTTAAGCTCCAGTTTAAGGTTAAACTGGAGCTTAAACGTGGAAATGGCTCCCTGGTGCATTTCCCATTTCTGGCGTTTAACCTCCAGTTTAAGGTTAAACTGGAGGTTAAACGTGGACATGCTTCCTGAGTGGCATTCTCATTCTGGCGTTTAACCTCCAGTTTGAGGTTAAACTGGAGGTTAAACGTGGAAATGCTTCTTTGGTGAGACTTTCATTCTGGCGTTTAACCTCTAGTTTAAGGTTAAACTGGAGGTTAAACTTCAGTTTCAGCATTTCTTAGCCTTCATGATTCTGGCGTTTAAGCTCCAGTTTAAGCTTAAACTGGAACTTAAACTCCACATGTGATATTCAAGCTTCCTTTATTGATTTTGTTGCTTCCTTGCCTAGCCTCTTCTTTCCTGAAATCATCCAAACAATTGCATCAAAGTCTTGCAAAATTTCATGAGAATTCTTCCATTCATAGCATTCAAGGAATATAACTAAAAACTCATGGAATTTGCATCAAAATCTTCATGTTGAATGATTTAAGACAAGCATGACTATTTGGCCCAAAATGATTACTTAAGGCTCAAGAAAATGCATAAAACAACTAAAAATAAAAGAAAAAGGCTAGTGAAACTAGCCTAAGATGCCTTGGCATCACAACACCAAACTTAATCCTTGCTTGTCCCCAAGCAAGTTCTGAATTATTGAGAAGAAAGAATGAAACAGAAAGTAAATTCATTAGCCATATCAGTAAGTAATTGACATTGATTAATGGGGTGTTCATGCAGAAAGTTGTTGCAGCATCACTTTATTGTTTCTTAGGTAAGAATGTCACTTTTTATGTTTCCACTAAAACACTGCTATGGCCTCTTGTTATTCACATATCCTTGGCAAGTTTCTTTTCTTTGTTTTTCTTTTCCTTTGAGCTTATTTGCTCCTTGTTGCTCAGTGTCATGTGTTGCACAAGCCTTTGGCATTTTCTTTTTCTTATCAGTGCACTACACATATCCACTACAGGCATTTTAGTTCACATTTCTTCTTGAGACATTGGTGCCCAGCACCTCTTTGTGTGACTAAATGTTTTGTATTTAGGTTGCTCTTGATAATGGACTTTTGGTTGATAATCCCGGGTTAGTTAACCCAAGTTACCAAGTGTTGAAACACTCCTCAGAACCTATTCATCCAAGCATATCCTTAATACATAAACACCACAGGCATTTGTCTCAGAAGTTCAAACCATTGGTGCCTAGCTTATTTTCTCAATTTTTTGCTTTTTGGTTGCCCTTTTTCAGTGGCTTTTTCTTCTTCTTTTTCTTTCTTTTTCATGGCCAAAGACATTTATTCATCAAGATCCATAGACAGCATCCTAATTTCCACTAAAAGTGACAATTCTAACTTAATTTCTTAGTGAGCTGACTATTCAATCAAACATGCATACCACCACTTAATCTTATTTGATTTCTTACCAAATGGAATTGAGTTACTTTTGTTCAAACTTTTCTTTTATTTTTGGAAACAGAACAAGCATGGCAAGCATACATTTAAGCAAGTGAAGTTTATCCAGACACTTAGACTATCACTTATTTGGAAATTAAACAAACAGACAAACAAAAACTGCAATGACTCAAACTTAAAGCAGGGGTGCATGCAAACTTCCAATATCAGCAATTCAAAGTACAAGCAATTAAGTGACAATACAACCTTTTAGCATCTTCTTTGTTGTTCATCATCCTTCCTAGCCTTGGTGTTCTCTTTGATGATGGTGTATATTCCTTCCATGAGATTGATTGTCTTCCTGCAAAGCTATTAGAAGTTGCTTGTTCCCCAAGCACTTTGAGAATTGGTTAGCATGCATGTATGTTTGTAGGCCTCTGAACTTAGATTGGTGTGTGAACACCAAACTTAGTTCCTTGCCATATGCAGCAATTTGGATCATATGCAGAAAACCTCATGTGCTTTTATTAAGAAAATAACTATGAACTAGAAAAAGAAACTATGAACTAGAAATTAAACTATTGTTTAAGTAGTTTCCCTGATTGGTTGGAGCTAGTGACTAGTCATGCTGAGGTAGAAATGTGCTTTAAATGAAGTTTTTGGTGGAACACCAAACTTAGAATCTCACATTCACCCTTGAATTGTTTTGGTGTGCAACACCAAACTTAGCTCCTTGCAATACAGATAAATCTACTTAACTCTTTTATTGAAATAACTAGAAAAGAAAAACTACCTTTGGTTGGGTTGCCTCCCAACAAGCGCTTCTTTAACGTCATTAGCTTGACATGCTGTTCCTGACTTTCTTCCTCTTCCTCCAGTTTGTTAAGAGGAATGACTTCAAGTGGATAAAGGAGCTAGTTAGTGCCCCTTGTTGTGAATGCTTCTTTCCAGCAAGCTTTCCCTTGTGATTGGCTTGAGTGAACTTGCTTGTTGGCTCAGGAGTTGGATTGTTCTTCGACCTTCTCTTCTTCATGGATATGGTCATTTGTTTCTCGGTCACAATCCTCATTTTGGTGCTTGTTTCTACTGCCTTCACATCCTTGATCTCAGAACTTGGTTGTTGTTGGACAGTTGGAGTATCCTGTTCATCAAAAGCTTCCTGAATTTGTGGTTCAATGAACCCTTCCTCTTTGCAACTCTCTGTTTCATTGGAGTGTGATCTCCCTTGATTGACTTTCTCCCTTTCTTGTTCTTCTGATTCCTCCCTTGGGTTTGCCATGGTATCACTAGAAGAATTGTGGGTAGGGATTTGCTTTGATAGATATTCAATTTGTGCTTCTAGCTTTTGAATGGCAGCACCTTGATTTTGTAAGTTGGATATCACTTCTTCCTTAAAGCCTTTCAAATCGGCCACATCTCTGCCCATAGTTGCAAGCATTCCTTCTATCCTGTTTAATTGATCTTGAAATTGTTGGTTCGGATTGGGTTGATGAGGTTGATTATCTTGGCTGTGATATGGTGGCTGGGGGTATGTGTTTTGTGTGGGCTGATAGAGTCTTTGGTTGGAGTGTTGGTAGTGGTATGACTCTTGTGTGTAGTGGAATGAGTCTTGTGGATAGTGAAATGAATTGTATGAATTTGAGAAGGAATTTTGTGCTGAGAAATGCTCAAGTGATGAAGAATTTGGATATGTAAAACTAGGAGGTGAGGTTGGATAATTCAGAGGTGATGGCTCTTGATGAATGGGGTGTGAATAAGTGAAGTCTCTTTGGTTTTGATCTTCCCAGCCACAACTTGAGTAGTGATCAAATTCACCAAAACATGGACCATTTTGTGGCTCTGGGAAGTACCCCGTTTCCTGTTCCTGATACTCCCACCCACCATGAGCATAATAACATGAATCATTCTGTGGTGGTGGAGAGTTTCTCATGAATTTTGATTGACCAAAAGATGATGGATACTCCTTTCTTTTTTGCAATGTGCTCAGTCTCAAACAATACTCATCCAAAGATAGTGGAAATCCCATAGTGAGGCAATATCACAAACAGCTAGTGGTTAGTATGCTAACAAGTGAATAAGCAAAGAAAACAAATTAAAATTTGCAGAAATTAGCAGTAATAAACTGAAACAAAAACTATTAACAAAAGAAAAGAAAAATTGCTCAATCTAGTTAACTTCCAATTGGAGAATTGTCAATCGAAAACCAATCCCCGGCAACGGCGCCATAAACTTGATGCGCATAAACTAGTTATGCTACGATTTAGGAAATTGCACGATCGGCAAAATTCCTTCCGGCAAGTGCACCGGTTATCGTCAAGTAAAAACTCACAATAGAGTGAGGTCGAATCCCACAAGGATTGGTTGAGTGAGCAATTCGGATTAGAAGTGTGTTCTAGTTGAGCGGAATCAAGATTGAGATGAGAATTGCGGAATGTAAAATTGGCGGGAAAAGTAAATGACAAGAAATTGAAATGGCGGAATCTTAAATTGCATGAATTAAAGAGCAGAAACTAAATTGCTGAAATTAAAAGGGAATGGGGGTGATTGCATGAATTGAGTTGCAGAATGTAAAGAGAAGATGTAATCAGAATTGGGGGATTCATTGGGTTATAGGATATATTGAGATCTCCGAATCAAAACATGTTTATCTCTTCCTCAAGCAATGCGTTCATTGAATTTTGCTTGGCAATCTTATATGATTGGATCCCAATCCCTTGGCTCACCAATTCTCTCTAAAAATGAACAAATTCCCAATCCCTTGGTTTAAATGTTCATAAGAAGAGATGATGCTCGATCACTGATTATACCACACAGTTTCATGAACCACAATTTGGTAGGATTACATGTCACAATATCCATCCAAACCCCAATCCAATTCACTGTGAGAAAGCTTCTCTAGCATGAATCCTCCATTCCTTTCCCAAGGTTCCGAAGGATTCCAATTATGGGTAATTTCTTCCCCAAGACAACTACCCAATGGAATTAGATCGAGAAGCTTTCTAACAAAATTCAAGAGAAAAGATTGAAGAAGAAGATAAACTATTATTGATTCATTGAATTACAATAGAGCTCCCTAACCCAATGAAAGGGGGTTTAGTGAGTCATAGCTCTGAATTCAATTACAAAGATATGAAAACTAGCTAAAAGTGAAGGTAAAAGTCAAGTCCCCCTCAGGGGCTGGATTCCCTTCAATCCCCCCTCCCAAATGCAGAAACTAAGGCCTTTAAATAGGCTCCCTAAATTACAAAATGAAAATGAAATTCAAAGCAAATTACAATCAAATGAAAATAAACTATTCTAGATGATTCTTGTGGCCTTGATTTGGTGTTGTTGATGGGCCTTGCTTGCTTGAAGGGTAGAGTGACATAATTGATCCAAAAAGGATAATGATCCATTAAACTACACTCAAACGTTGCACCCCCCTTTCTTGAGTCGTCACTTTGTTCTCTTGTCAACCTTGCCAATTTGATGCCAAATATAGACTATTATACCTCGTTGGAAAGCTATGGATGTCAGCTTTCTAACGCAACTGGAAGCACCTCAATTGGATCTCTACAACTCGAGTTATACTCCATGGAAGGTGAAGAGGTCAGCTGGCCTGATTGCATGTTGGTACTATGCTCTTCTATGCACATTACGGGGCTGTTTTCTCCCTCAATTTTTAGTATCCACCATGCATGCCATATATGCTTGGAAAGCTCTAGATGTCTTCTTTCCAATGCATTTTGAATCACATCATTTGAAGTTTTGTAGCTCAAGTTATTTATGTTTGAAGAAGGCATGGTCAAGCTGTTCCATATAACACGTTTAAGCTCCAGTTTAAGGTTAAACTGGAGCTTAAACGTGGAAATAGAGAAAGCCATCTGGGAGGTCGAACACGTTTAAGCTCCAGTTTAAGGTTAAACTGGAGCTTAAACGTGGAAATGGAGAAAGCAACCCTGGAGGAGAAAACTTGGTCGAACACGTTTAAGCTCCAGTTTAAGGTTAAACTGGAGCTTAAACGTGGAAATGGCTCCCTGGTGCATTTCCCATTTCTGGCGTTTAACCTCCAGTTTAAGGTTAAACTGGAGGTTAAACGTGGACATGCTTCCTGAGTGGCATTCTCATTCTGGCGTTTAACCTCCAGTTTGAGGTTAAACTAGAGGTTAAACGTGGAAATGCTTCTTTGGTGAGACTTTCATTCTGGCGTTTAACCTCCAGTTTAAGGTTAAACTGGAGGTTAAACTTCGGTTTCAGCATTTCTTAGCCTTCATGATTCTGGCGTTTAAGCTCCAGTTTAAGCTTAAACTGGAACTTAAACTCCACATGTGATATTCAAGCTTCCTTTATTGATTTTGTTGCTTCCTTGCCTAGCCTCTTCTTTCCTGAAATCATCCAAACAATTGCATCAAAGTCTTGCAAAATTTCATGAGAATTCTTCCATTCATAGCATTCAAGGAATATAACTAAAAACTCATGGAATTTGCATCAAAATCTTCATGTTGAATGATTTAAGACAAGCATGACTATTTGGCCCAAAATGATTACTTAAGGCTCAAGAAAATGCATAAAACAACTAAAAATAAAAGAAAAAGGCTAGTGAAACTAGCCTAAGATGCCTTGGCATCATTCACCAACCCACAGATTCACTTTTTCACCTTAATCCTTAGAGAAGAAACTTTCCCTCTGACTTCCTCATCTTGATCGGAAGCCATAAAACATCAACCATAGAAATCTTCCAAGGTCAACTTGATCTGAGCCCTTGAAAACCAACTTGGTCCCCAAGTCTTGTTTAACACCGTAGATACACAGCAGGGAAGAACAGAAATCCTCTTTCCTTTGTATCCCATTTCGGATAGAGCAGAGAGTTGGGAAGAAGAGATGTAAGCGAGTTGCATGTATGAGGAAAAGATTTACCTATAACCTAAGCTTGATTTGGTTTGGATTTGTTGAGATGACTTCTGCCTTTCAAGCTTAGTTTCTCTTTCTTGCTTCTTTTGTGACTATCTTGGTGAAGAAGCTCTTTCTCTCTTTCTCTTTCTTGCTTTTCTGAAGCTGATTTGACTTGGTCAGAGAGAGATGAATGTTGCACATTGAAAGAGTAAAGACTTCAATCTTACAAGAGAAGCTTTGTGGGATGGATACGGGCTTGGATTGGTTTTCCATTAAGCAACCCGTTGGTGTCTTGCCTTGATTCTTTGAAGAATTCTGCTTGGGATGAATGACTTGGGCTTGTCTTAATTTTTCACTTACCATTCAGCCCAATAGCATATTTCTTTTGTTTGATGTTGGGCTGCTGCAACACTTGTTTTTAGCCTGCATCATTTATCAAAAATAATCAAAACTAATTTGGTGATTAGCCCACTAATTAAATTTTTGTCATCATCAATTCTATTAATTAATTTCTTAACTCAACACAAACCATATCACGGCATCGAATGACACAAAGGTGGGATTAAATTGCTCTATTAAAGCACAAAATTGCAAGTTTTCACATTAAGATCAAACTAGGGATTAAACACAAAAGTATGCTATTTTGGTGCTTAAGTGTGAGTTCATGTGCTAGAATCCATCCAAATTGAGTCAAAATACACCATCAATTATGGACTCATCACTACACCATACCATCCTCAAACTAATGGCTAGGTTGAATTAGCAAACAGAGAGCTAAAAAAGATTCTAGAGAAAATGGTTGGAGTTACAAAAAATGACTGGGCAAGGAAGTTGGATGATGCTCTGTAGGCATATAGAACTGCATTCAAAACCCCAATCGGGAGGTCACCATTTCAGCTAATCTATGGCAAATCCTTCCACCTCTCTGTGGAGCTCGAGCATAAGGCTTTCTGGGCTACTAAGCAACTCAAACTTGATTCTCAAGCAGCAGGAGAGAAAAGGTTACTGCAACTTAATTAATTGGATGAATTCAAACTGGAAACTCATGAGAATGCTAAGATCTACAAGGAGAGGGTGGTGTGGCAAAATCGTGATCGTTCATTCCTTGGTAACGGCGCTAAAAACATAATACCCATGTCTTTAATCTTAGTTCTTCTACACAATCTCGCACAACTAACCAGCAAGTGCACTGGGTCGTCCAAGTAATAAACCTTACGTGAGTAAGGGTCGATCCCACGGAGATTGTCGGCTTGAAGCAAGCTATGGTCATCTTGCAAATCTCAGTCAGGCAGATTCATATGGTTATGGATATTTGATAATTAAAATATAATGAAAATATAAAACAGGATAGAGATACTTATGTAATTCATTGGTGAGAATTTCAGATAAGCGTATGGAGATGCTTTGTTCCTTCTGAATCGCTACTTTCCTACTGTCTTCATCCAATCCTTCATACTCCTTTCCATGGCAAGATTTATGTAGGGAATCACCGTTGTCAATGGCTACTTCCCGTCCTCTCAGTGAAAATGGTCCAAGATGCGCTGTCATCGCACGGCTAATCATCTGTCGGTTCTCGATCATACTGGAATAGGATTCAGTAATCCTTTTGCGTCTGTCACTACACCCAACACTCGCGAGTTTGAAGTTCGTCATAGCCATCCCTTCCCAGATCCTACTCAGAATACCACAGACAAGGTTTAGACTTTTTGGATCTCAAGAATGGCCGCCAATAATTCTAGCCTATACCACGAAGACTCTGATCTCACGATCAGGAGGCTAAGAGATATGCATTCAAGCTTACTTTCATGTAGAACGGAAGTGTTTGTCAGGCACGCGTTCATAGGTGAGAATGGTGATGAGCGTCACATAATCATCACACTCATCATGTTCTTGTGTGCGAATAAATATCTTAGAGAAGAAATAGGCGTGAATTGAATAGAAAAATAATAGTACTTTGCATTAATTCATGAGGAACAGCAGAGCTCCACACCTTAATCTATGGTGTGTAGAAACTCTACAGTTGAAAATACATAAGTGATAATGGTCCAGGCATGGCCGAATGGCCAGCCCCCATAAAGGTCTAAGATAGCATAAGACTAATCAAAGATCGGATCCCTAACATGATAGTAAAAAGTTTTATTTATACTAAACTAGTTGCTAGGGTTACAGAAATGAGTAAACGATGCAGAAATCCACTTCCAGGCCCACTTGGTGTGTGCTTGGGCTGAGCATTGAAGCTTTCACGTGTAGAGGTCTTTCTTGGAGTTAAAAGCCAGTTTGTAACCTGTTTTTGGTGTTTAACTCTGCTTTGCAACCTGTTTCTGGTGTTTAACTCCAGAATAGGGCAGAAAGCTGGCATTGAATGCCATTTGTGTCATCTAAACTCGGGCAAAGTATGGACAATTATATATTGCTGGAAAGCCCTGAATGTATACTTTCCAATGCAATTGAGAGCGTGCCATTTGGACTCCTGTAGCTCCAGAAAATCCACTTTGAGTGTAGGGAGGTCAGAATCCAACAGCATCTGCAGTCCTTCTTCAACCTCTGAATCTGATTTTTGCTCAAGTCCCTCAATTTCAGCCAGAAAATACCTGAAATCACAGAAAAACACAAAAACTCATAGTAAAGTCCAGAAATGTGATTTTTATTTAACAACTAATAAAAATATACTAAAAACTAACTAAATCATACTAAAAACTATGTAAAAACAATGCCAAAAAGCGTATAAATTATCCACTCATCACAACACCAAACTTAAATTGTTGCTTGCCCCCAAGCAACTGAAAATCAAATAGGATAAAAAGAAGAGAATATACTATAAATTCCAAAATATCAATGAAACTTAGCTCCAATCAAATGAGCGGGACTAGTAGCTTTTTGCCTCTTGAATAGTTTTGACATCTCACTTTATCCATTGAAGTTCAGAATGATTGGCATCTATAGGAACTCAGAATTCAGATAGTGTTATTGATTCTCCTAGTTCGGTATGTTGATTCTTGAACACGGCTACTTTTTGAGTCTTGGCCGTGGCCCTAAGCACTTTGTTTTCCAGTATTACCACCGGATACATAAATGCCATAGACACATAATTGGGTGAACCTTTTCAGATTGTGACTCAGCTTTGCTAGAGTCCCCAATTAGAGGTGTCCATGGTTCTTAAGCACACTCTTCTTTTTGCTTTGGACCTCGACTTTAACCGCTCAGTCTCAAGTTTTCACTTGACACCTTCACGCCACAAGCACATGGTTAGGGACAGCTTGGTTTAGCCGCTTAGGCCAGGATTTTATTCCTTTAGGCCCCCACCTATCCATTAATGCTCAAAGCCTTGGATCCTTTTTACCCTTGGCTTTTGGTTTTAAGGGCTATTGGCTTTTTGCTCTTGCCTTTTAGTTTAAAGAGCTTTTGGCTTTTTCTGGTTGCTTTTTCTTTTTCTTTCTCTCTTTTTTTTTTTGCCATTTTTCTTTTCTTTTTTTTTTCGCAAGCTTTTGTATTCACTGCTTTTTCTTGCTTCAAGAATCATTTTTATGATTTTTCAGATTATCAGATAACATGTCTCCTTTTTCATCATTCTTTCAAGACCCAACATATTTAACATTCCTAAACAACAAATTCAAAAGACATATGCACTGTTCAAGCATTCATTCAGAGAACAGAAAGTATTGTCACCACATCAAAATAATTAAAATAATTTCATGGATGAATTCGAAACTCATGTACTTCTTGTTCTTTTGTAATTAAAGCATTTTTCTTTTAAGAAAGGTAATGGATTCATAGGACATTCATAGCTTTAAGACATAGACACTTAAACACTAATGATCATATAGTAAAGACACAAACATAAATAAAACATAAGGCTCAAAAACCGAAAAACAGGAAAATAAGAACAAGGAGATTAAGGAACGGGTCCACCTTAGTGAGGGTGGCGTCTTCCTCTTCTTGAAGAACCAATGGTGCTCTTGAGCTCCTCTATGTCTCTTCCTTGTCTTTGTTGCTCCTCCCTCATAGCTCTTTGATCTTCTCTAATCTCATGGAGAATGATGGAGTGCTCTTGGTGTTCCACCCTTAGTTGTCCCATGTTGGAACTTAATTCTCCTAGGGAGGTGTTAATTTGCTCCCAATAGTTTTGTGGAGGAAAGTGCATCCTCTGAGGCATCTCAGGGATTTCATGGTGAGGAATTTCCTCATGCTCTTGTTGAGGCCCATGATCTCTTTTTTGCTCCATCCTTTTCTTAATGATGGGCTTGTCCTCTTCAATGAGGATGTCTCCCTCTATGTCAATTCCAGCCAAATTGCAGAGGTGACAAATCAGGTGAGGAAAGGCTAACCTTGCCAAAATGGAAGACTTGTCAGCCACCTTATAAAGTTCTTGAGGTATAATCTCATGAACTTCCACTTCCTCCCCAATCATGATACTATGGATCATGATGGCCTGGTCTATAGTAACTTCAGACCGGTTGCTAGTAGGAATGATTGAGCGTTGAATAAACTCCAACCATCCTCTAGCTACAGGCTTAAGGTCCAGTCTTCTCAATTGAACTAGCCTGCCTCTTGAGTCAACTTTCCATTGAGCTCCTTCCATACATATGTCCATGAGGACTTGGTCCAACCTTTGATCAAAGTTGACCCTTCTAGTATAGGGGCGTGCGTTTTCTTGCATCATTGGCAAGTTGAATGCCAACCTTACATTTTCCGGACTGAAATCTAAGTAATTCCCCCGAACCATTGTAAGCCAATTCTTTGGATTTGGGTTCAAACTTTGATCATGGTTCTTAGTGATCCATGCATTTGCATAGAATTCTTGAACCATTAAGATCCTGACTTGTTGAATAGGATTAGAGAGAACTTCCCATCCTCTTCTTCTAATCTCTTGTCGGATCTCTGGATATTCACTCTTTTTGAGCTTGAAAGGAACCTCAGGGATCACTTTCTTCTTGGCCACAACTTCATAAAAGTGGTCTTGATGGACCTTTGAGATGAATCTCTCCATCTCCTATGAGTTAGAGGTAGAAGCAATTGCCTTCCCTTTCCTCTTTCTTGAGGTTTCCCTGGCCTTAGGTGCCATTAATGGTTATGAAAAAACAAAAAGCAATGCTTTTACCACACCAAACTTAAAATGTTTGCTCGTCCCCGAGCAGAAGAAGAAAGAAAGAAGGAGAAGAAGAAGAAAAATAGAGGAGAGGGAGAGAGGTGTGTATTCGGCCAAGGGGAAGAAGAAAGGGTTGTGTTGTGTGAAAATGAAGAAGGAATGAGGAGTTTATATAGGAGTGGGGGAAGGTTTAGGGTTTGGCCATTAGGGTTGGGTTTGGGAGGGAAAAGAGTTTGAATTTTGGAGGTAGGTGGGATTTTTGGGGAAGAGAGGGTGGATGTGAGTGGTGAATAGGTGATGGGGAAGAGTGATTGAGGTGATTGGTAAAGGGTATTTGTGGAAGAGAGTTATGAAAAGGTGTGAAGAAGAGAGAAGAAATGGTGGGGATCCTGTGGGGTCAAGGACTTAACATCCCTGCTCCAATTAGGCATGTAAAACGCCCTTAGTATACATGTCTGGCGTTAAACGCCAGCTTGCTGCTTGTTTCTGGCGTTTAACGCCACTTCCATGCTCTATTCTAGTGTTAAACGCCAGTCTGGTGCTTGTTTCTGGCGTTTAACGCCAGCTTGATGCTTCTTTCTAGCGTTAAACGCCAGTTTGATGCTTCTTAACGCCAGTAAGTTCTTCCTCCAGGGTGAGCTGTTTTTCATTCTGTTTTCAATTTTTCAGTACTTTTTTTGACTCCACATGATCATCAACCTTAAAAAAAAACATAAAATAACAATAGAAAATAAATAGATATAATTAAATAACATTGGGTTGCCTCCCAACAAGCGCTTCTTTAATGTCAATAGCTTGACAATGAGCTCTCATGGAGCCTCACAGATGTTTAGAGCATTGTTGGGACCTTCCAACACCAAACTTAGAGTTTGGATGTGGGGGTTCAACACCAAACTTAGAGTTTGGTTGTGGCCTCCCAACACCAAACTTAGAGTTTGACTGTGGGGGCTTTGGTTGACTTTGTAGTGAGAGAAGCTTTTCATGCTTACTCTCCATGGTTACAAAAGGAGATCCTTGAGGTTTAAACACAAGGTTGTCCTCATTCAGTTGAAAGACCAACTCTCCTCTGTCCACATCAATCACAGCTTTTGCTGTGGCTAGGAAGGGTCTTCCAAGGATGATGGATTCATCCTCATCCTTCCTAGTGTCTAGGATTATGAAATCAGCAGGGATGTAAAGGCCTTCAACCTCTACTAGCACGTCCTCTACTAGTCCATAAGCCTGTTTTCTTGAGTTGTCTGCCATCTCTAATGAGATTCTGGCAGCTTACACCTCAAAGATCCCAAATTTCTCCATTACAGAGAGTGGCATTAAGTTTATTCCTGACTCCAGGTCACACAGAGCCTTCTCAAAGGTCATGGTGCCTATGTTACAGGGAATTAGGAATTTACCAGGATCCTGTTTCTTTTGAGGTAGAGTTTGCTGAACCAAGGCATTTAGTTCCTTGATGAGCAATGGAGGTTCATCCTCCCAAGTCTCATTACCAAATAATTTGGCATTCAGCTTCATGATTTCTCCTAAATATTGAGCAACTTGCTCTTCAGCAATGTCTTCATCTTCTTCAGAAGATGAATATTCATCAGAGCTCATGAATGGTAAAAGGAGGTTCAATAGAATCTCTATGGTCTCTAGATGAGCCTCAGATTCCTTTGGTTCCTCAAAGGGAAACTCCTTATTGGTCACTGAACATCCCACGAGGCCTTCCTCACTAGGATTCACGTCCTTCTCCTCCTCTTTGGGTTCGGCCACCCCAAGTAAGGTAATGGCCTTGCACTCTCTTTTTGGATACTCTTCTGTATTGCTTGGGAGAGTACTAGGAGGGGTTTCAGTGACTCTTTTACTCAGCTGGCCCATTTGTGCCTCTAAATTTCTAATGGAGGACCTTGTTTCATTCATGAAACTTAAAGCGGCCTTAGATAGATCAGAGACTATATTTGCTAAGCTAGATGGAGTCTGCTCAGAATTCTCTGTCTGTTACTGAGTGGATGATGGGAAAGGCTTGCTATTGCTAAACCTGTTTCTTCTACCATTATTAAAGCCTTGTTGAGGCTTTTGTTGATCCTTCCATGAGAAATTTGGATAATTTTTCCATGAGGAATTATAGGTATTTCCATAGGATTCCCCCATGTAATTCACCTCTGCTATTGCAGGGTTCTCAGGATCATAAGCTTCTTCTTCAAAAGATGCCTCTTGAGTACTGTTGGATGCAGCTTGCAATCCATTCAGACTCTGAGAAATCATATTGACTTGCTAAGTCAATATTTTATTCTGAGCCAATATGGCATTCAGAGTATCAATTTCAAGAACTTCCTTCCTCTGAGGCGTCCCATTACTCACAGGATTCCTTTCAGAAGTGTACATGAACTGGTTGTTTGCACCCATGTCAATGAGTTCCTGAGCTTCTACAGGCGTTTTATTTAGGTGAATGGATCCACCTGCAGAATGGTCCAATGACATCTTTGATAATTCAGACAGACCATCATAGAATATATCCAGGATGGTCCATTCTGAAAGCATGTCAGAGGAACACTTTTTGGTCAGTTGCTTATATCTCTCCCAAGCTTCATAGAGGGATTCGCCTTCTTTCTGTTTGAAGGTTTGAACATCCACTCTAAGCTTGCTAAGCTTTTGAGGAGGAAAAAACTTGGCTAAGAAAGCCGTGACCAGCTTATCCCAAGAGTTCAGGCTATCTTTAGGTTGAGAGTCCAACCCTATTCTAGCTTTGTCTCTTACAGCAAACGGGAAAAGCATAAGCCTGTAGACCTTGGAGTCAACCCAATTGGTCTTAACAGTATCACAGATTTACAAGAATTCAGTTAAGAACTGAAACGGATCTTCTGAGGGAAGTCCATGAAACTTGCAGTTCTGTTGCATCAGAGAAACTAATTGAGGCTTTAGCTTAAAATTGTTTGCTCCAATGGCAGGGATTGAGATGCTTCTTCCATGTAAATTGGAATTTGGTGCAGTAAAGTCACCAAGCATCTTCCTTGCATTGTTATTATTTTCGGCCATGTCTCCTTCTTTTTCAAAAATTTCTGTTAGATTTTCTCCAGAGAGTTGTGCTTTAGCTTCCCTTAGCTTCCTCTTCAGAGTCCTTTCAGGTTCAGGATCAGCTTCAACAAGAATGTTCTTATCCTTGTTCCTGCTCATATGAAAAAGAAGAGAACACAAAAGAAAATATGGAATTCTCTATGTCACAGTATAGAGATTCCTTTGTGTGAGTAGAAAAAGAAAAGAAATTCGAACACAGAAAGAGGGAGAGGGTTCGAATTTTTAAGAAAGAGAAGTGTTAGTAGATAAATAAATAATTAGAAGGAGGTGAGAGAGAAGAATTTTCGAAAATAATTGAAAAGAAAAGAAAAATATTTTTGTTTTTATTTTGAATTTTGGTTAGAATTCGAAAATTAAGAAAGAAAAATAAAATTAAATCAAATTAAAATTTAAAATAATTAGTTAATTAAAAAGAAATTTGAAAAAGAGGAAGGTGATTTTTGAAAATTAGAGAGAGAAAATTAGTTAGGTAGTTTTGAAAAAAGATAAGAATCAAACAAAAGATAGGATTAGTTTGAAAAAGATTTGAAAATAAATTTTAAAAAGATAAGAGGTTAGAAAAGATTTTGAAATTGATTTTGAAAAAGATGTGATTGACATTTATTTTGAAAAAAGAATTGAAAAAGAAATTTAAAAAGATTTGATTTTGAAAATTAAAGTTGATTACTTGACTAACAAGAAACAAAAAGATATGATTTTAAAATTTTAAAGATTGAACCTTTCTTACTAGGCAAGTAACAAACTTAAAATTTTTGAATCAATCACATTAATTGTTAGTAAAGATTTTGAAATTATGAAACAAAATAAGAAAAAGATTTTTGAAAATCAATTTGAAATTTTCAAAAATTATGAAAGAAAAATGAAAAAGATTTGATTTTTAAAAAAAATTTGAAAAAGATAAGGTTTTTAAATTGAAAATTTGACTTGACTCATAAGAAACAACTAAATTTTTAAAACTTTTGACTAAATCAAATCAAATTTTCGAAAATTATGAGTGAAATAAGGAAAAGATATTTTTTTTATTTTTGAATTTTAATGATGAGAGAGAAAAACATCAAAAAGACTCAATGCATGAAAATTTTGGATCAAAATAAATGATGCATGCAAGAACACTATGAATGTCAAGATGAACACCAAGAACACTTTGAAGATCAAGATGAACATCAAGACTTATTTTTGAAAATTTTTAATAAAAGAAAAACTTGCAAGACACCAAATTTAGAAATTTTCAAACTTTAGACACTAACAAATTGAAAATGCATGCGAAAAACAAGAAAAGACACCAAACAAGAAAGATTTAAAGATCAAACAAAGGAATTCATCAAGAACAACTTGAAGATCATGGAAAACATATGATGAATTTTCGAAAATTAAAGAAAATTATAAAAGCATGCAATTGACACCAAACTTAAGAATTGACACTATAATCAAACAAGAAACACAAAATTATTTTTGGTTTTATGATTTTATTAAATTTTTTTTATTTTTCGAAAATTATTTGGAAAAAAAAAATTAAGGATTTCAAAAATTTTTAATGAGAATTCCAGGAATCATTCAATGTTAGTCTAAAGCTCCGGTCCAGGAATTAGACATGACTCACTAGCCAGCCAAGCTTTCAGTGAAAGCTCCGGTCCAAAACACTAGACATGGCCACTGGCCAGCCAAGCTTTAGCAGATACAAATCAGGCATACAACAACTGAATTGATGAGAGTCCACAGACTCTTGTGATGATAAGTTGAAATCTCGGTCCAAAAGATTAGACATGGCTTCACAGCCAGCCAGATTTCAACAGATCATCATGAAACTCTAGAATTCATTCTTAAAAATTCTGAAGCCATAGAATAATTTATTTATTTATTTATTTATTTTCTTTTGAAAATTTTTCGAAAATAAAAATAATAAAAACAAAAAAAACTTAAAATTAAAATAAAATTACCTAATCTGAGCAACAAGATGAACCGTCAGTTGTCCAAACTCGAACAATCCCCGGCAACGGCGCCAAAAACTTGGTGTGGCAAAATCGTGATCGTTCATTCCTTGGTAACGGCGCTAAAAACTTAATATGCACGTTCTTAATCTTAGTTCTTCTTCACAATCTCACACAACTAACCAGCAAGTGCACTGGGTCGTCCAAGTAATAAACCTTACGTGAGTAAGGGTCAATCCCACGGAGATTGTCGGCTTGAAGCAAGCTATGGTCATCTTGCGAATCTCAGTTAGGCAGATTCATATGGTTATAGATATTTGATAATTAAAATATAATTTAAATATAAAACAGGGTAGAGATACTTATGTAATTCAGTGGTGAGAATTTCAGATAAGCGTATGGAGATGCTTTGTTCCTTCTGAATCTCTGCTTTCCTACTGTCTTCATCCAATCCTTCATACTCCTTTCCATGGCAAGCTTTATGTAGGGCATCATCGTTGTCAATGGCTACTTCCCGTCCTCTCAGTGAAAATGGTCCAAGATGCGCTGTCACCGCACGGCTAATCATCTGTCGATTCTCGATCATACTGGAATAGGATTCAGTAATCCTTTTGCGTCTGTCACTACGCCCAGCACTCGCGAGTTTGAAGCTCGTCACAGCCATTCCTTCCCAGATCCTACTCAGAATACCACAAACAAGGTTTAGACTTTTCGGATCTCAAGAATGGCCGCCAATAATTCTAGCCTATACCACGAAGACTCTGATCTCACGATCAGGAGGCTAAGAGATATGCATTCAAGCTTGCTTTCATGTAGAACGGAAGTGTTTGTCAGGCACGCGTTCATAGGTGAGAATGGTGATGAGCGTCACATAATCATCACATTCATCATGTTCTTGTGTTCGAATGAATATCTTAGAGAAGAAATAGGCGTGAATTGAATAGAAAAATAATAGTACTTTGCATTAATTCATGAGGAACAGCAGAGCTCCACACCTTAATCTATGGTGTGTAGAAACTCTACCGTTGAAAATACATAAGTGATAATGGTCCAGGCATGACCAAATGGCCAACCCCCATAAAGGTCTAAGATAGCATAAGACTAATCAAAGATCGGATCCCTAACATGATAGTAAAAAGTTCTATTTATACTAAACTAGTTGCTAGGGTTACAGAAATGAGTAAATGATGCAGAAATCCACTTCCGGGCCCACTTGGTGTGTGCTTGGGCTGAGCATTGAAGCTTTCACGTGTAGAGGTCTTTCTTGGAGTTAAACGCCAGTTTGTAACCTGTTTCTAGCGTTTAACTCCAGAATAGGGCAGAAAGCTGGCGTTGAATTGCCAGTTTGCGTCGTCTAAACTCAGGCAAAGTATGGACTATTATATATTGATGGAATGCCCTGGATGTCTACTTTCGAACACAATTGAGAGCGCACCATTTGGACTCCTATAGCTCCAGAAAATCTACTTCGAGTGCAAAGAGGTCAGAATCCAACAGCATCTGCAGTCCGTCTTCAACCTCTGAATCTGATTTTTGCTCAAGTCCATCAATTTCAACCAGAAAATACTTGAAATCACAGAAAAACACACAAACTCATAGTAAAGTCTAGAAATGTGATTTTTATTTCAAAACTATAAAAAATATACTAAAACTAACTAAATCATACTAAAAACTATGTAAAAACAATGCCAAAAAGCGTATAAATTATCCGCTCATCAGAGGGCCAAAAGATGGCATGACAAAAAAATTTTAAGAAGGGATTTTGAGCCAGGGCAGAAAGTGCTATTGTATAATTCCAGGCTCAAGATTTTTCCTAGCAAACTCAAGTCCAAATGGACCGGCCCTTATCTGGTGACCAAGGTTTTCCCACATGGAAATCTTGAACTTTTGAATGAAGCTACAAAGGATACATTCACAGTAAATGGTCACAAGGTGAAGCATTACTTGGGAGGACCCTAGGACAAGGAGGAGAGCATTCATGAGCTGAGTTGAATAAGAATGAGGGACATCAAGCTAATGACGATAAAGAAGCTCTTGTTGGGAGGCAACCCAACCAGAGGTAACTTTCTTAAGTCTTTTCTTTTACTTTTTTAATAAGAGAGTTAAGTAGATTTCCCTGCGTGCAAGGGGTTAAGTTTGGTGTGCCACCACAGATTATATTAAAACACATTGCAACCCTCCAGGTAGCATGACTGGTCACTAATTCCAAACAATCAAGGAAACTACTTAACAGTTATTTAATTTTTAGTTCATAGTTTGTTTTCTTAATAAAAGCACATGATGTTTCCTGCATGTATTCAACCTGCTGTATATAGAAGTAGGCAAAGAACTAAGTTTGGTGTTCACACACCAACTTAAGTTCAGAAAATCACAAGTATACATGCATGCTAACCATCTTTCAAGTTCTTGGGGGACAAGCAACTTCCAATATCTTTGCAGGAAGCCATTCAATCTCTTGAAGGAAATATGCACCATCATCTAAAGAAATAGAGAATAATACAAAAGCTACAAAGGATGAAGACAAGGAGGAAGTAAAGAAGACACCAAGAGGTTGTATTGTTACTTAACTATTCCAATTTGAAGTGCTTTAAGTGGAAGTATAATTGTACCTTGTTATCATGATCCTTTGCATTTTGTTTGTTTGTTTTTATTGTCATTTTAGCTTGCTAGCTTAAGTGCTTAGATCATGTCATCTTACTTGAGTTGTATACTGTTGACTGGATTTTAAGTTCACTATAATGAATATAATGAATCCGTCATTGGCAAGAACACCAAATTGTCGTCAAGTAATAACTCACAGTAGAGTGAGGTCGAATCCCACAGAGAATGATTGATTGAGCAACTTTAGTTAAAGAGTGATTTAGTCAAGCTAATCGATAAGAATTGTTGGGTGCAGAATTCTAAATGATAGAATTGTAAATGACTTAAAGATAAAGGAATGCAGTAAAGTACAGAATTATAAAGAGCATGAAGGTAAATTGCGGAACGGTAAATGACTGAATTGTAAATGGGGAATGGGTTGATAGCAGAAATTAAAGAAAGCTATAAAGAATAGGGAAGATAAGAATAGGGGAAATTCATTGGGATTAGGAGATATTGCTCTCTTTGGATCAAATCTAGATCATCTCATCTTCAATCATGCAACTCATTAACCTCTTGGCAATCATGATTGATTGAACCCCAATTCCTTGGTGATTCAATCTCTCAAATCTTGATAATCAGCCAATTCCTTAGTCTAATTACTCATGAAGAGAGATAAGCTTGGTCCCTGATTATACCACACATCCTCATAGATCCAAGTAGTGGGTGGATTTCATGTCACCATATCCAATCCCAAAAACCAGATCTACTCAAGTGTGAGAAGGGATTTCAAGCATAGTTCCATGTTTCCTTTTCCAAGGTTCCCATGAAACCCAATTTGCATTCAACTTCTTTTCCAAGATGATTGAATACTAGGCTTGATAAACAAAATTCCATATAGCAAATCAAAGAGAGATGAAAAGAAGAAGAAATTCACTATCATTAATCTATCAAGAACTACAGAGCTCTCTCTCCCAATGAGAGGGAGTTTAGCTACTCCTAGCTTAGAGAAAAGTACAAGAGATGGAAGAAGATGAAGCGAAATGTAAGAGTAAAACTAAACTAATTCCTCCACTAGCCATCCAACCCCCTTTTCAGTACTCTCAAGGGGTATTTATACTACTCCTGTTACTAGAAATAAAAATTAACAAAAGAAAAAGAAAATTACAATTGAAATAAAGAGGAAAAACTAATTAAATTGAGACATGTGCCTGGAGTGTGACCAGCGTCTGATCGGCATGCCAGCCCAGCTCCTTAGCTTGGCTTGGCATGCCACGACTGGCTTCCAAGTGGCACGCCTTCTTTGTGCAGCTAGTCTGGCGTGCCACACCTTCGAACTCAAGTGGCACGCCCAAGTGATAATCCTTTCTGGTCAAATGAGCTAGCATGGAACGCCTAGAACTGGCGTGCCACGCCTTCAGCAAAGCCCTCCTTCTTCTCTTCTGGTCAATATAACTGGCGTTCTACGCCCAGGAGTCAAGTGGCACGCCCTTGTTGAACTCTTCATCTTTCTTTTTGGGTCAAATAAACTAGCGTGCCACTCCCAGATCTGGCATGCCACGCCTTCAATAAGGCCTTCAATCTCTCCTCTGGAATGTTGAACTGGCATGCCATGCCCTCAATAAAGTATGAGTACTCCCCTCTGGCTCCGTAAGCTGGCTTGCCACACCCAGGAGTCAAGTGACATGCCCATGATGCGAGTAAGGTTGGCGTGCCACGCCCCAAACATCAAGTGGCACGCCCATTATTATTTTTCCTTGGCGTGCCACGCCTAAAGTCTCAAGTGGCATGCCCATTGATCTTCTTCACTGGAGGCTTGTGCTGGCATGCCATGCCTTCAATCTGGCATGCCACGCCCTTTTTGGAGCTTCACTTACCCTCTCTGGTGTGCCACGCCTAGGTCTGGCGTGGCATGCCCATAGTGGTGTTGAGGGCTCATGAGCTTGGCGTGCCACACCTCTAGTACTAAGTGGCACGCCCATAGATTCTTTAACTTGGCATGCCACGCCTCAAGTCTCAAGTGGCACGTCTAGGTGATGCTTCCTCCATTCTCCTCTGTTCAGTTGTGTTGGCGTGCCACCCCTTCGACCTGGTGTGCCACGCCCATTGTGGATGATAGGGTTAGCGTGCCATGCCGAGCATGGCGTGCCACGCCCCTTGCACGTCTTCAAGGATCCTTCTCTGGTATTTGTAGTTGGCATGCCACGCCTGGCCTTGGCATGCCACGCCCATTGTAAAGCTTGGAGTCCCTTCTTTGGAATTGATAGCTGGTGTGCCACGCCTATTGTAATTCATCATAGGCTCTCTCTGGAAGCAATAGCTGGCATGCCACACCCTACTCAGGCGTGCGACACCCATTCAAATTGTTGGCGTTTACATCAAGTGGCAACCCTAGTACACACGTCCAGCTTATTTTTCTTGTTTTCTTCCTCTTTTGTTGCTATTTTCACCTAAAATTCAAACAAGATCCCTTTCAAAGCAATGTACCATAAAATTCATCATTTAGTTCAGGTAATTGCATCAATTGAATGAGAATTTACTAATTCTATGGACCTTTTAGTTAGGAGAAAGAGGTAGATGATGCAAGTCATCACAAACCAAACTTAAGTTTTGCTTGTCCCCAAGTAAATCGATGTGAATTATTCTTAATTGATTGAGACTTGACCCTTAAGAGAATATATTCACAATTAAAGATAGAGGCTAAGTATCAAATCATGCATGAACTTTGTGATTTTTATATTACAATGAACTCTTAGACTTTTGAGGACCTTTTTAAGTTCTTGCTTCTGGAGCCCTTTCCATTGATTGTCATTTTGAAGTAGTAGGATTTGTTATCAATTTTCTTTTGATTGTTCTTTTCTTTTCATTCCTCCTTTGTTTCCTTTATTGACCACAACTCTAAAGGTTTTGTCTCAAGACGACTGATGCACCACTATTTCGTGGTACATTTCGTACTTTATTGAGTGGATTTTATCCACTATTCTCACACTTATTCATATAATTTGCATGTTTTATATTTTCCTTCCTAATTCTGTGCTATAATTGAAAACATGCTTTTTTGGCCATAAAATTGCTAATTATTAATCCTCTCTTATTACCATTCGATGCCGTGATATGTGTGTTAAGTGTTTTCAGGGTTTATAGGTCAGGAATGGCTTAGAGGATGGAAAAAAAGCATGCAAAACTGGAAGGAATACAAGAAATCGAAGGAATTGCTGAACTGTCCAGTCTGACCTCTTCGTACTAAATTGACTATAACTTGAGCTACAGAGGTCCAAATGACACGGTTTTAGTTGCGTTGGAAAGCTAACATCTGGAGATTCGCAACGATATATAATTTGCCATAGTTGCCATGCTGTTAGACGACGCGCACGCGTGGGTCACGTGTGCGCGTGACCTTTCAAAAATTCAATCCATGCATACGCGTGAACGACGCGTACGCGTGACAGAGCCGCGTGCTGGACGTATCAGAAATTACTGGGGGTAATTTTTGGATTATTTTTTACCCAGTTTTCGGCCCAGAAAACATAGATTAGAGGCTACAAAATGGGGAAATCAATCAATTCATTGAGACAACAATTATTCCCAAATTTTAGATTTTAGATGTAGTTTTCTAGAGAGAGGGGCTCTCTCCTCTCTCTTAGGTTTTAGGATTATGATTTCTTCTTCTTCTCAATTCCATGTTCAATGTTCCTTTAATTTAGTTTCTTTTCTACTTTTATTTGTCTTAGTATTCTACTTTATCTATTTCCCCCATTGATTACTTTATGTTGCTAATTGGTTTATGGATTCTCATGTTTAATTTGATTTCTTTAATTAATACAATTTGAGGTATTTCATATTTATGATTTTAATCTAGCTTTTTACATTCTTAGCTTTGGTGGAGTAATTGGTGATACTTGAGTCATCAAACTCCTTTGTTGATTGATAATTGGAATTTGCTGGTTGATTTGGATCCCTCTAAAGCTAGTCTTTCCTTAGGAGTTAACTAGGACTTGAGGAATCAAGTTGATTAGTCCACTTGACTTTTCTTTATTTAGTAAGGGTTAACTAAGTGGGAGAAATAAACAATTCTCATCACAATTGATAAGGATAACTAGGATAGGATTTCCAGTTCCCATACCTTGCTAAGAGCTTTATTAGTTATTAATTTAATTTCTTGCAATTTACCTTCCTTGTTCCTTATTTCAAAAACCCAAAAATACACTTTTCCATAACCAATAATAAATCATACCTCCCTGCAATTCCTTGAGAGACGACCCGAGGTTTAAATACTTTGGTTATTAATTTTATTGGGTTTGCTTTAGTGACAAACAATTTTTTGTACGAAAGGATTCTTTGTTGGTTTAGAAACTATACTTACAACGGGAATTTATTGTGAATTCTTTACTGGCAGAAATCCATTCGTTAAAATGACGCCGTTGTCGGGGAATTACAAACATGTGCCTTATTATTGGTTATTGTAAATATTTGCTTTTGCTTGTTTATTTGTTTTTATTTTTAATTTTTATTAGCTACTATGAATTCTCACCCCTGTCTCTATGAGTTTGGTTCCAATGTTGTTGTAGGGAATAGACGCTATAATGAAAACATGCATCAAGGTTAGAACAATCAAAGATGCGAGGAACCACAAGGATTTGATCAACCCTCTTGGCAACAACCCCTCCAATGCGCTATAACCAACAACCATTCTATGATGCATACCAAGACAATAGTTATGGTGGACCTCTTCGTGACAACCAACCTCCACCAAATTACTATGGTCAAGAGCCATTCCGAGGTGCGTACCAAGATGATAGATATGGTGGACCCCCTTGTAGTTACCAACAAGCCCCACCCTATGCTTATGAACCCCCTCCTCAACATGACTTTGGACCACCATACTCACAAGCCCCTTACTACCAAACACCCTCACATGATCCTAACCCTTATCCACCATATCAACCACCCTATGAGCCTTATGAGCCATACATAGATCCACCCGAATTCCAACCGAATTACTCCCAAGAACCACCACCTCCATATATACCATGTCTATATCCATCAACCCAAGAGCCATATGATCCTAATCATGTTATTCAAGCTGGACAAGAGTCAAGGGATCGTCTCAAGGAAGAAATGGATCAACTTCAAGCAACCATCCATCAAAACTTTGGCCCAAGAGACTCATGCAATGAACAAAGAATTCCCACAAATGAGTGTGTTGAGCAACAAGTGGAAAAGATGGAGAGCGTTGAACCGCTATATCCTTATCAAGAAGAACCACTTCCGTATCATGAATCCTTCCTCCCTAGTAATGAACCCTCATATACACCCCAATCTCCAATGAATGAAACCCTTGGTGTACTTCTTCAAGGGCAAGAAGAGATGGAAAAGAAGGTACTAGAATTCACGGCTGCCTTAACCGAGGTAGTAAACCGATTAGCTTCCCAACATTTGAATACTCAAAGTACTCCCATGACTACATGTGGAGAATCTAAAGAAGAGCGTAGTATGAAAGAGACACTAGAAACTTCAGTGGACAATGAGGAACGTGGCTTTGTATTAAAACAAGTGGAGGAAGCCATAATAGTTGCATAGGAAGAAGTGGTTGAAGATTTAGGAGATGCTGAACCTCCATGGGAATCTAGAGTTGTAGAGTACTCCTCCAAGAAGATTGAAATTGATGTCAAGAAGGCCAGTGCACAACCTCCATGGCATATTCCTTATGAAGACTTGGATGGGATAGATCAAGAAGCAAGTTCCCTTGGTGATGAGGATCATGTATCAAGCCCTTCTAGTGATGAATCTATATCCGCAAATGAACTCCTTGAATATGAAGACTCTTCTCTGATTGAGTCTGCGAATGATGTGGAAGTAGAAGCCTTTCGAAAAGGATGGACGGGAGTTGAACATGCATTGTCAAGATCATTGGAGACTTCTCTACCTAGGTTACCATCTAC
Source organism: Arachis hypogaea (assembly GCF_003086295.3). Lineage (NCBI taxonomy): Eukaryota > Viridiplantae > Streptophyta > Magnoliopsida > Fabales > Fabaceae > Arachis > Arachis hypogaea. The sequence continues at coordinate 57,861,766 of NC_092055.1, read as the reverse complement.
CCCTTCATTTGAGTGGGTAAGACTTATCTCTATTCGCTTTACTATTCCACTTGAGTATGGTATTCTTGAAATGGATGGTCAACTTAGAAGGCTTTGTGGAATAAAGCGTAAGAGAAGACTGTTTAGTGGTTGGAGTTGCAAATCAAGGCTCATCAAGGTTGATATTTCAAGAGCTAGATGTAAGGGCTCAACTGGTGATAATTTGGTTAGATCTAAAAGATGAGTTTGGTACTCCGTAGAGAATTCAGACTGCTTGCCACCCGATTGGGACAATAGTGATCCACTTCAAGACAGGTGTAGATACAAGATTTGAGATCCAGGAATATATGAGGATTGATTTTGGGAGCTCAAAGCTTGTGAAGAACCCCATCAAAACTTGAAGAATTTACCTGGTATTGATAGAGCTTATTGGAAGTCCAAGCATTGGTGGAAGTTCCAGGATGAGTTCAAGCATAAGCCACCATGACAAGGAGCTCGCCAAATGTCCAACTTAAGGACTTTGACTAAAAGTGCTAGGTGGGAGACAACCCACCATGGTATGATTGTTCCTTTTTATTCCTAGTTTTATTTTATTTTTCACAAGTTTTTCATTCATAATTTCTGCATAATCATCAGCATCTACATTCTGCATTCTGCATTTTGCATTCTGCATAAAAAAAAGGGGGAGATCGACGCACAAGCGTCCATGACGCGCGCTACATATACGCACTTGAACAGAGAGTTGTGCGAGAGACATGCGGGAGGGGTATGTGGCGCACAAGGCACCTCACATGTACGCGTACCTCACGCGTACGCGTCCCTTGCAAAAAGTTTGACCCACGCGTAAGCGTTAGCGACGCGTACACGTGGGCATGGAAATCGGCGTCAATAGCGTGCTGAATAGAGAGTTGTGCTGCCCCCCACGCTGGAATAGTGCTACAGGCATAAATTTATCCATACGAACGCGTCCCTGACGCGTGCGCGTCATTTTCAATATGTGGCGATCCACGCGTGCACGTCCTTGACGCGTACGCGTAACTGGAACTTTACGCGACCCATGCGTACGCGTCGCATGCGATGCACAATTCACTCAGATCACCGCCTGATTTCACATCTCCCCTCCCCCAATCCTAATTCTTTTTCATTCCTACTCCTTTTCTTCTTCTCTTTTAATTTACTGCATTTATTTATTCTTCTTCCTTTTCAATTTCTCTTTCATGCTTAGTTATTTATGGCTTCTTTTCCATTCTTTTCTTTTTTCTTCATGCATTAATTTTTATATTATTGTTGGAATATTATTTGGATCTTATATTATTATACTTGAGCTTGTGGATGTCATCAAGAGTGATTTGACAATTAATATTAATTTTTGGATTGCATGCATGTTTTGATTTCATACTTTCCTTAACATGCTTTATATGCATACCAAGTGTTTGTGAAAAGCCCGTATGGCATTGCAAATTCTTCATTATTCTATTCCTCTACTCTACTGCCTGTTTTTCACAAAACCCTTGCAATTTTTATTGATTGAAAATAATTTTCAACACAAACGTGATTGTTACTTTGTTACATTTGATAATCAAATTGAGCTATTAATGCTTGATCTATGCTACTCATGCCTTTGCCGGCATGCCAATAAACATCTTGCATTTAATTGCCTCAATTCATCATGCTATATTTCCATTGATGTCCTAATTACATGGAGTCGCGAACATGTGTTTACGACATTCTTCTTTACCTTGGCATTGATTATCACTTGTATTTTCCTCCTCCTGGTTCTAGATATTTGATTTCATGTCCCTTTCTTCTCTCCCTTTTCAGGATGGCCACCAGGAAGGGTACAGAGAGAGCCACTAACAAGCCACCGGCGAGGAGAGGAACGAAAAGTACAAGCACCTTCAACAAATCAGCTGCTCCTTTAGATACTTCAAAGGTTGGACCAGCTAGACCGGCAGGCAAAGCGAATGTAGCACCGTAACAAGTGCCAATTTACATACCTCAAGGAGCTGATTGTTGGCAACCACCCACCTAAGGAAGATCTAGAAACTCCGGACTCCACCTCACCTACCAACACCGGGAGTCATGACAACCCTGACTGTGGAGATGCTGTTACTAGCCCTCCTTTGTTCCTGACTGATGGCACCGAGGACGGTGCCAAGCTTTAAGTGTGGGGAGGTCGATCCGTACCTGACTTCTGGAGGTAATTGCTTTTTCTTACCACCAATAGGTTATATTTTTTCTTTCTTTTCTTAGATAGGATAGATTGCATAATAATAAGTGTTTGCATGTATGTTCTACTCGGTTGAAAAATAATAAGTTCCTTTTTAAGATCCTATTTTTGAAAAATTTCACTAATTCGAATTAAAATTTTGTGTTAAATTTGTTTGAAGATTGTATTTGGAACATGAATTATAGCAAAGAACATACAACCTGTGAGATTTGAGCTTGATTACATGGTTACACTATTTAACCATAATATTTTATTCTTATGTGTTTTTCTCTCTATGATTGCAATCTTTGCTTTGTTCCATTCTATATGTCCATTGTTTAGTCTACTTACATGCTTGCATATGATTGAGGCTATCATTTGTTGTTAGCTCACTTATCCCAAATAGCCTACCCTTTCAATCACCCTTGTTAGCCACCTTGAGCCTTTTAATCCCATTTGTTCTATATTTTACCACATCACTAGCCTTAAGCGAAAAAATAATTAATTACCCTAATTGAATCTTTGGTTAGCTTAAGTAGAGATTGCGTGTCAATTAAGTGTGGGGAACTGTGGGAACTTAGGTTGATGGAAGTGTATAGTGTTTCATTGACAAAATATTGGGAATTTGGGTACCTACTCATGTGAGACCAGAAAAATTAAAAATCCATGTGCATTGATATGTTATTTTTACTTTTATATTTTTAATCAATAAAAAAAATAAAAAAAGAGAAAAAGAAAAAGAGAATATATATATATATATATATATATATATATAATATAATATAAATAAATAGGGGATAAAATTACCCCCAATGCTAAGTTCAATAAAAGATCATTGCATATGTGATAAAATTAAAGAAAAGTTGGTACATGAGTATGTAATACAAAAGTGAGAATTTTGGGTAGCTAGGCATGATTTTAGAATTACATAGAGTGTGTGTATGTTAGGTGAGAACTTAGGTTAGTCAAAATTCATATTTTAGCTCAGTTTGCCATACATATATCCTCACCCTTACCTTAGCCCCATTACAACCTTGAAAAGACCCCATGATGTTTACATTGGTATACTAAATATTTGTTGATTGGTTAGATGAAGAACAAAATTTTAGAAAGCATGATTAAAGAAGAGTAGAGAGATTGACCCTAGACACTTGAGAGATTAGAGTGCATATACACTACCAGTGAGGGTTCAATGCTCGATTCTATGTTCCCTGCTTTCATGAATTATCCTCGTACAAGTTTACTTGTCTTTGATTGTATAATTTGAATTACTAAAATCTGATTTATGTTTGTCTTGAAGAGCTTATTTACTTTTAACCAAGTAGACAGAAACATCTTAGCATATAGTTGCATTTATAGGTTACATCTCATACTTTCTACCATTCTTCTTCACTCTTATAGCTTCTCTTGAGCTTAGCATGAGGACATGCTAATGTTTAAGTGTGGGGAGATTTGATGCACCACTATTTCGTCGTACATTTTGTACTTCATTGAGTGGATTTTATCCACTATTCTCACACTTATTCATATAATTCGCATGTTTTACATTTTCCTTCCAATTTTAATCAACAGCTGAGTTTGATAACTCAAGTGTTACCAATTAATCAACCAAAGACAAAAGGGAAAATAAATCTAAATTAAATTGAAAGCATCATGAATAGAATATAAAAATCGTTAATCTGAAATACCTCGAATTATATTGAATAAAGATATCAATTCTAACATAGGAAAGTTCATAAATCAAATTGAAAAGATAAATAATAATTAAAGTAATAGAATAAATAAAAGTAGAAAATAAATTAAAGCAACATTGAACCTAGTATGAAGAAATAACCATAAAATAAGAAAAATCCTAATTCCTAAAACCTAAGAGAGAGGAGAGAGCCTCTCTCTCTAAAAACTACATCTAAATCCTAATAATTGTGAATGTGAATGTATGATGTTGATGAATGGATGCATTTCCCCACTTTATAGCCTCTAATCTGTGTTTTATGGGCCAAAAACTGGGCCAAAATAGCCCAGAAATCACCCCCAACGATTTCTGGTACGTACAGGTCACTGCAAAGTGACGCGGAAGCGTCGTCCACGCGTTAGCGTGGATTGTGTTTTTGCCAGGTCACGCGTCCGTGTGATCCACGCGTTCGCGTCACCTGGATTCGGAGCAGCTATAAAAAATTATATATCGTTGCGAAGCCCCGGAGGTTAGCTTTCCAACGCAACTAAAACCGCGTCATTTAGACCTCTGTAGTTCAAGTTATGGTCGATTTAGTACCAGGAGGTCAGGCTGGACAGCATTAGCAGTTCCTTCAGTTTCTTGTATTCCTTCCACTTTTGGATGCTTCCTTTCCATCCTCTAAGCCATTCCTACCCCGTAATCTCTGAAAACACTTAACACACATATCAAGGCATCGAATGGTAATAAAAGAGGATTTAAACATAGGAAAATAAAAGCCAAAGAAGCATATTTTCCATCATAGCACAAAATTAGGAAGGAATTTGTAAAACCATGCAATTAGTATGAATAAGTGAGTGAAGAGTTGATAAAATCCACTCAATTGAGTAGAAGATAAACCATAAAATAGTGGTTTATCAACCTCCCCACACTTAAACATTAGCATGTCCTCATGCTAAGTTCAAGAGAAGCTATAAAGGTGAAGAGGAATGGTAGATAAGTATGAAATGCAACCTATATATATGAATGCAACTACATGCAGAATGCTTTTTCCTACTTGGTTAAAAGTAAACAAATCTTTTAAGAACAAATATGAACTGGATTTCACTAATTCAAATCACAAAATAAAGTACAAGTAAACTTGCAGAAGAAAATAGCTCATGAAAGCCGAGAACAAAGAATCGAGCATCGAACCCTCACTAGAAGTGTATGCACTCTAATCGCTCAGCTGTTTAAGGTTCGATTCTCTCAATTCTCTACTAACCTTGCTTTCTAAGGCTTGCTCTTCTTCTACCAATCAACAAAAATTTAATGCACAGATACACATATCAAGAGGTCTTTTAAGGGTTGTAATGGAGTTAGGGTCAAGGTAGGATTGTATTTGGCCAAGTGGACTAAAATTTGAATCCTTAATTAACTTAAAATTTCCACCTAACATTTAGACAATCCATGTAATCATAATACCACGTCTAACTATCCATTAACCATATTTTCCACAATTCATGCATCCTAATTTCGAGTACAGTATATATGCATTGCTTTTCAGCATTTACTTTGGGGCATTTTGTCCCCTTTTTGTTATTTGCCATTTTTCCTTTCTTTTTCTCTCTTATTTATTTATTTATTTATTTATTTTCTATTTTCCTTAAATTTTTTTCTTTTCTTTTCTTTTTCAATGCATATGATTAAATTATTGAATGTATGAACATGTCTTAAACATTTCTTTCACATTTTCATAAAGATATATAACACCCAATTCTTAAACCAAATGTTTCCAAACCCACTTTTTCCCACACTTAATTCATGAGCACTCTCACTAGTCTAAGCTAACCAAGGATTCAAATTAAGGACATTATTATTTTCCGCTTAGAGTTAGTGATGAGCTAAAGTAAAGAACAAAGGGGTATAATAGGCTCAAAATTGGTTTGCAAGGGATAATGAAAGGTAAGGCCATATGTGTACGTAAGCTCAGTGAAACAAAGGCCTCAATCATATAAGTGCATGCATACATTAAACCATAGAAATATAGAATTAAGCAAGACAAAGATCATAATTTTAGAGAGAAAAACACACTCCAAAAATAAAATATTGGTTGATAAAATGCAACCAATTCAAATAAGCTCAAAATCTCACAGGTTTTGTGTGTTCGAGCTCTAAACCATGTTCCAGTATAATATTTCTTCAAACAAGTTTATCAAAAATTTTAATTTAAATTAGTGAAATGCTATAAAATAATTTCTTGGAAAAGAAAATATTACTTTAACCAAGTGGTGGTAAAATATGCACAAAATCAAATAAATATGCAATCAAACATGCAAGTGCAACAACTAACAAGGAAAATAAACCATTGGTGTTGAGATAAAAGAGTAACTAACCCATGGAGATTGGTATCGACCTCCCCACACTTAAAGATTGCACCATCCTCGGTGCATGCTGAGATGTGCAAGTGGACGGGCTACTACCACTGATACTTTTCTCTAGAGATTGTGCAGATGGACTTTTCTGTTGCCCCATATAGAAGCTTCTCCTTTCCCTTCCTTTTCCGGTGGCCATCCTGAAAGAAGAGGAAAAGAAGAAAAGTGATCCAGAAACAAAGATAGAAAGCAAATAAAATATGGTTGGGTTAATGCTAAATGATAAGGGTCTCAATTACATGGTAGCTACGACATGCAAGTGAGAAAACAGTAGAAGCAAATGGCATATCAATAGTGTAAAAATTGCAACAATGGGGGAGAGGGTGTGGGTAATGCACGATAGTATAAGCTTATGTCAATGCAAAAGGAATACAGGTAACATAAAAGATTGGCATTGATAGCTAAATAATGTCCCCCAACAGTGTGAAACAAGTCACTAAGCACCAAAATAATACCAGAAAAGATAAAACAGTTGAAAAAGAAAATTTAACACCAAAGGAAAAAAAATAAATTTAAAAAAAATAAAATAAAAAGATGCACAAAATTAAAATGCAATGAATGAAAGTATGCAGATTAAGTAAAAAAGAATGGAAGTGAAGATGGATGAGAGGTTTAAGGGATGAAGAAGAAGAAAGTAAGAAAGGAGGAAGAAAGAAATAAGAAGGAAAAGAAAAGACTAGGATTGGGGAAGAAAAGATAAGATATCTACCACTGATCTGGATAAGCTGTGCGGCGAAGGCGATGCGGACGCGTGGGTCACGCGATCGCGTGGTGTATCATAAGTTCAGGTGACGCAGACGGGTGGGTCACGCGATCGCGTGGCCTAATTTGTGCTATTGGCGCGAGTGCAGCCGTGCGATCGCGCAACTCTCTGGTTCATACTCTCATTACCAAATATTTGGGTGACGCGACCGCGTGAATGGCCATATTTTGAAAACGACGTGGCTGCGTGGGGCACGCGGTCGCGTGGTAGGGCTTGTGCTTCCAGCATCATTCCAGCCCAACTCCATCATAACTCTCTGCCATACACCCCTTTACGTTGATTTTGCAGGGCCACGCGGTCGCGTGGGTGATGCGGATGCGTGGGGAGGCTATTTCGTAAACGACGCGAGCGCGTCAGCGAGGCGGTCGCGTGGGCATATTTGACTATTGAGATAATCTTTCATAGAAAATGTGCGGCTGAACCCACTCATTGAACATATCCAGTGGGCATTTCCTTGTCAACTCTTTGTATCTCTCCCAAGCTTCATAGAGAGTCTCCCCATCTTGTTGTCTAAATATTTGTACCTCAGCTCTCAACTTGTTAACTCTTTGGGGAGGATAAAATTTTGCCAAGAACTTGTTCACTACATCATCCCAAGTTGTCAAACTTTCATTTGAAAAGGATTCTAACCACTTAGATGCTTTATCCCTAAGAGAAAAGGGAAACAAAAGTAGCTTATAGGTGTCCGGGTGAACACCATTAGCCTTCACTGTATCACAGATTCTCAAAAATGTGGTTAAATATTGATTTGGATCTTCTTGAGAATTTCCTCTAAATGAACAGTTATTCTGAACAAGGGTGATTAGCTGTGGTTTGAGCTCAAAATTGTTGGCATGTTGATGCATAAAAATCTGTATCGCTACAAATTCCCTTCGGCAAGTATACCGAATTATCGCCAAGTAAAAACTCACAATAGAGTGAGGTCGAATCCCACAGGGATTGATTGGTTGAGCAACTTTAATCAGAGAAGTGTTCTAGTTGAACTGAGAAAATTTGAATTTGGATTTGCAAAAAATTAAATGGCGGGAAACGTAAATTGCAAGAAATGTAAATGACTGAAGGTAAAGGAGCTGAATGTAAATTGCATAAAGTAATTGCAGGAAATTAAACTTGCAGAAACTTAAATGGGAATGGGGTGATGAGCATAAATGTAAATAGCAGAATATAAAGAATGGGAAGATAAGAATGGGGAAGCTCATTGGGTTCAGGAGATATTGTATTCTCTAGATCAAGTTCATTCTCATCTCTTACTCGATCCATGCAACTCATTGATCTCTTGGCAATCTTAGGTGATTGAATCCCAATTCCTTGGCAATTCAATCTCTCTAAGCTTGAACAATTGCCCAATTCCTTGATCTAATTTCTCATGGGAAGAAATGAAGTGCGATCATTGATTATACCACATGTTTTTGTAGATCAAAGTATTGTGAGGATTATATGTCACTGTATCCATCCAACCCACAATCCAGTCCAACATGAGAAAGTATTTCTAGCATGATTTCCTCATTCCTCTTCCAAGGTTCAGAGGAAATCCAAGTATGAGCAATTTCTCTTCCGAGACAATTGCTCAATTGGATGAAGAGAGAAAGCTTTCAAGCAAATCAAAGAGAATGGAAAGACGAAGAAGAATAAGAACTATAACTGATCCATTGAATTACAACAGAACTCCCTAACCCGATGAAATGGGGTTTAGTTTTTCATAGCTCTGGGAATCGAAGATGAAAATGTAAATTCCATTAAAAGTAAAACTGAATTCAGAAAAGAGTAAATACAGAGTGTTTACAATCTTGGATCCCCCCGGTTCTAATCCTCTTTTCTAGCTCAAAACTACCCCTATATATACTACCTCTCTGATCTTCAATTAAGTCTGTGATGAGCGGATAATTTATACGCTTTTTGGCATTATTTTTAGGCAGTTTTTAGTATATTTTAGTTAATTTTTATTATATTTTTATTAGTTTTTAAATAAAATCACATTTTTGGACTTTACTATGAGTTTGTGTGTTTTTCTGTGATTTCAGGTATTTTCTAGCTGAAATTGAAGGACCTGAGCAAAAATCTGATTCAGAGGCTAAAAAAGGACTGCAGATGCTATTGGATTCTGACCTCCCTGCACTCGAAGGGAATTTTCTAGAGCTACAGAAGCCCAATTAGCGTGCTCTCATTTGTGTTGGAAAGTAGACATCCTAGACTTTCCAGCAATATATAATAATCCATACTTGGCCTGAGTTTTGATAACGCAAACTGGCATTTAAACACCAACTTTCTACCCTTTTCTGGCGTTAAACGCCAGAACTGGCATAAAAGCTGGAGTTAAACGCCCAAACTGGCATAAAAGCTAGCGTTTAACTCCAAGAAAAGTCTCTACATGTGAAAACTTTAATGCTCAGCCCAAGCACACACCAAGTGGACCCCGAAAGTGGATTTCTGCACTAACTATCTTAGCTTACTCATTTTCTGTAAACCTAGGTTACTGGTTCATTATAAAAACCACTTTTAGTGATTCCTTTTGTACATCATGACATTTTTTACATCTAAATTTTGTATCCTCTACGGCATGAGTCTTTAAACTCCATGGTTGGGGGTGAGGAGCTCTGCTGTGTCTAGATGGATTAATGTAATTACTACCGTTTTCCATTCAATCACGCTTGTTTCTATTCTAAGATATTCACTCGCACTTCAACATGATGAATGTGATGATCCGTGACACTCATCACTATTCTCAACCTATGAACGCGTGCCTGACAACCACTTTCGTTCTACCTTAGATTTAGTGTATATCTCTTTGGTTCCTGATTCATGAGTTTGATTGCCTCTCCTGACAACAGAGCATTCGAATCTGTGAGATCAAAGTCTTCGTGGTATAAGCTAGAACCAATTGGCCGCATCCTTGAGATCCGGAAAGTCTAAACCTTGTCTGTGGTATTCCAAGTAGGAACCGGGAAGGGATGACTGTGACGAGCTTCAAACTCGCGAGTGTTGGGCGTAGTGACAGACGCAAAAGGATCAATGGATCCTATTCCAACATGAGTGAGAACCGATAGATGATTAGCCGTGCGGTGACAGCGCATTTGGACCATTTTCACTGAGAGGACGGACGGTAGCCATTGACAATGGTGATCCCCCAACATACAGCTTGCCATGGAAGGAGCCTTGCGTGCATGAAGAAGAAGACAGCAGGAAAGCAAAGATTTAGAAGACAAAGCATCTCTAAAACTTCAACCTTTTCTCCATTACTGCATAACAAGTATTATTTAATCTATGTTCTTTTACTCATTCTAATTAAAACTAAGAATTGTTATTGATATCCTGACTAAGAGTTACAAGATAACCATAGCTTGCTTCAAGCCGACAATCTCCGTGGGATCAACCCTTACTCACGTAAGGTATTACTTGGACGACCCAGTGCACTTGCTGGTTAGTTGTGCGAAATTGCAAAAGTGTGATTGTGATTTCGCGCACCAAGTTTTTGGCGCCGTTGCCGGGGATTGTTCGAGTTTGGATAACTGACGCTTTATTTTGTTGCTTAGATTAGGAAAAATTTATCTTTTTGGTTTAGAGTCTTCTATTATTGTTTTTGGTTAAAATTTTAGAATCCTTATTTTCATTTTTTAAATTATTTTCGAAAAATTTTTAAAACCAATAACTTCATAATTTAGTCTTCCGTTTGAGTTTAGTTTCATGTTTTAAGTTTGGTGTCAATTGCACGTTTTTATTTTTCTTTCAATTTTTTGAATTATTAGTGTCCAAAATATAAAAATTTTTAAGTTTGGTGTCCTTTGTGTTTCTATTTTCTAAAAATTTTTTTTTTTAAATTGTTCTTGGTGTTCATCTTGATCTTCAAAGTGTTCTTGTTGTTCATCTTAACGTTCTAAGTTTTCTTGTTTGTTTTCTCTGTTTTGATCTAAAAATTCTAAGTTTGGTGTCATTTTATTATTTTTCTCTTTCCTCATTAAATTCAAAAATATCTTTTCTATTTATTTAATTGAATTTTCGAAAATTTCATTTAAAAATTTAGATTTTTATTTTAAAATTTATATTTTATCTTATCTTAGTTTTGAAATTTCAAAATTCAAAATCCTTTTCAAAAATCCTATCCAAAATTTTTCAAATTTTCTTAATTAAGTAATTATTTTAGTTTTTGAAATTTATATTTTAATTTCTAATTATTCTATTTTATCTTATTTTTATTTATTCGGTTTGTTTTTAATTAAATAAAATAAAAATAAAAATAAAAATATATTTTATTTACAATTCACATCAATTCCCTTTTCTCCATCATGGACCTAAGTGGAAATGAAGAGTCCAGAAGGAATCTGGGGTTATATGCTAACCCCATTACTGCTGCATACGGGAGTAGTATCTGTATACCCCCATCAAAGCAAGCAGTTTTGAGCTAAATCCTCACCTCATTATCATGGTGCAGCAAAATTGCCAGTATTCCGGTCTTCCACAGGAAGAACCGACTGAGTTTCTGGCACAGTTCTTACAAATTGCTGACACAGTACGTGATAAAGAAGTGGATCAGGATGTCTACAGATTATTACTATTTTCATTTGCTGTAAAAGATCAAGCTAAGAGGTGGTTAAATAACCAACCTACAGCAAGCATAAGAACATGGAAACAGTTATCAGACAAATTCCTGAATCAATTTTACCCTCCAAAAAAGATGACACAGTTAAGGCTGAACATCCAAGGCTTTAAACAAGAGGATAATGAATGTCTTTACAATGCCTGGGAGAGGTACAGAGGGATGCTAAGAAAATGCCCCTCTGAAATATTTTCAGAGTGGGTGCAGTTAGACATCTTTTACTATGAGCTTACAGAAAAAGCTCAAATATCTCTAGATCACTCAGCTTGTGGATCTATACACATGAGAAAGACAATTGAAGAAGCTCAAGAGCTCTTTGATACAGTTGCTAGAAATCAGCATCTGTACTTAAGCAGTGAGTCCTCCCCGAAAAAAGAGGCTAAAGCAGTATCCACTGAACTTAGTCCTCAAGAACAAGTTGTTGAACTCAATCAGCAATTGCTTATTATAACAAAACAGTTTGCAAAATTCAAGGAGATGCTCCAAGACACTAAAAATGCTAACCAGAATATGGAAGCACAATTAGATTAGGCAAGACAGCAGCTATCTAAACAGATAACAGAAGAATGCCAAGCTGTTCAATTAAGGAGTGGAAAAACATTGAATAATTCAGCTCAAAGTAGCAGAAAGCCAAAAAAGGAACAACTGACAGATGATGACCAAACCAGTGCTCAAAATCCCTCTGAGGACAGTAAGAGCCCAGAGAGGAATGCTTCTGGCGTTCAAACGCCAGAAAAGGGTGAAAAATTGGCGTCAAACGCCCAGTGGATGCCCACTACTGGCATTCAAACTCCAGAAAGGGGGTGAAAAACTGGCGTTAAACACCCATTCCATGCCCAGTTCTGGCGTTCAAATGCCAGAAAAGGGTGGAAAATTGGCGTTAAACGCCCATCCAACCCCTAATCCTGGCGTTCAAACGCCAATGAGGGATCAGACACCTGCAAGTGCTGATTGTAACCCTCCTAAGAAGGCTTCTCAACCCGCCTCTATAGGAAATAAACCTGTAGCAACTAAGGTTGAAGAATATAAAGCCAAGATGCCTTATCCTCAGAAACTCCGCCAAGCGAAACAAGATAAACAATTTGCCTGCTTTGCAGACTATCTCAGGACTCTTGAAATAAATATTCTGTTTGCAGAGGCACTTGAGCAAATACCCTCTTATGCTAAGTTCATGAAAGAGATCTTAAGTCATAAGAAGGATTGGAGAGAAACTGAAAAAGTTTTCCTCACTGAAGAATGCAGTGCAGTCATTCTGAAAAGCTTACCAGAGAAGGTTAGGGATCCTTGAAGCTTTATGATACCATGCACATTAGAGGGTGCTTGTACCAAGACAGCTCTATGTGACCTTGGGGCAAGTATCAACCTAATCCCTGCATCCACTATCAGAAAGCTTGGCTTGACTGAAGAGGTTAAACCAACCCGGATATGTCTTCAACTTGCTGATGGCTCCATTAAATATCCATCAAGCATAATTAAGGACATGATTGTCAAGGTTGGGCCATTTGCCTTTCCCACTGACTTTGTGTGCTGGAAATGGAGGAGCACAAGAGTGCAACTCTCATTCTAGGAAGACCCTTCCTAGTAACTGGACGAACTCTCATTGATGTCCAAAAAGGGGAAGTGACCCTGAGGGTCAATGAGGATGAATTCAAGTTAAATGCTGTCAAAGCTATGCAGCATCCAGACACATCAAATGACTGCATGAGCTTTGATATTATTGACTCCTTGGTAGAAGAGATCAATATGACTGAGAGTCTCGAATCAGAGCTAGAGGACATCATTAAAGATGTTCAGCCTGATCTGGAGGAAACAGAGGAAACAGAAAAGCCTCTGAAAACTCTTCAGGAAGAGGATAAACCTCCTAAACCCGAGCTCAAACCACTACCACCATCCCTGAAATATACGTTTCTGGGAAAGGATAGCACTTTTCCTGTGATCATAAGCTCTGCCTTGAAGCCACAGGAAAAGAAAGCACTACTTCAGGTACTAAGGACACACAAGATAGCTCTTGGGTGGTCCATAAGTGACCTTAAGGGAATCAGCCTAGCCAAATGCATGTACAAGATCCTATTAGAGGACGATGCTAAGCCAGTGGTCCAACCACAAAGGCGGCTGAATCCAGCCATGAAGGAAGTGGTACAAAAAGAGGTCACTAAATTACTAGAGGTTGGGATTATTTATCCTATTTCTGATAGCCCCTGGGTAAGCCCTGTCCAAGTTGTACCCAAAAAGGGAGGCATGACAGTGGTTCACAATGAAAAGAATGAACTGGTTCCTACAAGAACAGTTACAGGGTGGCATATGTGTATTGACTACAGAAGGCTCAATACAGCCACCAGAAAGGATCATTTTCCTTTACCATTCATAGACCAGATGCTAGAAAGACTAGCAGGTCATGACTATTACTACTTTATGGATGGCTATTCAGGTTATAACCAAATTGCAGTAGATCCTCAAGATTAAGAGAAAACAGCATTCACATGTCCATCTGGAGTATTTGCCTACAGAAGGATGCCTTTTGGTCTGTGCAATGCACCTGCAACCTTTCAGAGATGCATGCTCTCTATTTTCTCTGAGATGGTGGAAAAATTTCTGGAAGTCTTCATGGATGACTTCTTAGTATTTAGAGACTCATTCAGCTCCTGTCTTGATCATCTAGCACTTGTTCTGAAAAGGCGCCAAGAGACTAACCTGGTTTTAAACTGGGAAAAATGTCACTTTATGGTGACTGAAGGAATTGTCCTTGGGCATAAAATTTCGAACAAAGGAATAGAGGTGGATCAAGCTAAGGTAGAGATAATTGAAAAATTACCACCACCCACCAATGCTAAGGCAATCAGAAGCTTTCTGGGACATGCAGGATTCTACAGGAGGTTTATAAAGGATTTTTCAAAAATTGCAAAACCTCTGAGCAATCTGCTAGCTACTGACACGCCATTTGTCTTTGACACGGAGTGCCTGCAGGCGTTTGAAACTCTGAAAGCTAAGCTGGTCATAACACCAGTCATCTCTGCACCAGACTGGACATTACCATTCGAATTAATGTGTAATGCCAGTGACCATGCCATTGGTGCAGTATTGGGATAGAGGCACAATAAGCTTCTGCACATCATTTACTATGCCAGTCGTGTTCTAAATGGCGCACAGAAAAATTACACAACCACAGAAAAAGAGCTGCTTGCAGTGGTTAATGCCATTGACAAGTTTAGATCCTATTTAGTAGGATCAAAAGTGATTGTGTACACTGACCATGCTGCTCTTAAATATTTACTCACGAAGCAGGATTCAAAACCCAGGCTCATAAGATGGGTGTTGCTTCTGCAAGAGTTTGATATAAAAATAAGAGACAGAAAAGGGACAGAGAACCAGGTAGCTGATCACCTGTCCTGGATAGAACCAGTAGCGGGGGCATCCCTCCCTCCTACTAAGATCTCTGAAACCTTTCCGGATGAGCAACTCTTTGCTATTCAGGAAATACCATGGTTTGAAGACATTGCAAACTATAAGGCTATGATATTCATACCCAAAGAGTACAGTAGACAGCAAACGAAAAAATTAATTTTTGATGCAAAGTACTACTTGTGGAATGAACCATATCTTTTTAGGAGATGTGCAGACGGAATGATCCGCATATGCGTGCCTAGAGAAGAGGCACAGAAGATCCTATGGCATTGCCATGGATCACAATATGGAGGACATTTTGGAGGTGAGCGAACAGCCACAAAAGTTCTCCAATGTGGCTTCTACTGGCCTACCTTCTATAGAGACTCCCGAGAGTTTGTACATAACTGTGACAGTTGTCAAAGAGCTGGTAATCTGCCTCATGGTTACGCCATGCCTCAGCAAGGGATCTTAGAGATTGAGTTATTTGATGTATGGGGTATTGACTTCATGGGGCCTTTCCCACCATCATACTCAAACACTTACATTCTGGTGGCAGTAGACTATGTATCTAAATGGGTAGAGGCAATTGCCACACCCACTAATGATACTAAGATAGTGCTGAAGTTCCTCCAGAAGCATATCTTCAGTAGATTTGGTGTCCCTAGAATACTAATCAGTAATGGACGGACTCATTTTTGCAATAAACAGCTTGACTCTGCTCTAATCTAATATGGAATTAACCACAAAGTGGCAACTCCATATCATCCACAGACAAATGGGCAGGCTGAAGTCTCAAATAGAGAACTAAAACGAATCCTGGAACGAACTGTGAGTACCTGTAGAAAGGATTGGGCAAGGAGTCTGGATGATGCTCTATGGGCATACAGAACTGCATTTAAAACACCTATAGGGACCTCTCCATACCAGCTTGTGTATGGAAAAGCCTGTCACCTGCCAGTGGAACTGGAACATAAGACCTACTGGGCAACCAGATTCCTAAACCTTGTTGCCAAGTTAGCTGGAGAGAAAAGATTGCTCCAGTTGAATGAGCTAGAGGAATTCAGACTCAATGCTTTCGAAAATGCAAAAATTTACAAGCAGAAAGCAAAAAGTTGGCATGACAAGAAACGGTTATCCAGAGTCTTTGAGCCAGGACAGAAGGTTCTGCTGTTTAATTCTAGGCTCAGATTATTCCCTGGGAAATTAAAATCCCGGTGGAGGGGACCATATGTGATTACAAGTGTGTCACCATATGGATATGTAGAGCTTCAGGATATTGACTCTGACAAAAAGTTCATTATTAATGGACAGAGAGTAAAGCATTATCTTGAAGGCAATGTTGAGCAAGAGTGCTCAAAACTGAGACTAGATTAAAGCTCAGTAAAGTCCAGCTAAAGACAATAAAGAAGGGCTTGCTGGGAGGCAACCCAGCTATTACCAAAGTTTATTTGTTATTTAAATAATAATTATATGAGTTTGATGTAAATTTTCTTCAAGATTAATTATCAATTGTAGGAGTTTACAGAGTTACAGAAGGATTCAGAGCATAAAGCAGAGAAAAGGAGCTCACTGGCACGAAAACGCCAGTAAGGGGTATTTTGGGCATTAAACGCCAGAATGGGTACCATTTTGGGCGTTTAACGCCAGTAAAGATACCATTCTGGGCGTTAAACGCCAGAATGGGTACCATTCTGGGCGTTTAACGCCAGAGTTGCAGCATCTTGGGCATTTAGAAAAACGCCCAGTGATAAAAGATTTCTGGCGTTAAACGCCCACAATGGCCAACATATGGGTGTTAAAACGCCAGAATGGATACCATTCTGGGCGTTTAATGCCAGAAAAGACAGGGGGAGGGGATTTTGCTTTCACTTCAAATTTTTTTCAAACTTTCAAGTTTTAATTCATAATTTTCTGCATAAAACATGTTACAAATCTTCATCACTCACACTCAATTTTCAAAAATTTAATACTCTTCTAAATCCCTTTTCAATTTTCTTTCAAATCCTTTCTAAATTTTTTTCAAAAACTTATTTATCTTTTTAATTCCTTTCCAAATATTTTCCAACTCATCATATCTTCATTTAATTCTTAGATGCATCAACAATTTTTCAGAATTAACTTCTTTATATCTTTTTTATATCATGATTCATTTTTACCAATCATATCTTTTTCAAAATTTTTGAAACCCCACCCCTCCACCTATAAATACACATTCGGCCATCCCCATACCTCTACCATTCAAATTTGAATCTCCTCCTATTCCTCTCATTTCCTTTCTTTTGCTTGAGGACAAGTAAACCTCTAAGTTTGGTGTATTTTTCCGTGATCACCGAGCTAAGACTCATCAAGATCATGGCTCCTAAGGGAAAATAAACCACTTCAAGAGGTAAGAAAGAGAATACTCCAAAACCACTTTGGATTCAAGAGAGGTTCTTAACCAAAGAACATGCAGACCATTATCACAAAATAATGGGTTTGAGGTCAGTGATCCCGAAAGTTAAGTTCGATCTAAAAGAAGACGAATATCTGGAGATCCAAGAACAGATTCGAAACAGAGGTTGGGAAATTCTAGCCAATCCTGAAACAAACGTTGGAAGAAACATGGTTGAAGAATTCTACTCAAATCTGTGGCTAACAGATAAGCCAAGAATGACTGGAACTACCTTCCATACCTTTCGAACTATGGTCAGAGGGAGGATTATTTACTTCCACCTTGACAAAATAAGAGAGGTCTTCAAGCCACCTCAACTGTAAGATGATCCAGAATCCTTTAATAGGAGAATGGTGAGAATGGATAAATAGTTGGACCAAGTTCTAGAGGACATATGCATCCCTGGAGCCAAGTGGATAACCAACTTAAAAGGTGTCCCAAACCAACTTAAAAGAGGAGATCTCAAACCAGTTGCTAGGGGCTGGCTGGACTTCATTGGGCATTCCATACTACTGACTAGCAACTGCTCTGAGGTCACTGTCAAAAGAGCAGTGATGATTCATTGTATTATGCTGGAAAACGAAGTGGAGATTCATCATCTGATTTCTTGTGAGATCTACACAATTGCAAATAAGAACTCCACTGAAGCCAAATTGGCTTACCCAAGCTTAATCCCTCTGCTATATAAAGATGCTGGGGTAAAGATAGGAGTAGATGAGTTCATCCCAGTCGAGCACCCAATCACCAAGAAGTGAATGGAAGGACAACAATTGCAAGATAACTCCATCAAAAGGAGGGCGCAAGAGTTCCTCCCAGAAATCCCTCAGATTGACTACTGGACCCGCCTAGAAGCATCTGTCATCGAGCTGCAAGAAGCTATGGATCAACTTAAGGAGGAACAACAAAATCAAAATAGCATGCTTTGTAAGCTTCTTAAAGAATAGGAGAAGCAAGGGCGTGAGCTACAGGAGCTGAAGTGCCAGAAGCTCTCCCTTGAAGAGCCAGGCGTCCCATAACTTGAAGGAGTACTTACCTCCCCCAATGCAGGTTGTTGAGTCCTAACTCTGTGATAACTTTTGTTATTAGAGATCTATTTTAAGAGTCATTTATTTTATGTTTTTAATTTTCTGTCTTCTATTATTATTGGTCTGCTTTTATGTTTATTTTAAGTCTTATTTCTATTTCATGATTAATAAAATTTAGAGTCTATGTCTTAAAGCTATGAATGTCCTATGAATCCATCACCTTTCTTAAATGAAAAATATTTTTAATTACAAAAGAACAAGAAGTACATGGTTTTGAATTATATCTTGAAAATAGTTTAATTATTTTGATGTGGTGGCAACGCTTTTTCTTTTCTAAATGAATGCTTGAACAGTGCATTTTTTTTTAATTTGTTGTTTATGAATGTTAAAATTGTTGGCTCTTGAAAGAATGATGGAAAAGGAGAAATATTATTGATAATCTAAAAAATCATAAATTGATTCTTGAAGCAAGAAAAAGAAGTGAAAAGATTGCGAAAAAAAAGAAAAAAAAAGAAAAAAAAGCAAGCAGAAAAAGCCAATAGCCCTTTAAACCAAAAGGCAAAGGTAAAATAAAAAGGATCCAAGGCTTTGAGCATCAGTGGATAGGAGGGTCCACAGTAATAAAATCCTGGCCTAAGCGGCTAAACCAATCTGTCCCTAACCATGTGCTTGTGGCGTGAAGGTATCAAGTGAAGAGCTTGAGACTGAGCGGTTAAAGTCGTGGTCCAAAACAAAAAGAGTGTGCTTAAGAGCTCTGGACACCTCTAATTGGGGTGATAAACCACTATTTTATGGTTTATCTTCTGCTCAATTGAGTGGATTTTATCAACCCATTACCCACTTATTCATAATATTTGCATGGTTTTATATTTCGTTCTTGATTTTGTGCTATGATTGAAAACATGCTTCTTTGATCTTATATTTGCTTATTATTAATCCTCTCTTATTACCATTAGATGCCTTGATATGTGTGTTAAGTAATTTCAGAGATTACAGGGCAGGAATAACTCAGAGGATGGAAAGGAAGCATGCAAAAGTGGAAGGAATACAAGAAGTTGGAGAAATTGCTAAGCTGTCCAGCCTGACCTCTACGCACTCAAACGGCTATAACTTTAGCTACAGAGGTCCAAACGATGTGGTTCCAGTTGTGTTGGAAAGCTAACGTCTGGAGCTTTGATTTGATATATAATGTGCTATGGTTTCCCTGACGCTAGGCGACGCAACCGCGTGCTTCATGCGGCCACGTCGCAGTGACGAAAAACCAGCGTGGCAGATTTTGCAACCAGCGATTCCTGGGCTGTTTCTGACCCAGTTTTCAGCCCAGAAAGCACAGATTGGAGGCTATAAAGTGGGGGAATGCATCCATTCATGAACAGGCTCTCATAATTCACTTTTCATGTTTTAGATGTAGTTTTAGAGAGAGAGGTTCTCTCCTCTCTCTCTCTTAGGATTAGGATTTAGGACTTCTCTTAGTTTTAGGAGTGACTCTCGATCCCAGGTTTAATGTTCTTTTCTATTTAATTTCGTTTCCATTTTTATTCACCTTAGTACTTTAATTGATATTTATCTTTTGAATAATTGGCTTATAGCTTTCATGTTATGATTTTCTTTATTAATGCAATTGAGGTATTTTCAGATTTGTGATTTATATTTAGCTTTTTACATTCTTGGTTTTGGTTAAGAAATCAGTAACTCAGGAGTTATCCAATTCAACAGCATAATTGATAATTGTTATCTTGCCAATTGAATTGAACTTCAATAATCCCAATCTTTTCTTAGGAAATAAATAGGATTCGAAGATCAAACTAATTAATCCCTTGACTTTCCTTTACTTTAGTAAAGGTTGACTAAGTGGAATTAAGATTCAACTTTCATTATTATTGATAAGGATAACTAAGTCTGGACTTCCAATTTCTAATACCTTGCCAAGAGTTTATTTTATTATTATTTATTTTTCTTATCATTCAACATACTGCTTCCTTTCTTTCAAAATCCTCAATTTACAAGACTCATAACCAATAATAAGAACACATCCCTGCAATTCCTTGAGAAGACGACCCGAGGTTTAAATACTCGGTTATCAATTTTAAAGGGGTTTGTTACTTGTGACAACCAAAACGTTTGTGCGAAGGGATTTCTGTCGATTTAGAAACTATATCTACAACGCGACTGTTTTTATGAAATTCTTTACTGGCAAAAATCCTAACGTCAAAATGGCGCCGTTGCCGGGGAATTACAAATGTGTGCCTTATTATTGGTTATTGTAAATATTTTATTTTTGCTTGTTTATTTGTTTTTATTTTTGTTTTTTATTTTTGCTTTTTCTTAAGTTAAGAGGTTATTGGTTTTTATTTTAAAATTTTTATTTTTCAAAAGTCAAATTTCAAATTTCAAAAATTCAAATTTCAAAAATTTAAAATTCAAAATTTCAAAATTTAATTTTGAAATTCGAAATATAAATAACCTTTTAATTTAAATTTGTTTTTATTTTTGTTTTTAATTTTTATTTGCTACTATGAACTCTCACCCTTTGGCTATGAGTCTGGTTACAATAATGTTGCAGGAAGAAGAAATTACAATGAGAACAGGCATCAAGGTTGGAACAATCAAAGATGGGAGGAGCCACAAGGATTTGATCAACCCTCATGGCAACAACCACCTCCAATGGACTATCAACAACCACCACCATATGCCTATGAATCCTCTCCTCAACATGACTTTGGACCACCATACTCACAAGCCCCTTTCCGCCATTCACCTCCATATGACCCTAACCCTCAACCACCATACCAACCACCTTATGAGCCATATGAACCATATATAGAACCACCCCAATTCCAAACCAATTACCCATAAGAACCACCACTTCAATATTCACCATCTCCATATCCATCAATCTAAGAGCACTATGATCCTATTTATGAAAGCCAAGTGCATCAAGAGACAAAGGATCATTTCAAGGAAACAGTGGATTGATTTCATGCAACCATTCGTCAATTGGAGCAAGCAATAATGAGTCAATTAGCTTCCCGACGTTCGAACACTCAAGGAACCCCCATGGCTTCATGTGGACAATCTAATGAAGAACGTAGTATGAAGGAGATACTAGAAACTCCAGTGAACAGTACGGAGCATGACTTTGTACTGGAACAAGTAGAGGAAGCTGGAATTATTGAAGAAGAAGAATTGGTTGAAGACTTAGGAAATGCAGAACCTCCATGGGAAAGTCCAGTCATAGAACCCCCTTCCAAGACGTTTGAAATTAATGCTGAGGAGGGTGTACAACCTCCAAAGCATATCATAGTTAAAGACTTGGAAGAGGTTGATTAAGAGATGGAGATTCAAGAAGAAGAAGCACAACCTCCCATGCCCTTGGAAAGCAATGAAGAGGAGATTGAATTGGAAGAAAGCTACCAAGAGGAAGAGGTTGAAATTGAAGAAGATTGCAAAGAGGTGGTAATTATCAGAGAAGAGAACAAGGGAGTGGAGCTTGCAATTTCATTAAAAATACCTCCCCCTAAGTTGCCATCATCTTTCACAACATTCAAGTGGGTAAAATTCATATCCCTTAGCTTTCTAATTCCACTTGAATATGGGCTACTGGAGACGGATGGTCAACTTAGAGCTCTTTGTAACATTAAGAGTAAGAGGAAGATGGCCAGTGGTAAGAATTGTCCTGCAAGGTTCATCATGGTTGGAAGCTTTAAGTTTAAACGCAAAGGTTGGTATAAAGCTCAAATAAATGGGTCTAGGAAGCTATTTGGTAGCTGCAGTGAGAATTCAAATTACTTATCACCCAGTTGGAAAAATACAAATCCCGACAAAGATGGGTGTAAAAGCAAGATTTGGGATCCTGGAATCTGTTCTGACATCCGACACCCCGGGAGCCTAAGAATCTGTTTGAAGCTGCTCAAAGGCTTTACGTGCCTAGTTTGGGACCCTGGAGGATATTGGAATCACAAACATTGGTAGAGATTCCTGGATGAGTTCAAGCATAAGCCACCATAACAGGAAGCTCACCAAATGTCTAACTTAAGGACTTTAACTAAAAGTGCTAGGTGGGAGACAACCCACCGTGGTATGATCGTTCCTTTTTCATTTTTATTTAGTTTTGTTTGTTCTCGAGTTTTATTTTATTTTATATTGAACCTGGAGTTTTGCATCACATTCATATTAACACTGCATTCTGCATTTTTTTCAGATTATCAAAAAAAAAAGAGGGATTTTTGCACGCGACGCGACAGCGTCACCGACACGTCCGCGTCGTATGTGCGTTCGGAAGAAAATGAAGTTGAACAGAGAGTCACGCGAAAGCGTGGCTGGAGGCGCGCCATTAGCACAAATTGACTCCACGCGACCGCGTCGATGATGCATCCGCGTCATTTGGAAAAATAGCCTCCCACGCGACCGCGTCACCCACGCGGCCGCGTGACCTGAAATCGGCGTAAAAAGGGTGTATGGCAGAAAGTTGAGCTGGAGTTGGGCTAGACTCGTGCTGGAAGCCCAAGCCTTACCACGCGAACGCGGGCCCCACGCGTCCGCGTCATTTTTAAAAGAAAGGCCACTCACGCGATTGCGTCGCCCAGAATCTTGGCAAAAAGAGTTTCGAACAGAGAGTTGCGCGATCGCGAGGCTGCACTCGCGCCAATCGCACAAAACAGGCCACACGATCGCGTGACCCACGCGTTGGCGTCACCTGACCTTCTTGCGCACCACGCGACCGCGTCACTCACGCGTCCGCGTCACATGCAGCGCACAGAATATCCAGATCAGCCAAATTTCTTATCTTTTCTTCTCTAATCCTTATTTTTCTTATCTTTTCTTATTTCTTTCTTCTTCCTTTCTAATTTTCTTTCACCTCCATTTTATTTTACTTAATTTATTTGCATATTTCATTCATTACATCTTAATTTTGTGCATATTTTTAT
Organism: Arachis hypogaea; assembly: GCF_003086295.3. Lineage (NCBI taxonomy): Eukaryota > Viridiplantae > Streptophyta > Magnoliopsida > Fabales > Fabaceae > Arachis > Arachis hypogaea. Next base: position 57,838,370 of record NC_092055.1, on the reverse strand, counting down.
TTTCTTTTCTAAAATTAATTATTTCTCCTTTGGTGTTAAAATTTTCTTATTTAACTATTGCATTTTCTCTTGAATTATTTTGGGTGCTTCATGACTTGTTTTATTCTGATTGGGTAATATTATTCAAATCAATGTTAATTTTTATGTTACTGATATTCCTTTTACATTGACATGAACTTACATTGTCTTTCGTTACCCACTCTCTTCCCCATTGTTGCAAATTTTGCACCACTGGTATGCCATGGCTTCTATTGTTTTCTCACGTACATGTTGAAGCTTCCATGTAAATGAGACCCTTACCAATTGGCATTAATCCAACCATACTTCATTTATTTTCTTATCTCTATTATTGGGTTACCTTTCTTCCCTTTTTCTTTCAGGATGGCCACCAGAAAGAGAACCGGAAGACGTTTACATGGGGAGATAGACAAGTCCATCTGCACAAATCTTTGGAGAAAAGCATCAGTTGGAGCAGCCCATCCACTTGTACATCTTAACATGCACTGAGGACGGTGCAATCTTTAAGTGTGGAGAGGTCGATACCGATCTCCATGGGTTAGTATTTTCTTTTCAACACCATTGTTTTATTTTCTTTGTTTGTTCATTATTGCATCTGCATATTTAATTGCATGTTTGTTTGATTTTATGCATTTAGCTATTGCTTGGTTGAGAAATAATAAGTTTCTTTTTAAAGACCCTATTTTTGAAAAATTTTCACTAATTTAAAATCAAAATTTTTGTGTTAAACTTATCAGAAGTTGTATTTGGAACATGATTTTTGAGCAAAAAAACACACAAGCTGTGAGGTTTTGAGCTTATTTACATGGTTACATTATTTAACCATAATTTTTTATTCTTGTGTGTTTTCTTCTCTATGATTGTAATCTATATTTTGTTTCAATCTATATGTCCATTATTTAGTGTATTTACATGCTTGCATATGATTAAGGCCATTATTTGTTATTAGCTCACTTATCCCAAATAAGCCTACCCTTTAAATCACCCTTGTTAGCCACTTTGAGCCTTTTAATCCCCTTCTGTTCTATTTTACCACATCACTAGCCTTAAGCAGAAAAACAAAAGTAATATCACAATTGAATCTTTGGTTAGCTTAAGATAGAGATTGTACATCAACTAAGTGTGGGAAAACTGTGGGAACATGGGTTAATAAGGAAATGTATCATGTTTCTAATTTATTTGAATATTGGGAATTTGGGAACCTACTCATGAAAAACCAAAATAGAAAAATAATGGAAAATCCATGTGCATTGATAAGTTATGTTTGCTTTTATGTTAAAAGAAAAAAAATATATATATAAGGGGACAAAATTACCCCAATGCTAAGTTAATGAAAATATCAATGCACATGTGACAAAAGTAAAGAAATATCAAATTTTGGTACATGAGTATGGGAATCATACAAAAGTGAGAATTATGGGTAGCTAGGTATGATTTTAAAGTTATATAGAGTGTATGTATGTTAGGTGAGAACTTAGGTTAGTCAAAGATTCAAATTATAGCTCACTTAGCCATATATATATCCTTACCTTTACCTGAGCCCCATTACAACCTTGAAAAGACCTCATGATGTTTGCATTTGAATGCTAAATATTTGTTGATTGGTTAGATGAAGAACAAAGTTTTAAAAAGCATTATTAGAGAAGACTAGAGTGAATTACCCTATACACTTGAGAGATTAGAGTAATATACACTTCCAGTGAGGGTTCAACGCTTAAATTCTATGTTCCCTACTTTCATGAGCTATCTTCTTACAAGTTTACTTGCTTTTTATTGTATGATTTGAATTAGTGGAAATTGGTTTGTATTTGTCTTGGAGAACTTATTTACTCTTAACCAAGTAGGTAGAAACATTTTGCATGTAGTTGCATTCATATAGATAGGTTGCATTTCATACATTCTACTACTCCTCTTCACCTTTATAGCTTCTCTTGAGCTTAGCATGAGGACATGCTAATGTTTAAGTGTGGGGAGGTTGATAAACCACTATTTTATGGTTTATCTTGTGCTCAATTGAGTGGATTTTATCAACCCTTTATCCACTTATTCATAATATTTGCATGGTTTTATATTTCCTTCTTGATTTTGTGCTATGATTGAAAACATTCTTCTTTGATCTTATATTTGCTTATTATTAATCCTCTCTTATTACCATTAGATTCCTTGATATGTGTGTTAAGTAATTTCAGAGATTACAGGGCAGGAATGGCTCAGAGGATGGAAAGGAAGCATGCAAAAGTGGAAGGAATACAAGAAGTTGGAGTAATTGCTAAGCTGTCCAGCCTGATCTCTTCGCACTCAAATGGCTATAACTTTAGCTACAGAGGTCCAAACGATGCGGTTCCAGTTGCGTTGGAAAGCTAACGTCCGGGGCTTCGATTTGATATATAATTTGCTATGGTTTCCCTGATACTAGGTGACGCGACCGCGTGCTCCATGCGGCCGCATCGCAGTGACGAAAAACCAGCGTGGCAGATTTCGCAACCAGCGATTTCTGGGCTGTTTCTGACCCAGTTTTCGGCCCAGAAAGCACAGATTAAAGGCTATAAAGTGGGGGAATGCATCCATTCATGAACAGGCTCTCATAACTCACTTTTCATGTTTTAGATATAGTTTTAGAGAGAGAGGTTCTCTCATCTCTCTCTCTCTCTTAGGATTAGGATTTAGGACTTTTCTTAGTTTTAGGAGTGACTCTCGATCCCAGGTTTAATGTTCTTTTCTGTTTAATTTTGTTTCCATTTTTATTCACCTTAGTACTTTAATTGATATTTATCTTTTGAATAATTGGCTTATAGCTTTCATGTTATGATTTTCTTTATTAATGCAATTGAGGTATTTTCAGATTTGTGATTTATATTTAGCTTTTTACATTCTTGGTTTTGGTTAAGAAATCAGTAACTCAGGAGTTATCCAATTCAACAGCATAATTGATAATTGTTATCTTGCCAATTGAATTGAACTTCAATAATCCCAATCTTTTCTTAGGAAATAAATAGGATTCGAAGATCAAACTAATTAATCCCTTGACTTTCCTTTACTTTAGTAAAGGTTGACTAAGTGGAATTAAGATTCAATTTTCATTATTATTGATAAGGATAACTAAGTCTGGACTTCCAATTTCTAATACCTTGCCAAGAGTTTATTTTATTATTATTATTTATTTTTCTTATCATTCAACATACTGCTTCCTTACTTTCAAAACTCCCAATTTACAAGACTCATAACCAATAATAAGAACACCTCCCTGCAATTCCTTGAGAAGACGACCCGAGGTTTAAATACTCGGTTATCAATTTTAAAGGTATTTGTTACTTGTGACAACCAAAACGTTTGTACGAAGGGATTTCTGTCGGTTTAGAGACTATATCTACAACGCGACTGTTTTTATGAAATTCTTTACTGGCAAAAATCCTAACGTCATGGGGACTCTAGCAAAGCTGAGTCACAATCTGAAAAGGTTCACCCAGTTATGTGTCTGTGGCATTTATGTATCCGGTGGTAATACTGGAAATCAAAATGCTTAGGGTCACAGCCAAGACTCATAAAGTAGCTGTGTTCAAGAATCAACATACTAAAATAGAAAAATCAATAATACTATCTGAATTCTGAGTTCCTATAGATGCCAATCATTCTGAACTTCAAAGGATAAAGTGAGATGCCAAAATTGTTCCGAAGCAAAAAGCTACAAGTCCCGCTCATCTAATTGAAGCTAATCTTCATTGATAACTTTGAAATTCATTGCATATTCTCTTCTTTTTATCCTATTTTATTTTCAGTTGCTTGGGGACAAGCAACAATTTAAGTTTGGTGTTGTGATGAGCGGATAATTTATACGCTTTTTGGCATTGTTTTTAGGCAGTTTTTAGTATGTTTTAGTTACTTTTTTTATATTTTTATTAGTTTTTAAATAAAAATCACATTTCTGGATTTTACTATGAGTTTTTGTGTTTTTTTTGTGATTTTAGGTATTTTCTGGCTGAAATTGAGGGACCTGAGCAAAAATCTGATTCAGAGGCTGAAAAAGGACTGCAGATGTTGTTGAATTCTGACCTCCCTGCACTTGAAGTGGATTTTCTGGAGCTAAAGAAGTCCAATTGGTGCGCTCTCAATTGCGTTAGAAAGTGGACATTCTGGGCTTTCCAGCAATATATAATAGTCCATACATGGCCCGAGTTTTGATAACGCAAAATGGCGTTTAAACGCCAACTTTCTACCCTTTTCTGGCGTTAAAAGCTGGAGTTTAACTCCAAAAAAAGTCTCTACATGTGAAAACTTCAATACTCAGCCCAAGCACACACGAAGTGGGCCCCAAAGTGGATTTCTGCACTAACTATCTTAGCTTACTCATTTTCTCTAAACCTAGGTTACTGGTTCATTATAAAAACTACTTTTAGTGATTCATTTTGTACATCATGACATTTTTTACATCTGAATTTTGTATCTTCTACGGCATGAGTCTCTAAACTCCATGGTTGGGGGTGAGGAGCTCTGCTGTGTCTCGATGGATTAATGCAATTACTACCGTTTTCCATTCAATCACGCTTGTTTCTATTCTAAGATATTCACTCGCACTTCAACATTATGAATGTGATGATCCGTGACACTCATCACTATTCTCAACCTATGAACACGTGCCTGACAACCACTTCCGTTCTACCTTAGATTGAGTGTATATCTCTTTGGTTCCTGATTCACGAGTTTGATTGCCTCTCCTGACAACAGAGCATTCGAATATATGAGATCGGAGTCTTCGTGGTATAAGCTAGAATTAATTGGGAGTATCCTTGAGATCCGAAAAGTCTAAACCTTGTCTGTGGTATTCCGAGTAGGATCCGAGAAGGGATGACTGTGACGAGCTTCAAACTCGCGAGTGTTAGGCGTAGTGACAGACGTAAAAGGATCAATGGATCCTATTCCAACATGAGTGAGAACCGACAGATGATTAGCCATGCGGTGACAGCGTATTTGGACCATTTCACTGAGAGGACGGACGGTAGCCATTGACAATGGTGATCCCCCAACATACAGCTTGCCATGGAAGGAGCCTTGCGTGCATGAAGAAGAAGACAGCAGGAAAGCAGAGATTCAGAAGACAAAGCATCTCCAAAACTTCAACCTGTTCTCCATTACTACATAACAAGTATTATTTAATATATGTTCTTTTACTCATTCTAATTAAAACTAAGAATTGTTATTGATATCCTGACTAAGAGTTACAAGATAACCATAACTTGCTTCAAGCCGACAATCTCCGTGGAATCGACCCTTACTCACGTAGGGTATTACTTGGACGACCCAGAGCACTTGCTGGTTAGTTGTGTGAAATTGCAAAAGTGTGATTGTGATTTCGTGCACCAGTCTTCAAGTCTCTGGATGTGAGCCCTTGAGCTTAGTTGAAGCAGTTACAATCTCAGTGGACTTTGATCAGCTTGCTGGAAGAGTTTGAGTTGTGTGGCTTTCACGTTAGTCAGGCCGTTAGTGTGGTTAACGTTGAGTGTAAATTCCTAGTTCGAAGACGTTAGTGACACTAACTTAGTCACTAACGTCCCCAACCCCTTTGAGTCACGTTAACCCCACCGTTAGTGGCACTAACGTGGCCACTAACGTAGCCTTTCCTAACCCTTGATCACGTTAATGGTGTTAACTTCACCATTAACGTCCAAGACACCCTTTCCTCCACGTTAATGGCCCACGTTAGTGGCATTAACATGGCCATTAACGTGGGCAAACCTTGGCTTCGAACACATTAGTGGTGCTAACTTCACCACTAACGTTGCAAACTCCCCCTTTATCCACATTAGTGCCCATGTTAATGGCACTAACGTGGCCGCTAACATGGGCTTCCTTGGCCATTCCTCACGTTAGTGGTGTTAACTTCACCACTAACGTCTTCAGCTCTTCCTTCTTCCACGTTAGTACCCACGTTAGTGGCACTAACGTCGCCACTAACATGGGCTTGTTTGGCTTTCGAACACATTAGTGGTGCTAACTTCACCACTAACGTTGCAAGTTGTCCTTTCCTCTACATTAATGGCCATGTTAGTGGCATTAACGTGGCCAATAACGTGGCTCTTCTCTGCTTTTTCCTACCTGAAATTAATCAAATAAACTGCATCAAAGCCTTGCTCTAATCATGAGATAATGCATTACTCATTACATCAATCAATGCTTGCCTTATTCTCATGAAAATGTTTAGAATTCACAATGTTTGATTGAATCAAGATATGAATGCATATTCAACCAAATACTTGCTTATTGCCTAAGAAATTGCATGAAACTAACCTAAAACAAACTCAAAATGGCTTGTGAAACTAGCCAAGATTCCCTGGCATCACATGTATGGTGGGTTTCAAAATGCTACTCCCACAATTCCCAGGATTGGGATTGATATAAGAGTCTAGCACTCTCCTTTCTTGTAGGAGAGCATGGTTGCCCACTACTTCATCTTGATGATTGTGTGCTTCACCATCCATACTTTGAGTTAGATTCTCTTCTTCTTCTTCTTCACCAACTACCCTTTTGCCTCTTGCCACTGCTTCTCTTTTCAATCTTAGAAATGTCCTTTCAGGTTTAAAATTGTAGGAGGTTACAGCTCCACTCCTCCCTGTCATACAGAACACCAAACCCAATCTAAAGCAATGGTTATCACCCTCTTTGGAAGAAAGGTAGATAAGTCAAATTTGGTTGACGCAAAGCATCAAACAGTTATTGTGTTTCTTATTAGAATGGATATATATACAATGAACAACTGGAAATTCAAGTGCTAAAAGAAAGAAAGAAAATATGAACTGAAATTCAAGTAACTAACAAGGTAAATAAAAATGCTTAATCTAAATACCCATAAACTTAATCATTGTCAATCCAAAATCAATCCCCGGCAACGGCGCCATAAACTTGTTGACTGGATTTTAAGTTCACTATAATGAATATAATAGAGTGAGGTCGAATTCCATAGAGATTGATTGATTGAGAAACTTTAGTTAATGAGTGATTTAGTCAAGCTAATCGATAAGAATTGTTTAGTGAAGAATTATAAATGACATAATTGTAAATGACTTAAAGATAAAGGAATGCAGTAAAGTGCAGAATTATAAAGAGCATGAAGGTAAATTGCGGAAACATAAATGACTGAATTATAAATGGGGAATGGGTTGATAGCGGAAATTAAAGAAAGCTATAAAGAATAGGGAAGATAAGAATAGGAGAAATTCATTGGGATTAGGAGATGTTGCTCTCTTTGGATCAAATCTAGATCATCTCATCTTCATCATGCAACTCATTGACCACTTGGCAATCATGATTGATTGAATCCCGATTTCTTGGTGATTCAATCTCTCAAATCTTGATAATCAGCCAATTCCTTGGTCTAATTTCTCATAAAGAGAGATAAACTTGGTTCCTGATTATACCACACATCCTCATAGATCCAAGTAGTGGGTGGATTTCATGTCACCATATCCAATCTCAAAACCCAGATCTACTCAAGTGTAAGAAAGGATTTCAAGCATGGTTCCATGTTTTCTTTTCCAGGGTTCCCATAAAACCCAATTTGCATTCAACCTCTTTTCTAATATGATTGAATACTAGGCTTGAGAAATAAAATTCCTTCTAGCAAATCAAAGAGAGATGAAAAGAAGTAGAAATTCACTATCATTAATCCATCAAGTACAACAGAGCTCCCTTTTCCAATGAGAGGGAGTTTAGCTACTTATAGCTTAGAAAAAAATATAAGAGATGGAAGAAGATGAAGTGAAGTGTAAGAGTAAAACTAAACTAATTCCTCTACTAGCCAACCAACCCCCTTTTTCAGTACTCTCAAGGTGTATTTATACCACTTATATTACTAGAAATAAAAATTACAAAAAGGAAAAAAAATTACAATTGAAATAAAAAGGAAAAACTAATTAAATTGAGATATGTGCCTGGCGTGTGACCGGCGTGTGATCGGCGTGCCATTCCCAGCTCCGTAGCTTGGCTTAGCGTGTGATAAGAGAATTATTGTTAGTCTAGATTTTCACAAAATAGAATTCTATCATTGAAAGTATAGTCTAGACCAACAATTAATTCCCAAGATCAAACATTAAATCCAATACAAAATAACCGAGAGTAATAAAACCTCGGGTCGTTCTCCCTAGGAATTGCAATTAAGTGTCATATCATTGGCTATGAGATCAAGGGAAATTGGGAATGAAAGAGAGCAAAAGATGTAAATAGCAAGAAATTAAATGATCGTGCAAGGAATTAAAGGAAAGTAATTAAAGCAATGGAAATGGAAATTAAATACTAAAAGGAGCTCCTAGTGAGAATTTGAAAATTTAGGATTCCTATCCTAGTTATGGACTACAAACATGGAAATTGTGTGGAATCAATCCAAGCTAGTCAATCCTCCTTGAGAATTAGTCAAAGAGTGTAATTGATCTCAATCCATAAGTCCTAGTCAACTCACTAATAACTTAGTGAAAGACTAGCGTCAATGCAAACTAAACCAATTAACTATTCTCACATAATGCGGAATGAACATCAACAACTCAATTCCACCCAAACACCCAATTTCTCAACCAAAAGTGTAAAAGCTAAACATGCAAGAATTTAAACATCAAAGTAATTAAATAAACATGCAAGGGATTAAAAGTCAAAACAATAACAATCAAAGCAATTAAATGCAAGGAAAGAAAACTTAAAATGCAAGAAAACATCTTGGCAAGTAATTGAGAGCTAAGGTTACCTATCCTAGCCATTGACCACAAACACATGATGATTATGAAGAGTTAATCCTACTTAGTCAACCTTACATCGAAAATAAGTCAAATAGGCATAGTTAATTCCAATCCCTAAGTCCTATGTCAACACTAAGGGGTCACATAGAGTCAAGGGAGACCAAATCAACTAACTACTCTAATGTATCAAACAAGAATGGACATCAATGGCTCAAGGATCACCAAAGTCATCAATTTCAAGCCAAAAGTGTAGAAAAACTAAGTAAAAACTAAGCCAAGCATTTTATCAAACAATTGGTGTGCATGAAAATAAAATAATATTAAATTGTATTAAAAATAAAATCTAAAATACCAAAAGCAAGAAAATGACAATGACAACTAAAGAAAGCAATAAATAAAATTGAATGATAATTTTGCATTGATTGGAATTAAAATGACAAGAGTTTTCATAACATGAATATTAACATAAAAGAGAAAATAACAAAAGAGATGAAGAAGATAAAGACAAGAAAGCATGAAAACATAAATGAAACTACACTAAAACAAGAATTAAAGACAGAAATTAAGGAGAAATTAACTAAACCTTACCTAATTCTAGAGAGAGGGGGGAGCTTCTCTCTCTAGAAACTAAGAGAAAACATAATAAAAACTAAACCTAATTGCCCCCTTCATTCCTCTTTACTTTGGCCTTAAATAGCTTCAGAAAATGAGTTGGACTAGGTTTTGAAGGCCTAGAATTCACCCCCAGTAATTTGCATTAATGTCCTCACGCATATGCACGCGTGCGTACGCAAGACCTACGGTGCGTACGCACAGTTGTGCATAATTTCCATCGTGCGTATGCACAACATTCAGTGCGTACGCATCCTTGCACGAAGTCCGTTGTGCGTACGCACGCATCACTGTGTGTACACATCTTTGCAGCAGCTTCCAAACTCTATTTTCTTCATGATTTCTCCCCTTTTGGATGCTCTTTCTTCACTTCTTCAACCGAAACTTGTCTTGAAAACCTGAAATCACTCATCAAAACCATCAAGGCACCAAATGGGATCAAAGTGAATAAAATTTAGCAATAAAAAGGCCTAAAGAGTATGTTTTCACTTTCAAGCACAAATTAGGAAGACATCATGAAACTATGCTATTTCAACGGATAAATACAAGAAAAGTCAATGAAATCCACCTAATTAAAGCAAATAAGTACCATGAAATGTGGATTCATCACATCCCTATACTTAAACAATAGCATGTCCTAATGCTATACCAAAGGAAGATAAGAAGGGGAATCAACAATTATTCAATGTAACTAACTATATGCAATCTATCTATATGTATGTAACTATACTATCTAACTATCTATATGTATTTAATTAGTCCAAATAAGTCCATTTTCAAGAAAGCATCCATACACAATTAAGGGCTAAGGCAATTATAACCAAATCACATTCACAATTGAATTGAGTCATAAAAGAATTTAACAAACTTGCAAGATAACAATGATTAAAGGTGGAAATATGGAATTGAGTGATTGGACCCTCACCGGATATGTATATGCACTCTGATCACTCAAATGTTTAGGGTCAATCCACTCAATTCTCCTCTAATCATGCTTTCTAAAGGTTTTTCTTCATCTAACCAATCAACAAAAATTTAATTTACATATGCAAAAATCATGAAGTCTTTTCAAGGTTGTAATGGGGCTAAGGTTAAAGGTAAGGATGTGTATATGGCTAGGTGAGCTTGCATTTGAATCTTTGATTAGCCTAAATTCTCACCTAAGACATACACAACCTATACAATTTATACAATTCTAATATCAAGCTTAGCTACCCATAATCTCACTTGTACATATATACACACTCATGCATCAAATTCAATCACATATGCATTGCTTTTTATTAGATTTCACATTGGGCTAATTTTGTCACCTTTTTATTATTTTTTTTTTCTTTTTTTCTTCTCCTTTTTTTTAACATAATATATACCAACTCATCAATGCATATAGTTTCTATAATATTACATGAGCATGTACCCAAATTTCCAACATTTTTCAATAAGCATAAAATACATTTTCATCACCCAAAGTTCCCACATTTTCCCCACACTTAAACATTACACACTTTCACTAACTTAAGCTACTCAAAGATTCAAATAAAGGACATTTCATTGTTTTTCACTTAAGGTTAATGATGTGACAAAATAAAGAACAAAAAGGGGGCATTCATAAGCTCAAAGTGGCAAACAAAGGTGAATAAAATGGTAGGCTTTTTGGGTTAAGTGAGCTATAATGAAGTGATGGCCTCAATCACATAATTGTATGAATATACATTAAACAATGGATATATTGACTTAAACAAACCAAAGATTGCAATCATAGCGAAGAGCAACACACAAGAATGGAATAAGTGGTCAAATGGTGTAACCACACAATAAGGCTCAAAACTCACAAGTTGTATGTTCTTTAACTCAAAAACCATATTCCACAATGTATAAATCATGCAGGTTTCAAAGAATTTCAACTCAACTCAATTTGAATTTCAATGCCCTTTATAAAAAGTAAGTTTCTTGAAAATTTCATTAAATTAACTAACATTTATTCTATATACATATATAGTGTGATTGGATGAAAAAGGGCAAAAATCCTAAGTTTAATTCCTAATTTCAATCAAACCAAAATAGCAAGTGTATAGGAAATCAAACTAGGTGCAATCATCACATCATCCAAATCACAATCATAACTAAAAACCAAAAAGAGCATATGCACAATTCAAAATTAAGAGCGAAATGTCAAAATATGAATAACTACTATATAATACTAAGTTACGTACAAGCAAAATCAAAAAGTTCAATAAACTAAGAAAGTGCAATAAACTAAACTAAGTAGTCTCTCAAGAGGATAAAATATATACAAAGCAACTAAAAAGCATAATAATAATAAAAACTAAACTACAAGTGTTCGGAAATGAAATTGTCACCCAAAATATGTTTGTTGAAGGACAACCTCCCCACACTTAAGATGTAGCACCGTCCTCGGTGCTCAGATCAAGCAGAGTGGAAAGACTCGTCACTCGCATCGGCTCCTCTATCTGCTGGTGGGTCTCGGGCCTCCTCAGAATGCTCGGGTGGAGTGTTTGGCTCAGGTGAAATGTCAACACCGCCGGAGAGAATAAGCCTCCTCAAATGCTCATAACATCCCTGGCTGCGATGCTCTAGCTGTTCAAAATGTTGCTGGTTGCGACGCTCTGAACTGGCTATGTCGTCAGACAACTGGTAGATCAGGCTGAAGAGTGGCTGTGGGAATGCTGGTGGTGCTGCATCGGTAGGTGCTGAAGCTGAAGGGACTAATGTGGAAGGTCCCGCCTCTATAGAAGGTGCTGGTGTCTGTCTGCTGCGTCGTCCAAGTGCTAGCTCAAGTCCCGGCCAGTCGCCATGTGGAATGATCTTTTTATGGCCGGCGACTGTCGGTCTCTGATCAGTAGTCATCCAAAGAACCCCAACCTCCGTGGCTAGCTGAGTAACGAAGCACGGGAAGGCTAGCTTGCCCACATAGTGAGCCCGCCTCATGGACCGTCTAATGTGCCATGGAAGGTGTAACTCACGGCCCTCCAAGACACACCAGACCATAACAGCCATATCTACAGTAACCCTCATCTCATGGGTGCTTGGCATCACATAGTTGGACAGTAGCTGCTACCAAATATAGGCCTTATATGTCAAAGAACGGACATGGATACCCAAGGGAGTCGTCTTATCAGCACCATATATCCACTGACTCCCAAGCTCAGTAATCACAGCTAAGACTTGGTCCCAATCAAAAGTCTTCATGAGCCTCTCACCTTCAACCTCTTCATATGCATCTTTACCACTTGAGGGCATGCTCAATTGCCTCCTCAGTGACCAGAATCTGCTGGCCGCTCAGGTAAACTGCATCAAGGGCCCCAGTGTAGTAGTTCGCATAAAATTCCTTGACCCATGATTCATTCACCGTTGGAAGCTCCCGACTATGAAACTCTAACCCTGCTGAGCAATCCGATCATCCGTATACTGGCTCAACTCATCCGGGAGATGGAGTTCCTGCTCAACATGTAAGTTTTTTTTAGGAACTTTTCAAACTTCCGCTCCGAATATGCATTGCTGAACTTATGTTTATCAGTGAGAGGTGTATTCTGAGCTTCCTTGTCATTCCCACTGATATGCCTTGCATCGAATGCAGCATCAGAGGTATCAACAGACCGAGAAGTCTATTTTCTTTTGCCGGAGGTATCAACTCATCAGGACATGAGGAAAGCTAACTTGCTTGTTTATCAAAGAATAAAGGAAGGAAGGAGCATTGTTACTATGCATAAGGAGAAAGAAAACACTTAAAAGTTAAAAGTTAATGTTAGTTGAAAAAGGAAAAAGAAAGTTAAAAGTTAAAAGTTATGTTAGTAAAAAGGAAAATAGTTAATTGAAAGTGAAAAGAAAAGTTGGATGAAAAAGGAAAAGCAAAGTTAAAAGACAGGCAAAGAAAAAGAAAAATTAGTTGAAAAGGAAAAGAAGTAGAAAAAGTTAGTTGAAAAAGAAATCAAAGCTTAAAAGTTATGTAAAAAGAGAGAAACAGTTAGTAAAAGAAATGGGAGGAAAATCAAAATTTAGGTACATAGTCACAAGTTCCTTGATTCCAAAAAGTTTCAAAAATGTCAAAACAAGCAAGTTTCTATTCACTTTTCAGAAGTTCAAGATGCCAAAACAAGTGATTCACATATACATGTAGAGCACATAATCAAGTAAATCTCAATCACAAGTAAATTGGCATAAGTTTAAGCAATTTGGTGTTAGCAAGTTAAAAACATTGAGAGATTCAAACACCAAATTCATATGAGGTATGAAAATCACATGGTTGAAATGGAAAATTGACAAGCTTAGTTACTATGTGACTCAAGGCAACTTAGACATGGAGAAAATTGAATCAAATTCAGCCACATAGGTAAAAAGAAATCCAACCTTGTGAGAGCATGCAAAAGAGACTCGAAGTTAAATGAAACCAAGTTTATGGTCAAATCGAAACTAAAACAGGGATTTTTCAATGCTTAAAAATAACATACAAGATAAAACAAGCAAATATTTTAGAGAATTGACCAAAACTTGTAAGGAGACTCTTGAGAAAATTTCCAAAACCTTTAAGCCAACAAGATTCTTTTTGACACAGAATTCTGTCAATTAGAATTTTGTTGCACCAAGTAAAACAATATCATTTAATGAAATAGGTTTAGGAGAAATCCGCAGCATTATAGCAGTAAATTGGCCTATTTCCCAAATTCAAACAATCAATTCAGATTTCCTATGAATGCTTTAACACTCAACTTCACAAAAAATCATATATGACTTCATAGGAAATCAGAAAGTGAGCCAAAATATAGCAAGAACAAAAATACAGCACCAAAACAATGAACTATTTAACAAGCAGGCAATATGAATTCAAACACTCAAGTGCAGAATTGAAAGAAAACTTCAGCAGCAGTTCAGGCAAGCCAGTTCAAACCAAATGAAATTTAAATTTAAGAAGCATAATAGCATGATTAATTATCTATGAAGTTGTATAAATCCTACTCCAAAGCAACCTAACAGCATCAAAGTTTTAGCAAAAACAACTATAACGCAATGAAGTAATAAGTATCCAAATGATCAAAACAATTCCAGATAATTAAACATGCAACAATCACACATTTATCCCGTCAATTTCAGCCTCAAAAGTTATCAAAACTGGTAGTAAATCAGCAAATCTCCACATAATCAAGAAAATTTTCAACCAAACCCAACAGTGAATTTCCAGCAATTCAGCCCCAAACAATAATTCATGAATATAGTTAACTATTTCCAAACAATTCCAGCAACAATAATTCAACACTCCCAGCAGCAATATCTTAGAAGTTCAACGGAAAATCAGTCAAACACTAACCAAATGAACTCAACAGTAATTTAACCATCAATTTAATCAGAAAAATCAAACTAGAATCAGTGATTTCACATCATAAACAAAAATTCAGAATCAGTGATTCCATCATAAATAGAAATTCAAAATCAGTGATTCCATCATAAATGAGCAACCCGAACAACAGTGAATTAATCCAGCAGTAATCGAAACAGCAGCAATCCACAACATATAATGGACTCAATTAGCATTCTTTTCTTTGAATTCCATAACCAATCACAAGTACTCAACATGAATTCAAACAATTAAGAATCCTAAATCAAGAGATTAAGTTCAAATTGGCATAAAATAGCAGCATTACAACTTCAACTCATGCATTAAGTAAAATTGTCATCACTGCAAACAAAATCCAGAAATTGTGCATTCCAAACAACAACCATCAGCAAGAGTATAGCAGCAGTCACAATTGAAATTCATAGCAGCCCTCAGCAAGAATAAAGCAACAAAAACACTATGCAACTTCAAGAAACCAAATCAGCATAGGGCAAGTCATCACCAGTAACAAAGAAACTAGTTTCAGATAGAAAATTAGTCATTCCAAACTGCACAATAAACAAGTTCATCCAGGGCAACTTCCAGAGGAAAGACAAATTCATTCCGAACAGCAGCAGTAAACAAAACAAAACCTACATCCACTAACCAGTCCAGATTTTCTAACCACCTAATCAACTAATGTGCATTTCTAACTAAATTAAGCTAAACAAAATTAACTAGCAGTAAAATAATGAATGAGACAGAACCTGACGAAAGAAAATGGATAACCTAAGAAGAAGAATTTGAACAGAGGAAGGGAAGGGAAGGTGGAGGGAGAGAAGTGAACGGCCAGAGCAGGAGCGGCGCCCTGGTGGTGCTGCGGCGGTGTGTTGCTGCTTCAATGGCAACGGCGGAGAGTTGCCGAGAAATGAAAACAGGGGTTTTGCCTTGTCCTGGCTTTCGAAGGCAGTGAAAGGGGGAAACTGAGCAGGGGTGGTGTGTGGATATCAGTGAGAGGAGGGTGGTGGTGGTTCGCGACGGTGGGGACGGAGATGCTGGAGCGGTGGTCCTAGGCTCAGGTTTGGACAGGAGGGAAAGAGGGTTGGGTCGCCGTGTGAAGAGAGAAGGGGTAAGAGACGAGGATGAAGAGAGGGGGAAAGGAGTCATGGAGAGGTCGCCGGCGTAGGTGAGAAGAGGGAGAGGGGCACGGCGTCTGTTCGGTGGCAGAGGAGAGGGGAGTTGGGCAAGGGGGAAAGAGAAGAGACGTGAGAGAGGAGGAAGAAGAGAGGGGGTGGTATGAAGGGGTGAATGGTAGTCGACGGTAGTGGTCGGCGGTTGCGATGGCGATGGCGGTGGAGGTTGAGTGATGATGGTGGGCGATGGTGGGGAAGTTGAACGGGAGGGAATACGAACGTTGGGGTATGGTTTGTAACACCCCAATTACCCTAAGCCTTAACTCTAGCCATAAAGTAAAGGTTAATCAGAGATTACGACAGTTCTAAGGCTTTGACATATTTATATATAGAAGGAAATAATATATTCTAGAAGCTTGATGAAGGATTAAGCTTAAAAAAAATAGAATTTCAGAAGCTCGGAATGTTCACACGAAGCTAACGCATAAGAAACAAGATGTGGATGCAAAAGAATGGGATATATATAGATATAGTAGTATAATAATCATAGGGGACTAGTCATGGCTTGCGGAGTTTAAGCCAATTAGTATATACAGACATACAGTTTTTTTTTTTTTTTTTGAGTTAAAAATAGCTTATACAACTATTCTCTTAAATAAGCCTCTAAGGCTATAAAGATAAATATACAAAAGATGTGAGAGTAACTATAATAAGGAAAAACATAAATAAACTAAGGAGGAACCATACTCCGCTCTGTCACCATATTCGCAATCTCACCGAGGTGGACTACGACCTACATCTGAAAAACAACAACAAAGTATGGAATGAGAACCGGAGGTTCTTAGTATGGTAACAGTGCCCAATATGTAAGATGTAAGGCCCCGGGACGCCGAAGGCAATCCTAGAGCTTCACACCAAACTGATATTCAAGCTTAAAATAAAATAAATAAATCAGGGACTTAAACCATAAACCGGGTTATCTAAACTTAGGGGAATTCTAACTAAACTAGTCACACCGCTGTATCCTACAGCCCTCGCCACCCTACCCTCCGTGTGATCCCATCGCCACTGCCTACCCAACCTCCTCAGCACCAAACAATCACAATTAATGCAGACAAGTAAATCACAAATAGTATTCATTTACAGCAAGTAATTCAAGAAGCAAGTAAGCATGTTATACAATTAGGCAAACTCAAGTAAACAAAGCAAGCAAGCATATACTAGATGCATATGATGAATGTCTATTCTATTGGCTCGTGATATCACTTGTCGGTCCATAAATGCTAATCCGACACATCCTCCCGGATGTAGCCTTTTCTGCCACGCCAGGGATATAGTGCCCTACACACTCATGCAGCAGCTCTTCTGCTACGTCAGTGATATAGTGTCCTGCACACTCATCTAGTAAGGAGTCTACTACGCCAGAGATATAGGCCCCGCACACTTCCTACAGCAGAGAAGGAAATAACCACAACAAGTCATACAACAAAACTATCTGCTACGCCGGAGATATAGGCTCCACACACTATCAACAATGACTGGTCATGCAGCTGAACAATCTGCCACGCCGAAGATATAGGCTCCACACACTATCAACAACGACTGGTCATATAGCGGAACAATCTGCCACGCCGGAGATATAGGCTCTGCACACTATCAATAATCCAATAACCTCATTCTCAAGTCACTACCAGACATCACCATTCCTAATCTCAAATCACTTTCAACAATATCTACTCATGCAGCAGAGAAACCTGCAACGCCAGGGATATAGGCCCTGCACACTCTCCTTCCATACTCATTGGTGCACGAAATTGTGATCATCAATGGCGCCATCAACATGGTACGCTCAATTGTAATCTCAACTTTTTATCACAACTTCGCACAACTAACCAGCAAGTGCACTGGGTCGTCCAAGTAATAAACCTTACGTAAGTAAGGGTCGATCCCACGGAGATTGTTGGTATGAAGCAAGCTATGGTCATCTTGTAAATCTCAGTCATGCGGATATAGAATGGTTATGGAGTTTTCGAATATTAATAATAAAATAGGGATAGAAATACTTATATAAATCCTTGGTGAGAATTTCAGATAAATGCATGGAGATGCTTTTGTCCCTCTAAACCTCTGCTTTCCTGCTGTCTTCATCCAATCAGTCTTACTCCTTTCTATGGCTGGCTTTATGTAAGGACATCAGCGTTGTCAATGGCTACTTTTGATCCTCTCTGAAAAATGGTCCGATGCGCTGTCACTGCATGGCTAATCGTCTGGAGGCGTCACCCTTGCCAATGGCTGCATCCTATCCTCTTGTGAAAATGGTCCAAATGCTCTGTCACAGCACGGCTAATCATCTGAGGCTCTCGATCATACTGGAATAGGATTCACCCTCCTTTTGCGTCTGTCACTACGCCCAGTACTCGCGAGTTCGAAGCTCGTCACAGTCATTCAATCCCAGAGTCATACTCGGAATACCACAGACAAGGTTTAGACTTTCTAGACTCTCATGAATGCCGCCATCAATCTAGCTTACACCATGAAGATTCTGATTAAGAGATCCAAGAGATACTCATTCAATCTAAGGTAGAACGGAAGTGGTTGTCAGGCACGCGTTCATAGGGAATGATGATGATTGTCACGTTCATCACATTCAGGTTGAAGTGCGAATGAATATCTTAGAAGCAGAATAAGTTGAATTGAATAGAAAAATAGTAGTACTTTGCATTAATCTTTGAGGAACAGCAGAGCTCCACACATTAATCTATGGAGTGCAGAAACTCTACCGTTGAAAATACATAAGTGAAAGGTCCAGACATGGCCGAATGGCCAGCCCCCAAAACGTGATCATAGGATCAAAAATACAATCCAGGATATCTAATACAATAGTAAGAAGTCCTATTTATAATAAACTAGCTACTAGGGTTTACAGAAGTAAGTAATTGATGCATAAATCCACTTCCGGGGCCCACTTGGTGTGTGCTTGGGCTGAGCTTGAATGTTACACTTGCAGAGACTCTTTCTGGAGTTGAACGCCAGGTTGTAACGTATTTCTGGCGTTCAACTTTGGTTTGTGACATGTTTCTGGCGTTTAACTCCAGACAGCAGCGTAGAACTGGTGTTCAACGCCCTTTTACGTCGTCTAAACTCGGCTAAAGTATGGACTATTATATATTTCTGGAAAGCCCTAGATGTCTACTTTCCAACGCAATTGGAAGCGCACCATTTTGAGTTTTGTAGCTCCAAAAAATCCACTTTGAGTGAAGGGAGGTCAGAATCCAACAGCATCAGCAATCCTTCTTCAACCTCTGAATCTGATTTTTGCTCAAGTCCCTCAATTTCAGCCAGAAAATACCTGAAATCACAGAAAAACACACAAACTCATAATAAAGTCCAGAAATGTGAATTTAACATAAAAACTAATGAAAACATCCCTAAAAGTGACTAGATCCTACTAAAAACATACTAAAAATAATGCCAAAAAGCGTATAAATTATCCGCTCATCACAACACCAAACTTAAATTGTTGCTTGTCTCCAAGTAACTGAAAATCAATTAGGATAAAAGGAAGAGAATATACTATAAATTCCAAACTATCAATGAAACATAGCTCCAATCAAATGAGCGGGACTTGTAGCTTTTTGCTTCTTGAATAGTTTTGGCATCTCACTTTATCCATTGAAGTTCAGAATGATTGGCATCTATAGGAACTCAGAGTTCAGATAGTGTTATTGATTCTCCTAGTTCAGTATGTTGATTCTTGAACACAGCTATTTTATGAGTCTTGGCCGTGGCCCTAAGCACTTTGTTTTCCAGTATTACCACCGGATACATAAATGCCACAGACACATAACTGGGTGAACCTTTTCAGATTGTGACTCAACTTTGCTAAAGTCCCCAATTAGAGGTGTCCAGGGTTCTTAAGCACACTCTTTTTTTGCTTTGGACCTTGACTTTAACCGCTCAGTCTCAAGTTTTCACTTGACACCTTCACGCCACAAGCACATGGTTAGGGACAGCTTGGTTTAGCCGCTTAGGCCAGGATTTTATTCCTTTAGGCCCTCCTATCCACTGATGCTCAAAGCCTTGGGATCCTTTTTGTTGCCCTTGCCTTTTGGTTTTAAGGGTTATTGGCTTTTTGCTCTTGCCTCTTGGTTTTAAGAGCTTTTGGCTTTTTTTGCTTGCTTTTTCTTTTTCTTTCTATTTTTTTCGCTATTTTTTTTTTCTTTTTTTTTTCTGCAAGCTTTGTTCTTTGCTGCTTTTTCTTGCTTCAAGAATCATTTTTATGATTTTTCAGATTATCAAATAACATATCTCCTTATCATCATTCTTTCAAAAGCCAACATATTTAAAATTCTTAAACAACAACTTCAAAAGACATATGCACTGTTCAAGCATTCATTCAGAAAACAAGAAGCATTGTCACCACATCAATATAATTAAACTATGTTCAAGGATAAATTCGAAACTCATGTACTTCTTGTTCTTTTGAATTAAAACAGTTTTCATTTAAGAGAGGTGATGGATTCATAGGACATTCATAACTTTAAGACAAAGTTACTAAATACTAATGATCATGTAATGAAGACACAAACATGGATAAGCACTTAACATAGAGAAAACGAAAAACAGAGAATGTAAGAACAAGGAATGAGTCCACCTTAGTGATGGTGGCGTTTCCTTCTTGAGGAACCAATGATGTCCTTGAGCTCTTCTATGTCTCTTCCTTGTCTTTGTTGCTCCTCCCTCATTGCTTTTTGATCTTCTCTTATTTCATGAAGGATGATGGAGTGCTCTTGATGTTCCACCCTTAATTGTCCCATGTTGGAACTTAATTCTCCTAGGGAGGTATTGATTTGCTCCCAATAGTTTTGTGGAGGAAAATGCATTTGAGGTATCTCCGGGATCTCATGGTGATGAGCTTCATGCGTCTCTTGAGATCCATGAATGGGCTCTCTTGCTTGCTGCATCCTTTTCTTAGTGATGGGCTTCTCTTCCTCAATGGGAATATCTCCTTCTATGAAAGCTCCAGCTGAGTAACATAGATGGCAAATAAGATGAGGAAAAGCTAGCCTTGCCCCAGGGGAGGTCTTTTCAGCTATTTTGTAGAGTTCAAGGGAGATAACTTCATGAACTTCTACTTCCTCTCCAATCATGATGCTATGAATCATGATGGCCCGATCCACAGTAACTTCAGATCGGTTGCTAGTGGGGATGATGGAGCGTTGGATGAACTCCAACCATCCTCTAGCCATAGGCTTGAGGTCCAGTCTTCTTAATTGAACCGGCTTGCCTTTGGAGTCAATCTTCCATTGAGCTCCTTCCACACATATGTCCATGAGGACTTGGTCCAACCTTTGATTAAAGTTGACCCTTCTAGTGTAGGGGCGTGCATCTCCTTGCATCAAAGGCAAGTTGAACGCCAACCTCACATTTTTCGGACTAAAATCTAAGTATTTCCCCCGAACCATTGTAATATAATTCTTTGGATTTGGGTTCTTACTTTGATCATGGTTCCTAGTGATCCATGCATTGGCATAGAACTATTGAACCATTAGGATGCCGACTTGTTGGATGGGGTTTGTTAGAACTTCCCAACCTTTTCTTTGGATTTCATATCGGATCTCCGGATACTCATTCTTCTTGAGCTTGAAAGGGGCCTCGGGGATCACCTTCTTCTTGACCACAACATCATAGAAGTGGTCTTGATGAGCTTTGGAGATGAATCTTTCCATCTCCCATGACTCGGAGGTGGAAGCTTTTATCTTCCCTTTCCCTTTTCTAGAGGATTCTCCGGTCTTAGGTGCCATCAATGGTAATGGAAAACAAAAAGCTTAAGCTTTTACCACACCAAACTTAGAATTTTGCTCGTCTTCGAGTAAGAAAAGAAAGAATAGATGAAGAAGAAGAAGAATTGTGGAGAAGAGGGGGAGAGGTGTATTCGGCCAAGAAGAGAAGAGAGTGGTGTATTGTGTGAAAATGAGGAAGAATGGAGGGCTTTATATAGGGAAGGGAGGGGGGTTAGGTTCGGCCATTTAGGGTGGGTTGGGAGGGAAATTGATTTTGAATTTTGAAGGTAGGTGAAATTTATGAGGTAGGTTTATGGGGAAGAGTGGATGGATGTGAGTGGTGAAGTGGTGATAGGGAAGAGAGATTGAGGTGATTGGTGAAGAGTTTTGGGGAAGAGTGTTTATGGGATTGTGTGAAAGAGGGGTGAGAAGAAGTGAGTGGAGGTAGGTGGGGATCCTGTGGGGTCCACAGATCCTGAGGTGATTCTGTGGGGTCCACAGATCCTGAGGTGTTCAAGGATTTACAACCTTGCACCAAATTAGGCATGTAAAATGCCTTTGCACACAACTCTGGGCGTTCAGCGCCAGATTGGTGCTTGTTCTGGGCGTTCAGCGCCAGCTCCTCTCCAGGGTGCAGTTCTGGCGTTCAAACGCCCAGATGCTGCCCATTTTGGGCGTTCAGCGCCAGAACCATGCTCTGTTCTGGCGTTGAACGCCAGCCAAGTGCTTCTTACTGGCGTTTAAACGCCAGTAAGGTCTTCCTCCAGGGTGTGATTTTTCTTCTGCTGTTTTTGATTCCGTTTTCAATTTTTATATTTATTTTGTGACTCCACATGATCATGAACCTAATAACACATGAAAAACCAGGAAAATAAAGATTAGATAAAAATTGGGTTGCCTCCCAACAAGCGCTTCTTTAATGTCAATAGCTTGACAGTGGGCTCTCATGGAGCCTCACAGATGTTCAGAGCATTGTTGAGACTTCCCAACACCAAACTTAGAGTTTGGATATGGGAGCTCAACACCAAACTTAGAGTTTGGTTGTGGCCTCCCAACACCAAACTAAGAGTTTGACTGTGGGGGCTCTGGTTGACTCTGTTTTTAGAGAAGCTTTTTATGCTTCCTCTCCAGGTTTACAGAAGGGTAACCTTGAGTTGTAAACACAAGGGAGTCCTCATTCAATTGAAGGACTAATTCACCTCTGTCAATATCAATCACAGCTCTTGCTGTTGCTAGGAAGGGTCTTCCAAGGATGATGAATTCATCCTCATTCTTCCCAGTATCCAGGACTATGAAATCAGCAGGGATGTAAAGGCATTCAACCTTTACTAACACGTCCTCTACTTGTCCATAAGCCTGTTTTCTTGAATTGTCTGCCATCTCTAATGAGATTTTAGCAGCTTGCACCCCATAGATTCCCAGTTTCTCTATTACAGAGAGGGACCTAAGGTTTATCCCTGAACCAAGGTCACACAGAGCCTTTTCAAAGATCATATTGCCTATGGTACAAGGTATTACGAACTTTCCAGGATCCTGTTTCTTCTGAGGCAATGTCAGTTGATCCAGATCACTTAGTTCATTGGTGAATAAGGGAGGTTCATCTTCCCAAGTCTCAATACCAAATAATTTGGCATTCAGCTTCATGATTGCACCAAGGTACTTGGTGACTTGCTCCTCAGTAACATCCTCATTTTCTTCAAAAGAGGAATACTCATTAGAGCTCATGAATGGCATAAGGAGGTTTAATGGAATCTCTATGGTCTCTAGATGAGCCTCAGATTCCTTTGGTTCCTCAGAGGGAAGCTCCTTATTGATCACTGGACGTCCCAGGAGGTCTTCCTCCTTGGGATTCACTTCCTCTCCTTCCCTTACAGGTTCGGCCATGGTGATTATGTCAATGGCCTTGCACTCTCCTTTTGGATTTTCTTCTGTATTGCTTGGGAGAGTACTAGGAGGGATTTCAGTGATCCTTTTACTCAGCTGGCCCACTTGTGCCTCTGAATTTCTAATGGAGGACCTTGTTTCATTCATGAAACTCACAGTGGCCTTAGATAGATCAGAGACTAAGTTTGCTAAATTAGAGGTATTTTGTTCAGAGTTCTCTATCTGTTGCTGAGTGGATGATGGAAAAGGTTTACTATTGTTAAACCTATTTCTTCCACCCTTATTAAAGTCTTGTTGAGGCTTTTGATCCTTCCATGAGAGATTTGGGTGATTTCTCCATGATGAGTTATAGGTGTTTCCATAAGGTTCACCCATATAATTTACCTCTGCTATTGCAGGGTTTTCAGGATCATAAGCTTCTTCTTCAGAAGATGCTTCTTGAGTACTGTTGGATGCAGCTTGCATTCCATTCAGACTCTAAGAAATCATATTGACTTGCTGAGTCAATATTTTGTTCTGAGCCAATATGGCATTCGGAGTATCAATTTCAAGAACTCCCTTCTTCATAGGCGTCCCATTACTCACAGGATTCCTCTTAGAAGTGTACATGAACTGGTTATTAGCAACCATGTCAATGAGTTCTTGAGCTTCTGCAGGCATTTTCTTTAGGTGAATGGATCCACCTGCAGAAGTATCTAATGACATCTTAGCCAATTCAGATAGACCATCATAGAATATATCCAGGATGGTCCATTCTGAAAGCATGTCAAAAGGACACTTTTTGGTCAATTGCTTGTATCTTTCCCAAGCTTCATAGAGGGATTCACCTTCTTTCTGTCTGAAGGTTTGAACATCCACTCTAAGCTTGCTCAGCTTTTGAGGAGGGAAGAACTTGGCTAAGAAAGCCATGACCAGCTTGTCCCAAGAGTTCAGGCTATCTCTGGGTTGAGAGTCCAACCACACTCTAGCTCTGTCTCTTACAGCAAAAGGGAAAAGCATGAGCCTGTAGACTTCAGGATCTACTCCATTAGTCTTAACAGTATCACATATCTGCAAGAATTCAGTTAAGAACTGAAAAGGATCTTCAGATGGAAGTCCATGAAACTTGCAGTTCTGCTGCATCATAGAAACTAATTGAGGTTTCAGCTCAAAGTTGTTTGCTCCAATGGCAGGAATGGAGATGCTTCTTCCATGTAAATTGGAATTAGGTGCAGTAAAGTCACCAAGCATTCTCCTTGCATTATTGTTGTTGGGTTCGGCTGCCATCTCCTTTACTTGTTCAAAATTTTCAATAAGGTTGTCTCTGGATTGTTGTAATTTAGCTTCTCTTAGTTTCCTCTTCAGAGTCCTTTCAGGTTCTGGATTAGCTTCAATAAGAATGCCTTTTTCCTTGTTCCTGCTCATAAGAAAGAGAAGAGAACAAGAAAAGAAGAGGAATCCTCTATGTCACAGTAAAGAGGTTCCTTATTGTTAGTAGAAGAAGAAAAGGAATAGGGGTGAAGCAGAATGAAGAATCCAAACACCAGGGAAAGGATAGGAGCAGTGATGTGAGATGAAGAGAAGTGTTAGTAGATGAATAAATAATTAGAAGGAGATGAGGGAGAGGGATTTTCGAAAATTATTTTTGAAAAAGGCTTAGTTATTTTCGAAAATAGTTTTTGAAAAAAAGTTAGTTTTCGAAAATTAAATTCAAAAATTAAAATAATTAGTTAATTAAAAAGAAATTTTGAAAAAGAGGGAAGATATTTTCGAAAATTAGAGAGAGAGAGTTAGTTAGGTAGTTTTGAAAAAGATAAGAAACAAAAAAAAAGTTAGTTAGTTAGTTGAAACAAATTTGAAAATCAATTTTGAAAATATGAGAAGATAAGAAGTTAGAAAAGATATTTTAAAATCAAATTTTTGAAAAAGATAAGATAAGAAGATATTTTTGAAAAGATATGATTGAAATTGGTTTTGAAAAAGATTTGATTTTTAAAATCACAATTAATGACTTGATTCATAAGAAATCACAAGATATGATTCTAGAACTTAAAGTTTGAATCTTTCTTAACAAGTAAGTAACAAACTTGAAATTTTTGAATCAAAACATTAATTGATGATGTTATTTTCGAAAATTATGTGATAAAGATAAGAAAAAGATTTTTGAAAAATATTTTTGAAATTTTTGAAAATAACTAAGAAAATTGAAAAAGATTTGATTTTTGAAAAAGATTTTGAAAAAGATAAGATTTTTTTTAAATTGAAAATTTGATTTGACTCATAAGAAACAACTAGATTTTAAAAATTTTTGAAAAAGTCAAATCTAATTTTCGAATTTTATGAGAGAAAAAAGGAAAGATATTTTTTTGATTTTTGAATTTTTAATAATGAAAGAGAAAAACATGAAAATGAGGCAATGCATGAAGATTTTGGATCAAAACAATGAATGCATGCAAGAATGCTATGAATGTCAAGATGAACACCAAGAACACTTTGAATGTCAAGATGAACATCAAGAACTTATTTTTGAAAATTTTTATATGCAAAGAAAACATGCAAGACACCAAACTTAGAAATCTTTAATTCTTAGGCACTAAGAATTCAAGAATGCATATGAAAAACACCATACAACACAAAACAAGAAAACATCAAGATCAAACAAGAAGACTTACCAAGAACAACTTGAAGATCATGAAGAACACTATGAATGCATGACTTTTTCGAAAAAATGCAAGATGAATATGCAATTGACACTAAACTTGAAATTGACTCAAGACTCAAACAAGAAACACAAAAATATTTTTGATTTTTATGATTTTCTAATTTTTTTTGGATTTTCTTTTAATTTTTTCAAAAATCATTTTGAAAAAGAAAAATAAGGATTCCAAAATTTTTAATATGAATTCCAGGAATCTTATGCTCTTTAGTCTAAAGCTCCAATCAAAGGGTCAGGCATGGCTTAATAGCTAGCCAAGCTTTAGTATGTAACTCAGACATGACACGCCTGACATTCCCTACCCAGAAGGATTAGACATGGCTTTATAGCCAGCCAGGCTTCAACATGCTTCATGAAACACTAGAATTCATTCTTAAAAATTCTGAAGAAAAATATATTTTTGAAAACATTTTTTTTTTTCGAAAACAAAGGAGAAAATTTTTAAAAGATTTTTGAAAAATTTTTGAAAACTTTTTGAAAAGAAAACAAAAAGAAAGTTACCCAATCTGAGCAACAAGATGAACCGTCAGTTGTCCAAACTCGAACAATCCCCGGCAACGGCGCCAAAAATTTGGTGCACGAAATTGTGATCATCAATGGCGCCATCAACATGGTACGCTCAATTGTAATCTCAACTTTTTATCACAACTTCGCACAACTAACCAGCAAGTGCACTGGGTCGTCCAAGTAATAAACCTTACGCGAGTAAGGGTCGATCCCACGGAGATTGTTGGTATGAAGCAAGCTATGGTCATCTTGTAAATCTCAGTCAGGCGGATATAGAATGGTTATGGAGTTTTCGAATATTAATAATAAAATAGGGATAGAAATACTTATGTAAATCCTTGGTGAGAATTTCAGATAAATGCATGGAGATGCTTTCGTCCCTCTAAACCTCTACTTTCCTGCTGTCTTCATCCAATCAGTCTTACTCCTTTCTATGGCTGGCTTTATGTAAGGACATCACCGTTGTCAATGGCTACTTTTGATCCTCTCTGGAAAATGGTCCGATGCGCTGTCACTGCATGGCTAATCGTCTGGAGGCGTCACCCTTGCCAATGGCTGCATCCTATCCTCTTGTGAAAATGGTCCAAATGCTCTGTCACAGCACGGCAAATCATCTGAGGTTCTCGATCATACTGGAATAGGATTCACCCTCCTTTTTCGTCTGTCACTACGCCCAGTACTCGCGAGTTCGAAGCTCGTCACAGTCATTCAATCCCAGAGTCCTACTTGGAATACCACAGACAAGGTTTAAACTTTCCGGACTCTCATGAATGCCGCCATCAATCTAGCTTACACCACGAAGATTCTGATTAAGAGATCCAAGAGATACTCATTCAATCTAAGGTAGAACGGAAGTGGTTGTCAGGCACGCGTTCATAGGGAATGATGATGATTGTCACGTTCATCACATTCAGGTTGAAGTGCGAATGAATATCTTAGAAGCAGAGTAAGTTGAATTGAATAGAAAAACAGTAGTACTTTGCATTAATCTTTGAGGAACAGCAGAGCTCCACACCTTAATCTATGGAGTGCAGAAACTCTACCGTTGAAAATACATAAGTGAAAGGTCCAGGCATGGCCGAATGGCCAGCCCCCAAAACGTGATCACAGGATCAAAAATACAATCCAGGATGTCTAATACAATAGTAAGAAGTCCTATTTATAATAAACTAGCTACTAAGGTTTACAGAAGTAAGTAATTGATGCATAAATCCACTTTCGGGGCCCACTTGGTGTGTGCTTGGGCTGAGCTTGAATGTTACACGTGCAGAGGCTCTTTCTGGAGTTGAACGACAGGTTGTAACGTATTTCTGGCGTTCAACTCTGGTTTGTGACATGTTTCTGGCGTTTAACTCCAGACAGCAGCGTAGAACTGGCGTTCAACGCCCTTTTACGTCAGCTAAACTCGGCCAAAGTATGAACTATTATACATTGCTGGAAAGCCCTGGATGTCTACTTTCCAACGCAATTGGAAGCGCGCCATTTTGAGTTCTGTAGCTCCAGAAAATCCACTTTGAGTGCAGGGAGGTTAGAATCCAACAACATCAGCAGTCCTTCTTCAACCTCTGAATCTGATTTTTGCTCAAGTCCCTCAATTTCAGCCAGAAAATACCTGAAATCACAGAAAAACACACAAACTCATAGTAAAGTCCATAAATGTGAATTTAACATAAAAACTAATGAAAACATCCCTAAAAGTAACTAGATCCTACTAAAAACATACTAAAAATAATGCCAAAAAGCGTATAAATTATCCGCTCATCACTCATCAAGCTCATAGTAACCATCATCAATTATTTATTCCTTTCTGAATTCATTAGTCCGTCACTTGTTCAATTTCACTGTCAGTAATCACTATATTCACCACTCTTTTTTCTCTCTCAACCAGACTCATCCTCAATGCACTAGAAGCCTAACCCTCCGTTTGATAACTTTTTAAGGGAAAACCCAACTTAAACCCCTAAAACCTTTTGCCTATTTCAATGCTCTAAAATAATCCCAAGAGTCTTAAAATGGTGTTATAGAAGCTTACAACCTTGTCGGGAAGGTGAAATAGTTGAAAACAAAGTTTAAAATTTTGAAACAGGGCGTGTGCGTCCGCACAGGGGTGTGCATACACACAGGTACTGATCCTTCCCGACTTGTGCGTCCGCACAGGTCAAACTTCCTCATTGATGTACGTGCGCACAACTTATGCTAGCGCTACCACCAGAGCGCTTTCCCTTGCCTGTGCGTACGCACAGGTCTATGCGTCCGCACAGAATAATATTTTTGTAGGGTTGTGCGTGCGCACAAGGCTGTGCGTGCGCACATATCAGAAAATCCTGAAATTTTGCAACTTTGCATAATTTCAGATTTTTAACACCAACTTTGAATGATCATAACTTCCTCTACAAAATTCCAAATTTCACAAACTTTATATCGATTTAAAGGGTTTTCAAAGATCTTTAATTCTAGACAAATTTCATTAGATTTTTAAAATCGAGGAAAAAGTTATGATCAGACAAAGTTCACCAAAAATCCATTTTTACCAAAGGCCTCAAAACTCCAAATTTTCCAGAATTCACAATTTATAACCAAACCAACCACAACCCAAACATTACCAAAACAACATTAAAGCCCATACCCTTCCTTTTCCAACTCAACCATCCATAATCCCAAATACACTACTCAATACCATCAAATTCCTTACTCATCAACATCCAAAACCATCATAAATAATCCTTAACCAACATCAAACATCAACAACTACTTCAAAATCCTCATCACTTAACCTCAACATTATCAATCATGATCCATATTCATATTACCACACTCAACATACACACTCACCAACATCAACCAACATTACAATTATAATTAGTACCAATAAAATTAATATTCCCCATCAACCTTCACAATCATTAAATACCAACAACATCATTATTCATCATCAATCCTTAAATACCAACAACCTCATCAACAAAACTAATCATCAATACTCATTAACACCACAATTTCCAATAATCATCCTCAACCACAATAATCCAATACAACCCACAATTATCATTAATTCACATATAAATATTCATACACCGACAACATTCAATCCTATCTTAGGGTCAACTAACTTAAGTGTCTATGAACATTACATATTACATAAAGGAAACCGAAACTATACCTTGGCCGATTCCCAAAATGTTCCAAACATCAAAATGAAGCCACCAAGTTTGCTCCAAAGCCTTAATCAACTCCAACAAACACCAAAACTCAATCTGATATCACATATACATACCAACATCAAAACCTAAGATACCCAAAACAACTAAAGACAAGGATTTATTGAAGCCTTACCTTACCCAACGTGATTAGGGGTAAAATCCAACATTTACCCGCTACTAGAGATCACCTAAACAAGCAAAACCACAAAATCTACTCAAAAATCAAACATAAAAATGTGCAGAATCTAGGGCTAGAAATTGGGACATGAAGAGAGAGATCTTGAAGAGAGGGAAGATTGACGGTTTAGAAATCAGAATAAATTCTCGTTGCAAGTATAGTTTCTAAACCAAGCAATCAACCTTTCTTACAAACATTTTGGTTGTCACAAGTAACAAACCCCTAAATAAATTGATAACCGAAGTATTTAAACCTCGGGTCATCTTCTCAAGGAACTGCAGGGAAGTATGTTCTTATTATTGGTTATGAGTTTTGTAAATTGGGGTTTTGAAAGTAAGAAACAAGTAATTTAAATGACAATTAAAATAAATAAACAACTGTAAAATAAACTCTTAGCAAGGTATGAGAATTTTGGAAGTCCTATCCTAGTTATCCTTATCAATGGTGATGAGAATTAAATTTTAATCCCACTTAGTTAGCCTTTACTAAAGCAAAGGAAGGTCAAGTGGACCAATTAGTTTGATCCTCAGGTCCTAGTCAATTCCTAAGAAAAGACTAGAGTTATTGGAGTTTAATTCAATTGGTAAAAATAACAATTATCAATCACGATGAGTTTGACAACTCAAGAGTTACCAATTAATCAACCAAGCCAAAAGGAAGAAAATGTAAATTATTAATATAAATAAAGGAAAGCAATCATAATTCTGAAATACCTCAAATCATATTAAATAGAAAATCAAATCTAAACATGAATGGTTCATAAGCCAATTTGGCAACAAAAGTAATTAAAGGAAAGCATTAAAATATCTGAAAGCAAAAGGGAAATATAAAGTAAAGGAATATTGAACCTGATAAGGAGTTGGAATACTAAATTGAAATAATTGAACCTGATAAGAAATCCTAATCCTAAAACCTAAGAGAGAGGAGAGAACCTCTCCCTCTAAAAACTACATCTAAACTCTGAAAAGTGAATAATTGGAGATCTCCCTTTTGAATGAATGCATTCCCCCACTTCATAGCCTCTAATCTGTGCCTTCTGGACTTGGATCTGGGCCAAAAAGGGCTTCAGAAAATCGCTGGGGGCATTTTATGTAATTTCTTATGTGTGGCGTCTGTCATGCGTCCGCGTGGGTCATGCGGTCGCGTCATCTGGAGTTTTCCTTGTCACGCGTTCACTTAGGCCATGCGTCCGCATCATCTGTGTTCTGCTCATAGCGCGCGTCCGCGTCAGTCACGCATTCGCGTCGCTGTCTTTTCGCGCTAGGCATGCGGCCGTGTCGTCCATGCGTTCGCATCGCTGCCAGTTTCTTCAAAAACTCCATTTTGTGCTTTCCTTCCATTTTTGTATGTTTACTTTCCATCCTTTAAGTCATTCCTGCCTTAGAAGATCTGAAACTACTTAACACACAAATCACAGCATCGAATGGTAATAAAAGGTAATTAAAATAAATAGTTTCTGAAACATAGGAAACATGTTTTTCACATATATCACATAATAAGGAAGGGAAAGTAAAACCATGCAATTTACATGAATAAGTGGGTGAAGGATTGAATAAATCTCTTGAATTGAGTATAATATATATCATAAAATATGGGTTTATCAACCTGACAGGCTCCCAAGGGTGTATTGGTAAAGATTTTCTCCAATAAAACCACGTTGCAAGTATAGCTCTACCAACAACAATCCTCGGGGGTCAAATTTAGAGAGGGATTTGGTTGTCACAAGTTTAACCCCAATAGAAATAACCGAAGTATTCAAACCTCAGGTCGTTGATGCGGGCAGAAATTGGCAAATTAAAAATTGTTAAAATATATACGTTGCAAGTATAGTTCTTAACTCACCAGAAATCTGCCTGTCAATTTAAAAAGGTGTCACAGAAAATTGAAATTTAAAATACTG
This sequence comes from Arachis hypogaea, assembly GCF_003086295.3. Classification (NCBI taxonomy): domain Eukaryota; kingdom Viridiplantae; phylum Streptophyta; class Magnoliopsida; order Fabales; family Fabaceae; genus Arachis; species Arachis hypogaea. Next base: position 57,806,414 of record NC_092055.1, on the reverse strand, counting down.
GGAGTATGAATCCCAGGTCGTCTCCCAACGAGTTGCAGAAAAGTGTGCTATTCTATTAATCAGAGGTTTTCAAAAAGATTTGAATTAGGCAAACAGGAAATTAAATTGATGAATTTGAATAATGTAAATAAAATCCTTGACTGGGAATTGATTAGTTGGAATCCCTATTATTTTTGGAATGCTCTCAGGATTAATTGACAATTAAAGGTTATCCTGTTTAGTTATCCTTCACTAGGTGAAGGAAAGTTAAACAAGTTGGAATGCTATGTCCGTTCACAAGTTGCAATCCACTTAATTAAAAGGGATTGGTGTTAGTGATTAGAAGGCAATCCAACCATAAACCCAATTACATTTTTTCTTTCAAGCCTTCCAACTCAAAGGTTCCTTTCAATCAATTCCCCATCAAGTTAGGGAACTACTCACTCATTGTAAAGGTAAAATTCATAGCATATAAAAAGGAATTAAGGAAAAACATTGTAAATAAAATTAAATTAGTCAATTAAAAATAAAAGTGATCCTTGTATTAAATAACCCTAAGAATATTCCAATGGTAAAATTGAAGAAAGCAAAGAACATGGAAGAGTAAACCAAGTAAAGAAAACGAACTAGAATGAAGAAGTCTTGATGAGGTAATAACTCTTCTCAGTGTTCCAATGCCATAAAAAGAAAGTAAGAGAAACTAAAATCCTAAGAACTATGAATGTGTAGAGAGAAAACTTAGGGGAGGAGTAAAACTAGATCTAAAACTAAAACTGTGTAGAATGAATGTTTTCTTTGGTTTCTGCATGTTCTCTGGCTCTAGTCTGCTGTCCCGGGCCAAAAACTGGGTCAAAATAGGGCCCAAAATCGCCCCCAGCGAATCTGCAAATTATGCAGGTCGCACACATCACGTGATTGCGTCGCTCATGCGGACGCGTCATTTGCGTTTCTGCTTTGCCACGCGGACGCGTCATCCATGCAGCCGCATCACTCGTGCTGTTCCATCCGCGCGGTCGCATCATCCATGCGGCCGCGTCGATGCAAATTGCTCTTTTCCGCGCGGTCGCGTCATCCATGCTACCGTATCGCCTCTCGCTGGTCATCTCCTCAATTTCTTGTGTTCCTTCCATTTTTGCAGGCTTCCCTTCCAATCTCCAACTCATTCATGCCCTATAAAGCCTGAAACACTTAACACACAGATCACGGCATCGAATGGAATAAAGGAGAAATAAAATACATAATTAAAAGTCTCTAGGAAGCAAGTTTTCAACCATAAAACATCTTTAGGAAGGAAATATAAATGCATGCTTATTTAATGAATAAGTGGGCAAAGATCATGATAAAACCACACAATTAAACACAATATAAACCATGAAATAGTGGTTTATCAACCTCCCCACACTTAAACATTAGCATGTCCTCATGCTTAATTGAAGGAGATAAATGAAATGAGTAAGAACATGTAAAACCTATGAAATGCAATGCAACCTATATGTATGAATGCAACTATATGATTCTTGTCCACTTGATCAAAAGTAAGTAAGTTCTTCAAAACAATTATAATTCAAATTCCACTAATTCAATTCTTATAAAGTAAGAGCAGATAAAAATGCAAGAGGATAGCTCATGAAAGCAGGGAACATAGAAATTCAAGCATGGAACCCTCACTGATGGTGTATGTACACTCTAGTCTCTCTAGTGTATAGGGTAATCACTCTATCCTTCTCTAATCATGCTTTCTAATTTTTGTTCTTCTCCTAACCAATCAACAACATTTACAATACTAATGCAAGCATCATGAGGTCTTTTCAAGGTTGTAATGGGGCCAAGGTAAGGGTAAGGATTCATATATGGCTAGTAAGCTTATAAATTGAATCTTTAATTAACCTAAGCTTTAACATAACCTATATATACTCTATATAACTTAGAATTCACACCTAGCTACCCAGAATTCCCTTTTACGTTCCATACTCATGTATCAACCTTTTATTTTAATTTTATCATATGTGCATTGATTTTTGAATTCTTAATTCAGCATTGGGGTAATTTGTCCCCTTATTTATTGATTTTTTTTAAATAGAAACATAAAAATAAACATAGCTTATCAATGCACATAGATTTTTGATTCTTATAGTTTCACATGGGTAGGTATCCAAATTCCCATTAAATTATCATGACACATTCCCTTAATAACTTTTGTTCCCACAATTTCCCATACTTAACTAGCACACACAATTCTATCTTAAGCTAACCAAAGATTCAATTTGGGATATACAATTGTTTTTCTGCTTAAGGCTAGTAATGTGGTGAAATATAGAACAAATGGGATTTAAAGGCTCAAAGTGGTTAACAAAGGTAATTGAAAAGGGTAAGCTTAATTTGGATAAGTGAGTTTAAACAAATAATGGCCTCAATCATATGCAAGCATACAAATATAATAAATATTGGACATATAAGATAAAACAAAATATAGATTACAATCATAGAGAAGTAAACACACAAGAATAAAATAGTTATGGTTAAATAATGTAACCATTCATAAAGGCTCAAATCTCACAGGTTGTGTGTTCTCTAGCTCAAAAATCATGTTCCAAATACAACTTCAAGCAAAATTAACATAAAAAATATCTTTTTTAAAATTAGTGAAATTTTGTTCCAAAGATAGAGTCTTAGAAGAAACTTATTGTCTTTTCAATCAAGTAGAGCATGCATGCAACTAATCTATTACTATGCAATTTATCCTATTCTATAAAGGAAAGAAAATCTAACTAAATATCCTAATTTATTGGTGCTAGGGAAGAGAAATTACCTCCAGAAGTCAGGTACTGACCGACCTCCCCACACTTAAGGCTTTGCACCGTCCTCGGTGCTATCTGTCAGGAGCAGGGGTGGGCTGGTAGCAGTATCTCCACAGTCGGGACCATCATGGCTCCCTGTGCTGGTAAAAGAAGTGGAGTCCGGGGTGTCTGAGTCCTTGAATTTTCCCTTGAGTAGCTCCTTGAGGTGTTTGAATCGGCGCTCGTTACGGCGCTCTCTTAACTTCGCTTTTTGTTCTTGCCGATCCAATCTTTTGATTATCTGGTGGAGCAGTTTATCTGTTGTAGGTGCTTGTGGTGTTGAAAAAGGAATATCTTCAACCGGAGCAGTGGAAAAGCTCGTAGTGGCTACTGGAAGTTTGAGGTACTTCCCATTGGGGACATACTGATCATCCCGTGGAAGCATGGCTTTGGTGTCTCCAGCTCTGTAGGAAACTCCGGCTGCTGAGACAAGATCTGAGACCAAGGTGAGAAAAGGTAAGTTGCCCGCAATTTGTACGTGTCCCATGGCATTCCGGATATGTTTTGGTAGATTCAGAGGCTGGTCTGTAAGGATGCATCATAGTAGAACGGCCATGTCCGCAGTGAAGGAGGAATCGTGAGTGCTCGGAAAGATGTAATAGGACATGATTTGTGCCCATACGCGAGCCTCCAAGGTAAGTGCTGAAGCCGATATTCCTTTAGGGCGGGTACGATGGTATCTGTAGATCCAACGGCTGCCAGGTAATGCGATAACTCTGAGAACATCTTCCCAGTCAAATTGGTACATCTGGCTCTTGAGTGCAGCTTCTTGGAAGGCGTCCATTCCTTCTGGAGTATGGGGAAGACTCAAAGCTTGTTGAATAGCCTCTTCTGTAATGGGGACTTGCTTCTGACGGACAAAGACAGACTGCAGGGTAGGCAGGTAGAACATAAAGTAGAACTCGACTACCCAAGAAAGATTGACCTGCTTCTGTTGTCTCTGTAGGAAACCCTATTGTCTTCGTTCAATTTGCGGCTCAACAAAAGTAGCAATATTGGGCGGGAGGATAAGAAGGTGTTCGTTGTTATAGCTCCTTTCTGCCAGGATGGGGAACATCTACTCACAGTAGCGATTGGGAAATTGCGCAGTGTCCTTCACTGGAAAGGCTTTCTCTTTTTCATCAACCTTGATAATCCTCTTAACTCGTTTTGTTGAGGGCTTGACTGCAGTTGAAGAAGGCTTTGCCACTAATGCTCTTTTTGTTCCTCTTCTTGCTGATTGTTTGGGGGTAGCTTTCTCTTTTCCTTTCTTGGTGGCCATCCTGAAAAGGGAAGAGAGAGAGTAAATTGAATTCAAAGAGATATATAGCAATGAAGAGAACAAAAAATAATGGTTATAAATGCACATTAAAAGGTAAATGATGGTAACACACGCTCATGAGTACATGTGAAAGATCATTAATGGAAAATAGTTAGTGCATATGATAACAAGTGAATGCAAGGTGTTTATTGGCATGCCGGCGAAGGACACGAGTAGCATAGACCAAGCATTACTTTGTAACAAACCATCACGTTTGTATTGACAATTAAATTCAATTAATAGAATAGTAAAGGGAATTTGTGAAAAGCAAGCATTGAATATTTAGAATAACATAGAGAAGTGCATAATGCCATATGGGCTTTTTCACAAACACATAGCATGCAAGGTAAATAAAGTATAGAAAGTATTAAAGTGAACATGCAAGCAACCCTTTAAAGAAAATAATATATAATTATCAAACAATTTGCAACAATTCACAAGCATATAATAAAGAATAATGACTCACATAAATTGATAACACCATGTAAAAAGGATAGAAGAAGAAAAAAATATGAATAATGAAAAGAAAAAGAAAAGAAAAGAAGATAACATATAAAATAAGAGGAATGATAGAAAAGAAAGGGGTGAAGAAGAAAATAAAACCTTGTTAATGAAGGTGAGGGAGAAAGAGTGAAAGGTGAGATAGAAGGAAGAAGAGAGAAGGAAGAAATAAGGAGGGAAAAGAGAAAAATAGGATTTGGAGAGAAAAAGTTATGATATTTGGCAAAGTTAGAGAAACTGTGCGCTGCAAGCGACGCGATCGCATGGGCCACGCGGTCGCGCGACTTGCGCTTAAGGTGGTTGACGCGGCCGCGTCGGTCACGCGGTCGCGTGACCCATGTTGTGCTTCTGGCTCGAGTGCAGCATCGCGCCAGCACAACTCTTTGTTCAACTTGATATATGTGCCAAATTTGGGGTGACGCGATCTCATGGGGCATGCGATCGCGTGAGTGGGCTTCAGAAGGGAACGACACGGACGCGTGAGCCATGCGTCTGCGTGGGTAGAATTGTGCCATTGGCACCAATCCATCACCACTCGCGCACAATAATTCGTTGTGCACCCTTTTTACGTCGAAAATCAGGGTACGCGGCCACGCGGGTCATGCGGTCGTGTGGGAGGTCGTTATTTTCAGGTGACGCGGACGCGTGGGGCATGCGTCCGCGTGGGTAGAATTGTGCCATTGGCAGGCCTCCAGCCACACTCCAGCGTGACTCTCTGTTCGTTTTTATTTTTCTCCCCTCTCCTTGTGATACGGACGCGTCGCTGATGCGGTCGCGTCGCGTGGCATTTTTTTTTAATAAAAGTATGTGAATGCAGATGCATGAAAGTACCGATAAAGAGAGGAGTTATTGAATAGGAAAAACTGAAAATAAAGAAAAGAACGATCATACCATGGTGGGTTGTCTCCCACCTAGCACTTTGCTTTAACATCTGTAAGTTGGACGCTCCACTAGCTCAATCTTCTGCTATGTGGGGATCTTCCAAGAGGAAGATCTCAAGCTCCTTATTTTTCTGTATCTTCTCGCCATGGTATAGCTTCAAACGGTGTCCATTAACTTTGATAAGGTCAGAGTGTGAAGGATGGCTTAGGTGATAAACTCCATACGGTTCGGCCTTCTCTACTCTGTATGGACCTTCCCATCTTGATCTCAATTTGCCTGGCATGAGCCTCAGTCGAGATTTGTAAAGGAGGACTAAATCCCCAGGTTGGAACTCTTTCCTCTTGATGTGCTGATCATGTGCAGCCTTCATCTTTTCCTTGTATAGTCTTGAGTTCTCATAAGCTTCTAGGCGAAGGCTTTCCAATTCTTGCAGTTGCAACTTCCTTTCAGCTCCGGCGTTCTCCATCCCCATGTTGCACTCCTTGACTGCCCAAAAGGCTTTGTGCTCTACCTCAACAGGGAGATGACAAGCTTTTCCATAAACTAAACAAAACGGACTCATCCCAATGGGTGTTTTGTATGCTGTTCTGTATGCCCAGAGTGCATCTTGTAGCCTGGTGCTCCAGTCTTTTCTATGAGGTTTGACTATCTTCTGCAGGATACGCTTTATCTCTCTGTTTGACACCTCGACTTGCCTATTGGTCTGAGGATGGTATGCTGTTGCAACCTTATGAATTATCCCATGCTTCTTCATTAATCCTGTTAGTCTTCTGTTACAAAAATGGGTGCCTTGATCGCTCACGATTGCTCGTGGTGATCCAAAGCGACAAATAATATGGTTTCTCACAAAGGAAACAACAGTGTTAGCATCATCAGTGCGGGTAGGAATTGCTTCCACCCATTTTGAAACGTAATCTACAGCTAACAATATATAAAAATGTCCATTAGAATTTGGAAATGGACCCATGAAGTCAATGCCCCAAACATAAAAAATTTCACAGAAAAGCATAATTTGTTGAGGCATTTCATCCCTCCTGGATATATTACCAAATTTTTGGCATGGGAGACAAGATTTACAAAACTCAGCAGCGTCTCTAAAAAGAGTAGGCCACCAGAATCCACAGTCCAAGATTTTTCTAGCAGTTCTTTGAGGGCCAAAATGTCCTCCACTCTCAGATGAGTGACAGGCCTCTAAGATGGACTGGAATTCTGATTGAGGAACACACCATCTAATTACCTGATCAGCGCCACATCTCCATAAATATGGGTCATCCCATATATAATATTTAGACTCGCTTTTCAGCTTGTCTCTTTGATGCTTAGAAAAGTTAGGAGAAAATGTGCGGCTAACTAGATAATTAGCTACAGGTGCATACCAGGGAGATACCTCAGACACTGCTTGCAGGTTATCAAATGGAAAATTATCATCTATAGGAGTAGAATCATCCTTAATGTGCTCAAGGCGACTCAAGTGGTCTACCACTAAATTCTGGTTACCACTCCTATCCTTTATTTCTAAATCAAATTCTTGTAATAGCAGTATCCAACGTATAAGCCTTGGTTTGGACTCCTTTTTAGATAATAGATACTTTAAAGCTGCATGGTCCGAATACACTACTACTCTAGTACCAATTAAATAAGCTCAGAATTTATCCAGAGCAAAAACAATAGCAAGAAGCTCTTTTTCAGTAGTAGTATAATTGGACTGGGCAGCGTCTAAAGTCTTAGATGCGTAAGCAATAACAAAAGGATCCTTACCTTCGTGGTGAGCCAGCGCTGCTCCTACTGCATGGTTGGAAGCATCGCACATGATTTCAAATGGCTGGCTCTAATCTGGTCCTCTCACAATTGGAGCTTGAGTCAGGACGGCCTTCAGCTTATCAAACGCTTGTTTGCAATCTTCACTGAACTCGAACTCAATATCCTTCTGTAGTAATCTGGATAAGGGAAGTGCTACCTTACTAAAGTCCTTAATAAATCTCTTGTAAAAACCTGCATGGCCAAGGAACGAATGGACTTCCCTCACAGAGGAGGGGTAAGGTAAACTAGAAATAATATTCACCTTTGTTGGGTCTACAGAAATGCCAGTATTAGATACCACATGTCCTAATACAATCCCTTGTTTCACCATAAAATGACATTTTTCAAAATTCAATACAAGGTTTGTATTAACACATCTATCTAATACTCTAGATAATCCATCTAAGCAAAGGCTAAAAGAATCACCATAAATGCTAAAATCATCCATAAAAACCTCCATACAGTCCTCAATAAGATCAGAGAAAAGACTCATCATGCACCTTTGGAAAGTAGCTGGTGCATTGCACAAGCCAAAGGGTATTCGTTTGTAAGTATAAGTCCCAAAAGGACATGTAAAAGTGGTCTTTTCCTGATCCTCAGGAGTTATATGAATCTAGAAATAACCTGTGTAACCATCTAAAAAGCAATAATGTGATTTACCTGACAGGCCATCCAGCATTTGATCAATGAATAGAAGTGGGTAGTGATCCTTACGGGTTGCTTGGTTGAGACGCCTGTAATCAATGCAGACTTTCCAAGCATTCTGAACTCTAGTTGCTATGAGCTCTCCATGCTCATTCTTCACTGTAGTGACCCCAGACTTCTTGGGCACCACTTGTACTAGGCTAACCCATTCGCTGTCTGAAATGGGATAGATGATAGCTGCTTCTAATAGTCTGGTCACTTCCTTTTTGACAACTTCCAAGATAGTGGGATTCAATCTTCTTTGGGGTTGACGGACAGGTCTTGCTTCCTCTTTTAAAAATATTCTGTGTTCACATACTTGAGGGTTGATGCCTACTATGTCTGCCAAACTCCACCCAATCGCCTTCTTGTGCCTCCTCAGTACATCAAGTAACTGCTCTTCTTGTTGAGAAGTAAGTTCCCTTGCAATGATAACCGGAAACTTCTGCTCATCTTCAAGATAAGCATATTTGAGATGTGGAAGGAGGGGTTTCAACTCTAACTTCTGATCATGGGTAGGCTCTGGATTATCTGGAGCTTGTGAAAATGGCGAAGTGCCCTCATTGTCAGTTAAGAGGGTCCCCACACTTGGACCTTGTCCAGTGTGCCTCTCTTTGAACTCTTCCTTGTGAACTTCAGCTACAGTTTCATCTATGACATCACACTGGAAGATAGAATGATCTTCTGGAGGGTTGTTTATGACTCGATTCAGATTGAAGATTACTATGCGGCCATCTATTTCAAAGGAGTATGTTCCTGAAAAAGCATCTAATTTGAATTTTGATGTCTTCAGGAATGGTCTTCCAAGTAGGATTGATGATGGCTTATCTGAGTCATTATGGGGCATCTCCAAGATATAAAAATCATTGGAAAATGTAAGCCCTTTAATGTTCACTAAAACATCTTCAGCAACTCCAGCCACTGTAATAATGCTTTTATCTGCTAACACAAAATGAGCTGCCGACCTTTTTAAGGGAGGGAGCCTCAAAATATCATATATAGACAAAGGCATTATACTGACACATGCTCCTAAATCACACATGCAATCATAAATTACTACTCCACCAATAGTACAACTAACTATACAAGGACCTGGGTCACTACACTTTTCAGGTAATCCTCCCATTAAAGCAGATATGGAACTACCTAAAGGAATAGTTTCTAATTAATTAATTTTGTCTTTATGTATAAATAAATCTTTTAGAAACTTTGCATATTTAGGTACTTGTTGAATAACATCAACAAGAGGAACAGTTACCTCAACCTTTTTGAATATTTCTACCATTTTGGGATCGGGTTCCAGCTACTTTCTGGGCTTCCTTGCAAGTTGTGGAAATGGAATAGGAGTATTGTTTTCTGCAGTGTCTGCGCCTCTTGATGCTTCCTCCTGTGGTTGGACTTCTTCTTTTTCAGCTATGTTCTGTATGTCCTCTTCCTCTTCAACATCCTCTGGTGAGCTTGGCTCCTCCTGATTCCTCTTCTGCAGTGTGGTTCCGGACCTCAGGGTGATGGCATTAATGCCTCCCTTTGGATTAGGTAATGGTTGAGAGGGGATTCCAGTGGAGCTTGAAGTTTGGTTACTGGAATTTTGCATTGATCTAATCTGTGAAACAAGAGCTTGCAAAGTAGAGGTCAGACCATTCAGACTGGCATTAATGTTATTCATAATGTTATTTTCCATGGTCTGTTGTCTCCGCTCAAAAGATTGTAGTAACTCTTCATTAGGAGAAAAAGAAGAATGAGTAAATTGAGAGGTCTGCTGTTGAGTATTCTGTGCTCTTTAAGGTTGATTCTTCTGCCTGTTGTTATTATTATTCCACCTATGATTTCCCTGATTATCTCTGCCTCCTCTGTTATTGTTGTCCCTCCAATTCTGGTTAGAATTGTCCTGCCATACATGGTTATTATTTCCACCTTGATTGTACCCTTGGTTGGGGCGGTCATAGAAGTTATGAGTGGATGCCACCATGTTGTCTTCCTGTTGGAGTTGCGGGCATTCCTCAGTATAATGGCTATAATCAACACAAATTCCGCAAACTCTCTGTGGGATTAACTGTTAGTTTTGCTGTGGTGAAGGAGGTTGAGCTTGCTGAACTTGTTGTTGATTCAATTGCATTTGCTTCAGCAAGTTGGTCATTTCACAGATACTCTGAGTTATAGCAGCAGTCTCTCTGCTAGAGGATACCTCTGCAATGGCTTTTGAATGGCCTTGCTTCTGTCTGTGGTTCCTAGTAGATTCAGCTAAGTCGCTGATCGATTGCCATGCCTCATCAGTGGTCTTGTACTTCTTCATAGACCCACTTCTAGCACTTTCCAATGTGGTCTTATCTTGGGGCCTCATACCCTGTGTTATGTAGCTGAGCAACACTATCTTGTCGATCATGTGGTGGGGGCATACTTCCAGAAGATTATTGAAGCGCTCCTAGTATTCAAAGAGAGTCTCGTTGTCATCTTGAACAATCGTGGAAATGTCTTTCCTTAGTTTATCAGTAACTTCAGATGGAAAGAATTTCTCCAAAAACTCTTTTCTGAGCGTATCCCAGTTGGATGCATTTGCTAGGGGTTGAGTGTAGTACCACTCTCTTGCTTTTCCCTCAAGAGAAAATGGGAAAACTTTCAGCAGAATTGAAGTTTCATCTGTACCATCACGCCTGACAGTAGAACAGGCTGCCTGGAAATCTCTCAGGTGCTTGATGGGCTCTTGAGCAGGTAAGCCATGAAACTTGGGCATCAAATTGAGCAGTGCGGTCTTTATTTCAAAATCTGTAGCCACCGCTGGGTGATGCGCTTGAAACAGTTGCATTGTAAAATCAGGGGCTCCTTTCTCCTGGATGGTAACTCTCCTAGCTGCCAAGTCGTCTGCACGTGAATCAACCGAATCAGTAGAACGGGAGCTGGTTTCTTCCTTAAGTTCACTTTCAGATCCGCCCTCAGAGCGGACTAACCGACGCCCAGCTCGCCTTATTCGTGAAATAGTCCTTTCAATTTCAGTATCGAATATTAGCAAGCGCGGATCAGGAAGTGAACGTGTCATTTGACGAAAGAAACATGCAGCTCATAGTAGCAAAATAAAATAAAATGCAAATAAATAAATTCTAATTAATAACTTTAGCACTCTATTGCAACTCCCCGGCAACGGCGCCAAAAATTGATGCGGGCAGAAATTGGTGAATTAAAAATTGTTAAAATATATACGTTGCAAGTATAGTTCTTAACTCACCAGAAATCTGCCTGTCAATTTAAAAAGGTGTCACAGAAAATTGAAATTTAAAATACTGGGAGTATGAATCCCAGGTTGTCTCCTAACAAGTTGCAGAAAAGTGTGCTATTCTATTAATTAGAGGTTTTCAAAAAGATTTGAATTGGGCAAACAGGAAATTAAATTGATGAATTTGAATAATGTAAATAAAAGCCTTGACTGGGAATTGATTAGTTGGAATCCCTATTATTGTTGGAATGCTCTCAGGATTAATTGACAATTAAAGGTTATCCTGTTTAGTTATCCTTCACTAGGTGAAGGAAAGTTAAACAACTTGGAATGCTACGTCCGTTCACAAGTTGCAATCCACTTAATTAAAAGGGATTGGTGTTAGTGATTAGAAGGCAATCCAACCATAAACCTAATTACAATTTTTCTTTCAAGCCTTCCAACGCAAAGGTTCCTTTCAATCAATTCCCCATCAAGTTAGGGAACTACTCACTCATTGTAAAGGTAAAATTTATAGCATGTAAAAAGGAATTAAGGAAAGACATTGTAAATAAAATTAAATTAGTCAATTAAAAATAAAAGTGATCCTTGTATTAAATAACCCTAAGAATATTCCAATGGTAAAATTGAACAAAACAAAGAACATGGAAGAGTAAACCAAGTAAAGAAAACAAACTAGAATGACGAAGCCTTGATGAGGTAATAACTCTTCTCAGTGTTCCAATGCCAAAAAAAGAAAGTAAGAGAAACTAAAATCCTAAGAACTATGAATGTGTAGAGAGAAAACCTAGGAGAGGAGCAAAACTAGATCTAAAACTAAAACTGTATAGAATGAATGTTTTCTTTGGTTTCTGCATGTTCTCTGGCTCTAGTCTGCTGTTCCAGGCCGAAAACTGGGTCAAAATAGGGCCCGAAATCGCCCCCAGTGAATCTGCAAATTATGCAGGTCGCGCACGTCACGCGATCGCGTCGCTCATGCGGACGCGTCATTCGCGTTTCTACTTTGCCACGTGGACGCGTCGTCCATGCGGCCGCGTCGATGCAAATTGCTCTTTTCCGCGCGGTCGCGTCATTTATGCGACCGCGTCGCCTCTCGCTGGTCATCTCCTCAATTTCTTGTGTTCCTTCCATTTTTGCAGGCTTCCCTTCCAATCTCCAGCTCATTCATGCCCTATAAAGCCTGAAACAGTTAACACACAGATCACGGCATCAAATGGAATAAAGGAGAAATAAAATACATAATTAAAAATCTCTAGGAAGCAAGTTTTCAACCATAAAACATCTTTAGGAAGGAAATATAAATGCATGCTTTTTTAATGAATAAGTGGGCAAAGATCATGATAAAACCACACAATTAAACACAATATAAACCATGAAATAGTGGTTTATCAGTCATCTTACAAGGAATGGGCAAACATGTGCTTCAACGTTGGCTAGAAATCCGGGATTGTGAGTTATGAGCATGAAAATAAATGGGAATCTTAACAAGCAAGTAATCTTAAATTGCAACAAACTAATTCAACTATCTAAGCAAAACATGAGCAATTCCAATGAACAAGCAACATTCCACTTAATTCTATTATAAACCAAGCAAGTAACTGTAACTAAAGTAAATAATTTGGGAAAATTGGTTTTCAAATATGAATAATAAAAGCAACTCTTGGCTAGGCATGGGAATTAGGGTCACGATCCTTGTCTAACAACCGTATCTTGACAATTATGAGGAACCAAGCTCATTAAGTCTACCCTCAAAGTCTTAAGTACGTGATATCTACTCCTAGACTTGAAGTACGTCAAATGGCTTTGATCACATCAACCCATAAGTCCCAACCTACCTACTAATTGGATTAGTAGTGGGTTGGCGTCAATGAGTATCCAATTGACCACCAAGGGCTCCCAAGTCATCAAATCCATTAGACCCAATGATTCAAGTTTACCTAATTCCCTTGACCTAGGCCAAGAGTAAAGAAGACTACTCCATAATCAAAGTAAACAATTCATTGAACACTTGGTAAGCATTAACAAAAGACATGTTCAAAATAGCAATTAAATTGAAATCTACAAGTACACACTAACAATTATCAACATACAATCATCCAAACAACAAGATTAAACATAGGAATCATCAATGTAACATCAACAAGTCAAGATTCATAACATTCATGAAATGGGTATAAAATGACAATTGACAAGAATTCATAAAACTATCACTAGATATAAGCAAAATTGTAACAAGGAATTCAAATTGAACAATTAAAACTAGTAATTAACAAGATCCAATTCATAAATCAACAAGGGAAGATCAAATTAAAACTAGATCTAGAGAGGAACAAGGGTTTCTCTCCCTAGATTAACCAAAGAACCAAAAACTACCTAAAATTATGTCTTAGTGTAAAAATGATTGATCCCCCCTTTCCCCCTAGCATCCTTGGGTCTTTTCCATGCAGAAACAGCTTGAAATTGGGCCTGATGAGCCTCAGAAATTGCCAGGCACGATTTCCTTTAATGAGATCACGTGCAGCTTCCCACGCATGCACGCCATGCAGGCGTGCGCGTGCGCGTCGATAGGAATCTTTTGATCCACGCGGATGCATCCATCCTTGTGCGCCGCTTCCAGCCAATCCCATCCACGTGTCCGCATGGAGTGCGCGGGCGCGCCGATGCTGCTTTTCCCAAGATTTCAATTCTTCATGTTCCTCCCTCTTTGTACATGCTTTTTCCCTCTCTTCTAAGTCATTCCTACCCTATAATTCCTGAAATTACTCAACAAATACATCACGGCATCGAATGACAATAGAAGAGGATTAAAATATGGCAATTTTAAGGCAAAATAAGCATGTTTTCCATCATGGAGCAATTACACTACAATTACACACCTATATATCTACCCGAATTTCCCAAGTATACCCTCCTATTTGAATGACACACATCCTAACTTACCTAAACTAATCAAAGATTTAAATTTAGGGAAATTCATGGTTTTTCACTTAGGGTTGTTTATGTGCTCTATTTAAGAACAAAAGGGTTTATCATGGGCTCAAAATTGGTTAGCAATGGTAGATAAAAGGGTTAAGGCCATTTGGGAAAAGTGACTACTAAAATGATGGCCTCAATCATGTAAATGCATTCATACACCAAGCAATGGACATATAGAATCAGACAAAGCAAGGATCACAATCATAGAGAGAGAGATATGCACACAAGAATGAAAATAATGGTTAAAAGATGTAACCATACAATAGGCTCAAAACTTTCATGCTTGTGTTCTTAGCTCAATCATTATGTTCCAAAATACATTCTTAAAGTAAGTTTACTGCAAAAAAAAAAATTTTCAGAAATTCGGTAGGTCACCCAGGACACAGTTTCTTGAAAAGGAAGTTATTGTTTTGACTAAGTAACTCTATAGAAACTAACTATCATGCAAGGGTATTTACAAGCAAAACTAACTACACATACAATATACTAACTTCTAAGCAAAAGATAAATCCATGGGTATTGAGGGGAAGAGAATGTTACCCATGGAGATCGGTCGAACGACCTCCCCACACTTTAGAAATTAGCACGGTCCTCCGTGCTACGAATAATACGCAAGGGACGGTCAGGACCAGAACCTTCACTATCCCCATCATCAGAGCTCCCATCACTTGGGTTTGAGGTGGATGTGAACATTTCGGGTTCCTCCATGCTAGGGGTAACACAACGCAGAAGCTTCTTAATGTAAGTGTACCGGTGGTGGTTGCGCCACTCATATCTATCATGCTTCCAGTGAAGATCTTCTATCCTTTAATGTGTGGATCTCAGTGGTGGTGATGATGAGCTAGAAGGTAAAAGAAGTGGCGGGGCCATATCGAGGCTTGGTTTGCTCATGGGAAGGTGTAGGTATTTTCCGCTTGGGACCACATCGCCCTTAGCCGTAACTATGATCTTTTTGTCCTTGGCTTCCCAAGAAACACCCGCAGCAGCAACTAAGTCATACACCAATGCTGGAAATGGCAAATTACCCCGGTCGTGAACTTAACTCATCGCTTGCTTGACAAGAAGCAGAATATTCACCGGCTTCTCCGTGAGAACACACCAAACAAGCAAGGCGAGGTCTGCCGTGAGGGACGACTTGTGGGTGCTAGGTAGCACATAGTGGGATAGGATCTGGGCCCAAGCTCTAGCTTCCACAGTGAGGAAGCGAGCGTCAATGCTCTTGGGCCTCATCCGGAGTCGACCTTGGTCCAAAATGTCCCTGGCTCAGCAATGACTCAGAGAATGGAGTCCCAATTGAATCCATAATTCTTTCACTGACGTAAGACTTCTTGGTAGCCATCCATGTCACTTGGCACTGGTAGGACATTAAGCACTTGCTGAATAGCCTCTTCCGAAACTGAGACTTGCTTTCGGCGCATGTATACCGATTGAAGAGAGGGAAGATGGTAGTTAGTGTAGAATTCTTCCACCCAAGAGAGGTCGATTTCCCTTGGTTTCCTCAAAAGAAATTCTCATCCTCACTGTTCAATACGGGGCAAAATATAAGGAGCGACCTTGTCCGGCGGAGCGAGTTGATGCTCAGGATGATAGTTCCTTACAGCTTTGGAGGGGAACATAAGTTCACAAAAGCGGTTGGAGAACCTTGAGGAATCTTTTGCCGGTTTTCCCTTGTCATTCTCATCAAAAGGAGCGGGTGTCTTCCCTTTCTTAGATAGGGGTTTGGCTCCTAATGAAGAGCGCACCTTAGAATTTGACTTTTTGGGTGCCCTTTTTGCGGCCGGTTTCCTGGAAGCTATCTCCTTGCCTTTCTTGGTGGCTATCCTGAAAAGGAAGAGAAGGAAGGAAAACATTAAACCCAAGAATCAATTTGACAAAAAACATGCAAGTGACTTGTGGTGCCCATGATGAATGTAAAAGCAAGGGTCACAACACTTTGCATGGGATGCAAGAGGAAGTAAAGCATGCAATGGCATGAGAAGAGTAGTCTCAAGCATCCATAATAAAGAGCAAGTCATGTTCAATTAATATCTAATTGGAAAGTATAAACTTTAAGCACACAAATTAAACTCAATGCATTTAAGAAAAAGTAAGTAAATGAGGAGGGAGCACCAATTTGAAAAATATATGACTAAAATGAACCAAAATGGTATATGTGCATTTCCTCGAACACTTGGCTTGCAATAATCAAGCAATGAGCAATTATGAGATACTAAACCAATTCAAAGCTCAAAATGGAACATCAATCATCACATAAACATCACACAATGGGAAAGATAAGAAAAAGAATGACAAAAGATCTATTAATGCAAATTAAGCTCAAATTTAACATCCATGGAGAAATAAGGAGAAAGGAAAGGTAAGCAAACAAAAAGCAAGAAACATCATCATGCAAGTAAAAGGGAAACTAAGTAAAGCAATAAGAATCATCTAACTAGAGGAAATAATGCAAGAGAAAATAAAGAAGAGAAGTAAAAGAAGTGAAACCTTGAAAAGTATGAAGGAACAAGGTTGAATCTTCTTTTGTGAAGATGAGAAAGAAAATGGGAGAGGTGTAGTGCCATCGGAAAAGTTGGTTATCGCCGGTGAGTGGCCGAAGACAGTGGTGGGGTAGGGAAGAAAAAGAGGAGAAGGGAGATGATGGAGGGAGAAGGAAAAGCTAAGAAAGAAAAGGGTTTGAGAGAAAGAAAAACAGGGCAAGGCGCGAAGTATAAAACAGACTCGCGCAACCAGCGGGCGTGCGCAAGGTGCGTTGCCGCGTCGGTGAGGATGCTAGCTGGGGACGCGTGCGCGTAAGTGGCGCGCGCGCGAGGGGAGTTGTGCCTCAGGCACAGAAGTGGCACAAAGTTGGCTCAAGTCTCTGGTTTTTGTACCAGAGTGAATCAGTGAGGCAGGGGCGCGGACGCGTACCTTGCGCGAACGCGTCAGTTTTGGCACAAGGTTGGCCCAATTGTGGCACAACTCTCTGGTTTTTGTACCAGAGAGTCTACATATCTCCATCGGTGATGCCAGGGCATCTTGGCCAGTTTCACTGACCTTTTCTTTACTGTTTTTAGGGTAGTTTCATGCATTTCTTTAGGAAATAAGCTAGTGATTGCCAATAACACTCTCAAAGCCATCATTGCCCACGTTAAGAGTCACGTTAACTAAGTTAACGTGCACTCTAACGTGGAGAAGGGAAGTTGAGCCAACGTTAGTGACACTTAACATTGTCACTAACATTGGCAAACACTCATGAGTGGCCACGTTAGAGCCCACGTTAACCTAGTTAACGTGGCCTCTAACGTTAAAAGGGGGAAGAGAAGCCAACGTTAGTGACATTCAACATTGTCACTAACGTTGGCCTAAGGATGCAACACACCACGTTAACTCCCACGTTAACTTGGTTAACGTGGGAGCTAACGTGAGAAGTGAGAGTTGTCGACAACGTTAGTGACACTCAACATTGTCACTAACGTTGGAAGCAACCACACAACCCCCCAAGGAGCCACGTTAACTTCCACGTTAACTTAGTTAACGTAACTTAGTTAACGTGGAAGCTAAAGATGAGGAATGAATGATGAGCCAACGTTAATGACACTCAACATTGTCACTAACGTTGGGACGGCTAAGAATGGCCATGTTAGAAGCCACGTTAACCTAGTTAACATGGACTCTAACGTGAGATCTAGGGGCACATTGGAACGTTAGTGACAATGTTGAGTGTCACTAATGTTCTCGAAGTTTGGCAAGGCCACGTTAGAAGCCACGTTAACCTAGTTAACGTGGGCTTTAACGTGAAGCAAATAGGGGCACACTGGAACGTTAGTGACAATGTTGAGTGTCACTAACGTTCTCGAAGTTTGGCAAGGCCACGTTAGAAGCCACGTTAACCTAGTTAACGTGGGCTCTAACGTGAGGCAAAGGGGTACATTGGAACGTTAGTGAAAATGTTAAGTGTCACTAACGTTCTCGAACTTATACTTTCACTAAATGTTAACACCCTAATGCCCTGAGCTAAAATTTCTGCCCACTTAGCACTTTCTCTCTGCAAGTAAAGCCAAGCCCAAATGAAGAAAAGAACTGCTTCAAACTCAAGATCCAAAGGCCCATGACTTGAA
This sequence comes from Arachis hypogaea, assembly GCF_003086295.3. NCBI lineage: Eukaryota > Viridiplantae > Streptophyta > Magnoliopsida > Fabales > Fabaceae > Arachis > Arachis hypogaea. Next base: position 57,788,150 of record NC_092055.1, on the reverse strand, counting down.
GAGCAAACTAGAAGCTGAGAAGAGTAGTATATATAGGAGTAGCTTTGAATTGTTAAAAGGGAGTTCTGAAAGTTGGAAAAAGAGAATTACTCTCTGTATTTTACTTTCTCTGTAATTTCTAGTTCTATGATGTATTCTCCATCTTTATTTTCATTTTCAAGAGCTATGAACAACTAAACCCCTTTCATTGGGTTAGGGAGCTCTGTTGTAATTTGATGGATCAATACTAATTTTCATTATTCTTCTTCTATCTTTTCTCTTGATTTTACTTGAAAGCTTTCGATCTTCATCCCATTGAGTAGTTATCTTGGAAGAGAAGCTATTCAAACTTGGATCTCTTTTGAACCTTGAAAGAGGAATGAAGAGATCAAGTTAGAAATGCTTTCTCATGCTGGACCAAATTGGGTTTGGATGGGTATGTGACTATAACCCTCTCAATACTTGATTTGGGAAATGCATGTGGTATAATCAGTGACCATACTTCATCTCTTCTCATGAGCAATTGACCAAGGAATTGGCTATTGATCAAGATTTGAGAGATTGAATTGCAAGAAATTGTAATTCAATCACTTAAGATTGCCAAGGAGATCAATGAGTGCATTGATTGAGGAAGAGATGAAAATGAACTTGATCCGGAGAATTGCAACATCTCCTAAGCCCAATGAACTCCCCATCTCTAATCTTACCCATTCTCTTTAATTTCTGCCATTTACTTTTATGAGAAAATCCCTCATTCCCATTTACAATTCTGCAATTTATTTTCAGTCATTTACTTCGAGTCCTTTAATTCTAGCATTTACTTTTCTGTTATTTACATTCCCGCCATTTTATTTTCTACAACTCTCAACCCAAATTCTGGATTCGCTCAACTAGAACATTCTTCTAATTAAAGTTGCTTGATCAATCAATCCCTGTGGGATTCGACCTCACTCTATTGTGAGTTTTTACTTGACGACAAATTCGGTACACTTGCCGAAAGGAGATTTGTTGAGAGACAAGTTTTTCGTGCATCAAGTTTATGGCGCCGTTACCGGGGATTGATTGTGCATCAACAATGATTAAATTGGAAGATCACTAGATTGAGCATTTTTATTTTTGTGAATTTCATTTTCTGTTTGAGTGATTTACTTTTTGTTTTCGTCAAACTTCTTCCCTTCCCCCTCTACTCTTTTGTTTTACTTTGTTATTTTCAATTCTGTTTGCTAACCCACTAACTGTTTGATATATTGCATCACCCACAACTAACAGTAATTCTGACACAAATACTTTCTGCATCTATCTTTTCTTGCTTGCACTTGATGGTTGTATGACAGGGAGAAGAAGCGGGGTTTCAACTTCCTTCAATTCTGAACCTGAGAGGACCTTCCTTAGATTAAGAAGGGAGGCAAGAGGAAAGAAAGTGGTTGGTGCTGAGGAAGAAGAGGAATTCTTTGAAACAAACATGGAAGACAACATGGAAAACCATCATGGAGAAGAGGATCACAACCATGGGGGAGGAGGTAGAGCAAATCATGCTGGGGAGGATAGAAGAGTTTTGGGCTCTTACATCAATCCAAACCCAGGCAATTGTGGAAGTAGCATCCAAAATCCAACAATCCATGCCAACAACTTTGAACTTAAACCACAGCTCATCACCCTTGTTCAGAACAACTGCTCGTTTGGAGGAGGTGCTCAAGAAGACCCCAATCAATATTTGATCACCTTCCTGAGAATATGTGACACAGTGAAGTCTAATGGTGTTCACCCTGACACCTAT